>NC_141781.1:14229625-14852651 GCF_054643075.1 Acanthaster planci | reverse complement strand
CCTCCAGAGGGGCCTTTTTTTGTAGAGTGTCATGGGAAAATGGTCAACAAAGTTCAGTCAATGAGTTTTGCTCTGGTAGGGAAATTGAACCAATGTTTATTTGTCTGGGAAAAAGATTTGAAAGGGTTTTTGAGTATCAGTGTTAATTAATCAAAGTGGTGGTATTTTGAGAGGTAAGGAATACCCCGATCAATCGCAGAATTTACAACTTGTCCACTGACATTCACTCCAACATATTAAAATCACAGCAAAGCGGCCATGATTTTGTTGGCTGTAAACTAGAAAAATGACCTCTAGGTGGTGTGCTATATTGTAAATTGCCCATATTCATTTTATTGGGACATGGTTGTTGGTATGTTTTAGTGTAACCCAATGTTGGACAGTAGCAAGTACAATGTACATCTAGGTGAGTACTTGTACATATACAAAGTTTAAATGCACTCAATTGGTTGAAAGTTTATCCTTTTCATTTTGATTTTTCCCCCAGATATCAATGAGTGTGAAGAGGGTCCGGCTGATCCCTGTGGCAAGATGGGAGATTGCGTCAACATCCAAGGGAGCTACCGCTGTCATTGCCCCATGGGATACACGCAGGGAAGCAGTGGATGTGAAGGTGATCAGAGACTTCGCAGTCAAGATTATTGTAAAAACCAAAACATCCCTGAAACAAAACACGCTGGTACAGAGATTGTCTCAAGAATGTTGTCTTAGCCATGTTTATTTTAATGGGATTGTGGTTATCCCAATTCTAATGGAAGTCTCCCACTTTTGTTCAGAGTATGAAGAATGTAATGCGATTTAGGAGGCCATGGTCCAGTGGTTTTCGGTATTCGGTTTGGGTTCAAATCCTGTGGGCAGACCTATCTTGGTGAAAGCACTGTATAACTACCACATATTTTTATTGTTGAGATTTCAGAAAGCTTCTTGGAAAGATGCCAAGAGAGAGACTATTTGTCCCCATGTTTAAGGAAATATTTTTTATTCTTGAATTTGTTATGGCTTTCATTTGGGTGTTGTTTCCAGGAAGTATCTTTGATTTTGACGTGATAATTTGCTTCTGTTCAAGGGTGGACCCGGGTCTAAATTTTAAGGGGAGCCAAACTTATTGTTGAGGTAGCCCCCCAAAATTGTGTTTTTTCATGTAATCTTTTATTGCCTTTCTGGGGTGAGGCTACATTTTGGGGGAATTTACATCCTTTGGAAAGAAAGCAAAATGAAAGATAGCAAGAAAAGTTGCTTTTCTTTCATATTTTTTATTTGTATTTAATTTTTATTTTGGTCCCATTGTTTTTTCTTTTTTTGAGGGGGGGGCAGAGCAATGTTGACCCCCCTGAATCCACCCTTTACTTGTTATACATATTTTTTTATTGTTGCAAAGTACATTCCATACATGTGACGATGGCATAATGACATATTGCTTTAACAGGCTAATGTCTTAATGTGGACATTACTGGAATTAACTTCATGATATCAGTGTCACATTCCAAATGTAAACAAAATATAATAGCCCAACATTTACAAAAAAACAACACTCGCTACTGCAATAATTCTAAGTGCAATAAGATTAGCAAGTGACCTAAATGTCAGATTTAGACCTGATAGTAGTGACTCGATTTTTGAGAGGAATGCAGTTGCTCTTTATTACTATTATTATTATTTATTTGGCCAAAAAAGAGTGAACAAAACAAACTAAAACATGTATTTTAAAAATAAAAAGACAAACTTCAAACAACAAACTAAAAGAACCCACTTTAAGATGGCCAGGATTAATAAATGTTAAAATAAACCACTGTAGCTCGAAAGCCAATTAATCCATCCTTAAAGTGGAACAAAAAACATTAAAGTTAGAAAACTATAATGGCAAGAGAATCACTGGGGAAAAAGAAAGTAGTATGAGAAGTATAGAAAATGAAACCATGAATACGATGAGACTAGAATCCTTAATTGGATATTGCATAAGGGAAGAGAATGGTGAAAAAATTTTTTTCATTTGATATTTTTCTTTTTTATTAGTCCATTTGCCCTTTTAAATTTTTAATTGATCAAGTTGTTTGTTTCTGTTTTTCTTGTGGTGTTTTAATTTTTCCCTTGTGCTGCTTCTGTTGTATATTGTCTTTTATGGTAGTTTTTACAGTATTTGGAAGTGTTTCCTTGTGTGTATTATGCATGTTGGTTATTTTAACTGCAAATTAGTAAATGAGATGAAATAGAGCCAAGTAAGTTGATGTAAAGTTATGCTAAACAGGTGCCTCTTGATTTGTTCAGACATCAACTTAAGGAAACAAGGTATATGAGATTCAGACCTTGACTGTTACTCAGCTAAGAACCATTAACATGAGATGTGGATGTACAAACAAACAAAAATACAAATTTAGGAAAAGCTGACTCATCATTTGACTGACCTTACCCCGCCTGTTTAATTTGATGTGGAAATGTGGAAACTTTCTCCTCTTGACTTGTGGACAGTGCTTTACGTTTATACCTATGTCTTCCTATGGTATGCAGAGTCCCGCCATGCCTACTGCTCGCTGCACAGCCGAGAAGGACGATGCACTATCCGCTCTACCATCCAAGTCACCATCTCCCAATGTTGCTGCAACGTGGTCACCATGGAGCAATCAGCTGGCTGGGGTCCTACTTGCCAACCCTGCCCTGCCCAGGGCACCATGCAGTGGGAGAAAATGTGCTCCCAGGGTCCCGGACGGGATAGCCTGGGCATCAGTAAGTTAATCCATTTGAACGTTTAGTTTGTCCCTTTGCCCTCGTCTAAGTTGAGCCGTATCACACACTTCTTGTTGGTTCTTTGTCTTAGATATTGATGTTGGGCGTCGGATGCATCATGTGTGGCACGAGGTTCTGCTGGTCATGCTCCAATACGAGTGTTTCACTGTAGTGCACCTCCAAGAGTTTGCAACGCCTTGGCCAATCACAATGCGCAAAATCTGTCGACCCAATGCACATTTGGAAAGGGTCGACAGATTTCACGCATTGTGATTGGCCAACACATTGCAAGCTCTTTGGGGCGGGCTTTTGTGAATCGTTCGTATTAATTTCCTAAAAATACTAATTAAAGTTCATTTGGTTGAAATGTACAACTAGGCAGTGATTTTATTTGGGAATGTGGGTCACACAGAACAAAGAGAGACAACGGAGACCAATAACTTCAAACACTTCAATAACTCCAACTCTTTTGACCAGTGAGGCCTAGAATGTTCTTCTTTGGGTATTCATGAAGTTAGATTAAAACCTATAATATACATATACTCGATATCTCCATTAAGTTTCACACCCATGCACCCTTATTCCTCCATAGTAGCAGCAGCCACAGCACTAATTACTCCACTGGTCCGAGCTTCCACCCTGGCGGATAGCTACTCGTCAGCTACACCCCTGGCGACTTTGTCAAATACTAACTGCTAATTAATTACTCTGCTACTTCGACCTTGGGCCGCAGAAGTTCGAGTCGCCATCAGCCGTTTCCTGGGGATTGTACCTGTATGTGAATTAGCAGCCTGCTTATTGGCGACTGACTTATTTTTGTGAAACATCTCTCATTGTAATAGTAAAGGTTTCATTTGATATTGCAGTTCTTGCCTAAATGATTTATTACTATTAACTCTGAATTGGAGTCACTCCTGTCATCAGAGTAATGTGTTGCAGGAGGTCTAATAGCTTCCCTTAAAAAGTCGAACCACATTCTCAACTTTTGGCAACATTTTCGGCATCATGTTTCCACTTCACAATGTTTGGATGCACCAGTGCAATAATGAAGAAACGGAGGGTTTCCCGTAATAAGACTTGGAAAAGTAAAGCGTAAAGAATCTCAGAACTCTGGCGTAAACCTAAACTTTTTATAATTTGGCAGAAGTGCTCAATTGCATGGGAATTAGTGGCCTGCTTATCGGCGACTGTCACCCGTAGCAACCACAAGCAACTCACACACAGCCCGCGTCAGACCCTTGTATGATAACTTTATATAATTACGCAAATTTGCAACAATAAAGGAATCCACCTTTAGTCTAAAGAAATGCAAAATAATAAGATAATAGGCCAAAATTAATTTTAGAAGTAAATTTGTCAAAGATGTCATGTCCCAAAATAAACCAGTAAAGTGAGAAGCATGACAGCTGCTCGTATCCAATAGTGAACGGATCCCTCGTATGCATACATTAACATGAATCAACTAAGTAATTTGGGAAGACAAACAAGTACTTTATATTGATGCAACTTTTGTAAAATACAATGTAGGTGAAAGTGGTTAAGCTAAAACCACAAGAAACTTGGGGGGGGGTCATCTGTAACATTGACAACACACTCATCCTAAAGTAACTCACATAGACTATTTATTACATGAAATTTATCACATGGAACTAGGTACATCTTAAGTATTATTTGCATTGAGTATGGTGCCTTATTGTGTACTGTAATCATCAGTCCTTGATTGAATCATGTATTGTTGAAGGGTACCAAAGTTCGTCAGGATATATAAACTGACGTCTTTGGGGAGTCAGGTTGGTGTAATGATTCTTTCCTCGCCTTCCACCTCTGCAGGCCCGGGTTTGAATCCCGATCCGGTCCTCATGTGGATTGGGTTTTCAGTCCTTACCTGATTCCATGGGTTTTACCCAGACTATTCCTCTGGGGTCTTCCTCCCACTTTTAAAACTGTAACTGCTTCTCACTGTCTCCTCTCTACAGGTTTCTTCAGGCTTGCGAGCTACAGTGCCTAGGGCACTTTTGAGGAATCCTTGGTGCCATTACCAGAAATATATAATACTACTAATAGGAATATTTTGTAAAATGCATAAGCTAGGGTCCATTTTGTACATCTGTGCACTGCATCCTGTTAGGCTCCCATAGCCACTTACTTCAGCCTTATTTGGCTTCATGAGGCAAGGTGTGCTGGCCAGTATACCTTGTGGAACTTTGTGCAAAGAGTGCACCCTTTTAAAGAGTGCACCCTTGCTAGTTTGTTGTAACTACTAGGGTGTTATGATTAAGGCCTTGTCTGAATCCAGGAGTTTTGTCAAATATTGTTGAATATTTACTGATACCGTAATTTGATACTGGGACAGATATCAATGAGTGCATGTTGTTTGGTGACCTGTGTGCCAATGGAATGTGTGAAGACCTTGTTGGAAACTACCACTGTCGCTGCAATCCTGGATTTGAGCCTGACGTAACAGCCAAGGATTGTAATGGTGAGTGCTGATGAGAAAGCCTGAATGCTTCATATCTGGGGAAGTTGCACTGTTCGAAAATTTTCGGATATCCAATCTTGATGTTTGAACGTTGTGAGGAATTTTTGTTATTTTATCCAATTTCCATGGAGCTTCAAAAGAAGGTATTGCTTTGCCAGATTTATGTGCCAAGCAAGAATTAACTGGGAGCCAATCGTTTGCAATATTTTTTATTGTGGCTACCATTTTGTTTTTGCTTAGCCAATTTCAATTTGGAAACTAGTCTTTTCAGAAACTGTTATCAGAAAAGGCAAGGTAGGTTTATCTGACTGCTTCCTTCCTGATTTATCTAACTGCTTCCTGTTTAATATTTGTTTAAATCGATTCTTTACCTTCATTTTTCCACATTTGATTGGGTTTAAATTTCTATGCAAGTATGCATTTGAACATTTGAATATGCATTGAAAGAAAACTGACAAAAAAATCACAAGGATTAAAGGAGCAAGATCAAGGGATTGTGCGTGAGCTCTTGCAAATGATCACCAAACTGAACAAAGATTACATACAATTCCTTCTCCCTGCCTGGTAGACATCAACGAGTGTGCCATCAACCGGTTGCTATGTAGTGGTGGTGCCTGTCGCAACTCCCCAGGAAGCTACACTTGCGAATGTCCGGAGGGATACGAGTTTGACATAGCTAGTGTCCAGTGCAGAGGTATGCTTCCTGCCATAAAAATTGAGATATGAGTAAATGTGTGTGAACTGTATGTAAACCAACTTCAAATGTGCTCTGCAGTCACTGTCTCTACTTTATGGCTACGGGGGAAGATTGGACCTTGGCGTAGAATAACACCAGTCAAATCTGTGACTGTCATTATACAATCTAATATCATGAGATAAATTGGTGTAGCTTTGATTAGATTTTGATGCCATCTAGATGTCAAATTCTGAATTCCCCCAGCGAAAACTAAAGCATTGGGAAAAGACTCTTTAGTAATGAAATGAATTAGTCATTGGCTAATGTAAATTCATTTTGAGGGTAATCTTCCTCTCTTTTACAACCTTAAATTTGGTTTCAATTGTCTGCAATTGAATCCTGGAAAAACGGAACCTATTACTTTGGGGTGGCTACGTCAAAACAAAATAGAATAATTCAAAATCTAAATTATGAATTTATGTTAATTAAGTATGGAGTCATGTACCACAGGCTAATATCTGGTATTAAAAGTTGATAACATGGCATCCTAATCCTCCCTTTGACTGCTAGATATCAACGAGTGCTTGCGTGACAGCCAGTGCCTGAATGGTAGATGTCAGAATACTCTTGGTAGCTTCCGTTGTGAGTGTACCATCCTTGGCACCTCCTTGGATGAATCAGGCAGAGCTTGTGTTGGTAAGACCTCACTGTGCCCATTTTTGCCCACTTCTTTCGTGAGTCCAGGATTTTGCCAAATCAATACAGCTTACTTAGTTCAAAAGATCAATGGAAAGTATGACATAGAATAAATCAACTGTTTTAGAATGTCAGTGACAGTACATAAACAAATGTATTTGCAAGGTGTAAAGTTGTTCGTAGGTGAACCGATTAAAGCAGTGAAGTGATGTTGGTTGCAAGTAATGGTCGTTTACATTTAAAGGTTATTGACTGGTTAGTGAGGGAAAATGTTATGTTTACATTCAAGGAGTGCATGGTGCCTGGAGTGAAGGTAGTGTTGTAATGCAGACATTCTGCTTTACATGAGTTAAGAATTTTGCCCTTTTTTCCAATAAAGCAAAAATGGAAATTGTGACTTAGTCTGTAAGAATGAATAAAGTATCACATGGTAACCCTTGATAAAAGTAAACTGCAGTTGTAAATTATTTACACATTCTGGAAAGTAGCCTTGCATGTGGTGTTTGAAAAGCGCCACAGTAATGAAATCCCTCTTTCTATAACAGACAACCGTCTGGGCACTTGCTGGACTGAGATCCGATCTGGCCGCTGTGAGTCAGACATTATGGGTCTGATGAGGAAGTCTGAATGCTGCGCCACCTTTGGCCAGGCATGGGGAAGCCCCTGTGACCCTTGCCCCATGTCCTTGGGTGATTGCCAGAGAGGATACACCCTGAAGAATGGCAAATGCGAAGGTAAACATGAACAGAAAAGTAACCCTAGTGACATCATTTGCACAAATTGGCACTTCCTACTACGGAAAGAATGCAGCTGTCATGCTGAAAAGAAGCCTGCTAAAATATGTCAAAAGTTGCTTGAATGATATGGAGATTGTCTAGGAGACCAGAATTTGATCACAGCTAGCACAAGTGTTCAAGGTACCACTGATACATAAAACACGTAAATGTGGTTCAAAATGTAGAACTGTACACTATAAAGCTAAAAAATTTGCTCTCAAAGAGTGAAAACCAGTCTAAAAAGTGTAAATATCGCCTAAAAAGAATGAAAACCCCTCCAAAAGAGTGAAATTGCCAATCGAAAAGAGTTGTCATTCAAATGGCTCCTCTTTGAAATGCTTTTCGCTCTTTGTAGAGCCGTTTTCACTCTTTGTAGAGTGGTTTTCACTCTTTTGGAGTATATTTATAAGAGACAAATTCTTTTTGAGATAAGGTTTTTGCTCTTTTGTCTGAAGAGAGTAGAAAAATGTTCAATTTTGAAACAGTGGAAAATAAGGTTAGGCCAACCAAAACAATAAATGTGCTTCCCGTTACCTTGAAAAAAAATAGGTTGGGTAGTATATTTTTCTTTTGGTGTGGGGATTTTTTTAAATTAAAAATTGATTTTGATGGTCTACGGTGTATTTTCCATCCACTGTTTTTTTCTGCGGATTAATAACTTGAGGATCTTGTCAAAGATTTTATCCAAGTGAGAGCTTTTTCGGACAGTTACACATTTGTGTTGCACTGAAATTTTGATAAGTTAATGTCCCAAAAATGTTTGAAAGGTCGTACAAAACAAGGCACATAGAGCTCTTAAACCTGTGCAATGATGCATGACACAATAACTTTGCATTGTCACGAAACCCTCTATTGGTGAAAGTGAAAATGTAGTAACCTTATTTCAAGCCATAAATTTACAGTGAAATGTGTGCTGCCACAAGTTATAGAGTAGGTTGTTAGTCACTACATCTGCCCTCTCGCAGGAATGGCTGTAATGAGTTCCACTGACACATGTATGAATATTGATGTTTCATTGGCAGCCAATCACAACACAATGACCAGATGGTCCCAGGATGCTGTTTACACATAAGGCTTGCGCTTCGGGCTACACTGATGTGCATCACTGTACGCACGTACTGTACATGTACAGTAGATTCAGTCGCATGCATTATGGAGCTTCAGTCCAGTGCGGTGTCCCAACAAGGACGTGCAAAATGACAAAAATCTGGCCTGTCGATGGCAAAAAAGTGGAAAATGAAATTCAAAATACTCAACAAAAAAGGCAGAGATTTCACACCCCTGAAATAAGCATAAGGGTCGGCAAGAGTATTTTTTGAAACTTTTATTTCTTTTTCAATGAAAAGATTTTGGTTCGGCGTGATTTGCTAGGCTGGGGCAGGTAACCGGAAGCACAATTATTGTTTTGTTTGGCCTTAAGTAATGGTTGATTAAGTTTATGATCACAAAAATGATTGAGGTTGTGGTAATAATTTGCACTGTTGTGCTTCTTCCAAACTTTGCATGATACCTGTGGCAAAGGTTATACTGTTGGCTTCCCAGAATATCAATCAACATAAAGCTAATCCCATTGTTGCAGCTTTTGAGATGATTGAAGTTGCAATTGTTAAGTAGATAAATAATCGGCACTGTTCTGTCTGTAATCTTCTGTTAAAGTGCAAGTGTAATATTTTGGAAATGGTTATTTATGTGGAACAGATGTCTGAAGCAACTTCATTGTCATGTACTTTTGCCAGACATTAATGAGTGTGAGCTGAACCAGATGGTATGTCAGAACAGTGAGTGTCAGAACACGGTGGGCTCCTTCAGGTGTATTTGTGAACAAGGACACACATTGGACACCACTGGAAGGAATTGTATCGGTAAGAATTCAAATGAACCAATCAGATATCAGAGAAAAGCATGCGCTCATTATCATTACCATCAGAACCAAATCAGCCAATTGGGGTTTAGAACATTTGTCACCATTGGACACAGCTTCCAAGAAATTGCATCAATAAGAATCAACTCAGCCAATCGTTGTTGAGATTATAATTATGTAACATTGGATGCCACTGGAATGCGCTGTTTTCAGTAACTATCTGGCCAACCAATAAAAACTCACTCTATGCCGAAACTGAAATGAGCCAGTAGAAGGACGTGAATTCATTTGAGTTGTCTTTGTTAGGCTCTGCACAGTTGCATTTATATAGGGCCTTGAAATTAATATCCCCTCACATTATTGGTTGGAAATGAAGTGAACCTGTTTTAAAACTCTTAAAATTCATGTGAAAATTCATTGACAATGGAAAATAGGTTCAATTAGGTAGATTGTGTAAGCAAGCATTGTACACATTGTCTCAATGTATTACCAACTTCAGTTGCTCGTAGGAGATGGATTCTGTAGAGATGTTTGCCTGTAGCATCATACTTAACAAAGTGTGCACACATTCTGTTAACCTTAAAATTATTAGTCTGACAGACTTGGCATTTGTGTTTAAGTTAAAACCGGAAGGCAAATTGTGTCAACTGGTTCATTGTTTAAAATTTGAGTTACATTTAAGTATTTTTAAACACACAAGGACTCGTTTTCTTTAAATGTGTAAATTTCTCATTATTGGAATAAATTTAGTGTTGCAGAATGATAAAAGGAGTAAGCATAAAAGCATCTGTAACATGTGAGTAGTTGATAAGGGGATTCTAACTACTTTGCTTTGCCATATGTGTTGCTCTGAAGCAAGCCATTTCTCCATGTGGTTCTCTCTGCCAAGGAGTATAAAGTGGAACAATATCTACCTGGGCAGTAAGCCTTATATAAATAGATGGCTACCCCTTCCAGGGTGAACAGAATTATTGTCGGTTGTTTCACACCAGGAATATGGAGATGAACATTTGACTTGAAAGTACTGTAGCTGACATTTCAGGTAGCCATTTGGGCTCATGTATATGTAGTGTTTTGAAACCCATAGAAAAGTCTGGGCATTATTCATTGTTCATTTTTCCTCAGATCTAAGGAGTTACCAATGCTTCTTGGACTACTCTGAGGGTCAGTGCCATGATCCTATCCAGGGATTGTACCGCAATGCTGTGTGCTGCTGTTCCATGGGCAAAGCCTGGGGTAGCCTGGGCCAGTGTTACTCCTGCCCACTGCCAGGCACTGGTAAGGTGGTTGGATTGTGTCCTGTATGTGGCTATGGATTTTGTTTTTGCTGTTAGTGTACTATCATTACACTGAATAGCCTATATGAAGCATGCGCGTCCTTGGACATAGGCTCACCCGTGACAGCTCAGTCACTGTTTAGTCTGTTGGTAAATTTTTGTGCTTTTGTCAATCTGAGAGCCACTTGTATATTTGATAACAAAATTCTACTTTCACTTACTGTTGGTTGAGTAATGCCTGTTAGATTATTCTCTGTAGTTAATCATCTAGACAAGTGTGGAAGTACTCATACAAGACACTGCTGGCAGGGGGTGGGGACTGCCCCACCCCACTTTTTGCAGGTCTTGTAATGGGTTAAGGCTTAATGGATCTGCCCATTAATGGCTGATGTCTGATGGTCGCACATCTGCCCCCCCCCTTGAAAATCTTCCGCTAATCTTCCTTACTTAAATTCTCAAATCTAGCACAGTCTTTTTAATCTTGAATTGAAAGTGAACAAGTGGTTATTGAATTTGTCTCCTTTTTATAGTTGAATACAATACGCTGTGCCCAAGAGGTCCAGGCTATGCTGACACGAGGCCAACACCAGAACTCATGGATGGATCGAGTGTGACCATTGGTAAGATAAATCTGTCAGCAAATAAACAAAAATAGATATTATGTATTTCAGTTGCATACTCATACAAATTGTTCGTTTTATTCTGTAAATATCAGAGGTGTAGCTTTCAATAATAACATCACAAATTTCAGTTAAATGTGGGTTTCTAGATTGCAGATTTATAGTATATTTTGCAAAAAAAATTGAATTTCAAACAAATGGAAATGAGATTTCCTGTGGAGCTCGGTTCATTGAAGCCTTTGAAAAAGGTGGCAACTTAAGTTTTTAGTGACTGAAAGGCAATTCTAAGAGATGAAATAGTTGATGTGTTGGCTTTCTGTCAAAGAGCCAGCCGTTTTTCTGGGTATTCTTCCATGTTTAGATTGTTGTGAGATTTTTTTGTATTTCACGCCAGACATCAACGAGTGTAATGTCTTTCCTGATGTTTGCTCCAACGGTATTTGCCGTAACATGATTGGCACTTTTGTCTGTGAGTGTGACATGGGTTACGCACTGGATCAGTACAGCTACCATTGTGTGGGTGAGTAGTCGGCAGTCTGCATTGCTCTTTTAGATTTTCAACGATTACCAGAAGCGTTGATTTTTTCGTTGTTGATGGACCAGTCCCACGGTCTGTGAATTCAGTTTGTTCTGTAAATTTGTAAATTTGTACATTATTGAAAGTAAATTAAAAGCATTATTGAAGGGCCAAGCAATGGCAAAATTGAGGTGAAAATAAGAATCCTCTCAGTCTCTTCGACATACTCAACTTGAATTTTATATTCTCAAACATATTTATTTTTACACAAGGAGTTGAAACAGTTTTTCTGTAGGATATTAAAGGCAGAATACCAGAAAATTCTGTTGAAATCAAAACCTTCCTCCCAGGTTTGCAGCATTGTAATTCAGAGCATAATCTCTGTACATGGTTTTAATTGCTACTGATGAGCACTCCACAAAACATGAGACATTAGCAACACAGGAGTTGAATAGTTCATTTGGGTTGAAGCCCTGTTCCTGTCAAGTTTTCTAGCATATGTCATGTTTGAAATGAAATACTGAATAACTTCTCATTGCCTCATGTTAACCTCATCCTAGATATTGATGAGTGCCGTATTGCCTTTGGTGCCTGTGGCAATGGAACCTGTGAGAACCGTCCTGGTGGCTTCACCTGCAATTGTAATCCTGGCTTTGAGACCTCCATGATGATGCAGATGTGCACAGGTGCGTGCAATGCCAGTTTGGTTTTTGGTGTAGGGTCACCTGGTCTTGTCACTGGCTACCCTTAAATTCTGTGCTCATCAGGCTTTGCAAAGTTGCTTTTAGTGTTTAATGAAAGGGATCGAGAGCCCACCATATTGCATCTGCATTGTCTGATAGTCATCGTATCATTCATTTATTCCTTTGAGGTTTTGTTCTGTTTTCTTTTCCTCAGATATTGATGAGTGTGTGGTGATTGCTGGCATCTGCCGCGGGGGTCAGTGTATCAACACTGTGGGGTCCTTCCAGTGCCTCTGTCCCCCGGGCCAAGAGCTGTCAGATGATGGACGCATTTGCAAAGGTAGATCAGGGAGAGCCTCCACGTACACTTAGGTTGTCATGGCCTCTGCTGAAAACTTCTTGAGCAGTATACTTGACTTATGTCTTGCCTCTAGTGTCCACATACTTTCAGTGCACACCCACTTAGCTTCGAGTATCCTGTTTTGAAGGTGCAATTTGCGTAGAACTTAAGAAGAGCATTCCTCAGCCCTTCTCTTAGACCAAGTACCTCACCAACCTAGGGTGTCCTTGATGGAGGACTAGAAGTGTGACAGACTGACTGGGATTTTTAAATGAAATGTTGCAAAAGACAAGGTCATATTGCTCCTGTATTATGGTGTCTGAAAGTCAAAGTAATTAACAAGTTGGTTGTTATTTCTGAAGCATATTTGCATTTAAAATAGGCATGCTACTTTTCCTCCTATCAGCTAACTTCCTAGTTTTTGGAATCCCCATATATTCCATAATAATTTGAAAAAACACTCCACAAAGTCTTGTTATGACTTTCTTTTTTCTTGACTTTTGTAGCTGTATACCTGCAGCAAGCTGATTAAGCAGTCGCTGTTTACTGCAGTTTGGAAAATGAATAGTTCTGAAAGCCTACCTTCATTCAAAAACACAAACAAAAAGCTTACCTTTTATTCCCAATTTGATGTCCTCTCTTTAGATATTGATGAGTGCTCTCGAGGAAATGATGTTTGCTCCAATGGCCATTGTATGAACATGGTTGGCGGCTTCCGTTGCATGTGCAACCCTGGCTTCAGACCAAGTATGAACTTCAAATCCTGTGAAGGTAGGTGTTTGAGCCTGGTATTCACTGGTAGGAATGAAAAAGATACAATTGATTCCCATTATCATGAAATCGGCTGTTACATAAGTTTGGTTATAAATATGAACACACATTTGTGGTCCCGGAGAAAATGTGCCCGTTTCTATGGGGAAAAATCTGTTACAGTGAAATTGCATTGTACAGAATTCCTGTTACAATGAAAGGTTTTTCTGACTCAGTTGCCTGACAAACCATCATTGATGACCGAGTCCGGACCCTTACACAATGCAAGTTGCATTCTCAACCATGGTTATCTTATTCATTTGGTTCCCCACTATCCACAACATCTCCTGACAGTTACACCAATACTCCTTTGTTCCGTATTCCCGGCTGGACACACTTGACGTCCCCTGGTTTCCAAACTCCTGGACTACCCCAGCACCTTAATATGTGCATGAACCGGGTATCCCCATTGCCATTCCTCTGGAGTGTAAAAGGTCACCAGACATATGCCTTACAGTATTTTCTGTATTCATGAATTTATTTGAGGTTGTACTACTCGTACTCGAAGCAAGCGTGTTTCCACAAAATTTCCTGCCACAGCACATGAGGTTTATCACCTGTCCCTCCAGATGCATCTCTCACACTTACAATGCAAAATACAGACATTGTTTGCCAGTTTCCTGTCATCATGACTACCATAGTGCACAATTAAAAAAGGAATAGTTTTTTTACTTTGATTGTAGCAATACCAGAACGAAAAATCCCTTCCCAATTCCGATAAAAATACACCCCAAATAAGTTTGCTGAACTATTCTCGCTTCTCAAGAGCTTAACTAATCGCCCAATACTGAATTATTCATACTGCTGCTAGAAGAACTAGCGCGAAGAAAACGGAGGGGTCATACTGCCTACCATTGCACCACAGAGCATCTAGAATACAAAATGGCTCCAGACCACACGTCAAACTGGCATTTTACCATTTACTGCTTAGTTCACGCTCCCCCCTTTTGGAAAGTCCGGGATCACGTCCCCAGTTTGGGAAAATCCTGCAGCTGCCTTTGCATATAACAAATTTTAAGTTCCGTTTGGCACCGCACCCCAAAAGATCTGTACACCTGCTATTTCTCTTTTATTGTGAAGTCTAGTAGCTAATGTTGGGTATCTTTTGAATGAAAGTGATTGGCTTCTATCTTTTGGACTCAAAACCTTTTGATGTCTACTTTGGCTTGGTGCTTGTTTTTTGTTGATGACAAATAGACATGGATGAGTGTAGCATGGAAAACGGAGGCTGTGAGCAGACCTGTGTCAACACACCTGGCAGCTATGAGTGTGTCTGTGATGTAGGTTATGGTCTGATGCATGGACAGAGGCAGTGCAGAGGTAAGAGAGATCATTACTGGGCCAGATGTTTTGGAACATTTCGTTCAAAGAGGTGACCAGTGGTGTTACTTAGCAGGATTCCTTGGGGCCGAAGTCACTCGTGTGCCCCTTCATCCCTAGCTCAGAAATCAGAAAAAAGGGGTTTGTTTAATGGTAGGGTGTGACCAATCCTACCGAGTATCCCCTTCCAGAAAACCAGGCCACCAATTTTGCAAGTCCCCTCTGCATATTGGATGCACTTATGTTACTGGAGGGGACATGTCCCTTCTTAAGGCCTCATTGCTTACCCACGTACCAGTCAAGTTTCATAGGGCTGTGATATCTATGAAAATGTACAAAGGGAAAGTTGAAATTGTTTTGTGGATGGATGCATTGTCACGTGCTGGATTTTACAAAAGTTTGGTTTCAGGTAAAATTTTCAGAAATGAGCCAATTGAAAAGGCACAATAAACCCATCAAGGAATCTTTGCTTCATTTCCAACCTATAGAGGGAAGTTCGGTTCCAAAGGAAATGATCATTTTTGCCATTTTTCAAGCTCAGTTTCCTTTTTGTTATTTCCCATTTCTACACACAAACACATTTTCATAGGCTGATTTCATGTAGTCATGCCGTGTCATTGTGTTACTAACTGTGGAAAGCTAACTATACAGTATAACGATTTGTGTGTGTTGGGTCATAGATATTGATGAGTGTGCCGAGAGTGTGGACATCTGTGGTGGAGGCATCTGTGAGAATAGTCAGGGCTCTTACAGCTGCACCTGCTTGGAAGGATTCCGAATCTCCCCTGACTATTCCAGCTGTATCGGTAAGGCATTTTAAGCCACAAGTACTAAGGCTGCATGTGAATCTCTTGTCTAGATCTAGGTCTAGGTCTTTGCTCCATTGGAAATGCGTGGAGATGCGCAGATAATAGACCTAGCCATAGCTCTGGAAGCCCGTTTCGGACACGGCCTAACTCTTTATATCCCTCACACAGTGCTGTTCTTGTTAGCTTGCTACACATGTCAAATGACTCTTGTTTTATTTCCACCATGGCAGAGCTACCTGATAACAAATTTCAATTGTATTTACTTCATTTGTGTTTACATCTTTTCATAAAATTGGTCACAATGTGCCCTTCTAGTCATGATGTGTCATTTATTATATATAGCAAAAATTAAATCACTTGCAGGAATACAGGAATACAGGATTGGTTTATTGCTCAGAATTCGTATAAAGAACAAATTGTGGAGCACAACACATTACAACGGCTTTTCCCAACTTATTACAGGGTGCAGACTTTTATATACATGAAAAACAGGGTCATACAAATAAAGCTTGGACTGACATTCAACATTAACTATACCCATACAAATGGTAATCTGTACAAAAACTAAAAAAAGACACAAGCATTACAAAACAGGTTTACTTAAACTATGACAAGCATTCCTTAGCAAACATGGCCAGGTTAACAAGCTTGTGCCCAGAGCAATTAAAGACCTGGGGCCAATTTCATAGAGCTGCTTAAGCACAAAATTTGGTTAAGTGTGAGAAAACCTTACTTGATAAACCAGGAGACCAGCCAAAACTCCCTGTGATGTATCTTGTTTTGGGATTGTCTTAAGCTTTTTTTTGGCTAGTATAACAATCAGACAGAGTTTGAGCTGAAATCTTTGTTTATTAAGCAAATTTGTTTCCTGCTTAAGCAAATTTTGTGCTTAAGCAGCTCTATGAAATTGGCCACTGGTCAAGAGAAAGAAGTGAAAAATGTTGATGGTTCCAGAGTCTCTTTGGAATATATATTTCAGGAGAAATCTTTTCTTTTTTTCTTTTTTTTGGCACAGATTGTTACTAAGGAAATTTTCTGAAGACAGTTTCACAGAAATGTTAACTACAATTTGTTAACCTCTGCTCTCCACAGACATTGATGAGTGCACCATGGCTGATGACATCTGTGGAGCAGGCACCTGCATCAACACCCAGGGATCCTACAATTGCCGCTGTGATGAGGGCTATGCAATCCAAGGCTCATTCCTCAGCTGTCTTGGTAGGATGACCAGAGTTTCGTACTGTGTGGCCTGCCACTTGGATAAGAAAGAGAGCCTTTGCTAAATTGATTCACCTCAGGATGAATTATGTGAATAGGTGCAAAAGGAAATAGTTGGATGGATTGTTCAAATGTGGGAAAGGAAGAAAAAAATTTTGTCTGACAATTGCAAATGCTTGATGTTTGAACAAAAACAACCTTCCCTGATATAAACAGCCCATTCATTTACTTACAGCACCGTCTGAATTCTTAGGTTTAAGCAGCATGAACAGCTCTTTTTAAACCAAATTTTCAGAAAATTTCCCATTTCTCCTCAATGCATCTGTCAAGCAACATCTTTTGGACTGCATGATCAGAGCTGACCCACTGCACAGGATCTTGATTTCTTTGTTTTTCCTTTACTCACAGATATTGATGAGTGCACCATGGGCATCCACAACTGTGCCATGCACTCGCAGTGTGTCAACTCCCGTGGCTCCTTCCGTTGCCAGTGCAATGCTGGATTTTTCCCCAGCTTTGATGCCTGCATCGGTAAAGAAAATGTCCTCTCCAAACTGGCTTGTCAGTTTTCAAATCTAAATTCCTGTTTCCGTCATGAATATATAATTTTTGGGGTATTGGTGACCCTGTCTTTGATAAAAACTTATTGCAGTAGTATCATGCTTAAGTACATGTATTTTGTTTAAAAACTACCCTAAAATACCAGACAAGGTAGAACCTACCTTTCCGAATAAACTTCCCATGTCACCCTGTTGGATAAATTCCCTGGAACTCTTCAAAATAAAATTCAAATCCCATTTACTTCGGTAGTTCACTTTCTCTTGAGATATATCTTGTTGATTTTAAGTTTCCGTTGTTTGTAGGCACCTCAAGCGAGTTACCTGATAAGTGTGAAGTTGAAGTCATTGTTATCATTACTGTTATAGCTCTTAAAAACAGATGGCTCATGGAAGTCTAAGTAGCAAAAATTTGAAAGGGAATGGCTTCTACTTGCAGTAGTACTCAGTTCAAAAACTATACCACATACTGCCAAGAAGATCCATTACTTGCTATGATAGGTGCACCTTCATCAGGGGAATGAATATCGACCTATTGTTATCCATGCGGGTTATGTACTCCAGGTGGGATGCTAAACAGTACATCCTATGCATGTATAACAACCCAGGAAACATAATGAGGTAGACTTGGTGTTTGCCCTAGTATCTCTGGCTCACAGCATGGTATTCTGATCCAGTGCTCTGGGTCCGTAGCGGAAAACAGGCCATGTAAAGCAAAAGGGGTTCATGATTAATATTTGTTTCCCCGCAGATATTGATGAGTGTGCCACCCAGATCCATGAGTGTGATCGTGAGAATGCTGTCTGTATGAACACCGAGGGATCCTATGAATGCATCTGTAATGAAGGCTTCACTGGCAATGGCCTAGAATGCAATGGTAAAGTAGAATGGTTTGGAGTATTCGTCTGGTCTTACATTCAGGATGCTGTTATCCCCAGCAGTGATTGGTAAAATTATTCCTTGAAAATATTACTGGTAAAATGTTGTGGTATAGGACTGTGTGCAGTGACTCTTGAGTTCATTGGGAACTGGAGGAAAAAAGGTTAAAATAAGTGGCAATGTGTCAATTAAATATGAATGCCCTGCTGCGTAATCATTGCACGTTTGGTGCCAGCAATTTCTGTAGCCAGCAAGAAAAGTTCCTGAAGCTTTACAGCATGTGGTAGTCCTTTACTTCTTCTGAAACATGATGTACGTGACTCACCGTTCCAAAACCAGGCTGAAGGCTCCTTGGCTATGGAAATACAAATGAACAATACACATTCCACAACTTTTCATTGGGTGTAACTACCAAAGCCTTCTGGAGATAATTAAAACTTGTACCGTGGATCACTTTGAAGCATAAAAATGAACAGCATAGGGAGAGGAATTGTCAAACATTGAAAGTACTTAATTTTGCTAGATTTTGTAATGGTGAGGTCAGTCAAACATATGTCCTAACCTCATGACTACCAAGCTTTCCGGGTTTTATGAGGCTTGTAAGAAACCTGATAATCTGGTATACATGTACCAGTGGAAACCATAAGCAGTGATCAAAAACTAGAATTTTTGCAAATATTGAACTATTAAAATAAATAAAAACCAATGAAAACTTAAAGATTACCCAGTGGACCTGATGGCAAGACCTTAATATGATATCCCAGAAGTTTCAGATGTGAATTGAACTTTCTATGTAGTGTATTTCCAATGGCTTGACAATTTTGTTTGTATTGTGTTTAAATATTGCAGATGTTGACGAATGCATGAGGAACCCAGAACTTTGCCCCAATGGTCAATGCCTGAACACCCCAGGATCTTACGAGTGTGACTGTGATATGGGCTTCCTACCAACAGAGAACAGAGATGATTGTGAGGGTAAGTAGACCCAATTTGCTCCCTCCTTGTTTTGCAAATCTCCCAGTTTACATTAGCAGTGTTGTAGTCAAGTGTATCCTACTGGTCAAGAGCCTGTTATGCAGATGGTTTGATGTAAGTGCCAACTGGTTATTAATACATCTTCATATGAAATTTTGACTTCTTTAATAATGGACTCAACCCTCATGCAGTGGCATTACGCATCACATCATGCAGCACATGGTGCTTGCATATAAAATGTGTAAACTTTTTGTCCTATATGTACATGAGGGACATACCATAGATATGGATAGAGGGATGTTACACAAAGCACAAGGTAAAACCGATAACTAAAATCATTAGAGAAATATGAATTATGTTCGCTTATTTTAACTTTTTTATTAGAAAGACATTGGTGAATAGGCATAAAGGTGTGGTGGATTGGTTTTCAGTTTATATTTTGAAACTGGCTTGGGACCTTTGGCCTGGTCCATCATCATCATCCCTAGGCCTCTATCTGATTTAAACACTGTCACGTTTCTATTCTCTAATTAGGCAAAATGGTTTGACTTGGAATTTTACATGGAAGAAAGTATGAAAATGTTGCAGCCCTCAGAAACTGACATTTTGAAAAATACTTTGCCTTATTATTCCTTGGAATTTTTCTTCAAGAGGGTTGTGTGTGTTGATTTGTGTTGCAGATATTGATGAGTGCACCATTTCCTTCATTTGTGTCTTTGGCACCTGCATCAATGTGCCAGGGACATTCCGCTGTGAATGCAATGAAGGATACCAGCTGGATGCAGGAGGTGCCAACTGCACAGGTAATGCTCGTTATTAGCATTATCTGCAAATGTTACACCTGCTGTTAGTGTTACAAGCCGAACGGTTCAAAGTTTCTTATGGTATGAAGTGTGGACACTTCATAAAAAAATAGTGCCCAAAAGTCAACATGGATATTTATTTATAATTATAACTCCCTTTGTGTTGCTCTTTGTTGTCACTGAAACAGATAATGTACTGATACTGTACCCTGTTATCTTTACTTATAGATTCAGATTCTGTGTCAGCACTTCTCATAGCTTTAAGTTGTGAAAGAATAACAATCCTTGCTATACATCTTTGGTGCAAATTTGCCTTTCCTTTTGTATTTTTGTCAGGGATGTGATTTTGTTCTAGGACAGTATTACTCAGCTCATTGTGTTTCTGCTGTTTGTTTGTTTGTTTATTTTGCTTTCCACTGTAAGACTTGGATGAGTGTGCAGAGCCAGACACCTATTGTGTTAGCGGGGAATGCACCAACACCATCGGCAGTTACATCTGCATATGTCCAGAGGGCTTCACCCTCACCCCGGATGGCTCAGTCTGCTTAGGTGAGTTGGTAGGAGTAGATAAACAGTTTAATTTGGTCAAAGTACCAAGCTGTGAAGTACCAGTCAGTAAAGCTGATCCCAAAACCTTGTAGCAACCTTAAAAAAAGGGGCCACGTGATCCCATCCAGTTGATTGCATCCCACATGTAAATGCAATGCAGAGATCATGGGAGATAAATTTCGAGTGAGGGAGTATTTAGGTAATCTAGTGGCAGTTCGTATGATGCATTAGGTAGGATCTGAATTGGGGACACCATAGCTGATCAGGTGAGTAGTACTTTCAACAATTTTTTTTCTGTACTGTATACTCATAGGCAATCATGCTACATTACATTTCCAAAAACTTTCATTTTGTGAAAACCTTACAGGACAATTTTTTACTATACCAGTAACTGCGGTTATCACTAACTGCGGTGTACACTCTCAGCATTTCATTCTTTTATCTACCTTGAGCAGAAGCACACCCTCATCAGTTGAAAAGAGCCATGTTGGTGGGAAGTGTTCATTTTATTGATAGCTATGCAACAGCAACATGTGCATTTTGTAGTTGTTGGTGAAATCCGTGAAGTGCAGTTCCCACCATTGCTCGGAAAATTGCGCCCTCTCTTGGTCCTCACTTTGGGGTGGATTACTTTAACTTTTCAGCACTTATTGACATACATTTTACTATTGTACAGTGAAACTGGCTGGGATTAGATGCCAATCAGGTGTCCCACTCACTTATCCAACATTGTTTTATTGGTAGATGAGAGACGTGGCCTGTGTTATGCCAACAGCCCTGACCGTGGTGACCTGGCTGGGTCAACTTGCACTACCATCCTAGGTCGTGACATCCCCCGCTACGAGTGCTGTTGCACCCTGGGTACTGGATGGGGCGACCCTTGTGAGCCTTGTCCAGCAGTAAACTCCAGTAAGTTGCCGCCCGTCTGTGAAGCTATCTCTCTTGGTATTATTTCTCAGCTTCATTTCAGCTGTTTTTAATAGTTAAGTGAACACATGGTGGTGGTTTACTTGTTTCTGTCCACCCAGGGATGTGAATGAGAATCTTTCAGGGCAGAGATGGTTATGTGTGTTGCCATTTGTGCCTGATATGGCATTATCGATTTGTATGCTCCCAAAGAAGTTGTGATTTGTTTCAAAAATATACAGATGTGTTGAGTCCAATGAGCAGGGATGAGGATAAAAAATCAGCATCTTTGACATTATGTACCGCAAGCCTTCAAAATGCTCTGTTGTCATTAATTTTGAAAGAAGAGAAGAGTTTTTTCCGTAAAGTTATTTTCCTTTGAAAGTGTATAAACCTGTTATCTTTATGATCGAGTCCACTGAAGCAATGTCATTGAAGTATCTTTGCCTAGCATGGGCTTCGTCCAGTCATTATCCTGCCTTTAGACAAGGCTTTATTCACTCCAAACAGAAAATTTGTCATCAAAGCCTGCCCTAGTTCAGTTGTTGAAGTGTAAGTGAGGAAGATTTACGACTAATGTACTTGACTGTATAGTTGCCAGGTCCCATAATTCCACCACCTATTATCAAGTCTGATTGGTTTTCACCATAAGTGGTGAAATAACACCCAGTTCAGACAAACATTCTAGTGTCACGTTGCACCAAGTTAAAAGCAAATTTTGATTTAAGTGTGGCAAAGGCTTGACATCTTCGACAATTTGGAGTAATCAGGCGTGTTACCATGCAAAAGACTGACTCTTTAAGGCATTCAGAATGATACCAGAGGGACTTGGTTTCAGATGTCGCTCTTTTCATGGGACAAATGTATATTCTAAGTACATCTAGCCTGAAACCAAACTTTAATTAGGTTGACCCTGGCTGCCAATGGCAGCAGAATGGTTTTAAAAGGTGGGGAGGCAAGCCCCAGCCATTAAACTGAAAAGAGTACAATTCTGAAGTTGCAATGAACCTCCAATGGCTGGTAGGCCTATAAAGTGGGGAGGGGCAAAATAACTAACTTTTTAAAGGTGGGGGGCGATGGCCCAACAACCCCTTTTTCTGCTGCCGCTGTGAGTCACTCTTAATTCTATTTGGTGCGGCATGACCCTGGAACGCCTGTCTGAAATGGATGTAAGGCACCTGGTAACTATATGATCACACACGTTACATCTTGTTCAAAGAGAATACGGACGTTTCACAATAGCATGCCCCCAAGAGTTTGCAATGCGTTAGCCAATCACAATGTGCAAAATCTGTTTACCCAAGGTGCATTTGGAATGGGCCGACACATTTCGCGTATTGTGATAGGCCAATGCATTGGAAGTGCGCTATTGTGAATCTCAGAATTTTGGAATGTCCAGAAGAATATGTCAAAGCTTGACCTGGGTTGACCAGAATCAGCTGATTTCTTCTAATGTTTACTTCTCATGTATGCCATTACAACTAGAAAAACATTGTACACTATTTTGTCCCATTTTTCCCCATTTACATGACCAAGACATAAATATCTGTAACGTTTACCTCTTATTTCAATTCCACAGCTGAAGGACAACTCTTGTGCCCCACTGGCCCTGGCTTCAAACCTGTGCCCAAACCTGATGGCCCTGATGTTCCTGGAGCTACCCCTGTTCCTGGCGGTCCTGATGGTCCAGGAGGCACCGATAGTCCAGATGGTCCCGATGGCACTGATGGTCCAATTGTTCCCCCTGATCTGACCACTGGTAAAGCTTTTGACTGTCTTATCTAATTCTTACAGTGCACTAATTCAAGCCCCATTGAAAACAGTGAAACAATCAACAAAGTTCAGGGCTGAATAACATGCAGGCCAGCCTTACTAGAATTTTGCAAGCTAGAATGAAATTATTGTCTTGTCCCCAATCTTTCCATTTCTTTTCAATTGTTGGTGGGTTAGCCTCTTGCAGTTTTCCACACAAAACAAACTCACCCCTCGAAAAGTGATACATGTATTTCCCAAGCCTGTTTGCAGCCTCTATTTTCTTAGGAACCAAGGGCCATTTTAGATCCATAATTTTATTAATTCTGCCCTCGGATGAAAGCCCCACACCCAGGGAGTTGATCCTGGCCTTTATTTCCAAAATCCATCCTTTTTTGGGCAAACCATCTGACTGCCTTGGAAAAATTAATGGTTCAGAAGGTCCTGCAGGCCCTGATGGTCCTGGAGGTGCTGATGGTTGGAGGCCCCGAAGGTTGCAGAGACCCTAATGGTACATTAGACAATGTTGTTTTGGTTCCCCATAGTCCTCCTGGACCACTTTTACATTTTGGTGTACACCAATCCCTGCATGAGCTTGACATTGGTTTGTTAAAATGTTGGTTTGCAAAATGCCAAGTTTTGATGGAAAGTATTGAGACAGTGTGAAATAATTGTAAATGTAATTATAAAAATGCAAATGTTTTTCCTGTTTTGATATATCAGCCATGGTACTTTCTTTTCCAGTGATTTGTTTGTGTATCTGATTTTATAAACCTACAGATATTGATGAGTGTGCTATCTTCCCATTTGTGTGCGCCGGAGGGCGTTGTGTAAACACCCTGGGAAGCTTCATGTGTGTCTGTCCCGTGGGTTACACTTTGGATGAGGACTCACGCTCCTGCAGGGGTAAGATGAAACAATAGGGCCAAGAATGTTGCTGTGATCATTTTGGTCTTGAATTTATGTAATCAACATTACAGATCTTCACCTTTATTGATTCTAAGTCTGCCTTAACTCGTATGACAAGATTGTGGTTGTGTGACATAATTTTAATGGGTTCCTTGTGCACAGTGGGACCCGCCATCATACCTTTAGAAGCACCGCAAGTGTGACGTCACTGTGAACCAGAAAGTGCAGTGCAAACGAATGGAGTACGCGCACGTGTTGGTTTACACGCTGGTTCTCGAGCTAATTCCTTTTACACACATAATCATGTGAAGTATTCACTTTGGTACCCTATACAGGAAATGGGTTGGACGGAACACTGAAATTCTCTATGCAAAGAATGTGTGATTTAGTTACTGTACAGTGTTAGATTTTGAGAGCTTCTGGAAAGTTTTTTGTAAAAATACCCTGATGGACAAAACTAGAAAATGTGTGTGAGAATGTAAACGGAGTTTTTAGAGTTATATTGCTTAATACTTATGTTGATGGTAACAACTCTAAAATCTAAAATAGTCTGTTGATCACAAATTGAGCATTACATCATAACAGAGACTGTCAATGTAGCCATCATTGTTAGTGGACAAAAGATTATGCAGACCTTAGGGATATGCTTTTGGAAATGGCTTGATTTTTGTGTTCACAGTTAGTTTGTGCCACTCTAACAGCATTACATGTGTTTTCTCATGTATTCCCTTTCAGACATCAATGAGTGCGAATTGAGCCCTTATATCTGCGGTGCAGGCACTTGCATGAATACTGTTGGGAACTATACCTGTATGTGCCCACCAGGATTCATGTTGATGGATATGTTCAGTGGACGCAATTGCATGGGTGAGTAGGATGCTTAAGCTGCCCCTGAAATCTGTAGCTTGCCCCCCCCACCCATAGTTTTTAATGCAATCATTAACACAATTTTCTGATGTTGTCTTGCATGTTGTTCACCATTTTCTATACCTCTTTTATCAGAAGTTGAAATCATTTCAGACCTTGTTATCTAGACTTTTCTAACAAGCAGGTTCTCCAAAGTTATGTCAGATTTCCTCCAGTCCCTCCCTCTAATTTTCAAGACAGACCATGTTCAATAGTCCAAGATGAAAGTTGATTTTTCTTTTTAAAGAGAAAATATGTTCATGTGCAATGTACCAACACAAAATGGAACCAAAATGCTCTTACAAAGAAGTTAAAATGGTGGAATGCAGATAGGTCTGCCTTGCAAAATTGTGACAAAGTGGTAATACAATCTGCAACAATATGTTTTGGACTGCATATACTCACCATAATTGCATCATTTCTGAAGATTTCTATTATATTGATACTCATGATGCCACATATAAGATTGTTGTGGCTGATGAAACCAGTATGGATTGCAGGTCAATATATAGCCATTCTACTTTGATCCATTGAATCACATCTGTAGTCACTTCTGATATGTACAAACTCCTCACCGATAATTGTTGCAGACATGCGCCAACTCCCTTGTTACCATTACTACAATGAGACTGCAGAGCCCCAGTGCAGTGCCTCCTATGGCATGAATGTCACCCAGAAGATGTGCTGCTGCAGTGGGCTTCAGGGGGCAGCATGGGGAATATCACCTTGCTCCAAATGCCCCGATATGTTCACAGGTAGGTTGAAGACAGCCAACTCTGTCCACTCAACCAGCAGCCGATGTCTTGGAGCTCTTAGGTACAGGAGGTTTTGTTGTTGAATTCAGTTCAAGTCCAGTAATAAGAAAAATTGCTGAATAATTCACAAATCCAGTCATTATAACAGTCATGAAGAATAACCAACAGTATATATGCTACATTTGTTGGTTGACTTGAGACTGAATGACTTGTGACTGATACTTGAGGACTTAAGCTATTTATGGAAACTTGTGACAGACTTGACCACGGTGCTGTAAGTTAAGTACTGAAATTATTTCAGGCAAAAGTGATGTAATGTATATTGTATGTTTGGATATAAGTTTTTGAAATGATGAAAACATGATAAGGAGAACTGAGCTCTTGTTTAGCGATCTATGGCACAGATTAGAACGTACATGAATTTATTTGTGAAGAGAATATCAACACAATGTTCTGACAAAATGATTTGGCATTTATGAACATTCAGTATACTGTTATTACATAGATAAAAACTTTTAGTAATGTTTGAGTAATAGAAGAGGTTGTTTTTTTTGTTCAGAGGAGTTCCGTATAATGTGCGGCATTGCACCTGGATTCTTCATTGATCCGTTCACTGGGCTTCCTAAAGGTAAGATAGCAGTGACGAAAACTTTCCAAGAGACAACTGCAAAGGCTTTGCATGGAGAAACCCACCAATACTTTTGATCCAATAGATATTTTTCTGATCTAGTTGGTTTAATAAGTGAGCAGCAGCGAGTGTCCCTGGCACCTCTGCTCTTCGTAAAAAGGGAAACCTTTTTTTCCAATGTCTTATCAAGTTTTGGCATATTCATTGTCTTTTTATTTAAGATATGTACAGCTGTGCTTGTCTGCCAGAAAAAATAGTACAGGCTTTTAACATAAATAGGACAGATTACCTCCACTTTTCCTCGTGATTTAATGTGACATGATTGAAGGATTAGATCTTCTCTTTAGGTCTCCAGATTACATCCTAATTTTGGGCAGCTCTTAGGCTCCCCAATTCCTTGCAGTAAATTTTCTTGTTTAACTCTCTAAAATAAAATGTGTTGATCACATCAGTTTCCTGTGCAGTTTGAGTTAGCAGTATTTGAGTAACTGTAGGCCTGTTCACTTCCCACTTAAGTGCACTTTCTATGTTAACCCCTTTGAAAACAGTTTTACACTGATCAAAGTTCTCGTGTTTTACTCTTCACATTAATTTCTCTGCCAGATATCAATGAATGTGAGGTATCTGACCTGTGCCTGAATGGAGCTTGTATTAATCTCGAGGGGACATTCAGGTGTGATTGCCGGCTTGGCTATCGTTACGACCCCATCAAATTTCAATGTGTCGGTGAGTTATACCCCTCGCAATAAAAACAAATTGGGGGAAACTAGTTGTAGGAGTGAGGAGCCGGTGCCCTACCCCTCCACTTTTTCGCAAGGGGGGGGGGGAGGCATGGCCCCCTACTTTTTGGAGGTCCTGTAATAGAATGGGGCTTAACGGATCAGCCTATTAATGGATACTGTTTGATTTTAAAACTCCCCTCCCCAAAAATTGTTTTGCGGCCGTTGCTGGGGGACAATGTGTACCAAGTTCACATTGTTGTTTGTCGTTGAAAGATTTCAGTTCTAGGTACAGGTGTTGGCATAATTGAGTAAATTACTCGTTGACATATTCACCCTTCCCAGCACCCTTTTCAGCAGTTGATATCACTTGTAATGTTCATAATGCACTGTTGATCAGAATGTTCAGGTACCATTAGGCATTATTTCAAAGATTTTGTTCTGTGGACCTTGAGGTTCACCACACCTTGAAGCAGAATACAAGTTAATTCATCTAAGCACATGACAATGGTTTCTTTAATTTGTCGAGTTGACTGATGTCAAATGTCATCCTTGTTTCTTAACATGAGTTAAATTTGTTGCAGTCTCTTGCCTGATGTAATGCTACTTACTATGTTGTGATTCCCCCTCCCCTCCAGATATTGATGAGTGTTCCGAGGGTATGTCATTCTGTCGAAGCAATGCCATCTGCAGGAACACCATTGGCAGTCATGTGTGTGAATGTAGGGCAGGCTACACCTTGGCCACCAATAACGTGGCATGCATCAGTAAGTACCAAGTTCTTTCACACTTTTCCAACTCCACACAAGAAATGCAGTGAACATTATTTGGTCTATGTGATGGATTTTGTTGTGTAGGGTTCAAACTGTCCGCTGGTTGTCTCCGACACCTAAATTATCTTGAATAGACACACAATCTCCTGTTCAGCACTTGACTGTGTCTAATGTGAGTAATTTCAATTCACCAAAGCAGATCAGCATTACACTGAGATTCAGCTGATTAACTGGTCTCTGGAACAAGATAATTCTCACAATTGATGTACATAAACAAGCCTCCAAAGTTGTACACTGCAAGAGTTTGATTTCTTCAATTTTGATGTACTAGTCCTAAAGAAACTTTGTAGATGGCCTTGCTTATACAAAGTACTTATGTGTTGCATGATGAAAAATCCAAACGATGCACTCAACTGCTTTAAAGTCCAATCACAATGGCAGTTGGTCACATGTATGAATATGTAATGTTATGTGGAGATCAAGCCAAAATAAGCGATGTACAAAACCAGAATGGCTCCTCTACACAGCAGTCCAAATCTCTAAAATTTACAGAATATGCTGAAGTCTTATCACTCAAATTACATCTTAAAACTTTTTATAAATATCAAAGATATCAAACTTTGTTTACAAACAATACCTCAAAATGGCTTCTCAGCAACATGAATGCTAAGGCATTTTTTGGAAGGTCCGAAGCAAGAGTGCCCTCAAGTGGCCCGAGACAGAAAGCAAACAAACTTATTTTCATCTACAAAAAACCAAATTATACTGAAGCTTTTTCAGCCAGTGATAAATAAGGTAATAAATATGTGCTTGGCCAGTCTTAAACATGCGTTTAAGACTGGCATTAAAATGGACGCATTATCAGCGTTCAGTAGCCAAGCATATATTTATTCTCATTCATAAATACCTTAAGTCAGAGAGTCAAAAAAAGATATGATAGATTTCCATCAATTTTAATTGGAGTTTAACTTTTATTAATCCCAAACACCCCCCCGTCCGTTTTAGGGTATATTCCTTGTGCAAGTTGTCCAGAAGAATCTCCGTATATGGACTTGGCGCACACGTAGCGCATTCTGAGTGCCATGTCGCAGGCAGACTCTTGGCCAATAGGGATGGATTAAACTTTCTCATATCCAGGTGCCAGAGCATTTTTTTACACAGTTGGCATTATCAAATATTAATACACAGTCAGGTTGAGTGTTGTTAAAAAGGGAAACTGAGGCTTTATGAAAATAGTGTAATCAACAGGTATCAACAGTTATTACGTGATTGACAAATATGAACAGTGAAAAAATGTTGTCTCTATTCAGAGCCCAAGATCTTGTGTACATTGTTCATTTTCTGTCATATCTCCTACCTTTTGTACAAGCTATCCTCTCACATCAAATTTTCCACCCTTTGAAAACTTCAAATCAGCCCTACTAACAAATTTACTTTCATGAAATTCTTGGACAATTTGCTTTTATTTTGTACACAGAATTATGACTTCTTGTGAACTGCAATTTGTCCTAATTCCCAAGAGTATGTGAAGAATTATATAATTACAGGATTGAGAATAAGCTATACCAATCGTGGTTTAGTATTTTTTATCACTGAAAACTGGGCTACTGGGATTTGTTGCTTTGCTTACTAGTACAAGTGAATACATGACTAGATCTTTAGATATCTACCTATAAAGATCTGTATGGAACTTGGACATTAAAAAGGGATGGGGTTTTCCAACAGTGGTTTACCCTGGTTTGTTTGCCTTGTGGGCATTATTGGGACTTTTTGTGAAACTGGAATGCACTCTTTTATTTGTAAAAGAGTCATCCATTGTTCTGGGAGCCAGTATCATGACATAGAGTCTTGGTACTTTCAGTTTCTACCAAACATTTGTGTCCTGACAGCCATTCTGCTTGATGTGTTATGGTGTTTGTCTTCATCACCTTCTCCCCCTCCACCCTGCTGGATTTTCAACTGGTTTACCACTGAAAGAAACATGCCAAGCTTTGCTTGCTTCTGCAATAAACCACAGTGTTGAGGGATTAGACGAGATTTTTACATGAAGCACCCCACGGAATACAGGGAATTCCATGGACAGCTGGTCACACCATATAAGAATATCCATTTACTTGATTCCTTATCTGTCATTATCTATTCACTGTTTTTATTTCAAATGTTTGACAGACATCAATGAGTGCCAGGAGTCACCCAACATCTGTGGAAGAAATGGCCGCTGTGTTGACACCATGGGATCTTACCGCTGTGATTGTAATATTGGATTTGCTGAATCATTTGATGGAAAGTCCTGTGACGGTGAGTTGAAAGTGGTGGATTTGTGACATGCTAGTGATTTGGGAGTACTTTTGTGTTTTATTTGATCTTTTTTACATCAGTGTTTCTTTGCTTATCAGGCCTATATGATTTTGGTAAGACTATTGCAAATCTGAAGAGTCTGCTGCTCTTTTACCAGGTGAGGATCAAGGAGGGGGGCGGGGTTGCATACCCCTTTTTTCACCAAAAAATATAAATAAATGAATAAAAAGAGAAGAAAAAGAGGGAGGGGGAAGAAAAAGAGGGAGAGATTCAGTCCCATAAATGTGACAAATATGTAAAAAGCAACAGTTCCGCTTCCAGTTACCCAACCTCCATAGTTTTATGGCCGGGACCCTAAACTGTTTAGTTCACGCCCCGCCCTTTTGGAAAATCCTTGATCCACCCGTGATGACAATAATTGCAAATAACTCATTTAAATGTGAACACCATATTTGCCATCACAGATACTCATTTACTCATGTATTGAGAGAACCAATGAGTGCTGTGGTCAAGGACACATAAATCTTACCTTAACCCCACAGCATGGAGTTGACGCATAATTTGGGTATTACCCACAGGATCTTGAACTACATGCATCAGACCTTGTTAAATCACTCTTTTTGACACAGAAGTTTTTCAATCTTTTGCCCTCAACTGTGGCAGCCATAAGTACCATTTGTCATGTTGTTGTTTGTCCAGATATTGATGAGTGTCAGCAACGTATTGGGAGCATCGGAGTGTGTGGCAACGGCACCTGCCGCAACACGTTTGGCTCTTACGAGTGCGAGTGTTTTGGTGGCTATGAGTTGGGACAAAACAAGGACTGTGTTGGTGAGAGACTTGTTTTCACCCATTTTTTTTTGTCGCTGTAACATTTAGCATACTGAACAATTTCAAGTGGGTACTTGTCATTGTGTAAATGGGACACTAGACTTTTCAAAATTGGCCATTACTGTTCTTACATAAAATGAATGAGGTCATTCTTACCATCCTTTGATGTCAGATTAAAAATAATGTTTTTATCTGTTTAGAAATAAGAGTCAAGATTTCATTTGCACAGTAGTTATATGTCTTTGTTGTAACAAAAAGGTTGTTGTCAAAGAGATTAAGGAAACAAAATACGGAGATCAGTATTAGTTTATTGTGAATTCATTTTTTTTCTGTACGACATTTACCACTAACCTTTACTTATCCTTGCTAGAATACTTTTTATTGGGATCCCCTTGTTCCTTTGAATCCCACAAAGTGTTCAATATGATGTAGGTAAGGTACATCATATCTGTTGAATGGACAACTCAGCAGAAATTACCTTGCATCCCCAGTCCATAATGAACCCATTAGAAATTCGAAATTGACTCACTTGAAGATAGGATTATAGCAGCTTTCCTAGATCTTTCAAAGTCCATGAAAGATTTGTGAGGATTTTACCAGACCTGGAATGGTAAGGCCTTGCCACTACTGTCGAGTGGTATTTGTTGCCTCTTGAAAGTATAGATTAAAGAATTTCAAAGGGTTCATAAAACATCCTACTGAAAAAAAAGCCTAGCTAGGTAAGGTCATGTGTCTGGACCCCAATGTCTCACTGAAATATTATCGTTTGAATGTACCACATCTTGGCATCATGCTACTAGACATCAACGAGTGCATCACTGGTGTGGGGGCATGTTTCAATGGCCGATGTGTCAACATCCCTGGTGGTTTCTTCTGTGAGTGCTTTACCGGATTTGAACCGTCTTTCACTGGAGAGACATGTGAAGGTATTCAAACCTATCATTTTCATCTCCTCCCCTTGTCCTTGTTTGTTCCTTAATGCTGTGTTATTTACTCACATTGATTGATCAATTTGATTTAGATAAATTGTTAGCCAACAATGTTACTTCAACTATCAAGCTGTTGTCACGTGCAGAGAATGCACGGCAGAAGAAAAATCAAAAGACGGTAATCAGGACACTAAAACATACGAGCAAAGGACAATAAAGGAACTAATTTGGAATAACATTTAATTATTAACTTAAATCAGCAAAGCAGTAAATTAAAACAAAGTAAATCTAGTGGTTTGCTGCAACTTAAACTTCTCATGCGAGAACATCGTAAATTTGAACAGTCAAAAAGCATAAAAGGAAATTATTTACATTAGCTCAGCCAAGCAGAATTAATTACACTGAAAATTAGCAAGCTGGCAAAAACATATTAATATGTGAAGAGGCAAATTATATTCGGCCGAGTATGATTACCTTAAGGAGCCAACACAAGAACAGAAGAAAATTAGGCCCCGCCCAGTCAGTGCCGTGGCTAAAAGAGCGCGGTCGTCGGGCCAAGCACCTCCGCACTCCGCGCCAGAACAGCCCAGTTCAGACAGGCAGGTCAGTGTCAATCCCCGAGATTCGGCTTCTACATGGAGCCACGACACTCCAGGGTCCACGGTCCCTCAGCGGTGTCAGCCTTGGCTACGGTGCGGCAGTAATCGAGGCGTAGACGACAAGGAGGTGCTAACCCAACGCCGGCTATTTTGAAACGCACATGCTAAAAGCATATAGGCACTGACTGAGAGCGAAATCAATGACTACGGAATCTTTTATAGGTTTTTGGAACGTGCGTAAATTCCACACGTACCTTTTCAGGGAGACACAAAAGGATTTGGATCAACTGGAATCATAACACTGTCAACTTCAAGCAGAGTTCTGAAGGACTCAACTTGCCATTCAAAAAAAGGATCTCATGTCGATTTTTTTGTGTACTGCTTGATAATCCAAAAGTTTGATAGACTAACAGACTAAACGTTCATCAGCCTCAAGGTAAAAAAATCCAAAGATTTGTTATTCCTAAGGTTCAGTTGTCTGTAGGTTTGTTTGTCTAAATGTTTTAGTGTCCCACCGTTTGTCAGTCTAAAAATAGACCAAACAGACCAATGCAAAGGCTTATTGTCTGAATTGAAAATAAGGCTCATTAATCACAATAATCAACAATAAATAGGTTAAGTTGTCTGAAAATAAATTATAGTATATTGAAGAGAATTTCAAGTCAAGTTTGGATCATTGAATTTTACATTTAGGTACTTTTGAATTAATGAACCTTTGGACTATTTAACCTTGCCTTGATTTCAGACTTTTGAACCTTCACAATAATTCTTATTCCTTATTTGGATTATTGAATCTTCAGAAGAATGAACCGTCAGACTATTGCACCACATGTTCAAACTTTTTCATTTTCAAACTAATGAACTCCCGGCTACAGAAAATTTGTGCACATGGACTATCAAATCTTCCAACTATTGAACATAGGAACAAGTGGAACCCCAGTTTTTTTTTCCACACCTTTTGAAAAGATTCTTGTCTTTGCTCAATTACTGTGTAAGAAAGTCAAGAGAAACTTAAACAACATTGCAAGAAAATTTCTGTTTATTTTGTGTGGGGAGGGAGGGTAAAATAAAATTTCACAGTGTTCTCTCACAACTTGTGCCTTCTCATTTTCAGATGTTAATGAATGCTTAAAGCAACCTCTCCTGTGCCCTGGTGGCCGATGCCAGAATTTGATTGGTTCCTTCCAGTGTGTCTGTGACGATGGTTACCTTCTTGCCCCGGATGGACAAGCATGCATTGGTCAGCACCACTTTATTTACATTGCTTTGAAAAGCACTCAGAAGTCCAGCCAGAAGATTGTAGATGTTTTATGTTGTGGTTACTTATTTTTGATTGTTCCCCTATTTTCTTAAAGTGCTAAGTTTAACTGTACTATTACATTTCATACACGCTCACTGGATTAATTTTAGTTGTTAACCGATAACTCAATTGTCCAAAATATCACGCTATTTTTGGGCTTGAGGTTCCCTAAATATATGATCTTGGATAAGGAACCAAACACAGGCCAAGTCCAATGTTTTGATAAATCCTGTACATGTCTCGTGGTAAACCATTTTCCACAAAGGTAAGTAGGACATTGCACTAAGAAAATTCAGTGTGTTTATTCTGCTAGACAGTGGAATTGGCACTGGATTAAGTGACAGTATTCTGCTTTTCCATTGTCAGTGGAAGTTTGTGTCCATATCAGGAAAGTATTTGTAGGTATTTGAGGTAGTTATTGACATCAAGTGGAATGCCAAGCGGGACTGACCACCTTATTGTGTTGCCACAGATATTGATGAGTGTGCCACACTCACTGACCCTTGCCTGGATGGGGTCTGCAGAAACACTCAGGGAAGTTTCATCTGTGAGTGTCAGCCAGGCTACATGCCCACCAGTGATGGGTTGACGTGTGTGGGTGAGTGAGCATCACAAGAATGGTTGCTGGCTAGCCATGGTAGTTGGATTTTTTTTGGGGGGGGGGAGTGCTCATCAGCTAAAAATTGATCAACATTTTATGGCTAGAGGGTGTCAATTTTGAATTTTTTTCCAAGCAACTTGGTTATTTCTTTCATTTTTTCTCATTTCTCCCCCTTTTTCCTGTTCAAATTTTTTGGGCCAGAGGAGGGAGGGGGAGGCCGTGCTTCCTCATGACAGGGACAATTGTTCTAGACCTTTGGAAAAGTATGGCTGTGGCCTCCATTTTATATATCCCTACTATGGAGATGTTTGTAATGCACCATCCCCCTCTCATCCAATATAAAGTTGTCCTCCTGATGCTATTTACGTGATAGATGTCTATGCTTAATTCCATTAATGAATATACTTTTTAGCTCAAGACTCAGTCTGAAAATTGAAACAGCTGGTATCAAGAAAATTTCTATGGTATTTGCAAGGTACAGCCCATCATGTGTAGTCATTCAAAAAAGTAACTTATAAAATTATCGTGGTTTAGAGATGGTTATGGGACTTAACTTCATGTGAAGTTTCTGGCAAGCTGCCATTTTGAAGAAATGAAAGAAGGCCATTTCCAACTATATGTCAAAAGATGCATTATTTGAACTTGCTGTAAGTAGTTGGTTTTTAATTCATGTGAAGCATGTGTAGTGGTTAACTTGACACACAAGTATGTGCAGTTACTATAATTTATTGACTCAGTGTGCGACATTGTGCAGTTGCATTCAGCTGAATGGGATGGTTTCCCAGATGCTGAATATGTGCACAATTCAAAACATGAGTTGGCAACTTTGATTTGAAATAGAGATCCTGGAATACTGTTTTCCTGGAATCTATAGCATACACTGAGTTGAAACGTCATCAGGTTAGTTGTTGGGCACCCTTCTTTAGATTTTGAGCACTTTGGTTGCCTTAAAGGAATACAATGTACAAGTGACAAGTGATGGAGTGCACCTTGAAATCAAGAAACTCACTGCTCCCTTTTGCAACTAAAACTGAACAAAAGGAAATGTCTCCAGTGCTGGTTTAGCAATGAGCACTGTGAGTGTTAGTGACAATTTGAAATTTGTCAATTGGGCTTATCATCTGATTTCTTTGTATTCTCCTAATGTAGACATGCGTGAGCTGACTTGCTTCACTGGCTTTGAGAGGGGCCAATGCGTGGCCCCACTGATGGGCAATCACACCTTGACTGCCTGCTGCTGTAGCATGGGATCTGGCTGGGGCATACCCTGTGAGGTTTGCCCTCTACCACAATCATGTAAGACTACTAGACTGTTACTCAAGAGTGCACAGACTGAGGCTGCATCCGAATCTGTTGTCTAGAGCTAGGTCTAGGTCTTCCCTCCATTGGAAATGTGCGGAGATGCGTAGACAATAGACCTAGCCGTAGCTCTGGAAGCCCGTTTCGGACACGGCCTGAGGATGCTGTAATGTGACAGTTCACTTAGTCCCATGATCTCCCAGATGTCACTCAGGCGGCTAGAGAAAATTGTGGCCAATGAACAGTTGACCACTGAAGCAAAGTGTTACAGGAGTGGTACTTCATGATAGCTGACCAAATTAGAAAGAAGATTGGGAAGATGGCCCCAGTCCGAGTTTCTTGGACTAGGGGATGGGTGGGATAGTCAAATCTCAATGAGAAATGTTTTGGCATGTCCATGGAAGTGGCTTCCATAGTAACTTGAAATTGAAACCAATGATGTAATTTTTAGGTCTCACAATTGTCATTCTACTCAGATTTCATATTGCTCTTACGTAAAACAGGTGTAAGGTATACACATATAAGAAAGCACTCCACGGCTGTGCTGTTTTTCACATGCATTTTGTCACTTATGTATTTTGTGCAGAAATGATGGAGTGTGTGCTAACTGTGCTTTTTTCAAAAAGACATGGTCATTTCAGAACAAAGTCCCTGACATGATACCACTTCAGCCTCATTCATTGTGTGTGATTTGGCCTATGGCCGTGCTGGACTCGCATGTACTAATGGGCTTCATTTTGTGTGTGTGTTTGGAATGGCAATATGGCTTACTGACAAATCTTTGTATGTTTGGCAGCGAGGTATATTGATCTCTGCAAGAAGGGGCAGGGCTATGCCCCCACAGTTTTCCCAGACATCTTTGAGGACATCAATGAGTGCAAACAGTTCCCAGACATCTGCAGCAATGGCTACTGCATCAACATGGATGGCTCCTTCCGCTGCGAATGTGATCTGGGCTTTGTCTTGGATGAGACAGGCCACGCCTGTGTTGGTAAGAGCCAGTGAAACTGATAGAGGGGTTGGATGTTTTTTGAGTAATGGAATGGAGCACACATATGCCCATTAAAGGCTTTTGGAAAAAGGAATCCTTAAAAATATTGTGGATCAAAGGGAAAGCTTGTTGCTGATGCACAGTGAACTATGTTAATTGTCCAAAATGATTGGGTTTAAACAGTCATTCACTATGCATTCCTTGTTGTGGGAAATCTGGTTCAAACTCTGAAAATTAATGGTATTTATGCTGACATTCCTGCAGGATTCATGTGTTCCATAATAAGTTAAACAGTTTACATTGTATTTGATGAGTTTAAACATGAGTAGATGAGAAACAAGTCAATGGAAACACCTCCTTGCTGTGCAATTGCTACTTAATCACTAGTAAAACTTCACGGTCATACTTGATACTGGAAAAACAATGCTTGTATGTTGTCTAGATGTGGACGAGTGTGAAAACTCACTAAGTGCCTGTGGCTACAATTCTACCTGTGTAAATACGGCTGGTTCTTATGAATGCATCTGTGGTGAAGGATACCAGCAAGGACGCAACGGAAAATGCCACGGTAAGATAGATTACAGCAGTAACATCATGGATGGTAGGTTTCCACTTTGTCATCAGCAAAACTTCAGCGTTCATTTAATGTTGTATTTCTAGTCCATTTTTCAAACATTCTGTTTTTTTAAATAAGTTATACGTGGAATGACATATATCTCCTTGAGCAGATCCTTTACATGCAGCAGCTATCTCAGAGACATTTGAAGGAGATGTATTTTAATTCCAGAACGGTGAAATTACTCATATTTAACCCTGTTAAAAAGTACTCCTCTAAGATGGCTGCAAAGCGTGTCATGCAAATGATCTATAACTTTTTGTGTTGATGGACAAGAATCTTTTTCATAGCTTTTATCACAGCTTGTGTTAGATCATAAGTATACTTTTTTGTAAAACTGCCAATTTCTTGAAAGATTTTGTAAGCATGTAGAAACCTGTGAACAAATATCATTAAATAAATGTTTATGTTTGGATGGGAATAAAACACCAGTTGCAATCTCCAGGGAAAACACATAGATGTAAGTAGAGATTAAAATATCCCATCCATATGATAATGCAGTAACTATTAAACTGAGCATTTGTCGCAGGGGCATACTGACACTTGGAACCAAATCCTTGCCAATCTGAATTGAAGTGTTCTCTTCTGGGGCAGATATTGATGAGTGCCGTCGTGACCGTGACTACTGTGCCTTCCGCTGTCAGAATCTTCCTGGGTCCTTCCGCTGCATCTGCCCCCACGGATTCGTGATCACCGATGATGGAAGACACTGCCGAGGTAAGTGAATCACACCCTAAAATGCACCTCGATAGTCTAGAGCTTCATTTTGGAGAAAACTGCTGAAAATGATAGCTCATTAATGCATTTCTACATAAATCATGTGCTGAGATATGACTCGTTATTATCATTTGCAATAATCCGTTTAAATCATTTTTCATATGCTACAAGAGAACAGAAACAAGTAAAAGAGTCGTAAACGTGTTACTGTTTGGAGTGGCCTGAAATGTAGAAATTTCAAAAATTCTGAGGGCTTGTATTTTGATCTCAGCAGAAATCAATGGTCTTTCACAAAGATTCTTCTTGGATTGAAATATTAAAGCCAAGAGATGTGTACAGCGTACATCATCAAGTAAACCACATCAAGCACACTAATCAATTATTCAGAGGGAACTGTAACGTTAGTTTGGGACTTGGCTGCTTTGTTGTACCAGAACTGTACTTTGGCCAGCAATTGGATGGGTTAGTTGTCCAGTTTCTGTAATTTCCAACTTGGGTGCACATTTTAACATTTACTTCAATATGCCAGTTTGCCACTTACATCTCTGTGTAATTCTTGGACCAGATTTGGATGAGTGCCAGACTTCCGCCAACAACTGCCGTTACATGTGCAAGAACCTGATCGGCAAGTTCATGTGCACCTGTCCAGAGGGCTACTCCATCATGGGTGGCAACGGAAACATGTGCAAAGGTGTGTGTTGTACTACCATTTTGTGCATAAATGCAAAGTGATGCAAACTAGTTACGCCTGATTATAAAAAATGATATGTTTTTGGTCAGTCTGCCCCAAAGCTATTTCCTGAAGTGATCGATGAAATGTCTAATTCAAATCAAGATATAACAGGCATATAGCAGTTACAACCACACAGAATGATGAAGTGTAACCTTTGAATTGATTGCTAGTTTATACTGTGGATCTTATTTTCAACGTTAAACCTAGAAGGTTTTACTCTTCGAGTCCTTGCCACTTGTTGGCTTTGCACAATAGACTAATTGTTGCAGGATTGGGTAATGTCAGGCAATTTTTCTTCTGATCAGCTGTTTTCTTGTTTTGTATTTGCCGTGCTTCATGCATTCTTGAACATTCTAGGAGTGTTGCTGCACCAATCATGCTACAAGATGTGGACATGAATTTTATGTTCTTTTGTCCTACAGATATCAATGAATGCCTGGACTATCCTTGTAGTAATGGCCGCTGCATTAACATGGAGGGTACTTACAGGTGTGACTGTAACACAGGATATATCCCAAGCTTTGATGGAAAGCAATGCAAAGGTATACTCAATAGCTTCTTATCAGATGCACTACTTTGCTTGTGACCTTTGTTTGAGGTGAAACATCCATGTAGCTGTCTGTATTCATAGTGGTTTTGATAGCCAATTAGTATATAAGGTTTAGAACAAAAATTGTAAAACCAACCACAAAATATGCTTCTCAGATACTATTCTTGTAGTTTTCAGGACAGCTCTTTACGTAGATTGTTTGTTAAAAAAGATTCTTTGTTAAAAACAAAGGAAGGAATTATAAAAGTGCTCTGTATGATCACCACTTTGGGAACCTCAATAAAGGTGGGTAATGAAAATTAAATACACTTAACAAGGAATACGTTCTGAGTGCTAAAATTCAAACATGATACCACCGTTGAGTGTAATACAAGAAAGTAAAGCCACTCGTACTTGATCAATTCTAGAATACGTGATATGTTGGTCCTCTAGAATTTTTTCTTGAAAATTGCCTATACATTTACATGCACATTGATACAAATGGTTTTCTGTGCAATCTGTGATCCCACCCCATAACAGATCAGCGTACTGGTGTGTGCTATGCCACTACTGATGGCCCTTGCAGTGCACCAGCTAACACAGTACCAGTCACCCGAGATTCTTGCTGTTGCAGCGGTGGGCTTGCCTGGGGACCTCAGTGTGAGGAATGCCCCAACTTCGCCACTCGTACGTATATGCAATTATTTTCGTCATTGAAATCAAGAGACAATAACAGCTTTGTCAGTTGGTGATGGCTATGTTGAAGTAGCTGCCACAGCTCATATAAATAGCAGAGTAAAAACAAATCAAGTTCAATATCGGTCACTTTCCACACCATGCATGCAGTGCACTGTGTTATCTCCAAATATGTCTTTATATGGCCATACCCAAACACTTGCCAGTGGCTGCAATTTGCAACTGCGCTCATGTGAGAAAATATGTTTAAATTCTTATGAAACCACTGCTACAGACTGTATAAATCACTTCAATATGTTCAAATCTCGTGTCCCACATGCTTCAATTTTGTGTCTTTGAAATGTAGAAATACCAGTGGTTGTCGAAAATGTAAACTGAAATGGTGGCCATCTTGAAAGTGGAAAAAACGAAAAGCCTGATGAGTTTGTCATTGTTTTAATTTTCAGGAACTGGAGAAAATATATAATCTGATATCTTTGTACTGCTGATTTTTCATTAAATTTTGTAGTAAGGCTACTATGCATGGAGAGATTGCTGTAGGAATGACATATGAACTTTTGATCATCAGGGGAAAGTACCTTATATGTTTTAAATGCTGTTAATTGTTTCATTTTCTTGATAATTGATGACTGCATCATTTTCTTGCCATTTGTCGCATCTATCTTGTGTTACAGCTGAGTTCAATGACCTTTGCCGAGACTCTGGCCCGCCAATCACGGACCCCTGCACCACCATCATCGGCCTGTGTGCCAACGGTCAGTGCATTGCAGCTCAGGGTGGCTTTATCTGCCAGTGCCATACTGGCTACGTGCTGACACCCGACGGCTCTCGCTGTGTCGGTGAGTACATGCATGAGAGTGACAGGCCGCTTTCTTACTTAGCAGTCAACATCCCATTGAAGTTACATGCTGCCTGCATGCAAGCAAAGTAAGGACAACTAAATTTTCATGGATATCAGTGAGTCACAATATGGAGATTGCATAGAGTGTATGGCTGCAATAGGATTCAGTCCATCAGTCCATCTGTAGCCTTTCTCTTTTTCACAGGTGAGGGGTGTTTGTGCCTAAGCATGTGCTTTAATACACAACTGTAACATGGATTGAAGGTTGATAGTCAATGTTAGCTCCCAATTGGAAGATGACAAACTAGTTCCTGAGATAAAGCAGAAGGAACTTGTTCATTGAGTTCCAATGCAGAGGCTTGTGATAGTGAATTGACCAGTGAGAATTAAGTTCACAACGTGAACGTGTGTGGTCAGGTAGCATTTCACACAAGTTATCTTTCGATACAAAAGGTTTTTTTTATTTGGGGGGGCACTTTTTTGTTTTGTTTGTTTCTTAAAATAGTTTCAGGAGAGACACATTATTAAGGGCAGAATTTTCTATTGCGCTTGTCAAAAGTCCAGGTTTTTATTGGCTATAGATTGTGCCAATTTGGTAGTAGTATGTTCTCCCTCAAATTTTACCAGGAAATTAAAGAGGCAAGGTAAAGAAACCCTCCTTTCCCCAATTATAACCTTTAAACAACAGCTGAAAAGACCATCTTCCAAAATTAATTTGAAAAAATGGAAAGCTGTCCCATTTATGGTCGAAAGAATGTAAAAAAGGGATTTGTTGAGTCCTTTTTTTTTGCAGATTCCAGAAACACTCATTTTGTATTTATGATCTTCTGGTGACCCCAAATGTCACAGGGAGATACAGCTGTAAACAGTGCAGGCTCGTAGGCTGGGGGGGAGGGGGTTTGAATGAACCCCCCCGCTCGCTTCTGAGTTCCACTTGTTGGTGTTTTTTTAATAAATATATCATTTTAATATACCGTAATTTTCGGAATATAAGCCGCAATATATACATTGATCCTGACGCGGAAAATGTCTCTGCAGTTTATAATGAACTACGGGTAATTTATATGGCAACATTTAAAGAATGAAATCAGTCACTAAATGCTGCGCCATGCCTGCAGTGCAGCCGAACCTGGACCGCCGATGCATGCCGTGGCCGGCCAGGCACGTATACCAGCGGCGCAGCGTTCTGGGTCTAGAGACAAGGCAGTCATGTTTTCATTGGTTACTGTTTACATTGGCTCTACTCACATGTTGGAAATGAAGGAAACCAGTCCAGAAAGACTGAATAGACTTGTAAATGCACCGTAAGTACCGTTCACACCTCACAAATTGTGTGGTACATCTGTTCGTTTTGTCTTTTACGGTTGTGTAATCCATGTTGTTTATCATTTTACTGGTCTTAAAAAGAATTGCTGCATGGCCCACTCAGCAAGGACACTAAAATAATTTCAAGGACTTGAGAAAGTTTAGGTTTAATGAAAACACTGGTTCACGCGCTGCTTCACGTTACAAATTGAAGAATGCACTCTGGAGAGTGGCACGGACCCTATGGGCACTTCAAATTTTTGCTTTGGATGTTTGTGTATGGAACAATATTTTACCTCCAATTTCACAAGAGGTGAAATGTAATCAAACTCCAAATATTCTGATTCAGATATGTCGCTTTCATATATCCACTACAAAGTTCCGTTGACATTAATCCGGTCTGATTTTCCGATTTTTTTTCTGAAGTGCAAAATGAAATACACCTCAATATTTTTTTACCATTTTTAGTTAGGTGAGTGGAGGTAATAATGATTTACTAGAATTTATCACTTTTTATAACTTCTTTTTTGTGGGATTTTCCGAGATATTTGTAATAATCATATTCATATCATTCACTTGTCACCTAGCGCCCAATGCAAGGTGCTGAGTGAAGAGCGAATTCATATGCATTAGGCCAATTTACAATACGCCGTGAATAATAAAAAAGCATTTTCTAATATATTTTGAGAAAGTATTAAAGGACTAAACTGATAGAATAATGTGAAATATCCCTTGAAACACAACTTACAAATGTTTATTTAAAAATCACTAAAAAGGAAATGTGACAATTACAAAACATACACATGTACACTGGACTCAGTATTTTTTAACACAATTTGAGATTTGAGCACCGATTTCCTCCAAGTTTCTAAAAATATTCTGGAAAATGCTTTTTCATTTTCGTTTCTCGGTATTTAGTTTTAATTTCTGTTAACTATGTTTTGTTTTCAGCTCAAGTGTTGGTTTTATATTTGGATTAATTGTGACCCTTTTGGCCACCCATAGGGGGGCTATGCAAGTCTAACATGCATCCTTCGGTTTGCAAAAAACATGGAACTTGTTGATGTTGTGTTCCCGGCAAAGGGCATTATGATAGGCCTTCGTATAAAAAGATGTGATCACAGTGCCCAAAGTTCCACTTTTGGGTTTGATGAACCTGCCCAGTCTCTGGTCAGGCAGCGGGCTTGCAGTGTGGATCTTCACACGCAAGTCTCACAGTAGAACTGTAGAAGCATGCTCAAAGTGCAATAGTCTTACACAGTTCTTGTCCACTACGTTGATTGTTCCATCCATCAAGTTTATGTGCATGATTTGTTGTATTTTCGTCATAAAACATAACATACTCTCCTGTCTTAATGGTGCTGTTTGTAGTTTTGAACAGGAATCTCGTACACTGAGACGAGGTTTCCTTGCAATAACACATTAAATTAATCATTCCCGGGCAATAAGGGTAGATTTCAAACCTTCCTGGTTGTCACAGATAAGTAATGTGCCAAGGATTTTTTAGGACTGCTTTGACAAATATCCAGCATCTGCAAAAGCACTTCGAAGTTAGAAAAGTGATGCATAAGCCTCGCCGACTGCTCGTGTTGTGTTGGAGCTGCCGGTGTACGATGCTGTGCTGCTGGGCCACCACCAGGTTTGGGACTGTCACAACACCCCCCCCATTACTGACAGATTCCCTGCTGTTGTCCTCATTCATCAACAAGTAAATTATAGTTCCTGTCCTCAGAATTGAATCCGCTCACTTTCTCGAGAAGAATCTGATTCGTGTATTTCTCTTTTATTAGACACACTGAAAATTATGGACTTGGCAAACAAGTTCGCACGTGGGTTGTTGTCTTTTTCTAGAAGCTTCACATGTACACACATACATGCTTGCCCGCGATTCAGCCCAAGATTCTGGTCTTTATACTCCTACACAATATTCTCTGTGGTGTATGAATAGTCTGTTACTACTGTACGTGAACAAGAGTGCACTCTCATATGTATGCCAAGCAAAGTATGTTCCTCTTCACCTTCAATATCTTATACTCCTTCATTTCGGAACAGATCTTGCAATTATTTCGACCAGCTTAGAGTAAGATTTTAGGTTTATCCATCTTAGAGATTAATGTTTAATATTTTGCATTTTCTGCACGTCATTAAAACTCCTTGTCTTTATGCATTGGGGCTGCACTTGCATGTATCTTCATGCATGCTTCATGCATGCCTGTTGTGTCTTTTTCCCTGTTACGTCATCAACCCAACACAAACACAAAATTTGACCTCATGTTTCCAAAAACGGCCCAGTTGGTTGTGCACAAATCAACATGAGAGAAATAAGATGCAATTTCTTTCCACAATTGTGGAAATAAGATGCAATTTCTTTCCACAATTGTGGAAAGAAATTGCATCTTATTTCTCTCATGTTGATTTTTGGCAGATACATTCATTGCATACTGGTTCTGGGCTACCAATCTACCTCCCAAACCCCAGATATTGCAATAGTCGAAGCCTTGTCTGGACGGCTTTAATGAAAGGTAGTGAAGAAAGTTTCAGGTCACTTAATGATGGGCTTACAGTGTTCACTTACTCTGCACATTGAATTGAAAAAGAGTTGCAAGGCTTTTGAACCGCTACAAACTCTCTTGGAGCAGCACAACACATCACTGCAAGTGCTCTCAAATGTCACTCATTCTGAAAAGGAAGTAACCTATAGAAAATTGTTTTTGTATGTGCACGTGTGTGTTGCAGATGAGGATGAGTGTAGCCGTGACATCAACCCATGCCCCCACAGCTGCCAGAACACTGTTGGTAGCTACACCTGTGACTGCCAAGAGGGATTCACCAGGGGTAGAGATGGAGTGACCTGTGTTGGTGAGTTGTGCTTGAGTCCCAGAAGAATGAATAGGCCTTGATCTGTATTAATGATGTCATGCTTTGTTTACAAGTACACTTTCTTATGGGACCCAGGTGGGAAGACAGATTTGAAGCTTTGAAGGAAAGCTTATATGGAACACATTTCAATGTCATTAGTACACATAGCTAGGCCTATTCTCTGCTTGTTCTATACATAGACACACCAGGAAAATGGCGAAGTGTTTAGCTTGAAAAGAATGTATACAGTTCTTGTAATATTAACTCTTCTGGGTAGCTTGGCATGAGTACTTGAGTAGGTTCTAAAAATATGGTTAGAGTCTCCCCCCCCCTTGCAATCAGGGTTTTCATATTTGAAAACACACTCTTCTTTGCAAAGTTGTGCTTACTTTATGTCCCAACAGCGAAAACAGTGTGATTACGCTTTAAACTGTGGTTTCAACTTGAGGTCTCCCAAGGTCTCCTGCTTGAGGCAATACCAAATCATGTAGGTGTGGGTACATCTGCATGGGAAATTCTTAGGCTGATAAAATTAGTAAATGTCAGAAACTTTCTTTGAGCTAGCCAAAAGAGATGTGTTCTTGCAACTAGTGCACCTGTATAGATCACTGGACGAAAATCACCTTGAGAGGAATTAAATGTAATTACAGTCTTAAAATTGTGTATAAAATTTCGGACATATCAAGGAGCACAAATGCGGGGGGGGCACAAATAGCAATTAAAAACTGAAAAAAGCAGGTCTTTTTCATTGTAGTTCCATTTTAAGTTCTGCCTGAAGCACTCTTATTTTGACAGGACATGTTTTATATATTTGACAATCCCTTCACTTGTGTTCTCTAATTCTAAGATGTGAATGAGTGTGTACTAGGAACTCATGACTGCCAGTTTGATTGTTTCAACACCGTGGGTGGGTACGAGTGTAGGTGCCCTGATGGCATGGCACCGAAGGATGGCTCATGCATCCGTAAGTAGGAGGCTCAGCTTCTGTCATTGTGTCAACCGTGATAGTTTGACCCATTTGTAGGTATTGCATGTAACATGAATGCCTGTTGGGATTTTTTTAGGAGCTTGAGGTGTCCTTCCTCTTTCTTCAAAAACTGTTAAATGGAATGAATATTAAATTAGAAAAATAATATTCAGAAAACAGTTTGCATGTAACTGAGTTTTGGGAGTCTTGTCTAGCTCTGTATCCCACTTTTTGATGAGCAGATTACACATATTTCAGGAATGTCATTATTTCTTTAAAAATCCTCCACTTCTGAAAAATGATTTAATGAAAGGTAATAGTAAATGCTTAGATATATCAATAATGTTGGAACGTTTTGCTGCATCATCTACTAACAAGAATCTAACACAGATTTTTATTGTAGGCCTATGCCTGATGATCATCTGTGTTTGTTCATTGCAGATGTTGATGTGTGCGCTGTATCTCCTGATATCTGTGGTCCATATGGCACCTGTCGCACCACAGCAGATGGCTACACCTGTGACTGCCAACGTTTTTTCACCTTGGACCCCACGGGCAAGAAGTGTGTGGGTAAGTCATTTTTTATTAATCCCAGATGCAGATAGGAGTTAGTTGCCCTTACCCAAGGGCTGTAATTGACAGCCAAGGAAGAGGCTGCAGCAAATCTGACTACTATCTATTCAAGGCGGCTATCTGCAAACTACATATCTAGGCTTGCTGAATGTGACTTAATTCTGGGTGTGACAAAAAAGGAACATATGTATCATATTTGAAAAGCTGATTTTTAGAAAGTTAAAAGGGAATTCAGAAAAAAATGGAAAAAAAATTTGCAAAGTTTGTGGAAAACTTGCTGAAGTTTTAGCTGAATGTCACTAATCACTTTTCTTTTGCTGTCAGACATTGATGAGTGTCAGACACAGCCTAACAGGTGCCAATATGGCTGTCGTAACACAGTCGGAGGATACCGCTGTAATTGCCCCGATGGATTCTCCCAGCACTATTACTGGAATCGCTGCATTGGTAAGCTCACGATCAGTGGTTGGTTCCACGTGGCTTGTTCCTCAACAACCACTGACGGTGAAGCAATGACACAGTAATGGAATCAAATGCAAATTGAAAGATGCATTCTTTTGTCCCTTTTTTGTTGTAGGGACTATAGTTTGGGATTTATAATATATTTGGATCATTTAAAGAGAAATCAATACAAAATCCCAAAAAAGTATACAAGAGACACTTAAAAAAAAATTCACTGGAATTCATACAAATCTTACTTTTCTTCAATAACTTGTCCGACAAGTTGTTGGAAATCCCCAAAAATTGGATTGTTAGAAGATGTTTTACTGCTTTACTGTATGTCAGAGCCTGTAATGAGACTTGCTTTTTGTGTTTCATTCTGCAGATGACAATGAGTGTAATCAGCCTGGTGTGTGTGGTCAGGCCACTTGCTACAACACTGAGGGCTCGTACCGCTGTGGCTGCTCTGGTGGCTACAACTTTGACCAACAGAACTTGGTGTGTACAGGTAGGTGCTGACAAAGGAAAGCTCGGGGTATGCAAAGTATTGCCATCATGGTGCTAACTTGATTTTTTTTATCTTAGTTGATTTTTTTTTCTAAGCACAGAAATTTGCTGCGATATTTTCTGATCATCAGCTTTAAGGTAGTGTATAGGATTTGTATGTACTGCAATTTGTCCAAATTTGGCCGATTTTGGGGTTTGTGATTTGTTTTGTGTATGATTCCATGAATTTTTTTCATCTTTTGAGATCACTGCCTTGAGAAAAATTGAGAAAAACACTGTCTCTTTTAACCCTCAAAGCATGGCTTGTGTAATTTGTCTCACAAAAATCCATGTGCCACTGGACCTTTCTGTGTGCCTGTACAATGCACAGGCGAGGTCGATCTGCAGACCGGTTATCATGGTTAGGCCCTCAAAAATGCATTTTTCCATTTGGCTTCACGTAGTACTAGTGGTTGGCAAATTTACCTTCAAGTTTGTGTTTCCTCTTCAACAAAGCAGACTTTGTCAAACTTTGTCATACGTTTCATCGGGCGGAGACAGTGAAGTGACTACAGTCACCATAGTCACTGGCTGTGCAACCTCATATAAATGTACATGTAGACTACATGTGCATGTACGTGTTCACAATCAACCACACAGTCATTACTCACTCTCCACATGTATGTATGTCAGTCCATAACTGTCCACACACCATCAGTGCCGTCATAAACACTTTAAAAATAAACAAAATGGTAACATCCTCGGGCATGAGAGTTACTGTTATTGGAAATACAGAAAGCTAAAGGTCTCAAAATTGAAGGTTTTGTTTGAGAATGAAATCATTGGAAATCCATCAAAAGTTGACTTGTTTTGACTCTCTGAATAAAAAGGTCTTTATTAATGGGAATTAATATGTGCTTGGCCAGTCTTAAACTAATGTTTAAGACCTTGCTCAGGAGAATGACTGCTGATAATGCCCTCGCCTGCGGCACGGGCATGAGTCGCATCCATTCTCCTGAGCTGGTCTTAAATGCACGTTTAAGACCATCCAAGCACACATTTATTCCCTTTTATAAAATAAAGTTATTTCAAGATAAATTGACAGTTCTGTTTTGAGATCTTGCAAATCCTATGCACTGCCTTTAATGGATTTTCATAAAATACGTGTGCATGCACCTCCCATACACTTACCCCCATGCACAAGTACAAATATTTGGCTCTCAAGCATGAATATATACGAGGTATTGTAATGCAGCATATCACACAAGTTATCCTTCTACACAGTGGATATATATTGGGGGGGCTTTTTGTATTGTAGAACAACTGAAGGAGTGACACATAAAAACAAATTGTTTTTTGCTGTTGTCATATTCGAAGTGTTGATTAGCAATAGAATGTGCCTGTTTGAAAGCTTTGAATTGTAGCTTGTAACTGATGGACAGTGACGGAGATGTCAGAATAATGAGTGAGGGGTTGACAGTGTACGCTTACTTTTTAGGCTCATAATGGAAAAAGTGTCCCCTACTGCACTGATGCAAGGCCTGTAAATTGGGGGAGGGGGTTAACCCAAAGTGCTTCAAACTCTACACCTGAACAAGTGGCCGGTACGAGGGCCAAAACTCAATGTGAAAGTTGCTGTAAAAATACAGAACAAATGACACAAAGAGACCCCAAAAGTTGAACATTCTGGATACTCTAGAGTATTCCTTACAAAAAAATCTCCTGTACAAAACCCTGTGGGAATTTCCCCATCGGGAATTTCATGGTGATTTGGACACCATGGGATTTTCACATGTAAAATTACCCCATGTTTTCAATTACTTTCCAATTGGACATCAATTACCCTTGAAGGTCACCCATGGGGTCCCCCATATATCCTCCATGGAGTTTACCCCAATATTTCAATGGGAACCCCCATGTATACCCATGGGGTTCCCCCATATATCGCCATTGCCTTCCCCACACTGCCTCATGATAGTTCCGATATAATTCCACATTTTTGTAATCTTGCCCCGTACTTTCTATGGGGAGCCATGGGTTTTTCTGATGCTTGTATCCTTGCAGTTTTGGGCTTATTTTACTTGATGATGGGGAATGTGTTGGGGAAGAAGTTCAAGAATGTAAATACATCGTTAAGTTTGAACACTTTTCACTCTGGTGAAATCTGAGAGTTTGAGGGAGACATTTTGGGGGAAAAAATGTCTTTACATGTGATTTGTTGGGGAAAAAATCAATTGTGGGAACAGGTGGGGGTGGGTTGCCGGTGTGTTCACCTTCTCATCCACCCGTGTTGCCCCTTCACTATACCAAGCCATCACTGCGAAGTAAACAGGCAGAAAAGGAAGTGCTCAGGAATCTAGATTACCACTCCCTTCTGTTCCCATCATTTTTTTTTTCTAAATATGATACTAACAATGGCCAATTCCCAATCTTGCATTCTCCATATCAGATGTCAATGAGTGTGCCACTGGATTTGGTGGTGGGTACCAGCCCTGCTCCTATGGATGCCAGAACTTGCCAGGGAGCTTCATCTGTGGTTGTCCTCCAGGTTATGTGACCGTGGCTCAGGGGTGAGATTTCACTGAAATTTGCTCCTTCATTGTTTTTTTTAAATAGACAGAAACTTTAAAATCAGTTAAGTGATCATTTAAACATTGTACTTATATATAATAGGTTTGCCCTTACCCAACGTATATCAATAAGCACTGTATGCTCAATGCTTGTCCGAGAGCTTGCGAAAAAAACCTCACAAGCTTACTCGGGTGGGACTCGAACCCACGACCTCCTGCTTACTAGTGCAGATGTCTTAACCACTCGACCACCGAGCTTGCCGGGATCGGCTGGCCGGTCCGAGTCAAATGGAGCAGCGGGTACCGCGAACAATTTTCAAGATGTAAACATTGTACTGTTATTTATTGAGTCATCAGAGACTAGCTAGCATGTGCTCATATGGGTTTAACTGAATGTAATATTTGTGTGAGAGGAATCCTTAAAGGAGTGTTGCAATTGTTACCCCTAAAGGCCTTTCATATGAGTGCCGATTACAGATTAAATCAATGTTACAATTGCAGTGATATCGCGTCGTGTGAGGGTCAACCTCTGTCAGCAAATTGTACGGTTATAGCACAGGTCCTGAGCGATTGTTGTGGCGATTGAGACTTGCTCCAAATCTGTGTAATGATCACCATAATCGGCTGTGTGAATGCAGAGCAAGCGATTGTCGCGAGGGTCCTTTGAGTTGAATCTCATTACGCATGCACATTCATTTATTGACATCTTCAAAAATGGCGGCTCTCCACACAGATATACTCCTTTGGCTACTCCAAATTGTGATGTTGCAAAATGGAAGGTCTTTGCGTCTTTCTTCCGATCGGGCTACTATATCTAGCATGCAGGCTAGCAGAAAAGAACAGACACGCAGTAAACTACAAGAACTATCAAATTCTGCGAAGAACGCATTGCCTACAAATGCATGGTGGGAAAATCGCAGGTACCACATGATTCTAACATTTAAAACATAGCTAAGTACCAGCGATGCAATTTAACCTTTGACCGCTACTGCAAATTGTGGCGAAATGAGGAATGTCAGCTACGTGATAAACATTGCACTGTGTGAAAGCCTGCAAAAAAATCTCACATCGTAAGATGCAGACACTGTGGCACTGACTGTGGCAGATGTGTGGTTTCAGCACTCATGTGCAAAGGCCTTAAGGGTACATAACTCCACAAAGGCTTGAAACCCTTGTTATTTGGAGGGGTAATCTACTTCGGTCAAGTTTGTAACCCTGACCTGCCCAAATGCCTCAAAATCGGTCAGGTTGCTATTGAGGATTTGGAGGATTGAGGAATGTAGATCCAACTCAGGCCCGATGGGGGGGGGGGTTCTGGAGGGACCAAGGTTCCCCTGGTGAGCAGTGCCCCCCCCAAGCTGGTACTGTGGCCCCCCTGGTGCCAGAAGCTGGCAACAGGACTGATTCAACTTACTGTCACTTCATGGGGCTTGATGCCTGTTGGAAGCATAGTGAGAAACTATAGAATTTGGGGAAGGTTCTTTGCAGAACTGCCAATGGAGCTAGGGTTATCCAAGAACAAGTCAATGTTCAACTCAGTAATATCATCTTCTTTGTGCTCTTCCTTCAGAGCTTGTGTGTCTACGTATGGACAGGGAGGTTCTTATTCTGGTCAGTATGGCCAGTATGGTCAAAGTCAACAGACACCTTACGGTCAGACACACTATGGCCAGGTTGGACAACAGCGATACAGTCAGACACAATATGGAGGCCAACCAGGGTATGGTGGCCAGTACGGTAGCCAATATGGTGGCCAGACACCCTATGGCCAGCCCAGTGGCCATCAAGCTGGCCAAACGACAGGTGGGGCACAGAAGCCATGCTACCACTGTCAGCTGAACAACGGCCGCAAGCGACGAAATGTGGACACTGCCCTGAATGAAGTCCCTCAGCCAGAAGAGGATCATAATGTCACTGTAGTTGAGGAGACACCTACCAATAACACAGCTGAAGGCCTGACCAACAGCACCGAGACAGCTGAGAACTTCCAAGGTGTCCATGCAAAGCCTGGCAAGGTTGTCTACCTCAACATTCCCATAGAGAAGGCACGCAGGCGGTTCCGTGTGGCCAAGTTTGTGACGGGCTACTCCAAGGATATTGGCGCCATGCAGTACAAGCTGGTCAGTGGCAATGAGAACGACTTCTTCATCATCCAGGACAAAAAGGAAGGCGTAGCCCTGATCCGCCTGCACAAAACCGTGAAGGAGCATGCTATCTTCAAGCTGGAGGTGGAAGGTATCTTGAAGCCCACAAATGAGGAGATGGCCGAAGCACTGCCCAAGGAGCTGGAAGAGCCAGTGATGTTTGAAATTGAAGTGCACATTGTCACAGATTCGGAATGAAGTCCTGACACATGCAGCCATGTATGATCTGGTGACTTTCTGGTGCTATTTAACAGATGTGCTGTATAGTTTCCTGCTCCTCTCCCATTCTTAGTGTGGCTAACTTCATGGATTTGACTTCTAAAATAAGGGACTTGTTCTTTGTTTCCACCATGCTTTTATATTAGGTTTACAAGTACATGTAGTCCATAACATTTCTTGTATCTCCATTGTAGAATATGTGTATGCACTAACATCATACTGTAGTTTAGAAATATTTATATTCACCTGAAACCAGCTTTTTGAAATGCTATTGTCGTAATTGGACAACAGTATTTTGAATATTTGTAAATAAGCTAAAACCTTAAAGCAGTCATTTAGATTTTTGTATTGCTTCTTTTTAATAATAGTGTTGTTTTCTTACAGGGTATCCCATATCTTGTGAGTATCCTTGCATAAAGTATGTGTAGTTTTGACATGATTTCACTGAGAGAACTTTTTTAGTTATTTTTAAAAACTAATAATAGTTTTTTATACTGAGAAATTTATATACTTAATCCAGTGTAGGCACTGCCACTTCGAGTAAAATGTAGCAGAAGTTTCCAATTCAGAGGAACTGCAGATTCTTTTTAGTGATGGTATTCATTGGAAAGTACTGTTATTAAAAAGACATCCGCTTAGACTCCAATACAGTTAAAATGTAGTGTTTCAAGTGAGTAAAAGCGTGGGGTAACAGGAGCCTTTCAGCAAAAAGTTCAGGCTAAACTTTCCATTGAAATCTATTTGCTTGTTTACTGACATGCAGATTCTCTTGTTACCACTGAGTTGCCGTGCTTTACCAGCTTGAGCAGTTTAAAGAAAAGGACTTGTATAAAAGTACAGAATAATATGGAGAAGACAGTAAAAGGCAAAATTTTGTATAACCAGATAGTAAAAAAGTGTTACATTTGATGGTAAAACTGGTGTTCTTTGATTCAAGAAGCCACTTCTAGAATTCTTTCAACACAAAATGCTGCACTGTTATGTTTTTTATTGAATCATCCAGCACAGTCCTTACTGTTCACCCCTCTATATTCAGGGATTCAACATTTCCGTGTACATTAACAATTCACAAAAGCACGTACAGTTCAAGTTTGATAAAGCCTTGGCTGGAGCCCATAGGGTCTAATTTTGATAAAATGGTGATAGGCAGAAACACTACTTGGTGCAACATGCAAGTGGTAAGCATATGGCTGATGGCCTGTTAGTGCTTACTACATGTAATTGCTTAAGTGGCAAAACCCATGCTCTTTGCATCCTTAGATAATGGGGAGGGGGTAAGCTATTTGCATATCTGACAATGTGGCTTCATGTGTAAGGTGGTCACAATATCCAGAGCCAAAAAGATAAGATAGGGTCTGAATTTGGTTGCATTTTGTCGTCAAAAAGGTCATTCAAGGACCATTTGAACTTGCATGTTTTTGGATACAAGTTCAGAAATTATGAAATGTGCCATGAGCCTTTTGAGCAAGGCTTGTTGCGTAATTCTATTATTACAACATCAGCATGTGCTCATGAAGTGAACCAAATCAAGTTGGTTTGACTGAAGAAATATTCCAAATGTACTGGGCAAAGTAATCATTTTTATGATGACACCGCTATGTTACCAAATGATTGGGTCCAAAAACAGAAGCAACGTGCTGTTGCCAAGAAAAGGAGAAAACTAGATTTGTTCTTTTTCCACTAAAGAATAAAATGTGTGTGTACATTAATGTAGTACTAATGTTTGTCTGGTAACAAAACATTTTGTAAAGAATGAAGTGAATAAAAGCAACCTTCGTATTACATCCTGTGTATACCGTCTGCATTTTAAAAAGTATGCATTCAAATGTAGTGTATGTGCTTCACGCAGCTGCATGCACTTCAAAGTTTTTACTTTGACAGTACAAGACACCCAGTCTTCCCCCCTCCCCAGGTGAAAAGTATCATTATATTTTAAAAATCACTCAAAATACTAAGTCCTCTACACATCTGAACATTTCTGTAGAAGCATTCTATTTTGCCAAAATATCCAATTTTAATTTCAGCCACTTGCACAAACCTGAAAATATTGCCAACTTTCAGCTTACTCTGCATCAAAAATGGATTTAAATCCTGCACATGCTTGCAACAAACAACATGCATATTTTCATGTTACGCCACCTTCCTGATATTTATTAACACAAGAATGCAAGTAGTTGCTCATCAGCAAATGTGATTTGTAGTTACTTCATACCTCAAACATTTTGTGGGAATTACAGTCAAACCTTTTAAATAAGAGCACTATTAATGCTCTTGTTTTTGCAGACTTTGCAAATTACAGGAATCTTATCAGGAATTCAAGCAATGAAAAGGTCTAACGAACAAGTTTCAAAATGACCAAGTTAACATGATTTTTTCACCTTTGAACAATGTACAAGTATCCATATTTGGGATGCAACCAATATCATGTGCTTATTTTTTCAGGGGCGTAAATCCTGGGGATGGGGGTATATCACCCTAACCCCCTTTGCCCAGGGCATGGGCTACTAGATCATCCTCTCTTAATTTTTAGTGGAGGGGGAAATTTCACTTTGAGGAATTTTTGAACCTCTTTACAACCAAGCTGTACTCAAAAGAGTGCTGAATAAGGGAAAGTGTAACAAAAGCTTGAAAAGTACTCTTTAAATTAATACAAGGTTTGGTGCTTTCTGTACACATGGCCATCTAACTCCCCAGTGCTATACCTGTTCAGCTGCACCCCATCCCCTCCCCCTTGGAACTTCCGAGCTATGAACGACACTGTTGCTATACCTCTTCATTTGGGGCAGCTTGCATCAAGTTACATGAGAAGATCTCTCACCAATACATAACTTCCAAGTCGTTATTGCCGAGATGGTAGCCCCTTTGCAAAAGCTTGCCCCAAACACCACAAGGTGTGGCAACAGTGTCTAGTCTGAGCAACTGGAATTACATGTCTTAACTGCCATCAACTACCTGAATCAGATTTTCAAGTTAAACTCGAAAATGGTTTATTCCCTGGTTGAAGTCAACCCTCCCCCCATGTACTACTGTGGTTATTTCATTTCCCAGGAATATTTTCAGCAAGATCTGTTGCTGCAACCACATACATGTACTATCAATCAGACCCCCTCTTAAGAAAAATGCACCTACCTGAACAAGCATTGGCTTAAGTTGGAGTGGCAGTAGGCGCAACACATCAACTCCAAACCTGGCAACAGTACTCGTCAGTTAATGACGGATCACGAAAACCTACTTATTGTAATTTATGTGAACTCTGCAAAATTCCAAAATGCCCCGATGCAAGCAAAACGAGTGCGATTGGATAATTAACAACCAAAAAATGACAAAGGGCAGGCCTAAGCCACCATAAGGCACGGTGCTACACTAGCCCTTCTCTAGCCATTGATGCCATCAGGTCACGTTCCACAGACATTATGATTATTCATGTATTTGTAAGAACCGTGTTATGATGGCATGTATCTACAGTATCCTCTCTTAGGTGTTTCATTGGTTTCTACAGGATAAACATTCAGCGCTCCAGACACAGGTACCACTCTATTAAAGAAAACAAGGTTGGGGAGGGTCAACATGAAGCATGCAAGTTTGCTGGAAGTCCATCTTCACCTGCAGAACACAAGAGCTATTCAGTTACCCCTCTTCGGTCAGGAAGGTGGGATGTTTTGCGGATTTCCAAGCCAACGTTATAGCCCGTCACCGTACGTACATGTACATACATCATGGCTGCAAATTGCGAACACAGGGAGATGAAAACAATCAGAAATTTGGAATGTCCATGAGAGGACGAGTCGTTCCACTGGTATCAACGTTTCAACGACCACCCCCCCCAAAAAAAACCAAACTTTGTTGAAACTATGCAGGAAGTAATGCATCATGCCAAATTTCGATAAAGTTGATCGATCGTGTATATACATGTATCGCACAAGATGTACAGATTTTTCTTGACCAATTCTTTAAAAGTCTTATATCTAAAGAAAAGGAAATACCAAAACAGAATGACAATGCTTTTAAATTTAATGCACTTTCCCAATTACCATCTTTTCATATGTATATCTCAACAAAGTGTACTTTTCCTACAAGCTTTCTGTGAGTTGAAAACGTACAAGATGGGATTCTTGTTTCCAATGTCAATACTACTTGTATTACTCAAGGGCTAGGGCCTTCCATATACGTGTACACATGTGTATTGAAAACTCCAAGATCCAACTAATGTGAAGGTTCTGCAAAGAAATGCTCCAATCTTTTCAAGTTATTTTGACAGACTGATCTGGATACATCTCATTACAAACACATGTATACTTATGTACAGACTGTTCAAAGTTCAAGCAATCTGTACTCCATAGGCTTAAATGCATCACTGGGTCATTCTATTAAGCAGGGTTCAGATTTTTTTGGTGTGCGTCCCTGTTATAAAATGACATGATTTTCCGGTTTTAAAAACATACTCAAGTTTCCAAGAGTTCTTACATCGTTCAACATGAGAAAAAAGAACGTTTTGAATTCGATTTCAATGATACACGTATTTCCATTTCAAATTAAACGTCTGGCGCAAGTGACAAAAATTCTGAACTTTGGGACCCCAAATTTACAGAATGACCCACCCCCGAAAAAAGTGAAGGCAATGATGAATTTTTGCTTTTCATTTCAAATTTTTATCATCTTTAGAACTGTAGTTTCATTTTTAATTAAGGAAATGGAACCTGGTCACAAGCAGCTTTTAGTAGTATATATGTGCAGTAGTACCTCCTTAATATGAGCAATGTTAATACAAGATTCAGCTAACAAGGTAATCTTTAGCTCCCAATCCTTTTTTTTTTCATTGTTTTCACTCCTGGTAACACAAGGTTCCTGTTGTAACAAGGTAATTTGCCGAGTCCCATGGACCTCTTATTAACAAAGTTTGACTGTACTTTTTTTTTTTAAACCTAAACCCCTAGGATGTGTGAAAAGTCACTTATTTGGAGGGGAACTGAGAACCAAGTTCTGAGTTCATGATTGTTTATATTCAGTTTTTCCCGAAGCGTCCTAGTGTTCTGAAGCTGCAGAAGTGGCACTACTAAAACATTAATCACTGAACAATGAAGTTACAGATGTTCCATGCAAGTCTTGATTTACTGCCCTCCACGCAGACGCAGAACCAAATGCAGGGTAGACTCTTTCTGGATGTTGTAGTCAGACAGGGTGCGACCATCTTCCAGCTGCTTTCCGGCAAAGATCAAACGCTGCTGGTCTGGTGGGATGCCCTCTTTGTCTTGGATCTTGGCCTTGACATTCTCGATGGTGTCGCTTGGCTCAACCTCAAGAGTGATGGTCTTACCGGTCAGGGTCTTGACAAAGATCTGCATACCACCACGCAGACGCAGAACCAAGTGGAGTGTGGACTCTTTCTGGATGTTGTAGTCAGACAGGGTGCGACCATCTTCCAGCTGCTTTCCGGCAAAGATCAAACGCTGCTGGTCTGGTGGGATGCCCTCTTTGTCTTGGATCTTGGCCTTGACATTCTCGATGGTGTCGCTTGGCTCAACTTCAAGGGTGATGGTCTTACCGGTCAGGGTCTTGACAAAGATCTGCATACCACCACGCAGACGCAGAACCAAGTGGAGTGTGGACTCTTTCTGGATGTTGTAGTCAGACAGGGTGCGTCCATCTTCCAGCTGCTTTCCGGCAAAGATCAAACGCTGCTGGTCTGGTGGGATGCCCTCTTTGTCTTGGATCTTGGCCTTGACATTCTCGATGGTGTCGCTTGGCTCAACCTCAAGGGTGATGGTCTTACCGGTCAGGGTCTTGACAAAGATCTGCATACCACCACGCAGACGCAGAACCAAGTGGAGTGTGGACTCTTTCTGGATGTTGTAGTCAGACAGGGTGCGACCATCTTCCAGCTGCTTTCCGGCAAAGATCAAACGCTGCTGGTCTGGTGGGATGCCCTCTTTGTCTTGGATCTTGGCCTTGACATTCTCGATGGTGTCGCTTGGCTCAACTTCAAGGGTGATGGTCTTACCGGTCAGGGTCTTGACAAAGATCTGCATACCACCACGCAGACGCAGAACCAAGTGGAGTGTGGACTCTTTCTGGATGTTGTAGTCAGACAGGGTGCGTCCATCTTCCAGCTGCTTTCCGGCAAAGATCAAACGCTGCTGGTCTGGTGGGATGCCCTCTTTGTCTTGGATCTTGGCCTTGACATTCTCGATGGTGTCGCTTGGCTCAACCTCAAGGGTGATGGTCTTACCGGTCAGGGTCTTGACAAAGATCTGCATACCACCACGCAGACGCAGAACCAAGTGGAGTGTGGACTCTTTCTGGATGTTGTAGTCAGACAGGGTGCGACCATCTTCCAGCTGCTTTCCGGCAAAGATCAAACGCTGCTGGTCTGGTGGGATGCCCTCTTTGTCTTGGATCTTGGCCTTGACATTCTCGATGGTGTCGCTTGGCTCAACCTCAAGAGTGATGGTCTTACCGGTCAAGGTCTTGACAAAGATCTGCATACCACCACGCAGACGCAGAACCAAGTGGAGTGTGGACTCTTTCTGGATGTTGTAGTCAGACAGGGTGCGACCATCTTCCAGCTGCTTTCCGGCAAAGATCAAACGCTGCTGGTCTGGTGGGATGCCCTCTTTGTCTTGGATCTTGGCCTTGACATTCTCAATGGTGTCGCTTGGCTCAACCTCAAGAGTGATGGTCTTACCGGTCAGGGTCTTGACAAAGATCTGCATACCACCACGCAGACGCAGAACCAAGTGGAGTGTGGACTCTTTCTGGATGTTATAGTCAGACAGGGTGCGTCCATCTTCCAGCTGCTTTCCTGCAAAGATCAAACGCTGCTGGTCTGGTGGGATGCCCTCTTTGTCTTGGATCTTGGCCTTGACGTTCTCGATGGTGTCGCTTGGCTCAACCTCAAGAGTGATGGTCTTACCGGTCAGGGTCTTGACAAAGATCTGCATACCACCACGCAGACGCAGAACCAAGTGGAGTGTGGACTCTTTCTGGATGTTATAGTCAGACAGGGTGCGTCCATCTTCCAGCTGCTTTCCTGCAAAGATCAAACGCTGCTGGTCTGGTGGGATGCCCTCTTTGTCTTGGATCTTGGCCTTGACGTTCTCGATGGTGTCGCTTGGCTCAACCTCAAGAGTGATGGTCTTACCGGTCAGGGTCTTGACAAAGATCTGCATACCACCACGCAGACGCAGAACCAAGTGGAGTGTGGACTCTTTCTGGATGTTGTAGTCAGACAGGGTGCGACCATCTTCCAGCTGCTTTCCAGCAAAGATCAAACGCTGCTGGTCTGGTGGGATGCCCTCTTTGTCTTGGATCTTGGCTTTGACATTCTCTATGGTGTCGCTTGGCTCAACCTCAAGAGTGATGGTCTTACCGGTCAGGGTCTTGACAAAGATCTGCATACCACCACGCAGACGCAGAACCAAGTGGAGTGTGGACTCTTTCTGGATGTTGTAGTCAGACAGGGTGCGACCATCTTCCAGCTGCTTTCCAGCAAAGATCAAACGCTGCTGGTCTGGTGGGATGCCCTCTTTGTCTTGGATCTTGGCTTTGACATTCTCTATGGTGTCGCTTGGCTCAACTTCAAGAGTGATGGTCTTACCGGTCAGGGTCTTGACAAAGATCTGCATACCACCACGCAGACGCAGAACCAAGTGGAGTGTGGACTCTTTCTGGATGTTGTAGTCAGACAGGGTGCGACCATCTTCCAACTGCTTCCCAGCAAAGATCAAACGCTGCTGGTCTGGTGGGATGCCCTCTTTGTCTTGGATCTTGGCCTTGACATTCTCGATGGTGTCGCTTGACTCAACCTCAAGAGTGATGGTCTTGCCGGTCAGGGTCTTGACAAATATCTGCATACCACCACGCAGACGCAGAACCAAGTGGAGTGTGGACTCTTTCTGGATGTTGTAGTCAGACAGGGTGCGTCCATCTTCCAGCTGCTTTCCGGCAAAGATCAAACGCTGCTGGTCTGGTGGGATGCCCTCTTTGTCTTGGATCTTGGCCTTGACATTCTCAATGGTGTCGCTTGGCTCAACCTCAAGGGTGATGGTCTTGCCGGTCAGGGTCTTGACGAAGATCTGCATCTTTATATCCTGTGAAAAAAAAAAAAGTAAATGGTGGGTGTTAATGATGGTTGCTAGTTCAGTAGTATAGTATAGAGTGATATTTCTGTCAGAAAATGATCACAACCATTCACAGAAATTTCTGTGGACAGACCATATGGTGTTTGGACAGGGGAGAAAACCTACTTGGAATGGAACCAACTCTAAACAAAAGTTGCTAATTCAAGCATACTAGACTCTCCAAGGCTTTGTTGGTTGACCCTGGAGCCAAGAGGTTTAACAATAACCTGTAAAACAGACTTGAAATGAAGTCATTAGTCAGCTGTGTTTGTTGTCCATGAGCCAACAGAGCTGAGCCTGTTCACTGCTGCATGCAATATATCCAGCGTTCCACGCTGAATTGGCTCACATGTAAAAATGTCATGGGCTTTGACTATGTGCACGCCGAACGACTTGATCAACCCCATCCTCGAAGGATATTTATACCCATGCGAGTAATCTTTCCAACACAAATTGTACCAAGGAGAGAACACTTTATTAAATTTTCTGTCCGTCTTATGATTTTCATTGGCCGGTACGCTACATCTTTTTGTTGCAATATAACTAATTCAGTGTTTCAGGGAATTTTTGTTTCGATGTTTGTGTAATCAATGTAAAAAATAATTGATATTAGAATCGTGCTCTATGCTTGTCATGACTACAGGAAACTGGCAAACGATGTCCGTGTATCGTGTTGTGAGTGTGCGTGACGTATCTGGGGCAATTAGCCTCGTGCTGCGGCTTGAAATTTTGTGGAAACACACTCATTTTGAGTGCGAGCAGTACATCTTCAAATGAAATACATGAACACAGAAAACAAACATAGACATGAGATCAATTTCTGTGAAGAACCTACAGAAAAATTTCTGACGGCAGTACTTTTTTGACTTGCAACTGTAGAGCTGCATTCGTATACGATGTACATGTAGTAGGACACTCGCAACCCTTATTGGCAGCAACTGTGCACTGACTGGTTGCCGCATTTCCCTCATGCCTTCTTTGGCAATGGTTCCGCCCGGTGGGAACTAGCGCGATGCACTGCGCACGTGTCTTCACCACTGTGATTCACAAATGTTTGTTATAAATGGGTAGTCAACAAATGGTTTTTCAGGCAAAGGAATCACAAAAACCATTCGTTGTAACAGGAATTACTTACAATGCAATTTCACTGTAACAGATTTTTTCCCCATAGAGATGTGACCGGAACCACAGACTTGTATAATATAATAATGAGAGTCAACTGTTTACGTTTTTTCAGCCCATTTCGGAAAATGTACAATGCAATTTGTAAAATAAAATTTCAATTTAGCATAGATTTTGAGAACGACTAAAAATCTGGTTTCATTTCGCAATAACAAACATCAACTTGCTTTTGCATCCTTCAAATAAGTGAACGTGCATTAAGTTTCATTAAAGAGGTTACAATTACATGACTGGGATTTCGGATAGATATATTCCCTGCCAATAACTAATAATGTGCATTCTTAATGCTGAAAATCTGTCTTTTACTGTGTCCCTTCCGAAGAGAGTATTCATTTTAATTTGCTGTAATTTAAAATCACAAAATATACGTTAAATTTAATTAAAATATATATACAGGCTTCACAAATCATGACCCACTTTGGTACCAAATGTCATGTTACTTATTTATACTAACACTATAAATAAATTTTTTTTCAACAGTTTGATAAACTGTAAAAAAAAATTTCAGGTTTCTATGATTGAAACGCAGCACAGGAAGGAAAGTTTCCTCAACGCTGGTTTTTAGGTTTCCTGCGATAATCGCTAGTTTCCAATGACCGCATGAATAGTTTATTTCAATCATGAATATTCAAACATATAACCAAATCAACTGAATACTTCCAAGATTGTAACTTTGGTTAGTACACAAATAAATTCTCATTCTTGACCAGGCATACTTTAAATAAAATACAAGTGAAATCGCCTGCATATTTTGCAAAATAGCTTGAGTTCAAATTAAAAAAATGCAGGATTGCAGAAGTGCGATCAATTTGGCGCAATAATGAATGTCAAAAAACTAAACCAGTGCAATGTTTAGGAAATTTAACGCTGACTCTATACGACTGAATGCACACTCCTTGAAATAGAATCGTTACATAGAAACAGGAATATGTGCGCTTGTACGTGGTGCCTTGTGGGGTACCGGAACAATGGAAGGTAAACCACAAGGCCAGTTTTGAACCTTGTGGAGTACTAAGTGGCACCCCACAAGAATTTCACAAAAAGAGATATTTGAAATTTACTCAAAAAGGAAGAATTTTCAAGCGCCATTCATCTGTCGCAAATTGAAGTGTTTGTATAAGGGATATACACTGTATGGTCAAAGTTTCAACCCAGGAAACTAAATTTGGTTGAAATGGCAGTGATTTGAAATGTTTTCCTGTGTTGTGTGGGAGTTTTGTACACGAGAACAAAGGCAATACCCCACAAGTATACATATGTAAGGGTGGGTGTGTGTACACATGCACGGTAGTCCATACAATGATTGTTTGCTCTCCACACATACGTTTGTTGGTAAAAAAAGTCCACACATTGTCAGTTCCAAGCCCATCATGAACAATTCATAAACAATATGGTAACGCTCCTTGGGTTTGGGGCATGAGAGTTACTGTTATTGGAAAAACTGAAAGCTAAATGTCTTGAAATTAATCAGAGTGCTCCATTCCATTTTGGTAGCAAGCCCCATATATTGGGCACAAAAGGGCTTGCAGATTGTTCAAGTACATAATATTGTTCATGAATAAACAATATGGTAACAAATCCTTGCATTTTGGGCACGAGTAACTGTTGGAAAAACAGAAAACTGAATGTCTCGAAATTGGAGATTATGTTCAACAAAACTGGGCTTCGGTAGGGAGCTCTGATATTGGACCATACCAATATCTTCAGTGACAGTGAGGTGATGTATCACATGAGGTAAACTTTCATGTTTTTATGAATAAACTAGTTTTAAACAAGTCGAAATTCTCCTTTTGAGTGTAAGTTATGGTTATGTATCTATTTATTTACTGATTGAGTTTAGGGTTACCGAGTATTGGCAGTATGTATATTACCTATTCATATAGACAGTTCCAACAGCTCCATGCTTTACATAATGTTCTCTGCACCGGTTAACAGTTGCGAAATTTGAACGAATTTTTTCCCTAAAGATCCTCTGTACGGACCATCTTTGGAAAAAACATGAAATTTCTGTTTCCTCGAAAATGACAGCATTTCTGGCGGTAAAATTTTACTGTTTGTCTGACACTATTTATGTACTTTACAGCAAGACATTTTTAAGATAATTCGACAGTTGCATTTTTGAGATCTTGCAAATCCTATAAACACCCTTTAGACTTTACACACAGTCAAAGCTACACAGCCCAGGCAGTAAAAGGCATCTTTCCAACATCACTATAAAGTGGTACGATAAAAATTAAATAGTCCCCTGTCTCTGAAAATGGTTGAGCAGATACACGCACACCCAACATATGGACGTACACATATTTATTCTCATACCATTACAACATCCCAAAAAGTGGTGAAAAAGCTGGTCTTTGAAATTTGATTAGAAAAAGGCTTGTGCAGACATGGGCTATGTGGCTTAACAATTTCCAGATGCTACGAGCATCTAAGCTGGAGTTACTAAAGCTTACCTCACAGTAAACGCACTTTAATCATGATGCATTGAAAATAAAATATGGCTGTTCCATGTCAAGATACCTAAACTGCTGCAAAATATTTGGAAGAGCCCATTGGTACATGTAGAATCTTATCGCTCAGTCCGTGTATTACATATGTCTCAACAAGGAACAGCCGTCGAGACGATGAGGGGTGAAGTGGCGCAATGCTCAACGACCTTACTTTAAAGATGGTGACTGAGAAAGCGAGCCGGTTAGATTGAATGGATAAAGGCAAAAAGACTGGAAAAAACCTGAATAACGAGAGTTAAATCATTATACTATAGAAAGCGGAAAGGTCAAGAATCATGTTCGTGTGAAAAGAAATTGTACCTATGATGATAAGTGGGTGCACCGGAATGTTCAAATATCATAAATTTCATACGAAATTGCGTATACAGATGTGTGGCTAAGGATAGATCTGGAGTGATAGTCCGTGCCACACAAGTGGGGCTAGGCCTAGTTGTGCAACAGGCCTAGGCTACTAACTATACGTGGCATGAATTACTCACAACCCCTCCCGGATATGGCACAACAAAGAAAAAATGCGAGTCATGAATGTTAGCCTGATTAGATAGGCCCCAAGCCTTATGTAAAAAAAGAATCTGATCGCACCTGCAGATTAAGTAGTCTTACTGCTGAATGCACGAAATATATGTACTCTGGACCATAGCAAACATCACAAAAACGAGCAAAATGAGACTTTTCAAAATAATGTTAGGACTTGTTAAGGTAGGTAATTCGTCAGCGTGCCGGCGTACGGTTTGCACAAACATTTACGTCCTTATTGCCGGAAAATGAGAATATCAACCAACATTCAACCAACAACCAGAGGTTCTCCGTACAAACAATTACACTTACTAACCATTACACCTAATAATACTTACGTTTTGGTACAAATTGTAAGAAATAGCTTCAATTTCAACGCGGTAACTCGCCTCTGACGAGATGCACGAAGTAAAATATATTGCGTAGCGAGTTTAGCGTCAGATTATATAGTCAGTGTTCAGGTAATTCTATTGGCCAGACTAAATCACATGATCAAAATTGGAGTCTCCAATTGGTGAATAAAAATAGAACGTGTCTCCAAGCGGAAGCAAACCCGACCTGGTTCCCTGCAAAATGAATATCAAACGCCACGTCACTCAGAGAACCACTTACATGACGTCATGGTTATTATAAAATATGAGTGACTAAGCACGGGCCTGAAATCGGTCCTTCTCGAAGTTCATTGTGTTAGATGATATAACAATTTATTTGCTCAGTTGAGAATAAAAATCAAACAGTTTTTCGAAATAAAAGTTCTTGATTTAATAAATCCTTAGCCTTTCAAAAGTGTCTTCAAACCAATACTGATATTTAATTCATACACGATGGCCATAGGCCTTTTTTTGGAAATGATCGGAAGGACTGGATCGACGACTAATCGAAAAATAATTCTTGGCAGGAATCCATAGAGTTTCCAACTACACCTAAAATGATTTCCCACTAGGACTGATTCAACGGAAAAGGAATTATTAAAATTTTCAAGGACACTTTTCTTCCATAGAAAAACCCTGCTATATGGGCGGCCAACGTTTGCGGAAATAGGCCAGTACCATCCTAGGTTGGTGTACTGAGATTTCACCCTCAAAGTGTATTTTTCCTAGTAAGGAGTTTGTATTTTCATTGAGTGAAGTAGTAATCAAAAATGGTGGCTTGACATCGGCATGAGTTTTTTAAAAATAATAATTTATCCTCTTGTTTATGTACTACGGTCCACCACAGTTACTGGCCAAGGTTAGCGAAGCTTGATGCGATTGTGATGTGACGGTAGGCCTATAAAGCAGTGGATGTCACGTGTTGTTAATGTAAAACGGACCTGAGGTAGGTGAGTTAAAGTTCATGGTTTCGTCTCCGAATGAGTCACACCATATATGGACAAAAGCCCGGGAAAACGATATATGAACAGGCTTCGGCTACAATCATACAAACACATGTTCCGTTTTCTTCTTTTGATAGGCCTACTTTTATATAACCCTAGTAATTCTTTCTCGGAAAGAGATTGATCAATAAAGCATGTCGATTCTCCTAAAAATATATATATTTCCCCCCAAAATACAAGGTATATAAAATAGGGGAAAGAGTTCTCCTGAGTTCCAAGAAAATGTTAATGTCGGTAAACCGATAAAAGTGCCGACTGTCACTGCATCAACCCTTATCTATTATGTCTGTGTCGGTATCCTACCTGAGTTGAAGTGCACTCTCTCCCTCCGGCGAAAGAAAGACAGGCTGGTGAGAATTTTTAAACCTGGTCCTTGCACGCGTTTTATGCGCACGCGCGAAGACCATTCCACACCAGTATAAATTCGTTGCGCGTGCTCAGCGTACCCCGAGCCAAACGCGCATACACGTACACGTACATGTACACTAGAGTACTCGCGCGCCTAGGCTACGCGGTGAGTTCCTACCAAAGGGCCGTCTTTTCATTTACAAATACAGTGACGCCCTCTTTCGTTCCTGCTCGGAGCGAATTCAGTGGCAGAAACTGGTGTCGATTTTTTTCATAAAATACGGTGACCGGGGATGGGAACGTGGGGTGGCGCAAGACCGCAGCAACAACATCGGAGTTTCACTCGTCGCCCAGCGCCCACTGATGGCCGCGTCCAAAGTGTCGGTTTATTTGATAAAAACATGGCCTTGATACAATTCACGGTACTTTATCCTCTCACTGAGCATCACTTATCACTTGTCTTTTGGGAATAAATTTTAAATCATTGGATATCTTGATCAATTTGGATGAACTAATGAAGTGTAAAGAAAGCGAAAAATCCGTGTGACAAATTTCCTACACAGATCTGTGCAAGGTCGTACGCCCTCCTCCCAAACCCAGCGCCTTAATTGAGGCCGGTTCGCCCGGCGGCGAATTTTTTTCGTAGGTTGTGGAGTGAAACGCCGTAAAATTATTCAGGAGGCCTACTCATGAATAAGTGATTTCTCGATGGCGGAAAAGCTATCTCAAAATTATTTTATCACATTGGGTTGTATTGTTTTCGCTAAGGTCGGCAGCAACGTCAAATGAGTTTTATTAAAAGTTCTATAAACTTTACCCAGGAAACAGAATAATAACAAGTTAATAACCTTTTATCCCCAACATGTGGGCCGATTGACGCAAATTTATTCAGAACTTATTCAGAACAGCAATAACGACATTGTTTGATCAGTTAAAGCCTCTTCAAAACATGCAATATCTGACCTGAAGTGATCAATGTTTTGTGCATTGATTAGGGAAAAAAAATCACATCTTGGAATCATTAAATCTAATAACACACTGTCTTCAGAGGACAATCAATACAAATGTGTACTTCTATATAATCCAACCCGAGCTTTGAAAAAATGATTATGATAAAATTAGGAATAAACATTGTATAAAAAAATTGTAATCAAAATCTGTAGTTAATTATGAACTTAATTATGTGTTTAAATGAAACTTTCCTTGTTAAAAACAATTTGAATACAATTATACATGCTATAATAAAAGCTTTGCTGGCTTTGTGCTTTTGCCTTACTTAAGATCAGGAAGGATACTTGATGAACATAGAAATGAGCTTAATTCTTGAGACATTCATCTTTAACTATGAGGTAACAGTCATGATTAGTAGTGGAAGTTTGGAGAATTTCCACGGTACGAATGTCCTTATTTTTTTTCCTGATTCCGAGTGCAAAATGATTTATGCAAACAACTTTAAGGTAGTAACTTTCTGACCTTTGGGGTTACTTGGGTAAAAGTATAACTGACTTGATTTTGAAAAAAATTTACAATCACAAAAATCGGAAAGTGAAAAAAAGAATCATATATGTTTTATATCATAAACTAATATACATGTACAATTTTTTTCAATTAAATGAGGAAAAAAAAGACTTTAAAAAAAAAATGCAACCTTTTAAGCACTACTTATTCGGAAATCATAGTTCAAATTTAAGCTCTGACCAACATACCCTTAATCAATTAAAATTAATTAATTGGAGGTTCCTATTCTCCAGCCTGTTTACTGACTGGCACCCTGCACTCCAGAGGGGGCTTTTGCCACAAGGCAACAGCACCTCGGGGAATTAATATCAGTACGGCAGACATTTCTGCCGGAATATGTTGGAGCCGTTTTCTTCATACTCTTGTCTGGTGATCCAGCACGGATCAAAAGTTGGAAGCAAGGAGATGATGGATCCACCCACCCAGTTGGAGAAGTGACGATAAGGTGGCGCATTCACATTAACCTGGGGGGGGGAAGAGAAAAAGAAAAACCACACATATGTTCACAGTTGGACGTAAGGGTTGCTCGTCGACCAGCTTGGACAAATGAACACTGGGGACAGACCTACTCAAGCAATGGTTTGACATAAAAATACTAATATTCAGTGCATATAGCCTCACACACTTGTACTTCTGGGTTCCTCAGTTGTCCTATTATTTGTTCTACTCAATTCCCAAACTCTATGACATCTTCCATGTGGGGCAGGGCATTATTCTTTGTGGGTTCACTTTGGTTCCTCCTCCCACAGGGATTCCCCTTTAAGACTATAAGCAAAGACACAGCCAGAAATTAACAGTGGGAGTGGCCTTGGCTATTCCAGTGGGCCAGGACAGACAACATTGGAGTTTCTTGCAACAATCCTCTCCTTCTGTAGTCTCTGATGGATCAATTTCACAAGGGAGTGTATGCCGGAATTTACATTCAAATTGTGGACTTTCAACACAAAGGATGATAGTGCTCAGTTGAGTGAAGGTCCACAACAGGAAAAGTGCACATATCAGGTGGAAGCTTTTTTGGGTAAAAGGATAATGTGTTTTCACACATGTGCATGTTTTCCAAAGTTTTCAGTTTAAGTGAGGCTGTGACCGAGTTCATCATGAGCAGAAAGCCGTGACACCAGGTTGGGCATTTTCTGAATCACTATCAAAGATGGAGGCAACGTTTTTCTTGGAAGTAGTGTTTCACACCCATACGTGTTCCACAGTTGTATCACACACGTGTTGAAATATAAATGTTATAGGGCCCCAAAATGTTATGGAACAATTGTTTGTTCTCCTTTCCTAGGACAAGAAATTGTTGTCATGACCCCTCAACATGGTGAAGGCTTACTCACATAATCCCAAGCTGGGCATTGATTACTCCTAAAAAGTGGGTCAGGGACATGGTCTACAAAGGCCAGCAGGGTTAAGGGCCTTGATGGTGACATTACATTTAAGTACTTAAAAACAAACGTGGGGGGGGGTTGGAAGGGCACATCCCCTTTCCACCACATGTTGATGCCTCTAAATCCCATTACTACAGTACATATACGCAAATAATGTGTAGCATTCATTCCTTGTTCAATGAGCTAGTTCTGTATTCCAGCAATGAATGCCCAACATGAAGCAGAAGCATTTCCAAGGTCTGCCCTATTAGTGCAGCCTCATATAATGTGGATGCGCATGCATGCTTTGTGCCTGAATGACCTTGCTCTTTTGAAATACCAAACTGGCTCACTAAAAAAGTACATGCATGCCCCATATAGTCATGTTTCTTCACACTTCTTCAGTAGGCTGCTTAGACAACAAGGCATATTATAATAGCCTAAACGACAACCATGTAAGTGCCACTGCTCCATTGAACATGAAAGAGACGTAACTCTGAATAGTCATATCCCTTCTCTTAGTTTTATGTATTTGCGGTAAAAAAATCTTCCCCCTTTTCTAAACACTTAGTCATCCATTCCATCAACAGAGAGCATGAAAAAAAAGTTGTGCACGCGCACAACCATATTTCGCTTTGAAAAAGTGGTGCGTACAGTGGAGTATTAAACATCATGAATGTCTGATTCTCTTACCGTCATGAATGACAAAAACTTGACTCTGTCAACCTCTGCTGTCAGTCTCTCTTGCAAGCCCCTGATCATGGTGTTTCCTCCAGCTAAAAGGATTTTCTTGAGATAGAACTCATCCATCCAGTCCTCATCATCAGACAGCTCAATGCTTTCCATGATAGCCTTGGTCAGACCTGTCATCCAGGAAAAATCAAATTACACGTCTGTATAAACTCTCCCCAAATTAAACGTCACTGCAATTGATGCTCTGCAGAGACAGTACAGCACAAAATTACTACTGAAAACTATCCCTTACCACAAAGATTGGTTATTAATTTACAACTGGTGACTGTAAAAGAGGGCCCGTAACAATCAGCAGAATCTCTCTTGATATTTTTTGCTTTTCAGAAACATTCCACAAGGATCATGACACTGGGCCTTCAACCTTTCATGATTCCTAGCAAATTCAGCTCACTTCATGTGAATGATGTTCTAAGTCAGTCTATTCATCCTCTGAATCATCCTTTTAAATAGCTCCACATTTGAACTAACCAAAACAGGACAGACCCAGAATGGATGGGTCAAAAAGAGCCTCTCCAATCTTGGCTCCAATTTCCCCTGCATCAATGGAATACTGCTTGCCGCCAACATCCAGCATGACCATTTTCTGGGGTGGTTTGTCGCCTTGAGACATTTGGAGATACCCGTGTTCTTCTTTGAACTTTTCAGCGAGCTTAAAGTCCACTGTCTTGATGTCAATATCATGTTGCTCCCTCAGTGATGCAGCAATGAGTGCTTGGGTATATTCAGTCAATTTGAAACCGGTATATGTCAGTGGTACCCTTCCAAAAGTTGGCCGGTGCCCATCACGAGCTGTCATCACATTTGTAAGACCATGGCCAGATTGAATGACCAGACCAGTCGCCTGGCCAATGGAGTACAGTGACAGCATCCCTTGGTTGGAAAGATTCACGGCGGGTGCCTTGAACCCCTCAAACAAAATCTCGAGGCTGGTCTTACGGCACTTGTGGGGGTTCCCGTCAGGCTCGCTGAGGAGAATGGAGTGATTGGTAGGATCAATCTTCATCTTGCCTTTGAAAATGTGCTCCAAAAGCACCTCCATGCTGTCCCAGTTCTCAATGTATCCATTGCGAATTGGGACAGGTACTTCGCCAAGATCACAGTTCATAAAAGGCTCAGAGGTCCGGAACACAAAATCCGGAGCCCGCTTAGAAATCTCAGCCAGGCCAGCTTTGCAGTTCAGTGTGCCACAGTCAAGCACAACTGGGGGAGTCTCGCCACTATTCATGGTGTCTGAAGACTTACATCAAACACCAAAGTTCACTCAAAATATTCTGAAACTGAGGAAGAGAAAGAAAGCTTATCAAATTTTACCATCACAATCATATTATTGATTTAACAAGCAGCGAAAACTCTTTACTTGATATCATTTTGTTTGACATTAATACGAGATATTGAAGCCGTAATCCCCTATGAAAATTTTGAAAGAAGTTTCAAACATAGCAGAAATGTTTCTCAGTTACGAATTCATTTTGGGAAAGAATTTTGGTTCGACTTACAAAAGGTCAGAAATTAACCAAACGCTGAGAAAACAATGCTAACACATTCTCAATTTCAAGCTGTATACACACCAGGTAGGTCCTCTTTACAAGCCTATACAGCCTATGTGAGGCCCAACAAGAATGCGTTAAGACACCCCATTATCATGATTATATCCACATACTGTACTGGGTTACACAGGCACATACTGTATACAAAAGGAACAGTCCTACATGTATGCCAGATTTCATCAAATTTTACTGGCATACATGTAAGGATGGTTTTGCCTAGTGTTCAGAGTTTATCATGATGCATCTGCACGATGGAGTAACTAATTTAGTTGGGAACCATGGGAACTCTTGAATGTGAGTCACGTAAAGGCCGATTCATGCCTTGCATGAAGGTGAACAAAAACACAATTCTGTGGCATCAGTATGTTTTTTTTATGTAGAACTCTACAAATAGCCTATTTTACTATTTGGTCATGACCTAGTAACACTAAAAAAAGTCAGTTTTTGGTGAAGTCCTGGTTTCTTAGACCAAAGTGGCTGATGGTCTCCATAGTCCATTGTAAAAGTTGCAACCATCGGAGGACTTTCTATCCCTTTCTCCATGACCAGACACAGGACTGCCTGCAGAAAGAGTTCCATACATGGACAACCCTACTTTTCCCTTAAAATACTACAACAGTCATCAGAAAGTGATAACATATCCTAAAAAGTGAAATTTGGCTGAGAAAATTCCAAAGCATTTACTTAGAATACACTTTTTCAGACTAGTCCCACACTCTGCACGTACGCAGGAGCATCAAGGGTTGTCCATACATAGAACTCTTAATTCCATCTGGGCCCCGGCTTAACCCCACACGCAGTAAAAATTTGCAAATCTATATTGTGAACTTGTGATGATGATGAGAGTCTTTTCAAACTGAAACTGCATGCCTTTGTGCAAAAGAAAGTTAATCAACTTTGCTCACTCTGCATACCTGCTGATGCCGAATTCCTGGATGCTGAGGCCAAGAAGTAATTTTAAGGACAGATCCACAGGAGGTAGTCCAGTGATTAATGGGGCCCCCATTAATGACAACCAGTATAGGCCTGAGGCGTAACACCTTGGCCCACTTAACTTATCTCCCCAATTTGTGGGGACTAAACTCAGAGTAAACAGTAAAAGGTTAAAGTACAGTTGGCACTACTCTATCTACTTTATACCACGGTTGAGTAAGAAACTGGGCTTATTGTAGTTAGTCTAGGCATGTGTTCCTATATAGCTCTATAGTCCAGGTAACCGAGACATTACAAATCGCCTTTTTTACTACATATTAAGTGTGGACATCGCTGACCATGTCCAAAAAGAGGTGGTTCTACATGTAGGCCTAGGTCTTAAACTTAAGACCCATTTTGCCATCATGAGGAAGGAAAACATAACTCTCTCCGAGTTTTCAACACTGGAACAGTATGTGCAAATTTCCATGTCTGGCCATCACGATCTTGAAAAAAAGGAATCAGGATATTGGACTTGATAGATTTGCGGAAATTGCACACATCACTCAGCATACCTCGTGCCAGTGCCAAGGGTGTTGATATGTTATGTATAATACGTACGTACACGGTCCATGTACACGACGTACATGTATATACGTATATACACATGCAGTGGACAACCTAGAACCCATCCACGTCTGATAATTCGGGACTAGCGGCTGCAGCTAGCTACTGTCCACGGACGCGTGTTACTTGCAGCCGCAGTCGCTTATTCAGATGATGAACTTTAAGGGCGCCGCGAGGGCGCGCGCGCGCGACTTACATCGGTTGGTTCCTTGTAATCGTTCACAGGACACTCTCTTGTTCGACGAGAAAATATTAGTTCACCGTCACATTTCTCCACCCAGTGACGAGGTTGAAGTATAACAACGCGCGACCGGTCGACCGGGCACGGCGATCATATAGCGTATAGTACAGTGTATACGTAGACTACTTGAATGTTGACATGATTGAAGCAATGAATGATTATGTTGTACTTCTGCAGTCTACTTGAATTCAAGACTGAGCAAGATTTGAAGTACTTGTAGGCCTACCTTACTCACGCCAGTGTTCTACTTGGAAAGTAGGTAAAGAGACACTATGCACATTATAAGCAGATAAGAATTACGGATGTTTGAAAATAGGGCAGTTGTGGAATTTAACGACAATAACTGACAACGTTCTAGCCCCACTAAATTAGTAATGGCACGGACTCACGATAGGCCTACGTACTACCGCCCCATCCAAAAGGATGGAGTTGACCATGTTGACGTACTTGTTATGTATGTAGGCCTAGGCCTAATCATGCACTCGCCTGCGCTCCGTAGCGCTGGTGGGGTAGGCGGCGGTGACACCATAACCAATTACAATTTGACACTGTTTGAACGTGTTGTGTTAATCAGCAGGATTTTATCCTTACAAGCCATATGACTCAATTCCTTGTGCCAATAATGAATCGGAAAATTCACAGAATTTCCGATGCTGTTGGCTAAAACACAGTATCTAGGTAGACCTGTGTTTATGTGTGGTGGGGATTGTATACTTGCATTCGGGGAAGAAATGGTCAAGTCGTCCCCAAGATGGAAACCCTGGTCAAGTCGTCCCCCACTAGTTGTGTTAGGCCTAGTTATATATATCTGTGCCTGTACTAATTTTCTTTTTAGGTACATTAACATGATCAACCAAACGTAGAAGAGAATGGTAAACAAGATAGACAGACGGAAGATTCGTACTCGTTCATTCACAATTTTCATTTGTATAATTTTTACAATTCACAGTCTGTCATTAAAATCACACAAAAAGTTCCTTGTTTTGCCCAGTGTGTAAAAATACAAAGGCAACTCTCTCCCTTTAATGGGCTGACCCTATTTTGTGGAAATTTCAAATTGTAATTTGTGAGAAAATGTGACCCTCCTAATGATAAACCAGCCATTAACCTGATAGCAAATACTGCATGGGTGATTTTGCACAATGGTAGAAAGGCATTGTGGGAAGGAAAAATGAGCAACCATTGAACCTTTTGCCTACCCCAGTGCCTTTCTGCCATTATACAAGATCACACATGCAGCATTTGCGATAAGGCTTATGCAAATTTGAATCCACCATGTCCATGTGTCATGTGTTAAAATACTTACAGTTCCCCTCATAATTTTCTTCAAAACTCAAAACCCTGCCCTTTTTTTTACATCAACCCTACGGTTATTGAGCATGATGTCACAGTCATCTACCAAGGTCAGTGCAAAAGTTAAAATGTAGCTCTCCCTGTTATTGGAACAGGGTCCCCAAATTTACAATCCCCATGTGGTAGGCCTTGGCCTATGAGCATATAGAACAGCGCGGACATCCAGGAGCTTCACAAAATGGTGGGTAGTAACCGCACTGCATCGGCAAAACTACTTTCAGTGACTTGCAGCCATTTTTGTTTATATGGGGCCGTAAAGCTAGGCCTACCTGTTTTTTGAATGCAGCTTTTGAGGTAAATAGTCATTTACCTCAAAAGCTGCATTCAAAAAACAGACTGGTGACGCAAATTCTGCTTTTTCAATTCAAATTCTCCTGAAAGAGCAACTTGTGAAGTACTGTAGCTATTGAAAACAGTTTAACAGTAGTTTTTAGAGCATAAGATCAAATTTTGGGGGGGGGGGAAATTGGAGTTTTTACACCTGTTTGCTACCAGATGATCGCAAAATACTGCACACTCTGTGTGCCTCCATGGCACACACGTGATGGCGGCCGCAGGCCAGTGGCTGAGCTACTTGTAGATGTTGGTTCAATCATTTTTGGAGGTGGGGGTATTTTACCTGGTCACAGCTACAGCTAGCACAGTGCAAGTTGCACATCCTGTTGGTATCGGTCCTGTCAGACAGCTAGGCCACTCATGCGATAAACACAAGATTCCAGTTTCCGCCTCTGAGAGCTACATGTGTAGGTACCTCACAGTTGCTCTCTAGGGAAAAGTTGAATTGTAACAGCAGAATTTACGTCACCAGTCATCCACCTCAAAGGCTAGATAGTGTTATGACCCCGTGTAAACAAAATGGCTACAAGTCACACAGAGTAGGGACTTGCAGTTCTGCAGTTAAATGTTGGACAACTCCGCCGCTAACAACTCAACGCTGTTACGGTCCATATTAGGCCAACGATGTCGTAAATGGCCGTGCAAAATGAACTTTGATTAGATGCTGATCAAAGTCAGACTCTTTCTCGATTGAAGGCAACTCTAGAGGGAAAACTGATTTTGCCAGGCGGGCCGGTGCGGCAATCTAGTGCACAACAAGATTTGGTTTGAGCGGTAGCCCACTTTGCCATTTGATTATGTTTGATCGAAGTTGTAGTGTAGATACATTGTAATGGAATATTGCCAGATCTCTAAGTTGTTCGCAAATCTCAAATAACAAAATGCCGTTATTCATTAGAAAAAGACTGATGAAAAATCTCCCCTTTAGCCACGTGGGTGCCGTCCTGGGAAAGAATGCTGAAGGTTCTTCGAACACATCGAAATCCATAGTTTGGTAGTTGAATCTGTTTCGTGAAAAATAACAAAAACACGATTCACTGGAAATCTAATTTTATCTTGTATCTTTTAAAGGAGGAAACGCCTATTTGAGCATGCCATTTTTTTCTGTTTTTACATATCCTACGATTGTTTTGTTGAGTCAAGCATTGTCCAAATACAACTGCTCTTGGTCTGTAAAACACGGTCAGAAGCTGTCACTCCGACAGTAACTTTCTAGGGAATTTTAACTCCTAAACATACTTTGGGGAACAGTTTGGAAAAAAAAAAATTATGTTCACATCGAAGTTACTCGTGGATGGGATGGAGAGGAGATTTATTGCTTGAAAACGGAAGTACTATATACAACACATACGTTCGTAGCAAGCTCTTTGATATCTCGATGAGCATTGTACATGTACATGTCCGAACCCAAACGGAACCGAAGTTTGGCAAAAAATTTCCGTACCGAACCTTGACACCTACTTGCAGCACTAGCATGATGTGTGCAGGGACACAGTGATGCACTTATGGACTGGTGGGTGGCGTGTCGGCTGCCCCCAACCAGCATGGTGTGAGGCTGTGATGCTGATGCGGCATGCATGGTGGTGTAGCACACCATCTGCGGTACACAGGCTCTGGTGTGGGGGTAAATCTGCCCCCCAATCAGGGAGTTGTTTCTTTTTCCTTCCTTTCTCTTTCTTAATTGGGAAAAAAAGTGAGGGCAAAGTTACATGTACATTTTGACTTCTCTCAATCAACGACTTGTCCCAACGGTCAAGTTGTCTGTTGATTTGAGGGACAGATAGTCGAGTTGTCCCACCATTCCAGTTATCTCAATGGTCAAGTTGTCCGAGTTGAGTTGGCAAAGGTTTGAGTTGTCCAAGTCCCCACATGAATAACTGCAAGCGTAAAGTACGCCTGCCATTCCTGCAGTGATATATCAGCCGTAAGAAAGTAATAACATGTCCTAAAAAGTCAATTTTAGCAGGGAAAATATTGAAGCATTTACTAAGAAAGCACTTTCGTGAAATATTTTTCAGACCAGTCTTATCCCCATAGCCAAACACTAGCCCAGGTGAGATGCCAGTCCTCAAGCTACCAGTACATTACATTATGACGGTAAAGTATGGTGAAAAATCCACCTGGGCTAGCTTCATACTAGGTCTGTGCATGGGGTGTCACATGATGCTCATGTATGGAACCCTTGTCATGTTCGTCTACCACCAGAATTGTGGGGTTCATTGTCTGCTGCGCTGCTTGTGGGAATGCAGCAGATGGTGAACCCCACATTTCTGGGGTTAATGTTTACCAGGTTCATTGAGCATAATTTTACGGGAAAGCTATGGCCTGGAATGATAAGCAAAAAGGCTACAATTGTCTTACCACTAGTTAAAAACCATAATACATGCAGTGTACTCAACATTTGGACTGACGGTAGCCCATTTCTGTGACCAAATTGCTTGACCTACAGTAACCTTCAGTAATCTAGTCCTAGCATGCCTACAGTTCTGGCCAAATGTCTTTTTTCCTTTATGTCAGAAACATGCAGATGTCTCTACTTGCAGAGTTCCAATCTCTGAAGGCACACCGAGTGTAAACACATCAGGTGTTACCTTTTGGCCGGTCTGTGTAACCACTCCAATGGAGTTTGACTATGAACATTTTAGCGAAGCCAGTTATGAAGACAAAATGTCAGTTTTCCAGTACACACAAAAAAGACAGATCGGCAAACCACCCAGAATATCGCGGAAGCTGGATTCGTTTGCAGCAAGAAAGTTACCCTATCTTCTCAAGGAGAAAGAGATACCCCTAGGAACGACCAACAAAGTCTTTGCTTCGGAGTGGCTGTCAGACCGACAGATTATCTTCGGAACTAAGTGCAATAAGGTAAAAAACAATAGTGCTTTCATGTACTTAATGTTGGACAAGCCACAACAGCAGAAAACACCCAAGCCGAATTTTCACTCACTGGGTGAAAACTGCCAAGAGCCATGGTTTTAAATGGAAGTCTGGTTTTATCAGGAAAGCTTTTGCAGTTCACATGACTACATTATTAGACATGGTTATTGTATTGTCATGTTACATGGTGCGCTCTCCAGTTTACTCATATACTAGTATCTTTCCTATGTTTGTTGTTTCGAAGTAAGCAAAATAGGTGACATCTATGTATTTCTTACCATAACATGGCACCCTTGGACTTATAAACGAAGACTCTTGGTGTTTTGGTTGGTTGAATTGTAGTGCCAATCCACAACCAACTTACTCAACATATAGAGATGAATTAAATTGAAATTATTTTGCCATCATGAACTATTTCTTCTTTAACCACAGGTCGTGAACAGTACATTTTACATTTATTGTCATCACTGTGACTGTGTACACATGAAGAGAGATTGAGTTGAACCTGAAAACTGAAAGCTTTTTTGATGTAGCTAATATCGTTCCAAATGCCTGTTCAGCTACTTGTGGTTTTTGATCAGAAGTCTGATATCATTTTTATGTGATTTACTTTTTCTCATCTGCTCCTGATCAGCTGATTGTGCTAGATGTCTACACTGGACAGCAGTGTAGGTTGCCCATTATCAAAAGCAGAACCGGACGTGTCTATGAGAACTGTGTGTACACACAGTCTCTAAGTTTTGGCGGGATCCACAGCATAGCCACAAACCCCAGCAAGACATTGTTGGCCACTGGGGCAGATAACCCGGACAATGTTGCCCTCTATAAACTACCTTCATTTGACCCAGTTTTCCTTGGTGAGGTGAGTGGAGAGGCATTTTGCTCGAGAGCATCACTGCTCTCTAGAAATCAATAAAGCTGACACAAAAGTTATTTTTTTAACTTTATTTCAAAGGTTTGCAATCATTACATTATGTCAAATTCCCTTTGAATTTATTCCTAATCTTATGAGGGGCCTTCAAAGCCCACTAAGAATAGGTGTTTAGTGGCCAGCTACTATTCCTTTCATTGGCCTGGATTTGACGAGAATATTTGAGGATTCAGGAACATTGATTTCAATAACATTTAGACTGTACGTGTAGTTTGCGTTGATACCTAGTATACTCTCATATTGCAGAAAATAGTGTGGTTCAGAATACTATCGATAGGCCACAACACTGCTTGTAGTAATTCAGCCATGCAGAAATGTTCTATATAAATTCTTGACTGGCTTGATTGTTGTAATTGGGCAATCTTGTGTTGGTGAGCTGTCAGTTCAGCTGCTGTCTCCCTCGGTGGTGGCGACTTGACTTTGGCTAAAGAAACCAAGCCAGATATCCTGTCCAAAGACAGATCAGTGGAGTTGTGTTGGAGAATGAGGTTGAGACATCTGCATCTTCTTTCCCTTCATGCTTATCCATGTCATCCTGCGTGAGCAGATAATCTGGAGCTAGTACTATTTCAGGCCTTCGTGATATGTACATAATATGATTATCATATGCCCCTCCCAGTAAACACAAAAACAACACAAGTACCAGAGACATTTCAAAACATTCTTGAAAAGAATTGTTACGCTTGAGTTACAGTGGTAAAAAAATCCTGAAAGTGATTTAGATTTTTAAAACTTTGGTTGAAATAATATATCTGATTAAATAAAAAATCATCAATTGTCGTCTGCCCTGATGCACACCAAGCCCTTGAAGTGTAAATAAGTTTCTTGATTTACATGTCTTTCTTGCAGAACTGTCACGAAGATTGGATATTTGCCATTGCGTGGCTTGATGACCAGTATTTTGTAACAGGTAACTGGCAATGCAATGTTATTTTGCAGCCTGCATTAGGATTTGGCAAAGCTGAAAGCTGACATAATAAGTGCCTATGTGTATACATACACGTAGGTATCTGGCTTGTGTATCTACTTTGTGTTGCGAGAAGTAACTTTGAACCTTGAATTTTGGACAGATAATTTGTTGACAGCGAATATGACATTGTGGCCTTTTTGTCCAGTTGCTTTTTTGTTGCATTCATCTGTGTTCTATTGACATCTTGAAAATTGGCAGATTTTTTCCAAATATCAACAAAGTAAAACTCAATATGTTGCATACTGACATAACCATGTTGAAGAGTGAAATTAGATAAGCACTGTATCTTAATGCTGTAGGTGACAAAATATCAAACAAATGTAGTTACATTTATGAATCATGTTGTCTCTGTCATCAGGTTCCCGAGATTCAAGTATAGCCTTGTGGTCTACAACAGAAACACAAAACATTGAAGAAAAGACTCTGTCCAAGAATGTCTACCTCTCCAAAGGCAGATGGCGGGAGTCCTCAGTCCGGCACTACTCTGAGGACGAGGAATCATGGTCCTCGTCACCAGAGAGGCTGGACTCCTACCAGAGTGGAAGTGAAGACAGTGCTTACAGCTCAGTAGAGGACGTGTCCAATCACACATGTCTGAAGGATGTTGCTCGCAAGTATTGCCAAGACAAGGACAAGGTTCGAGCACTGCAGGTGAACGAATTTAAGAAGGTAGGTTTCTAATTTAATGTACAACAGAAATGTAAGCACAGCGCTCACAGCACCGCTGCACGCTAATCTAGCCCCTATTGAAAAGAGGTCAGCAGTGCACTGAGCCAGGTTCGTGAACAAAAGACAGTTATACAACTCGGCACAATCTGGGCTCTGTTTACAAGGTTGCAGGCCTGGCTGAAATACTCGGGTGTCAATGAAGGTCATCTGTCAACTGAGAGTAGTGCCTAAAGATTACTTCGTGCGGCTATAAATGACCGTTAAATGAAATGATTAATTTTTGAAGGATTTTGAAAATGCAAAATATGATAGTCATGCCGGCCCAGCATCATCAACATTGAAAAATACCCCGGCATGAAGTGGTTAAACATGGAATGGTCACCAACAGTCAGATCATAGTTCTGGTTGATACTGTAACCAATCAAATTCCATCAACAGACAAAAGCATGCCTTTGGTAGACATAGACATGGCTGGCTTATCCATCACTGACAATCAAAACACAGCCATATCAAGTGATATTAACAAAGCCAGTCAACTTTGCTTTATGTATTTAGGTAGGGGACTCTAAACTGATTGATTTCGACTGAGAGGACAACTTTGTCCAGAAAAGATGTTTGCTTCTGCAGGAGACCTAATGAGTGTATTGTCAACTTTGGTAGTGAGATACACTTATTGCTCAGTTTGCCACACAATGAAAATAGACATAAGTGAAAATATTGCCAGTTCATTTTATTTGCATTTTCAAAACCATTGGATGGCCTGCAAATTGAACTTGTCCCCATGAACTTCCAACTCATTTTGGTTGGATCGATGTCATATCACATTTTCACAGCGGCGAGAGCTGTACCAGGTCATATGCTCAAGCATCATATATTTCCCATGAACCTCTGAACTGCTGTTCACTGTAGCAAAAGAAAAAGAAAAAAAAAAGAGAAAAGAACACCATGCTGTAACCCCAGCTATCCTTGATATCAAAAGTGGCAGCCTGCGAAGAATTGCTGGAGACGGGTTGTAGATTTCAAATTGTCTGCTGCTTAGTTGTGTCATGCTGAAATCATTCGGTCTCAAGAAATCTGCAGTGTAAATGAAAAGAAGTCTACAGCCGTTAATAAAACGTGTCAACTTTACCAGGATCTGGCTGTGCTGACGTCAAACGGGTTCATCTACACCATCGACATGGAGACTTTCGATCAGCTAGATGTGGAGCACCTAACGTACTGCCAGGAGAATGTCTGTATAGCCCTGTCTCGAGACTACTCCCTCTATGCTGTGGGGTCACAGTCCCACATCACTTTCCTGGATCCCCACTCACTGAAGTCCATCACATCTATATGCTCTAAGGAACGAGGAAGCGGTAAGTGCTGTGCAGTCTTTTGAAGCCTGTACCAAACAGTATGACCAAGTTTGCCAATGGTGTCATTTGCAGATTGTGTCACCTACACTTAGTGGACTAAGCTAGTTCACCATAAGGTTTTTCCCCCTTCGGGGGTCAGGGTTATCCATAACCAAAATGAAGAGGAAGTTGTTAAAATGTGTTCATAGTTCAAGAAAAATGAGTATTTTCACCCAGTTTTCCTAACTTCATGAGAAGAAAGGAGTTTCCACACTAGTTATGTATTGTGTAAAACACGAGTGTCTTTGAATGTGCAACCAAGAGGAAATGAGCCCTAAATTCTTGAATAAAAGTAGTTTTCCAACCTTTAATATCCTCCCCCAGCATTTTTGCTCAGAACCTTTGGCAATTCTCAAAAGTCCTTTACTCTGCAGTAATCCGGTGACCCGTTCTTGGTACTCAAATGTGAGGAGTTATTGGTTGGGCTGTACCCTCCTCAAAACCTCCAGAATCCTCCCAGACTTTATGGTGGATTTTGAAGCTGCAGGCAGGGTGTGGGTAAATTTGATCTTATTTCTGTGACTTTTGTCAGTGAGTCTTTAACAGCACTTTGCTGTTACCTGTCTCTAGGTGTCCGTTCTGTCAGCTTTAGGGAAGAGATTGTAACCATAGGCACTGGCAGGGGTACTATACGCTTCTTCGATATCCGGGCCGGTCGCTATCTTCCAGATGAAGCACGGCCCAAGAAGGAATGCACCCTTCGAACGGGGCAAGGACACCTGGTAAGACACAACACCAAATTCCTCTGCTGGTGTATTCTCAAGCAGATGAGTCTCTTGAAAATTTTTGAAATGAACACCACAAATGGCAGTGCACTTTTGGAATGAACAGAATTTTGGTAAATTCTTTTGATGGTTTAATTTGTCACGTCCAAAAATGCAGGCTAGTGTTCAAATTTGTTTGAAAAGAGCAATTGGTTGGTCCATTTTAATTTGGCATCAAATGAAAAACAAGTGAAATACATTTCGTTATCCTATTCATACTGTTAAAAATCAAGTTTATGAATTGAAAATCCTCTACTTTATTGCCTGATTTGAAACATATCAGGCTCATATGAAAGCTTTTGCATTGAGACTGTTCAAGCAACATTGTACCGTTTGAGATGCTGCCTTATTTAGTTTAATGTTTCCTTTTAGAATCGAGATGACATGTATTTCCAGCACTTCTACGGAGAGCAACATGGGAACGCAGCGTACACTCACGCTTATGATAAATCCGGAACCAGACTATTTGTTGCCGGAGGCCCCCTTCCAGCAGGACTCTCTGGAAATTACGCTGCATTGTGGCAGTAGCCCACTGTAACACGAGCCACACGAGGACATTGTGAGGCACAAGGTGTTGGGATTTTGAATGCAAGAAGGAGAAATAGTTGATGCCCAGTGGTGCTACTGGTGTGTATTCCTCACTGTAAAGATAACTTACGCTGCAGGAAGTTAAATCTTTGGTGTCTGACAAACTTGCAGCTGTACAGAACTTACAGTATGGATAACTGAGGAACCTGCAAGTGGAGGATTTTTCATCGAGTATTTTCACAAGCATTTTGGAGCATGTGTGCACTGAAGTGGCAGCATGAAAGATCGTCACTCTGGCATGAAGTTGCATACATATTTTTGTTCAGCAATTTTCAGCAATTATTTGATGAGATTATGTGGATATTTATATACCCCTTTTGTCACAAAGGTTTTGCTCATTCACCCTGTGTTAACAAGCCACTTTGGAGAAGTGAAGCGTGACGTTATTTTGAACCAGGAAGTGTAGTGGAAATGAAGTACGTGAAAGTGGTTCACGCTCTGGTACTAATGCCTATTACACACATAATTGTGCACGTGACATATTCACTTCAGTACTCTAGCAATACCACAGATCAAGGTACCACTTGCTTCAGGCTTAGTTCTGGCAAATTGCTGACCATAGGTTTCAGAGCTGGATGTCCAGAAATTTATGACATGCTGACACAGTTGCAGTACCACAGTGCTGAAAAGGAGGGATGTATCAATTATATAAAGTGGCTGTCCTTAAACAGGTGGTTTGATTAGGAGAACTGTGTACTGACTTCGACGAGATGTTGCTAACAGCCAGAAACGCTTTGGTGTGCACTCATTTTGCTGATGATCAAATGACAGAATTTCTTTCACAGAAACCTGCGTCATTGTTTGGCTTGCCATACTGTGGAGATCTGCATGCCAAAACTTCGAGACACTTGTGAAGTATGTGGCACTGCTATCAGAGAGATCATCAAAACTTATCATCTAAAAATTTACAAGTCCTCTGCTTTGTCCTTCACCTACCTACTTGGGATACTAGTACAAGACTGAGGGTACTAGTGCAAGACTGAGGGTGCTAGTACCAGACTAAGGGTACTAGTACAAGACTGAGGGTACTAGTACAAGACTGAGGGTGCTAGTACAAGACTGAGGGTGCTAGTACAAGACTGAGGGTGCTAGTACAAGACTGAGGGTACTAGTACAAGTGCCCTCATGAGACAGTTTGGACATGACTGGCTGTCAAGACCGAGTTGATGACAATACATTAACTTCAGTCACAGTCACTGGTGTTACTCAACAAAGTTAGGCTTGCACCAGAGGTCCAAGTTAGAACTGTGGGTACACAGACGTACAGCAACTTATCTCAAAAAAAACCCAAAACTGCACTGACATTGATGACAGAAATTATACAAGAATCTACTCACAGATAAGAAAGTCAAGGAATTTTATAGGCGTTACAACTGTTGTCGGGTACAGATCTGCATGATATATTGACAGTAAGGTGACTCCGGATGTTGGGTGAAATGGTAGAATTTTCATGTAGAGTGAGTTTATCAATGGGTGATCTTGCTTTTTCATAAATTTCTCCTCTCAATTTCAACCAAACTTTACGTGTACATGAAGATTTTCAACCTATATTGGAGGAAGGATTGTCCCGAGAACTTGCAGTATCAGCCACTGTAAGTCTAGGAATGGAAACCTGTTCCACCTGTTTAAAAGCATGAGCCCAGTCCCATTTGCACGCTTTAGGTTGTTGAAAAAGATCGACAATGCTCTCAAGTCCTCCTTGTACATTGGAAATAACCACACCACCCCCTCTTCCTGCTCGGTTTCCCCTAAAAATTGCACCGTAAAAGGATGTCAACTGGTCAAGTAGAAATTGTTCACTCCAAAATTCAACTTACAATGTATTTAAGCAACATCCAGTGTGCTTGTACCAAAGGTATTTTTTGACTAGCATGCCTGTATATTGATGTTGACATCAGTCTCATTTTTGAAGCGAGGTTTGGTGCACTTTCTTGAAATTTGGGGTTTTTATACTACATAATTATATAAATTCCTTAATGGTAAGCACTGATGTCATCAAGGCAGCAACTACACCCATTAGTTTAAGGCCATTTTTATATGAACTGAATGAAGTAGTAAAACTTTCATTTAGCACTTTAACATGCCATATTTACATTTGTCCCTCGATTACATTACTGAAATGGTTTCGAGTCAACTCGGACCCAAACCAACTCGGACCCATGCCAACTCGGACCCATGCCAACTCGGACCCACGACCAACTCGGACCCATGTCAAGTCGGCCACAATACTAACCCGGACCCACGACCAACTCGGACCCACAACCAACTCGGACCCAATACTAACTCGGACCCACAACCAACTCGGACCCACCCTGAGTCAACTCGGACCCAACCCCAGGAGCGTGATTAACTGGTTGAAAATTTTTATTTTGTCCACTTTTACATTTTAGCATTTGGTAAATGACACTTTTGCACTGCATGCTGCCAAGCTGTAACGTCCTCTCTACACGTTATGCAGGGAGACAGTGGCATAGGCTTCCCAGAATCTCTCCGTTTTCCAGATCCAGATCACTAGCAGAAATCGAATGAACTTTCACCAAACAGCCCCCAAAGTTTTTGTTGCAATAAAATGCCACAGATAGGCCCTTCTGATGTACATAAGAGATGCTGCATACATACAACAGATACTGCAGATACACATCAATGTCACGAACATTGGACCTTTACAGTGTCTAATGGTGTTATCCTCCACCCCACTTTTCAATTTTTTTTTGGCCTGGCAAGTCTTACACCTCCACCTTGCCCCATTCTCTCCCCACCCCCAATACCGGCAAGATGGAGGAATTCATCCATACAGGCCTTAACTGACTGTCCAAATAACGCAAATAGGTTGGTAATTTCGAACAACACAAATCAAATCATTTTAAAATAAAAATGTGGAATATTTCCTATTGGCTTAAACTTGGAGACGGTTTTGAAGCGTCGTATGTCTGCTCGCGAGCTCATTATTAATATTTTGTGATCCCACGGTTTGTTATTTTCTACAATAAGACGTGCCATAATCACGAGGGATCATAGAATTATTTATATAAATCCCGAATTTGGGATTGATAGTTTCCGGTTCAGAGTATTTCTTTCACAAAAAGCCCCACAACGCGGGCCTATTTTGGATAGAGGAAGGCGACTACATTCATATGAGCGCATAGTTTTACTACTATTACTTAGGGGGTATCTTCGGGAAAAGACGAATAAAAAAGTTCATAAAATTGAAATTGATCGATCTGTCCATAATCTTGAATTTCCAACGAAAAAATGAAGGCCAACCTCTTCGCGAGGTTCAAGAGTCAGCGCTATTTCGGTCTACGGGCGCGTAAGATTCAGTGGGTCCGAGTTGACTCGTGGTGGGTCCGAAACGGCGTGGGTCCGAGTTGGCGTGGGTCCGAGTTGGTCGTGGGTCCGAGATGGTCGTGGGTCCGAGTTAGTATTGGGTCCGAGTTGGCGTGGGTCCGAGTTGGTCCTGGATCCGAGTTGGCATGGGTCCGAGTTGGAATGGGTCCGAGTTGGTTTGGGTCCGAGTTGACCTGATCCCACTGAAATGTGGGACCTGCTTACACAGACAAGTAAAAATGGAAACAGTGACAGTGGTGTGCCATGTGATATTTTGCACTTGTGCTCGGACGCCCGTTGTGCTCAAAGATCATCATGTGAATTACTTTCCACTTTGACAGCGGCCCCCCACAGGAACAAGCGAAGACAAGGAAACACCCAGCCATGCCAGTCAGTCCGTAGTGTCATACTTAACGAGACCACTAAATGGCCGGAGGACTAAGCGCAGTATCTTTGAAAAATCACGTATTTTACTGAATACGGTGGTTTAATGTTCAGTGTTTTTGACAACTCAGAAATAAGTTACCATTTGTCTGTGAAAAAGGGTCCATAACCAGCCGCCTTTTGAAAAAGCAAGGTAAAGCCCAAGAATGATAAGTCACGATTGCAATTCAAAGGATGCTTGCGGATTTTGTTCAGATTATCAATTAGCCCATAAAATGATCCAAACAAATTGTGGAAGCATGTAATGGGTTCCATTGGTCGTATGACATCTCAGTGATTGTCCCAGATTTGTCAATTTGTTTCAAAACAGCCAAGTAAGCTATTTTGGTAAAGTTCTTGAAAGCAAAAAGATCTTTTTTGTATAAAAAGAGATATTTGAAATACTTTGTTGCATGTATTAGAGAACTAATGTTTTAAAGAGCTCAATTGTCTGGAATTTTTATTGAACCGGATTCTCATATTTTTATATGCCACGTACATTTACGACGTGAAACATGCCATGGCACATCAAACCATTTTGAGAGTGCTTTGGCTGCCAGTTTCTCCTCTAGTGTCCCTTACTACAACAAATTGATTCAAGTTTACATAAATAAACACTTTAAATCTCAGAGAAAAAAAGCCGCCACTAGTACCATTTCACTCAATGGTTTTGAAAGACAGCCCTCAGTTACAACATAAAAAAACAAAAGTAATAAAAGATAAGTTTAAGTTGTCTCGCAGTGTCTTATTTCTTTGTCTAAATTTATCCTTGGTTACTTCACAAACGGTAAACAAAGCTGTAAATACCTATTTTGTAAACATATTTATTGCTGAAATTTATTTGGCGTATGATTCCTTTGATTAAATATTTTGTACGATTCATTTTTATGTACAGACACCGGAGTGATTTTATTCAGATGCTTCTGTGTACACATGCAGTGTGTCCCTGTTCTCACAGAATGCACAAATAAATACCAACTTTGTATGTGACGGGGGTCTTTGTACTTTGTGTACTTTTAGCGTGTAATAAAAGGACGAAACTTTCTATTTTTACTTATGCACATCTGTACATTTTTGACATAAAATTTGTCTCTAACAAAATTTGAACTGTTTAATTTCAACTCTGCAGTTCTGCCCAGCTGCCCCATGTTCCGCACTTGTTCTTGCCTGATTTTGTTGGATTCAACACCACACCTTATACATATATTTAAGAGCCAAATTCTCAACGGTCCATTCACTGTCTCGTGCCACTCACTGTTTCTTAGATGTGCATGTGAGGATCCATACACAAATCAAATATGCTAGTATACTTAAAACTGCTCCCCGACAATAGTTCAGTGGAACTGTCACATGGGTGAGGTTTACATGCGCAAGCATTGCCTTAGCTATGCTACATTTCATTTCATGGTGGTTATGCCACTTTTACCTCATCCTGAACATTTTACTGGCAACTGAATACATGTATGTTTCATAAATAGTAAAACAAATATACCATGATTAAGTTGGAATGAATAGTCAATATTACCATACCTCGTACATATTCACCCTACTGAAAATATCCAATTCATTTACCTATTGAGACCTATTCACTTACCCATTGTATCCAATTCACTTTTTTACTAATTCAATAACGAATTCCAAAACCACCTGCGTTTGCTTGGAATCGATTGGAATCCAATTGGGTTCAATTGGTTTGAATAGTAAATTCGGACCTTTTCTCAGTTAGACCATTTCAAACCAATTGACACTATTTGAATGCCAATTCACAATCCAACTGTAACCAACTGAACAATCGATTGAAACCATTTTAATACCAATTGCGTCATATTTGGAATCTCCAATTGATGGGGGAAAACAAATGGGAGAGAAAACATACCAACTGAAACCAATTGATTGCCAACTGGACCCAATTCATTCCAATTAAATCCAATTCCAAAATCAATTGGATTGAATAGGCCATTTTTAGTAGGGCATCAAGAATCAAACTCTCACTCATTCATTTATCATCACGTGCAAGGTGCCATTTCTGCAGTTCATCAGACACAAGAAGGGATCTTCACGTAACTCATGTACACATTAGTACTGAACTTTTCCCATAGAAATGTCACAAGAATACACAGGCATGAGCATAGCCACACCTATGCTACATGTACATGCACACTGAACATGAACAGGTGGTAGCATATGTACATGCTGCCTTTCCCTTCCTCCTGAAAACTGGAATTGAGTGTGTCTTAGGTTTGGTAAAGCAGACAGTGTGGCTTCATTTGATTGGATGGTCAACATGAGCTCCCCTTGGTGTTGCAAGTTGGGAAAATTCCCTCGGCTTTATCTTGGGAACTAGTTTGTTAGTTTGTCGACTTCCAAAACTTGGGGTGCAAAAATCAACTCATTCTTTCTGTATAAAGATTGAGCCATTGATTTCCTGAACAGTATAAGATTTTGGTAGATGAGGGAGTAAACTTTCCCCTTAAAGGCATAAATAATTGGCAATGCCAATCTTTGGGAATGGAAACAGAAAAATGATAATCATTTCAAAAAGAAAAACCATTTTGCATCCCTCCCTACTCAAAACCTGAAACTGGGGTTCGGTCTTCATTAAAATAGAACATACAGAAGTCTGGAAATGAAACTCTCATGGAGTCATTATTATTTCAGAGAAAGAATTACACGTTTTAGTTCCCATAAAATCCCATTACTATTGTTCTAGTTCCTCTGTGAATGCCACTTCGAAAATCCCAGCGTCAATGGCATCTAAAACTAGATTAAATCTCCAAGGTAACGGACCTATTCCATCACAAGTCAACTACAATCAAGTCTTGGAGCAAAGTATACATGGACATGTATTTATTAAGAGACCAATACAGGAATACCCTTTTTTGGTTATTCCTGTTGTCATAGATCATGTAAAGTAGGAGATTGATGGCAACTTTAATTCAGAAAACCTCTAAACATATTATATATAACGGGTTTGCCCTTACCCAACGTATATTAATAAACACTGTATGCTCAGTGCTTGTCCGAGAGCTTGCGAAAAAAAATCACAAGCTTACTCGGGTGGGACTCGAACCCACGACCTCCTGCTTACTAGTGCAGATGTCTTAACCACTCGACCACCGAGCTTGCCGGGGTCGGCTGGCCGGTATGTATTTTTACATCTTGAAAATAGTTCGCGGTACCCGCTGCTTCATTTGACTCGGACCGGCCAGCCGACCCCGGCAAGCTCGGTGGTCGAGTGGTTAAGACATCTGCACTAGTAAGCAGGAGGTCGTGGGTTCGAGTCCCACCCGAGTAAGCTTGTGATGTTTTTTCGCAAGCTCTCGGACAAGCACTGAGCATACAGTGTTTATTAATATACGTTGGGTAAGGGCAAACCCGTTATATATAATTAACATCTCCCCAACGCAAAAATACATCTTAACATATTAACGTCAAGATCACCTCACAGATGGATTTTTCTGCACTGCTGGGTTTCTTGGCTCACTCACTGAAGGCAGACATCTGTACAGATGAAATGCACAATTGGTTTTCCATTAAACTGTTCTGATTATGAGATCATCGATGTGAGGTTCCTACTGGTTTCCTGAAGGTAGGTCATGTCCACCACCCTTTTCAAACAAGTTTTCTCACTTAGCCCTCTTCTGAGTGGAACACAGTGTGGACCAAAAATAGGTGTGTATTATGCATTTTGGCAAAATTTCATCTACTGAAACCAGTTCCTCAGATCAAATGTATCTAAACTTCTCTTTCCTTCTGCAGACTATAAGACCCCTGTGGTCATGCAATACAAAAGCACACCATTCTGTTTCCTACTGTACATCCCTCATCGAAGATATTGATTCATAAGTCATGGAAATAATACTTTTGACTGCACTGCAATGGACACATAACAAAGAGTTGGGTCCGTCTTACTTAAGGTAGTCACTAGTATGTCACACTGCTGGAGGCAATGTTAAAGGTAAATATTGTCTCTTGTCGCTGTGGCTTTGTCATGTATCAAGCACTGTGGCCCATGCTGCACAACTAGGGCCTGATGGCAGAACCCAAGAGACAGGTACCGACGACCCCTCCGGGTCCTCTTGTGGCACAAGGAACTGGTCCCACTGGTGTCTGTACAGTAGGGAAAGAGAGGGCAGTTTCAACATCAGTTTCTGTGGAGACTTTATATAAAAGTCAAATTTGTAGAGATGAAGAAGTTTTAGTGAGTGGATGCAACATGGCATACATCAATGAGCAGAAAAAGTGAAAGCCTCAGTTAACCCCTTCGCGCCGGGAGGCGGCTAGACACGCCGTAAAAATTGAGATCCTCAGCCCGCTTTTCAGCTATTATTCTCGGCCCATGCTCGAGTGAACACGGTGAAAGAAGGCAGACCCTGGCTCTTGTATATATGGTAATTTGGTTTTTGTGTGTAGCCCAGAAATGAAAAGACCGAATTTGCATCATAATCACCAGCTTCAGAATGTGGAAGCATGAGTAGAGCCGCATGCCACCGAACAATCAGCCTTTTCACTGTGTAATTCAAAGCGTGCAGAGCACGCAGGGCCACAAACCCAGAATTTGCGGTTTGGCAGGTGGCCTTCGTGGCCAAGCGAGGCTGGAATTCTTGGAGTCGGCTTTCAGGAAGAAATTCCCGTCGTCAAGGGGTTAAAAGGAACGTCACAGTTTTCAATGTGTAATATCTATCATGTCACAGTCTGGATCCCATAATTAAGAGATTCACCCATTTGGGATGAAATACGGTATAATGTAATGGCAGGAAATGAAAGAAGGGATCCATGCTACCACTTTTGGACCAATCAATAATTACATGCACACATCTAAGCAAGTATTATATCAGTATACTGAATGACTGCTCGGAAATTAAGTAGCCATTAACTTTGCTACAGCTATTAATCAAATTGATCAATGTTCACTTAAAAAGATTGGCAACAAACTTTAAAATGTTACGTGAGTTATAACTTGTATCTATGGAAACATTTTTTCCCCCTACTTTTTGTCCGTCATGGTTTGTGCTCAGAGATTGTTACTGCAATGACTACCTGATATCTATCAGAGCTTGTACGTTATTCTCAGCTTGTTGGTAAAACTGCTGGAAAGGGAACAAGGGATCGTCTGGTCTCAGTGATTCATCTGTGAAAACAAACAGCACGTTTTCTTTTTACATATACATATCCAATTTCAGCAACAAGTCAGACAGAAGCTCCAGCTTCGGACTTTCTTTTGTCAGATGAAAATGCAGTTTTTACTGCCACATGTGAGACCAATACACAACTGACTACACAACATTTAGGACTGAATACATTCAACTTTTTGGTTACCTTTGCCAAAGAGTAACTTCATCTTGGCCTGCATCTCCTTGATAGCCTTCTCCTCCAGCCACTTTTTTTGCCTCCTCTTCTCTTGCTCTTTGTATTCCTCGTGCTCTTCCTCAAGCATCACCTTTAGTTTGGAAAATAATACTTGCAATTAGGGGAACAATACATGTGAAAAATGTATGTTACTCTTTACAGCTAAAGAGTTTGATCAAGATGATTACTACTAAGCATATTTGGAGAACTATTTGGAAAGTCTGTAAAAACTCGCTGCCTGTGAATGGATGTAAGCCAAGAAAAAGAGCAAGAATCAAGTATATAAAAGCCTGGATCAGATTTGATTATACGTTCATATCCAATATTACCGTGTCCCATACTCGACTAGGTTGACTTTTCATTCTGGCAAATGCCAAAATATGTATACCTTTTACATGATTTTGAAACCTTTTTCACTTGTACTCGGGCATAAAACTGATGAAAGCAGCAAGTGCCCCACTGTAAATCGCAAGTGGGCTAAATCTGTACTAGGTCAGTCGGCACTCCAGTCTGTACTTCTGGAGTATCAATCTGTTTAGGTATTGAGAGATTAGAATCCTTCACAAGACCAAGGCCCAAGTACAGAAACCTACTCTGCCCACCCCCCCATATACCTGCATAACTCTCTCCTCCTCCTGGTATAAGACACTCTGCTTGCCCATCAACTCCTCAAGGGGCTTCAGTGTTTCATCAAAATTGACATCTGATTCCCTTGGGGTGTAGATGCCTTCAACAAAAAATAATACATGTATACAAATCAGTCATTCTCGTTCTCAAATCCTGGGCAACCAACCTCAAATTTGGTCCATGATAACAGGTCTGCAAGTTAGCATAAGAACAGACCTATTTTACCCAGCGTCATTTTGTTTCATATTTGAACAGAAAATCCATGACTTGAAGAGTTTATGACATCATAGTGTTGAGGTCTTGAGTTGCAACAGAAAAGTATGGATATTTTAAGTATTGTGTATAGGATTTCCAAGCTCTCAAAAAATCTTGAAATTTCGTAAAGTAAGTACATAATAGTGTCAGACAATCTGTGATATCTTGCCATGAGAAATGCTGTCATTTTTGAGAAAAAGAAACATTTCATATTTTTGCCAAAGGTCATCCAGACGGATGATCTTTGAATGGCCAATGATGGTGTGTGGATGGTTTTTGACTGATGTAAATGGTAACGTGTGAAGAGCGAACAATCCAGTCAATTGTGCATGTGTATAATGTACCCGTCCATGTACATTGTACATTTTGGTCGCGCATTGATTGTGGTGTCTGCTGTCTGAAGTCAAACCACTGTACGACGACAAGGTGTTTATTCAACAAATTCTCAGCATTGCATTGCTGAAGAAGCACAAACTTGAAGGTAAATTTACCAACCACTATTACTGCGCAAAGCCATGGGAAAAAATGCATTTTTGAGGGTCATAATTGGTCTCCAGATCGGTCTGGCCTGTGCACTACCCAGGCTCTCAGGAACATCCTGTAGCCCATGAAGTTTTGCGAGACAAATTACACAAGCTGGGCGTTTAGTCATAGTGTTAAAAACGAACAGCGTTTTTCTCAATTTTCCTCAAAAGTAGTGAACTCAAAAAATGAAACAGGTCCTTGAAATGATACACAAAGTGAATCACAAATCCCCAAATGGGCAAATTTTGACAAACTGCAGTACCTGCAAATCCTGTGCACTGCCTTTACGGAGTGAAGAGGTGCCTTTCAAAATCTTTAAGCAAAGAAAGGGTGTCTGACTATTTTCATACACGTACTAGTCAGGTACTGGGAAAATGTGCCAACTCTAAGTTTTTCATAAAATTATCTACAAGTATGGGTAAGTTCGGGTACAAACTATAGTTCCACTGGCAGTCAATTGCTTTTAGCAATTTATATGTGCAATTCAGTTACGTTCCAATGACCCCAGTCGGTCAATTTTAAAATTTCGTTACAATTTACCATTTGCTGTGATTTTTGCAGCATACATGGTCATTGACATCTCATACAATTATTTCCATGTGAATGGTTCCCTCCACAATGATAAATGAAATCAGCTATTGGTAACCAGCAGTGTGACCATACCCAAATGATCGACTAGATAGTTCAAACCACCCATCCTTTGAGCCGTGTTAGTCCAACTAAAGTCAACTTTATAACACCTCGCCCACAGATTAGTTTTACTATTTTTATACCATCGCTTCAAAAAGACTATACCATGCAGCCTCATTCTGAAAAATAACTATATCCATAGCAACCAAAGAACCATATCCATAGCAACGAAAGCATAGGCACGTATTTGGGCTCATGGCAAACAACACTGGTTAATGAATGTATTCAAACGTTGCTGTTCCGCTTGGAATTCTTGAATTAAATTTGATGAAAGTTAATTCCAGTTTGGTGTTTCATTCTTGATTTTCAGCTTAAATTTTGCACAATCTGCGAGGAGGTGTTATAAAACATATATTGACTGCTTTATCTCGTGGTACAGTAAAACTAGCCTCCCTTGGTGATTCATGGAGCATTCTATTTTCCTGAGGCAAAGCCGCGGGGAAAATAGAATGCTCTAAGAATCACCTCAGGAGGTTAGTTTTACTGTACCACTTGAAGCAGTCAATATTTGTATAATAGTCGTCGCTCAAACTTGTCTTATCTTTGAAGCCTCAAGCCCCTTTCCACTGTTGGTGCCTGTTCCTTACCCTTTGCCTGGGCTGCATCCTTGCGAAGCTGTCTGAGCTTCCTCAGTCCTTTGATGAGTTCCAGAGCCTGAGAGACCTCTTGTTTCTTCTTTCGAACCTCATAGAGCGTCTTGTCGACCTCTTCCTGCAGTTCGACCTCCTGGCGCCAGAGGGAAGAGAATAAAAGATGGTGAACAGAAAACTTATCTCCAACATCTGGTGAAATGTCTGGTTGTGAAGGGATTTGCTTGGAGTGAGGGAATTTTCTTTATGGACAGGGAGAGGGAAACAGGAGTTTAGATGGCAAGCTTTTGATGAATGTTGGTTCTATAGCTGTGCAGGCTTTAACACTTAGAAGTTGAGTGTGCTTCTCTTCTTGAACAAGTTGCCCCATGGAATATCCATTAAATCATTGCCTCTAATGAACATCAAAGGGTACTGATGCGAACAATTCAACACTGTCTTGGCAGCAAGCAAACTTACAAGTGTAATTAACGCTTCCAACACAGCACAAACCACTGAACTGCCCTCACACAATCAACCTTTCAAAAACATTTGAACAGAATATTCAGCAAGGCAACAACAAAAGACGTGTTGATCTTGACAACTTGATGTGAACCTTTTTGAAAGAGGTTTCTGTTAAGCTTAAGTACCCTTTTCTTTTCTTGCTCAGCTTGTAACCTCTTGGCCAGCTCAGAATCAATCTTAAGATGCATCTCCTTTCTCCTGGCTTCCACATCTTGCTCCGCCTGGTACTTCTCCAATCTTTGCCTTTTCAGTCTCGCCTTGGTCGTAAACATAGTCAAATTGTCACAGTTTTAATATTAGCTTCCTTAGTATTTTTTGCTTTTGTATGCTTCAGAATGCAACACCAACTGCTAGTGAACACTGCTGTGCAGTATAAACCAATGGAGAATGGTTACGTTTGCTGCAATCAAGGACCTTTACCACACACTTAAGGAGAGCCTCTCTGGGGTTTATGACCCACATCGCCCCACAATGCAAGCACGCCATCACTACAAACTTTCTACTAGGCACTGACATTTGTGTACATTGCGAAGGAACTGCTGAGCCTGTGGATTAGTGCATGTGCACCTTAAGTCATTCCAAGAACCTTCCGGACAAACACACCTGCTAAGGTACACGTGTACACAGTGACATTTGACAACAGATTTGGCTGTACGTATCTCACCCGTTTTCTTCTCGTCTTCTTCATTTTGTTGTCTAGCTGGTCAGTAACTTCCTTACTAAATACTTTTGCCTTCAGCGCCTCAACTCTTTCCTAATAGAAGAAGAAAGACACGCGGTACTAATCTTTCTGTGTCTTAGGAATTCTTTGCCTACCAGTTGCTGGTAAACCGTGGCAAAAACAAAAGCAAAAGAACAATCCAGAAAGCGTTGAAAAATTCACTACTACTAAATAATAATATAGCCCTTTTTAAAAGTAATGGGCTAGATTTACATACCTCACACCAACAAGGGGTGATATTTCTGACCACATGTGCAAGTAGCAGGTAATATAAGAGAGGTCTAATTTGTTTGTATACATGTACGCGAACTGCTGATTACTATGATGTGGAACATGTCTCTTATGCAGCAAACAAGTTGTCAAAGAGGTAAAAAAAACTGCATCAAACACATTCAAGCAGTCAACAATTGCTTTATTGCATGGCAGTGAGACTCTAAGATACAATGTTGTAACTATTAGAGGGGAAACATTTGAATCAATGTAGTGTACCCTTTGATAGTTGACAAGCAGTATTTTTATGAGGCAGTATCGTTTAAGGCAGTAAACAGCTGTTTTGAATCGAGCGCTACTGTGCTTTACAAATGAAGCTACAGCATCCAAGGCATGGGGGTAAGGCACAGAAAGAGTTCTGCTTCTAATTACATGCCTTTCAAAAAAGGGGTCGCTAAGTCGGAAATTCTTTTGGGGGAATTTTTGTACTGATTGATTGGGGTCATATGCCCTTTTTGACAATTTTAGTGCGTGGCGGGAAAAAACACAGCTTTGCTTCACTGAGCATCAATACGCAATTGTTTTCATCACTGTGACAGCGAACCACAAAGGTTACTTGTGAAAACAACAGAGTTTCTTTTTACAAATAGCTAATGTAAGAATGCAAACACATAAGTGTTTTTGAAGTGAAAAAGTTGAGAGGCATTTTAAAAAGACAGACAAGACAACGGGCAATTTTTGTCAGGGTCGGTCAGATTTAACTGGAAGCAGAAGAAATGTCTACTACCTTTGTCCGATTAGCCCTCCTGCATTCATACTGCCAAGATGACTCATCTTTGTTGATGTGCCTACTCATCATGTCTTTCTGCTCGTTCAGTTGACGCAAAGCCAGAAGCAAGTCTTTGACTAGCTGTCGACCTTCCCCTAGCTGTGCATTCAAAGGAGAGGGAAATAAAGAGATAAACATTCAAACATTAAATAGTAAAATGCTTTGAGAATTAAAAGGTAGGGCTTTAGCCAGTTTTGTGAACTGTGGAGTTTTCTTTAAATAGAATTTCCAAGATCAGACCCTTTTGCTCATACTCGTCTGTGAAAACGGACTTTCATCCATCTGACTGGTTTAAAATATGCATTTAGAAACTTCACATTATGTTGTTAGAAACAAATAAAAAGTACATTGAAAAGTGACATACAGGCAGTGATGAGAAGCTAAGTTTTTTTTCCTTTGCCTGAATCAGCATCATAAATTGAAAAAAACAATTTGACAAGATTTTAAACAGTGTTTAATCTACTTGGACATTCAAAACACAATTTCTCTTTTTTTAATTTCTTCCAAATTTGCACTCACGGAGATGGGTTTAAATTTCTTATCCTTTGCCTTCTCTGATTGGTCTATCTTGTGCTTCCTCAGCCAAGTTTTCAGCCAATCCTCATCTTTTTCTCTTTGAGACTTCTCAGGCATGGGAGCCTGGTGCTGTGAATATGGCTCAAGGCCTTCACGAGACTGTGGTGGATGATGAGAAGGCACAGCTGGTTGATTTAATTCTTGGATGGAGAAAGGATTAGAAGTAATAGCCTCTTGTGGCAGCTGTTGCTGGGGCATTGCAAGGAACCGATGACCAAGTGGGTGTGGTCCCGTGGGATGCTGTCCTACAGGGTGTGGTCGTGGGAGAGATGAATCTGGACGGTTGTGATCTTGGTGCTGCTCTGGTGGATGGAAAGGTTGGGTTGGAGGTGGCACACTGAATCCTCCTGGCATTTCGAATGGGCGTGGTACAGGCTGATGTGGATGTGGCTCAAATGGAGGCAGGCCAGAATGGAACAGTTCAGATGAGTGTGGTGCAGGTTGGCGTTGCCCTGAGGGGTGTGGTTCTTGATGCTGCTGGAAGTGTTGAACATGACTGAATGGACCGTCAGAAGGAAAATGTGATCCTGGAAACTGATGTCCTGGAGCAACCATTTGAGAATGGTGTCTCCTACTCTTAGTTTCTGCCATTCTTTCCCGATTTGAAAGATGGCACATTGATGAGCTCTGCCTCTCATCAGATATGGGCACTGTGTTGGAATTGGTTGATGTGTGGACGATATTTGAAAATGGCTGCAACTTACTTCTCTCTGTCTCGTCACTTATTTTTAAATGCAGACATGCGTCAGCTCTCCTAAGCATGTTTAGGTTATCTGGACTGACAGGATTTCTGGGGACACCAGGATGATTCTGAGGACCCCGGTGATTCTCAGACTGTTGAGTTCTTCCCTGCTGCTCCTGACTTCCCATCCCTGGCATGCCCGGAGGCAGAGTCTGCCAAAATGGTTGAATGGGACTAGGATGGGGGCCATTGCCACCAAGCACTGGCTGACCCAACAACGGAGGCCCCTGGTCTTGGGGAATCGCCATTGGTGCATTGGTTGGGGTGTTCATCATGGTAGATTTTACTCTCAAACAAACCTGCAGTTAGTCACATTGGTTTGGTTAGGGCCTGTAAGCCTTACCACTAATAATACTGCATGGGTGATTTTGCACAATGGTAGAAAGGCATTGTGGGAAGGAAAAGGGGGCAATGTTTGCTTCTTTTTCCTTCCCACACATGCCACAACATTGTGCAAAATCACCCATGTGGTTACTAGTAGCGGACGCGTATGAGTAATGACACATTTCAAGTTCAGCTTGGTTTATTTTATCTAACTTAGACTCAAAGTCACCACTCCGCATTACACAGAGCAGCCTTTAATAGTTGGCAGACAACAAGCACAGTGCAAATAACTTACATGTATGTACAATTAGGCCTACACAAACTGAAAGTTTTCAGAATAAGCTTACGGAAATTGAAGAAACCGGGTGATAAGCAATAAGACATTGTTAGACGAGTGCATGTTCTTCGACAACATGTTTGAAGAGTTGATAAATTGTGTTGTTGACTGTTGTCACTGGTTGTTACTTACGTAAGCCCCTTGGCCTTGTTAAAGGCACCTTTGGCAAATTTATGCCATTGGTGCCAGCCTTCAGTAGAATTGCTGAGTCACGGTGAGACTATCCGCTGCGTCTGGACTGTAGGCTTGAGCTTCGAGAGTGGAGATGAGTATGAAAGAAACACTAGAACTATGCGCTAACTGAAAGCAACATGCGATGCGCGAGGCAAAAATAAAACGCTGAACTGAAGCTACCTCAAATCTCGATTGGTGCTTACGCATTTGTGTGCCGCTGTATTACGGTAACTACAGGTCTCCGCAAGGTACAAGACTTTAGTCTGATACCTTAGAATCAGTTACTCTCTCACATTATACTGCACTTCCCAGACAGGTACCAGACACAATTAGATGATGTAGAGATGGCCGAGGACAGCCGAGCTGTACGGATTTTGTCTGATTTGTGTGGCGTTTTACGTCGAGAAAAGAATATGTAAGGAGTCATCTGTATTCAGTGTTAGTTTACTGAGTTACGATAAGCAGAATTGTTTTCGTATGTCGGAAATACATGTAGGGCTCCAGACCTAGGTTACTTCGAGAACTGCCTTTGTACGGCAATTTGCATATCTGCAGCTAGCTGCAGCTGTGTGCTAACACGATAAGTCAACGAAGCCGATGTGCAAACAACCAGAACGCACAATCAGAACCGAGGGCCAAAATCATAAATGAGTATTTCATTTGCTCTATGCCAAAAAAGAAATGAAACTGCGGCTGCGTATGACGTAAGCGCTGCACATTAATTTTGCTGTGACCATGGTGACCTTTTTAAATTTGGATTTTATCGTTACCAATTGCAATGCGCACATAAGCCTGCTTCTATGGTGTTATATAGAATATAGAATTGTGTCGTGCCATCACCACAATGCGATGCCATGATGGAAGATCACAATGCGATGCTACAATGGCTCCGTCATGTTGTGCCATTGCATGTGGCGTCACCTCCTTTCTCATTACTTTCATGCTGATAAATGTGATACATTGAATATGATATTTGGGAGCCTAATTAACATTGTACAAACCAGATTTTTGCATAAATGTGCTTGAATAACTTGTTGACACCTTGTTGATGCTCATTTATTTTCAAAGCTAAAAAGCATAACCCAAACTGTAGGGTTTTTACAAACGTTACAGGTTTTTACACATGTTACAGATAGACATGTACCTGTATAACTCGCATAAACACAGTTTTGGCTGTTTCAATAAAATTCCAATTTACTCCGCCATTACAAATATTTGTGCAGCAACATTGCACACATTCCTTCTTGGGCAGGTAAGATGTCTTATATTCACTTAATATCTCATTTAAATGGTAAAATTCACAAGCACTTCACCCATCCATGCCACGGAAACCATAATTTGCGCAAGAGTTAAGATTGTGCTGAACAGGCTTGTGCCTTTAGAAAGGATTTTTTTAACATGATATGTTGACCTCTCACTGTCACTCCCAAACCATAATAGTGTTGTCCAAACGGTCAGCTTTGTATCATTTCATGCTTGCCCAACATGATTGGCCTTCTTCCTAAGCTGCGTAGTGAGAGGCCTAGTTTCATCAGCAAAAAACTATGATTGCGGTTCTTGTTAAGTCTGTATTATAACTGCAAGGAAAGTGTTTTTGAGCTGTGAAATTTCCTCCTTGACCATAATTGTTAGTCAACTGAGAAAACGAGAATGGGGTTTAGACTTTACATTTACGATGATTATGTGAATTGACACGTTTGCTCTTTAGATTTTAGATTTTCAACCCATGGAAACATTGTTCACATTGTTCTGTGTTCTCCATTTAGTCTTAAGCCCTTTTGATTCTTTTACAGACACGACTTTGGCTTTGTCTACTGCCCTGAGCCATTGTGTAACAAGAGCCCTATCGTAGTGGTTGATGGGAACTTGGGCATTGAGACATGGAGCATTAAACCTCTGTACTTTCATGCCTACTCACAACTCTTCCACAGCAAGCACAGACAACATGGTAAGAAGTCTGTGCGCTTTGATGACATACGTTTCCCAGATACATTTTCAATCTACTATCATGGATGTCAGGCAGGCATTCTGGTCTGGGACTAAGGCTGTTCACTGTGTTGTGCTTCAGGCTCAAAGCCACAGCCACTAAATACCTGATTTAGACAAAGCCTGACATGAACTGTGTCTGACCACAGAAACTTTTAGAGCCACAATGAATGCATCTGTACAAAGTGCAGTTGATGTGTAAGTTTTAGAATGAGATCACTTCACATCCTAAGGCAACAACAATTTCTGCTGAAGCATCATGGCAGTAGCAGCATTTTTAAAGTTCTATGTTGTTACATAACAAGGGTCCTGCGTGTATGCCACAAACACACCAAACGTTGTGCTGCAGTTAGACATGAATCCAGTCGGACTTACATGTACATTGCTCTTCCCCAGTCAGCCATTTCTTCACTGTACAAAGTACACGGTCTTCACCCTTGGCCACTCGCATTTATGAGGCACCCTTATTTGATAGCTTTTCTGCAATATGCCTCATCGGTGTGTGTCATATGTCACCCGTCAGTGATTCCAACTTGATGGATAAGTCAATCAGACCCCCCGTCGGTGATATGTAGTTATTCATAATTGCATATGAACAACATGATCTTACATAATGTATACAGAATTTCCACCAATCAAAGTAGTCGGACTTGAATTTTCCACCAATCAAAGTAGTCAGACTTGGAGGTACATATATGAATGATGTAAAAACCAAGTCCGGCAATTTGATTGGCGGCTACCTGCTTGGGAAAATGAGCTGATTTGCATGTGTACAAATGGCTTGCAGATTTGTCAAGTCAGGATTTCTGAACTCAGAGTAATAAGTGGACACGAGGGCGCGAAGCATAAACAAGCATAAATGCGGACAATGTCACAGAAGATCCTGACTTGAGTCAAGTCCATGCTGCAGGTTACATGCACTGTTTCTTGCTTCAAACTTTCCTACATGAACTTCAACGTAATCTCATCAGCTTTTGAAGGGCTTCAAAGTACTTTGCAATTTTTTTGTTTGGGTTATCAGAACTGTCCCAGGTCCATTAAAATCCACCAGGAGAATTTGGAAGAATTTTTCAGAATTTAAGAAAGAACAAGCCAGTCATTCTCACTCACCGGTCTTGATGCCTTGCGAATGTTGAAGTACAAATATCATGCTGTTGGGAAGGTTCCAGTTATAATTCCCGTGGTCAGTGTCAAAAGCAAGACTTCACGTGAAGGACTTGCTGTGCTTGAGACCACTTTCAAAGTGCACATGTACGTGGCCAAAGAAGTTCCGTCTATTATGACAGAAGCTGGTAGCAGCGAGTGTCCTAAGACTAAGTGTAGCATTTTACCAGTAAAGAGCTTGCTGTATGCAGAGTGCATTGATACATGGTATGTAGACTTCTGACATATCACATTTTGTCATGGCTGAATAGAATACTTGCGTTCCGACCGCACTGATTTCAAGCCTCTCTTTACCTTTAAGACTTGAAAAGGTCAGGTGACTGCAGCATGGCTGTTCTCCTACTTAATCCTGATTGCCTCTCTGCATGGAATCTCAGGTAATAGTTACCTCTGTAGATTTCTGTGTTTCTGCATCCATGAGAGTGTCAGTTTGTTTGTCTCTGTCTCTCATTCTCTCTTATCCCCCAATCATTATGTATTCATCTGTCAATTGTCTCATTACTTACTCTTTGATCTGAACTGCCAATGTCAAAAGATCCAAAAGATTTTTGTAAAGTCATACATCAATTTTTAAATTTGTAGGCAGGTGTGCACCTGTCCATTGTGTCCCAACCTCCCCCCCCCCGGATGCCCCGTCCAATCCGTGGTATTGTCACTTTGTGAAATGATAAATTCTCACCCTTGGAGCAGCCAGTGGTAGCAATATAATTTGGAAAAAAAAACTGGGACTAAACTCATGACATAACACCCAGGGCAGCCTGTGACGGGTGGGTTGGGGAAAGCAATTGATGGCTGCATTAGTGGCAATGAATCTTTCCTCAGGACACACCCGTACCCATGTAGGCTAGACAAGCACCCATTGTCTGCAGAATTACCCACAGGTCTTGAGTTTGAGTTTCCATATTATGAGGCTACTTTCCTTGAGTTTGGGCTACACACATCAATCTTTGGTTTCATGTAGGAAACAACTTGTCTTGAACAAATACTTAAAAGCAGAGGAGGAGTTGAACCTTGCCCGACTGGTCTTGTCAAAGCATCCCAAGAGCACAGAGACATTCAGCCAAAGGTATGGCATCACTGACGTGCAAATGCGTGGCCTGGAAATTCACAGGTAGACAGAACCTCTGTCACCTCACTTTAGTTCCTATACTTCCGCGAGGAGTGCTTATTAAAAGCATTTTTGTTTTAAGTGCCCTTTCAAAGGTTAAACAAATTCGTTCCTCTTCATGGATGAAACCAGGATTGCAGTTAACAAGGAAACTTGTCAAAATTATTCAAACCAAGCACCTCAGGAAACCAGTCTGATGCTCTACCAGGTCACATCTGTGGCATCCGGAAACCCGAATTCCATGAAACTAGGTTATGTTTGCAGGAGCCAGAAAGGAGAATTTTAGAGGAATTTTGACCATATTAAAGCCGGCATTACAAAAAATGTAATTGTGACTTTTTTAACAGATTAATCAGCATTTCAAAAAGAGATGATTTTGCAATCAACAACTTTTCAAGGAGAATTTTGGTTTGCTTCCTGCAGACGTTGGCTCCTGCAACAGTTATTTCCTATCGCAAAGCTAGAAAAAGGCAATGCCCCCAGAACTGAGTTCCAAGAGGATGACCTGGCAGGACTTCATCCCAGTGTGGCTGACAGTTTACAAGAACAAGATGGAGAGAATGCCCACAGGCAACCACATGATGAGACGCTGATGATATTCGTCAGGGCCGAGATGGAGGTTTGCGAATTGGCTGCTGGCCGGTACCCAAGCAACTACAATGCCTGGAGCCACAGGATATGGGTTGTTGAGCATCTAGCTGGTTGCCCGCCACAGGTATTGCAGTTTGCAATATAGGGGGATAACTCAACTCCTGGCTGAAGTGATGTTCATGCATACATGAACATTACTTACAGTTCTTACAAACGGTTGAGGGTTGAGCACCAGAAAATTTAAAAATAACTAAATTAGTAAAAACAAATTGGCCAGTTATCCTGCTACGTAGCTATTGTCTGTCGTCCATCTTTCTCCTCTGTCAAAGATTCATGGCTGTCAACCATCCATGAAAAGTATTAATGCTGCAAAAGATATGGGGCATGAAAGACAAAATCCAGAGCAATACATGATCATTCATTGGTTCACTCGTGCAAGTGGGTGTCGCGTATCAGTAAAGTTGTTAATACGCTGGGTTTTTGTGCTGTCAGACAACCAAACTGATTATTTCACTGACAAATGTAAGTGTCTTAATAGCCAAGGAACAGATTAGTTGCTAGGGAAACAACGGAATCAAGAAAAGTTGGTGAATTGAATAAATAAAAATTTTTAGTTTCTGGCATTAGTGCCCTTTTTTCCTGTTCCTCCTGAACACAGTTCCTGAAGTCTGAGTTAAGAGCCACCAAGTCCTGGGTGTCTTCTCATGTGTCTGATCACAGCGGCTTCCATTATCGGCAGTTTCTCCTCGGCACGTTGACGGGGCTTTCCCGGCCCAACCGTCTGTACCCTGGATCTCCCCTAAGGGCCGGCTTGGGGTCTGACACCGCTCTTCCTGGGAGTCTCATCCTGGAGGAGCTACAGCTCATCCTAGAGCTGGTGATGTCTTACCCTGGGCACGAGGCCGTGTGGTATCATAGGTCAGTGTCTTATGTAGTCACTTACTACTCCAGCATTTGAGAGGATTTATACACCCACTACTTTGCCAGTAATCCTGACTGATAAAGCAGGAGTTGCATAGAAGGATCATTAGCAGCTTTTTGATTGAATCATTAAAACATTTACACTTACAGCAGTGGATAGAGAAAGTCGATAGTAACCACTTGCCAGTAGTGTTGTTGCTTCAAGAAATTTGTCCCAGGTGTGGTATTATTTTCGGCCCAAAATACACACATTTTCGAATGACGGGATACCACAACCACAGATGTTTACAAAGTAGGCCTTTATAAATGTTGAGCCTCAATGATCATTTGGTCAAGAATTTTGCAACATTTCTTACCAAATCATCACTTTTTTTAACTCCAAGACGGTGAGTGACGTTGCCTCAACACCTGTCTACAGCACAGGGCTGCTTGAGGACTCCACACATAGTCAACCTCCACGGACCAGTTTGAGCCTCTGTGGGTGTTAAAGCTCAAAAGGAATCACTCAAGCATGGGGACGAGTATGGACATTACTAGGCACTACATACTGCATTTACCAGAGCATATTTAAACATCTTCTGTGTTATTACACCGGAAATTCCTTTGCATTTACACATATTCAGTATTCACTGAAGTGGCCCCCCTCAAAATTTTAAATAATTTATAAGTCTGATGAAAAGTAGGGATATGCAGTAGATCTCCAAAAGTGTCCATCCTCAAACAGTTTTTTTTTGCATTTTTTTTTCTTATCAAACAACTATTAGGCGGTTTGTGGTTTATCTGCGGAAGACACTTTTATGCAGTGGATCTGTAGCAGCTGTGGATCAAACTACTGGAAGCCTGGGAGCTTATGGTGGTGTTGAATTATTGCACATGGAGACATCATCACTAGACAAAGCTTCAGTCAAGGATTGCCCAACTGCAGATCAGTCACAGCAGAAGCAGCAGATTGGAAACTGTCCAACTGGGAAACAACCGATTGAGAATCAGCCAATCAAGAATCGGCCACTTGCACGACGGCCCTTCAAGAATGGGCAAAGTGAAGCCTGTGGAGGAGATTCTCAAACAGACACTGGAGAAGATTTTCGAAGAAGAGACGCCATGTTTCCTGCTATGCAACTCCCTTCAAGATGCTCTCACGATAGGTCCTTACTGCAGCCAGCCAGTGAGCAAGTCTCAGATCAGTTGCCTCCTGTCCAGACCTCTGTTCAAGTGACTTCCAAGAGGCCAGAGGGAGTATCTTCCCTTGCGCACGATGTCTTGCCCAGTGAGGTCCTATGGCTGGTTCAGCATGAGAGGAGGTTCGCTGACATTGCTGTGGATGGCACAGCTCGGTCAGAGAGACCAGCACAACAACGATGTGCAGAAAACTACTGCCGTTGGTTAGAAAACTTGCTGACAACCAGTGGTCAGTAGGCAATATTTTCAACTGATTTGGGGTTCTGAAACACCAACCACTTTTGCAATACTAACAGAAGTACGGGGTCTGTTTACGGAAATAAAGTATGTGATGAAACTCACGTTTCAAAAAAGTATGTGATGAAACATTACAGATTGGAGATTGACTCAAATTTAATTCCTTGAACATTTACATGTATGTATCATCACTGCCGTGCAGCCACACTAAATTATGTTCCTTCCATGCGAAGATACCAAGACGTTTGTGCACATGTGATGAAATTTGATTGCGTGGCCTTCACACCGTCTGGTGCCAGTGTGCATGTAACACGTCATTCCTCTGCTCAAGTGAGGAGGTCCCAAGAGACTGTGTACAGTTCTGCACTAAATTCACACAGAAGTTTGATTTAAACAGTTAAACATAATTTGACTAACTTTGGTTGAAGGCACGGTTGTTGATGATGGTTGGACTAATCTTGTTCATTAACCAGGACCAGCCTACCATGAAATGCTTCTACTAGAATCATTCAAATTAATTTATTGGAAGGTGCTCTCAATCAGTCCAGAATCTTATCTGAGCAGATGTGGGAAGTTTGTACTTAATCTTGTTATGAAATCGTGTGTGCATGAAACTGAAATTTTGGTTTAAACTCAGTTTTTAATTAACAGAATTAATGAGACTTTATGTCCACACATTGGATAAGGCACTTTGTGTTTTATAGATGCACCAAGTGTGTGTTGTATGATTTTGTGCTGTACAAAAATTACTAATATTCGTCTTTCAACAGTTGCATGATGGTATTCTTTCCATAGACGTACTGGTGTCTTCCTTAAAGTTTGGTTTTTAAATCAGCTGTTGAGACTGTGTGTGATCCAGTGGAACTTTTTAACCTTCAATGCAAGTTTTTAAGTGTCTACAAGTGTTAAGGTGTTACGATTTGTGTTACATACATGTTGGGGCTGGGCATGAAAGTGTTCAGGTTTAACACCACATGTAAGTGTCCCAAGCTAAAGTGAAAAACGTTTGATGGAGAGCAGTATAACTCGGTTTCAGCAGAATCTCCAAGAAAGTTTCAGGAGAGTTCATGAGAATTCATTTTTTCCACTCTGAAGTCACAGTTATCACAGATGAAACAGTTTAGCGGGCTCTGTGATGCACTTTAACCTGGTCAAATGGCACACTATTGGCTTTGTCCACAAGACGGGCATTGCGAATCAAAAGTGAGTCAATCCCTGTTCAAGTTTTTGTAAAATTTGACATATGGGAATTAAGATGAATTAAAGGGACATCCTTGTGCTCCCATGGGTACTTTCAAATCACGATTAAAAAGTCACATCCTCTTTAATGAGTAATAAAATATTTATTTTTTTCAAATTGAGGCTGTACATGTAATCATAGCCGTATAGTCAGACTCATTCCCACTTCCAAGAGTTCATTAAATAAAGTGGATTCAGGGAACACCACCATGGGAACTTGCATATTATGCTAAACGCACAAGGGAAGGGGACATCTAAGACAAAACCATACTTTTTTTTCCTCAGGTGACGATTGCCATTGTCTCATTTCTCTACCACATACTGCATGCTATCTTGAAATGTTATAGAATCCATTTCTTTTCAGACGTGCTTGATCCTTGAATACTATCGGATTTGAAATGTCTTCGGAATTGTCAGGCACTGTCAGGGATAAAGTCTCAAAGAAGGATATCTTACTACTAGAGTTGCAAATATCCCCCTGCACACAGCAGGGAGCTGGGACAGTGACATTTGTACACATTTGATGAGAGTGAGCGAGATCATAGTTAACCGTGGTTCTGAACAAGGTCTAAGTAGGCTCAGCTCAAAACCATACTACACTACAGAGTGCACTCAACAGTTCCCACACAAAGCCTATAGGGAACAAAGGTAACAGCAGTTAAAAACGGGACAGCAATCCTCTTGCAGCGCAAACACGTTCTGAAACTTTATTTCCAATATTTCATTGGATACTGTCATTTAGTATGGGGATGGAACATTACTTCAGGCGGTCTTTATTTTACAATTTTACAGTAAGTTCTAAATATCTAGAACAGTACAAGCAAAGGGGTTACAGCTAATGTTTACATTCACACAAATTCATGGAACAGCATAAAAAAATGAGTAACAATTATGTTAAAAAGATGTTTACTACCTTAAGAAAGTAAAAAAAAATAAAAAAATAAAAAACTAGTTTTTTGTAATTAGTTTCAATAACTTCAATTTCAAAAAAATTCAGAGTCCACAACCACGTCTCTGCCATTTATCATGTCCCAGAGAGCAGATCTATACATTAGATTTTACATTTAAATGTACGCTATCAAACAACATTGTATATTTAAAAGAACCCTTTAGTTCAACAGTATTGTTACATTACATAAAACTGACCAGGGGCTACATAATGCCAAATTGATGACCACAGCTTGTTACAAAAATGAATTCTGCAATGGATCATTCATCAGATTACAAACTCGATGAGTTGTGATTGAATCAAGGACAAGTTAATCACTTGTCTTATCATAAATCGGTTCACGTCAGAATATGAACCATGCATATGTCACAGTCTCCTTGAGTGGCTTGTGACTTTGATTTGAGTTTACATACAGGTTTCCAAATGTTGAATACATGTAATTGCCGGGGGTTCAGTGCACTGTCTTGCATTACAATAATTTATTCTCACCATTTTCTCGCCAAGAATTCTCCATCTTGCATCAATAGTCTCTGACAGCTTGAACAATAGAACAACTTGCCACTGATTCGTAGTGACTTTTGATTGATCCAGTTTTCACTCTGGAAATCTGATGTTCCTGGATTGTTGCTTGTGATATCATTTTTTCCTCATTGTGGTTATGTCTACAGTATTAGCCCACAATAAGCCTTTAGTGAGTTGAATTTGAAGAAAATCCGGTACCATGAGTTTTTTTAAATTCTCACGAAAATACCTCGTGATTTGGGGCAAGCTTTTGCATAGTGACCACCATCTCTGGAATAGACTGGTACCTTTGTGCCCTTCTTATCCATTGAAAACAGTGTATTGAGGCAAGGTGTCTCTTATGTAACCAAGCAAAAGCTTGCCCTGTATCATCACGTGGTATAGCAACAGTGTCTTTATTATGGGGAATTCAAATTGTTATGTGTATATGCAGTCAGATAAATCAGTGTACCAGATTTTATTCAAATTTAACCCTAACCCTCCTCAATCCTTCACCTGTTGGAGGACTGAGGAGTGTTAGGGTTAACCCGCAAAAGGCTTATTACATGGTCACATTCTATGTTTAAAACTTAGCAAGAGTGTATCATGATAAATGCTTGACAGATGCACGTATTTGCACTATGCATGAACTATTTGATAACCTTTCAGTTAATCAGACAGTTGGGCATGGGAATGGGAGGGAGCCAGTTATCACTGCACAAAATTTGAAGTGTCTTTCTAAAATGCGATAAGCGCAATTTATGTATCTTTCAGAATCCTACCTCTCTCCATTGGTTGCAGTCAGTTTCTACAACCTCAAGACAATAATGTGTCCAAATAGTGAAAAAGAAGTTTATGGACACATGGTTCACTGTTGAAGCTCTGAAATCTTTCATCGTTGAGGAAAATTGCATGTTTTTCAAATGGTCAATCTCATTCTGGAAATAAACCCTTCATTTTCATTTTTCAATGTATAGTGGCATACATGGGAATTGAAAACAAAGTTATCAGCTGTTTTGTGGAAAAATTGCACTCTTGACAAGATGCTAGCATACATTTTGTACTTTTTTTCCTGGAAGAGTTTCTGTTTCTGCAATGAAACCTCTCCTATCTAGTTTTCAAAAAGTACAGATCACAAAATGTACAAAAAGTGTATTAAAAACTGCAAAATTTTCCTGTTTTAGAGAGTATTTTAAAGGACTTTTCTTCAAAGACGTGCAATTTTGAAATAAAAAAAAAACTTACTGAATGTACAATGTAAGCATGGATTTCTCTTCATTACACTTTTTAGCATGGAATTCTATTCATTAACTCTTCCTGAAGCAATGATTATGCACAAATTTCATTTGTACTCAAATGCTTAATTTATGTACTCTAAATAATTTTCCTTTGTAAAGGCCATATGCTTACTCAGATACAATGTCTTTTTAAAAAATCTGTGAAAGTTACAGAGAAATAAAACTAAGCTTAAGGTGCATATTGGACTGATGTATTGCGACTATTCATTGCTAATGTGTTGTCATTCTTGGTCCCTCACAAACCATCTTTATTTATTTAGAACCATCTTTTTTTTAAAAATCAGTGAAAGGTGATCATATTTGGCCCTCACAATGAAGACGACGAGGGTTCTGTGTGAAAGGTGGGAGGAAACCCTAGATAACTTTATCCATAGAAAACCCAGGCAATCAGGGGTTGGAAAATCAGACTGCAGAGGTGGAAGGCAAGCCAAGAGCCACAATGCCAACCTGACTGCCTGCATGCTACAGATACAAACTCAGTCATGAATTTTCCCCACGCAACTGGTCCTGAATTTTGAAGAGCCTGCTCGTGCAAAACACTGTTCCCTTTTGCTTCACCTTAAACTGAAGTGTCTCAAGGAAAAACTGACTTTATCATCTCTATTTATTTATTTATAATTTACATTAAAGAGACTACCAGTTGTTCATCATTTCAAGGTTATAAAAATAGTGTGTCCCACGGTCCTCCTTCCTTGCTTAAGAAGGGAATTTTAAACCTTATTAAAAATTCCACATTGTGGAGATGCTTGATATGATACACTTTCACCGTTATCAAGACGCTCCTAAAGAAGTGATTTCCTAAGATGACCTCACATACTGTTCTGTTGAAATTTGCAGCCATTACCTTTAATAAGAATAGCAAATAAAATCACACAAAACTTTTTTAGGTAATTAAAATGTAAAAAAGATGTTGTGAGCTATTGGGCAAATAATCAACACATCTCAACAAAATCAACGCATCCCATTCACTTTAATCTATGATAGTTGTTTTCAAACGTTAAAACCATTATGAAAAGGCATTCTTATACCATAGTAAGAAACTTACTGAATAATTTTTGCTACATTTTAAAAATTGGATTTCAGTTCACTAAAATACCATGAAATAAATTTACATGTATTTTGATATTTTACTAAATACATAAATTACATTTACTAAAATTTGTTTCGTTCCAAATCTGCCAGTCTGAACATCATGCATTGCTTTGTTTTAACGAGCATTGCCAACAACATATATCATCAAAACATAGCATGCCAACTTTTATCAATGTTGTATGGTGACTGCTTTTGATATATATAGTACTTGGACTTTACCTGCACCAGAGGTTGACACTACCGTACATGTATGCATTTACATGTAGGTCTTGCATTACATTTTGGCAATATGGCACACAACATTTTAAGAAGTCAACGCACACAGAATTTTAAACTGAAAATTTAGATGGACAGCGTTTCTGAATATCAACAAAAGGCATAAAAAAACAACATTATTGGCAATTCATCAAAGGGCAACAGAAACGTTTAGAGAAAAGTGCATTATTCAAATTGGCAACTTTAGAACTTCATAATAAAACCCTTGGGAGATAAAATACCAAGCAAATATGTCCAACGTTTTTACATTCATTCAGCATGATAACTTTTTTGGCTAAAGGAATTTGATATACTTGTTCAATTTTCTTATGAATGGATATGCTGGCAAGTAGTAATAGTCGTATGGTTGTATGCAAATACATATAGTGAATGTTTATGAATGCAGTGGAAAGAATTATTGAATGAGGTGATAGATGGAATGTTAACTCCACAAGCCGAAGCCAAATAGAATAGACCATCCACGTCACCAAATGAGATTATTCTTTCCATTGCATGAATGTGAAGCATTCATCGTTATTTGTTTTATATGATGCAGTTTAAGAGTAAATCATAGAAAACCTCATCATCACCTAAATAAATCTTGAAGAAATCTCTGCTTGAATAAATAGCTGAGTCCAGAAATTTCTCGTGACCAAGGGTTTGATCTAATCCATTGTCATGGTGGGGAAAAAAGTTTTACACATCATCTGAATAAGAATTGTTGGTTAGAAGGTCATCGACCAGGTGTCATTGACTTACTCGGTATATTTAATGGTGCAACTACTAATGTTAAATATTCCTATGAATTAAATGTGAGCTCTGTAAGTACTGTTACTACTCTTCATACAGGCAAAGAACGCTGCTGTAAGCTGGTCCCACCACACGCATGTGGGCAAGATGCAGTCATGGCTCTTCACACAAACTTTCAGCATTTTAGTCACAGCTCGCAACATGAAAACAATGCGAACGTTTTCTTTCACTTGGTTTCACATACTCTGTGGAATAGAATGCTCAATCTGTCACCTGATGAGATTTTCTTACCATTGCACTCATAAACATCCGTTAGTTATTTTGAGTAGTGACTGCAACATGTATTGGGACGGATAATTCAATGAAATGTGACTGACAATCCAACAACTGACCAGGGCTTTATTCGGGCACTATATAACCCTAGTAAGGCACAACACAGATCAGCTGCAATAATCCCACTAACACTGTGAATGTCAGGCTATACCTGAAATGAGCATCCTTGTCTACGGCTACTGCTGTTCACCATCACACACAAATGCAAAACAAAATATGAAGCCGTAACCACAAGATACCCCCTTCAGACATGGCCTGACATACACAAATTACTGTTGACCCAAAAGGATTTTAAGGAACATAATGATGATTAACGTGAGACCCTAAGAATCCCACCTTCAAACAGTACACTGAAAATAGAGGCCTTCTCATTGTCATTAGAGTTAAATAGAAGCTCATGTAATATGAGAAACAAGAGAATTTACACATTTCCTGAGAAAAATCCTGCTAATCTCACTGGCGCGTATGTCATTGGTTACATGTGACTGAATTTACCTGTTAATGCACATCAAAGCTTTGCAGGAGTACAGGGGTTCCATTCCATGATGCTATTGCTTGTGTGAGGATAATTACACAAAATACACCATTTACTTCTGATACAAATTTCTGCACTCCTAGGTAACACAGTGGTATACTTTGGATTTATTCAGGATATTGTATAAAGCAGTATTTCATTTTCAAATGGAAAAAAAATTGTATCTGATGAAAATAGTTCTTGAATGCAGCAGGAATTTCCACCAGAGGGGATCAATCATCAAAAAAGAAGTCATCTGGAAGGAAGGAATAAAAGCAGTAAAAGATTAGTGAGAGAAAGTCAGGTATCTTTGTATGCAAAGTTATTATGGCCAGCAAGATTGGAGTATAGATATAAAACCATTTGGATGAAAGGGCACATAATGGATTCTTTTTCTCTTCATTTTTTAGTAGATGATAAATTGGTTTTAAGTAAACAGCTTGCAATTCAGTATTAACCCTTATCAGCAGGAACTCAGACCTTGTTCTTCAAGACTTAAACACAGTCTCAACAAAGACATATCCAGGTTGGGGCCGAGGGAGGGAGGACAGGGGATTTGTTTTTAAAAATTGATGGTCCAAATTTTTGTTTTGTTCGAAAAAGAATGGTCAAAAAGGTGGTAGTGCATTTCTAAAGTGTTAGGGCTATGAATTCCTTTAAAAACAAAGAAACTGAACAATTGGCAACATGCCGGGGGGGGGCAACTTGGCCTTGCATACTCTCCCCCCCCACTACTATGGTGGATAAGCCATGGAATGTTCATCAGAAAGACAAACAACTGCTGTTGCCAGAATTAAGTAAGGCTGAAAATTTCACTGTCTTCAGGGTTGAATCAACTTCAGGGCAATTTCCTGTGAACGTGGAAATTGGTCACCCTGCTACTGACCATTCTATTCCTAATTCATAAACAAAACTTCCAGTACTGTTGAACTCATTCTTGTTTAGCAATTACAAATTATAATGAGGTTGTTAAAGGTGTGCCAAATGTCTATTTTAGCATGGAACTGTCCTTTAGATGATCGGTAAACAGCCTCTTTACATCTGCTTACTCTTTACATTTTTCCTTACCTGACTCGTCCTTTTGCATACAATGGAAAGGGTCATCCAGTATCATTCTGTCTTCGGGTAGAATCCCGTCCCCTCCAAAGTAGATATTCTGTAGGACTTCCAAGGGATTTCCACGGAAGGCATGACACAAGACTCTGTCACTGGACCGGGAGAACAGTCGACGGAATCCTCTCAAGTTACTAAGGCTCTCCAAGAGATTCCCCTCGAAGAGATTGTTCTGCAATTCCTCTGCACACTGCTTGAAGTCCTTGTAGGAGTTCTCATCCAAACCTGCCATTTTAATTCAAGAAAATAAAAGAGTTGGATGATGGTCTTGATACGTGTATATAAGCTGCAATGGTTTTTACCCTGTGGTTTGGATGTGGAGCGTTAAGTTAAGAAAAGCCACAACTTGTATCTAATATGACAAAGTATCCATGGACAAGATTATCTTAAGAGGTATTAAAGAATATCAGCAGTAAATTGTCAAAGAATGAGCAATAAATTTGTATTTCCTCATTGTTTACTGATAAGACAAACAACATTCATCAATCCTGCAATTTGGGCTGGATGAAGTGAACACAGTACTTTCCCTAAACCACTTGACACTATCATTCAAAAGGGAATTTTGTGTTGGGGAGTTAGCTATAAAAAAGTTTTATCTAAAACGAAAATAAAATGGATAATTCCACACGGTGTTTGGTGTATAGTTCCTGTTTTCTTCAACTACGATTCTTAGCAATGGATTTACCTTGTATTTTGTGACACAATAAACCTTTTCGACATTCGCAATGCATTGTGGGTTTGGATGACAAACAACCCTTTGGAAAAGTGTACCTGCAAAACGTTAATCTGTTTCCATTTTATTTCATACTCCACTTCAAGCCACCCCCTTCTGACAAAGTGTTGCATTATTGATTTGGGACGAAGAAATTCACAAACTTTAAAGTTTAAAGCTTGGCAGAGAAGGAAAATTCAGAGAATCCTTTCCGACAACACCACTTTCTGTCATGGACTGTGCTTTGACTAATGTCGTAATATTAATGTTCTTGTATTGTCCAATCAAGATCACAACTTGCAGCTCATTCATCCCACTTTGACCAGTCACGTTCATTTTCAGCCTGTAGAATGACTGGTGCCCTTTAAAAAAGACAAGTAAGGGTGATTTCTTCTTACAAACATTTGAAAACTTATTGAAAATGTTTCTTGTATAATCTGATTATGCACATGCATCTGTGGGTTGATGAGCAGATACATAAGACAAATTTAGTAGAAAACTGTAGCTTGATTTTTGACTGGTTCACTTCCCCCATAGGGTTGTGCATGAAATGCATTGCTTGTTTGTCATCCACACCCTCAATGCATTGTGAACGTACATGTAGAAAAGGTTTATTCTATAAGCTTTGGAACTTATTTTGGAGTTGTGTTGTGTTTTAAATGAAAATGGACCAAACAGGTGTGAAGGAAGGTCTTCAAATTCCCTATCTAGTTGAAATGGATCGATCTAATAATGGCTGATTCCTGATCGTTTCACAACTGCACCCCCCCAACTCTGAAAATCATTCAACCGCCACGTATTCCAAAACTTTTTTCAAAACTCACATTCTTGATACGAGGCTTGAGTTTTCAATAGTAATGTGCAAGAACTGCATACTGTTTTCATCATTTGGTGTCTGTCCAACTTAGACCTGTACTTTTTGGCTTAAACAGCCGTATCTCATTTACCAGTGGAAGCAACTGAGTCCTGTGGTATAAGCCCATCTCTCATAAATTTCTTCAACTCATATTCCATCGTGGCCCAGGTGACTGCAAATTCCTCACTTGGTGCAACTGCAGCGCCTTCGTATTTCGTCATAAGCTTGATGAATGATGCTCTCAGTAAATCTTCTGCCCCATCAGCCAATGGCAGCACACTTCCCGGCAGCAACTGGGATGGGGGAATTAGGATGGTCCCATCCCTCCATGATTCTCTGGAAAGATAATTCTGAGATTCTCCAGCTGATGTGGGAAGGTCATTTCTGTCTCCTCCAACTGCACCCCCCATCAGTGAGGTGCCTTGTTCTTCATCTTCCCTTTCCCTCTGGACATTGCTGACCAGCAGAGAAGTAATCCCTCCGACAAGATTCTCATTGGTTGCCACTGACAAGCCCGCTCCAACTGCTCCTTCATATTGTTCACCCGCACCTGCAGCACCAGCTTCGTCAAGCTCAGTGTCTCTCGGTTCTCGTTTCTGTCCAGTCTTCTCCATGGCTCTGTTCTGCGTCGAAAGCTTCAACTTCTATGAATACGTGCCCCTACGCGCAGATGTAAATTTTTTGTCGTTTGCGGAAAGTTACTGGTCGATGATAGGTAAATTCAGACGCAAAATTTGACTAACGACTTCTAAAAGTTCCCCAGCTCGAAAATATCACAATATTTACTTGTTCTGAAAATCTGAGCTATTCGCTATTCGCCGCTGTATATACATCAATGAACGACGCAGCGGCCAAACACGCACGGCACGCAGTTGGGAAATCCCGATCGTTCTATTTTTATATGGTGACGCAATCAGACTACGCCCTCATGAACTGAACAAAGCAACGACGGACGCATGGGCCGGGGACGTGATCGTCTTTTTCTTTTTTTTTTGGTGTAAATAAAAGCGTTTCATTTACTACCTAGCATCCTGTACGTCCTATCGCCCGTGTTTACGCAAACACTGTTACTTGATGTAGATATACCATTGTCGTTACTGTTTATTCCCTGTGATTTTTCCCCTACACATCACTTATCATGCTTATTTTAACTGTGAAGTAGGCCTAACTTGATGAAAAACTGTCACATTTGCCAAATGTTTTTTGGGCATGTTAAGTGTTATGGAAGCCTGGATTATTCATTCTGTTATTCATGGTAATTTATGAAGCCCCCACCTTCCCTTTGTGACGTGTGTTTCGCAAGGAGGCATATGTCTTTCAGTTGCCAAGGCAAGATGATAAGTTGCCGAAGCAAGATGATATTAAGAATAACTTGGCGAAGCAAGATCAGAATTGTCAAAAGGTATGATGACCACTGCAGCACTTGCCGTCGGGACACGGTGAGTTAATGATCTATGGTTTTGCCGTTTGTAGGCCTACTATATCTAATCTTGTTTTACTGGTACAATGGGACTTGGGTGTACAGTAAAAACGATGCGAAAGTATGCCGTGGCAGCGGGTGAGTCCATCCTGCCACGCCATATTCTAGTACTAGTGGTCGGACGAGATAACTGACATTTAGACCTTGAGCATCTGTTCCCCCTTCAGGTCAAATTTGACAATATTTAAGCAAAGAAAAAACCCACAATTTTCTTACCCGCATTTGGCAAATGACAACCGCTCAGTCCAAATCATTTTGTTTCACAACTGGTTAATATTCGACTCAACCATTGTGAATACATTGTATACTAAAATTCATCAAGATATGTCAAAATCTTCATCTAGGTCAAGGAACCAGACTGCTTACACTAATTCGTCTTCTTTCACATCTGTTCGTCGCGTCACGTACGCTGCTGTTTCACCCCATAATTCCCTAAAAAATCAAAGCCCTGTCTTCTTTGCACAAACACAATCTTTCTGATATGAAAAAGGACATCATCGTCGACTTATCGAGATGAGCTGTTTCGTAAAAGTAGACTTTGTTTCCTTATAGGAACAGGATGCTAAAGGTAAGGAACACCCTGCTCATTCATGCCTCACCACAGCAAAGACCTGTCGTCAGTGAGGGGGCACTTTGCAAGTCCTCATTAATGGCGTTGTTTAAGTAATGTGCATGTTGAGCATGATCGCCTGATTGCTTTGCGTGATTGGTCAATTCTGCAAGAAACTCTTTCCAGCTGTCTCATCCTGAGCGCACGCACACACTTCGGCAGTTGACCATTGCCCGTTGCACCGCCTATGTGCGATAATTTTGATCGTCAGATTTGTCTATATGGGGACACCATTTATAATTAGAGAAATCCCAGCTCGTGCATGTAGTGCTAGTACATATTGGAAATTCAGCAATATTTCTATGATGTCTGCTCACTGTTGTTATTTCACAGAGGAATGGGTTATAGAACTCAACACTTCCAACTGCTTCACAGAGGGCATGTCATTACGTCTCGTCAGACTTGGTGTAGCCTATTTATGTGCAGGACACTTTCTGTATCTGGTCGTCATGGCAATCCTAACCAGAAAAGATGCTCAAATTGGAATAGTAGAAAGTTATTTGGAATGATTCAGCCAGTGTATGTTCTCCTGAGGTGGTTTCACATACGAGCTCGCCCCTACCATCCCTCCAGAACAATTCTTGAACATGGCTGGTGTGTTTCACCACGTTTCCCATGTCAGTTTTCCTGGAAACCGAAAAGTGATCCTCGGTTGCAACCAGCCTCTTCATCTGCCCATGATCGTGTGGAATTCTCCCGAGACACAATATTTGCATTGTCCTCAGGCCACGGGAAGTGTGGGGTGGCGGTCATCCGCATTTCGGGCCCCGAGGCATCCAAAGCCTTTTTGGCCATGACCAAAATGTCAGACCTGCCAGCAGCCAAGAAGGTACACTTGCAAAGACTGTTCAACCCTGTGGATGGGGAGACCGTCGACAAGGGTCTTGCAGTCTGGTTTCCAGGTCAGTAAGGCCTGATGTTTGTTATAGCGTGTTTGTCTAGGGAGAAATGTTCAAGTTAGAATAATATTCTTTCCGTTGTAAAAAGTGTCACGAGACATGGAAAGTAGGACACTGGTCAGTTGTTAGTTTCAATCGTGATTCAGGGCATTCTGTGGTCATTGTTTATCCCCTGATAATTGTGACTCGACTTGTGTTGTGTTTCAACGTGTGGTTGACTTCATTACATCTCTGCACTTAACGGAAAGAAAATCTATAAACCAACACTTTTGCCCCATGAATTAACATCAAAACTCTTTGGTTCAATTCTGTAGACCTTGCCATGACAGGGAAACCCAATGTTACCTTGAATAAAATTGTGTGCCTTCTCTCATCCTAATTTTTCTTAGGTCCACAGAGCTTTACTGGTGAAGATGTTGGTGAGTTCCATGTCCACGGTGGGCCTGCCGTTGTCTCAGCAATGCACTCAGCTCTGGATGCCATTGATGGCCTGAGACATGCCGAGCCAGGCGAGTTCACCAAGCGGTATGTCTACCAGTGGAGAAACAAACCAGTGGTAATGACACCTAGCATTAGTCAACGGTGTCATTGGCACGAAAGCTTGCCAGTCAGAGGAAACCCGTGAAGAAATGACAGATAGTGTGAGGACGGGCTCCCCCCCCACCAAATTTTTGGTTGGCAAATTACCAGAAATCTTCCAGTACATCCCCCTCTCCATTCGGTTTAGTCCAGCATTCCCCACAGTGAAATGTCCCAAAAGTATTTTGTGGAAAGTTCACGGAATGGGGTCAAATCTACATGTCAGCCATTGTGCGATGTGAACCTGGGCCGTGTTTATCTTGCATGGATTGTGTGCAGACACGTGTAGATTTGAAAATGCTAAAGAGACATGTCCATCAAATGAGGAGATTGGAGCACCATGGTTTAGTACATATGATTGGTATTTGACATGTATGACTTGAGCTGGTTTGACATGTGGACTAATCTGGGGTGATTCACTGTAGTGGTACCATACTCGTGCTTATGATCTTAAACTTGAAGAATTTGTGCATTTGGTGAGTCACAACTCGTATCCTTGTGGTTGAAGAGGTATTCAATACCTGTGTATTTGTGGTACCACTGCAGTGATGGCTCCCAAATATGGCTGACGGATCATTATCATTCCATGCCATGGCATATGCAAATTGGACATGCAAGCAAAATGACACCATTTGAGGATATCTGCAATCGGCAGGCTGCATCTTAAAACCTGCAGATCACTGGGCAGTGTGTTGCTGCCCATTGTACGGAATCCATTTCTTCCCTCCCCAGGGCATTTTTGAATGGTAAACTGGACCTGACAGAGGTCGAAGGGCTTGGAGACCTCATCCACGCTGAGACAGAGGCCCAGAGGCGGCAGGCTCTCAGGCAGATGGAAGGTGATCTGGGCAAGCTGTATGAAGCCTGGAGGTGGAGACTAGTCAAGGTAGGCTCAGAAAAGGCTGAAGATCAAGGTTTATCAAATTAGGCTCAGAGAAGCTGGCGTCACACACTGGTGTTGGTGTGGTAACTTTTTCGCCACAAGCACATTGAAATTTCTCAGATTTTTTGTTGAATTCCACGAGTTGATGGAATTTTTACAACAGAAGATGTAAACTTGGATGTTTCTCCTTTGTGCTTTCTGAGACCATGTGGGAAAACAATTCATAAGCTTGCTCATGTGAGGCTCGGAACATTACGACTTCTTGCTTACTAGTCCAGACTACCGGAACAAGCTTGTCAAGTGTTTTCCCCACAAGCTCTTGGAAAAGATTTGACAAGAGCTTGTCACGTTTTACAAGTTGCTTATGCTGGATTGTTTGGATTGCTTAATTTAGATCACTTGCTTTCAGGCAATGAACATGGCTGTTCTCTGATTTGTTTGAGTAAACCTTTTTCCCCTTTCCCTGGTTCTCCTATAAGGAAAAGTTTACAACATCTTTTTTTTGATAGTGTGTTGCACATGTAGAAGCATTCATTGACTTCAGCGAGGATGAGAACATCGAAGAAGGTGTCTTGGACCAGGGTAAGAAAGGAGTAAAATGACCAGCTTGAAGCATCCTTAGAAGAACTGGACACACTCTTTGCAGAGGACCGAACATGGAGCGAATTCAGCATTCTACCATTTTTTGTTCATTACCAGCATTTCATAGCTAGTAATAGCAGCTAGCACTCCTTTTTTCACTGCACAAAAGCGTAAGAAAAAAAAATTCATCCCTGTCCCACAAACCTGACAACTTCACTGAAACTTCAGCTGCCTTCAACCAACAGTGAATACCTACGACTTGGAACAAATTGGCATCTGTACAACTCACTCACATTAATACAGGTCTGATACAGGTCTGGTTGTCAAATTACCCACAATCCAAAGTACCGCTAATTCTTTAACTACACAAGATTTTCAAGGGCCATTGTGTTGGCCCACCTCTATTAAATGGACGACCCCTTTATTCCTTTCAGCTCAGGCTGGGGTGACGCAGCTAATGCAAGACATACATGCCCATCTAAATGACAATCGGTGTGGTGAAAGATTGAGAAGCGGAGTCCAGGTTGCCATCATCGGACGGCCAAATGTTGGCAAGAGCTCTCTTCTTAATCTTCTGTGTAAGAGTAAACTTTTTAAAAAATTGAAACAAAAATGAGTTCTGCAATGAAATGAAATGGGAATGAAAATAAGACTTGGTACTGAGTTTCATATTTTGTAGCATAAGTACTTGGTCCAATTTTGAGGAGGCGTCTTTTTCTCTGGAGAAGAAACTTTTTTTCAGACGTAACAGGTTTGGTAAAAGTGTTAATTTAAAAGTCTTTTCCTTGTCAAATTCTGAGTTCAAAGGGCAGTGTCATATGTCTTCAGCCATTGTCATGAAATGTTGTAACAAACTGAGCCATATAACGTAAGCCTTGTCTTGCTTCATTTGTTAAAGGTCAAAGACCAGCAGCCATTGTAACCCCAATAGCAGGCACAACAAGGGACGTGATTGAGTCTGCGGTGAACATCGGCGGGTATCCTGTGCTTCTCCTAGACACGGCTGGGTTAAGAGACACCCAGGACATGGTAGAACAGGAGGGAGTCCGTAGGGCGAGGCAGAGGTACGTTGCAGATGTTGGTGTTACTCAGCAACCATAATTCGAGAACACTGTGAAAGTCCATTTTAAACCACTTACCAACAGGATAAGTCCACAGTGAACTTGTCCCAAGCATAGTATTTTTTGTTAAAAATATTGACGTTTTAAATTACGCGATACCACAACCGCACTCCTTTACAAAGTTAGACTTTTACAAATTCTGACTTGAGGTGGTCATTTCTTCAAGACTTGTATTACAATTCTTATGGCTTCATTGCTTTTTGGAAACTCCAAGGCATACAGTGTGGTATTTGCTACAGCAGTTGGCCATGGCACATGGCTCTTGGGGGCTCCACACACATCCATCCTCCACAGACCAGCTCTTGTGCATGTACAAACTCAATAGGAGTTTCTCAAGTGTATGGATGAGTACAGACGTCAGGCTACTGCACATGCAGAATACACCAGAGTGTGTTTAATAATCACCTCCATGTTATAACACAGGAAATCTAGGTGTGTTTACATGCCATCCAGCACAAAGCAGTTAACCACTTGCTGCCAATGTGAATTTGAAGTTGCATGACGTAAACCAGGAGATTTTCAAGATTTTCCATTTTCAAAATTCTTCAAAAAATCACAGCTTCATTTAGTGGACATTTACACCCACACAAATAACTGTCTGGTGACTTCTCTAATCTGACAGACAACATCTATTGATGCCCGAGTATTTCAGCCAGGCCTGCCGCCTTGTAAAAAAGAGCCCAGATTGTGCAGTGTTATGTAACTTTCTTTTCTTCCCGAAACTGGCATAGTGCACTACTGGCTTCTTTTCAATAGGGGCAGTTTAGCGTGCAGAGGTACATGTGTTGTATCGCTCATCGCTAGAGCACTGGAGCACTTTTGTCCCAGGTGGTAATCCGCTCGTGCTGAATGCCACAAACAGTGGTGTAATCTCTCAAAATAAGGATGGATTTTCTCCGCTAATGACAACTGAAAAAAATGTTGGCAATTCCCAGCAGCTCGGCCTTTTGTTCCGAGTACAGTCTTTTGTTACAAGGCCCAGCTCTTTTGTCCGGTTTCAGACTCCCTGGTTTCGTGTATAAAGCCTATGTGCCCGAGTTACAACTCTGGCACATCAAAGTGCTTGATGATCATCGCCGCCTGGTCAGACGAACAATAGTAAACATTCCAAAAATTCCTGAGCACTGCCTGCAGCTTACCTGGACAAGTGGGGCCAGTAATACCGTAGCAATATTTGTGGTGTTTTTTGCAATTAACAACAATGTATCGCAGTGACCAGGAAACAGAAAGAAAAAATAGCTAACATAAGATTTACTTTTGCCATTTTGAATAATTTTTTACAGATTTTGATGCCCTTTTCCATTATCCTTGCATATGTTTGTAATTTTATTTTGTCACTCCAAAACATCAGTTTTCAAAGTCTATGTACAAGTTTGGCTAAGACTGGTCAACAATGTGTTGAACACCACAGGACAGTTAAGTTCATGAAAAACAAAATGCGCTGTTTCATCACAGGGAGTGATCATGAGATCTCACAAAATACCGTTTTGTGTAAATTCCGTAATAAAAATGATTCAAATAAAACTCAAGATCTTACAAACAACTTGGCTATTTATTCCCAGAAAAAGTCCAGGAGAAAGCATTCGATAAGGGTGACAACTGCACATGAACACTTCAGGTACACATCCTAATAAAAGCAACTGCACAAGCTCTAAATTTGATGTTGTTATCAGATCATAGCAAGCACCAATGATGGCATGAATATTCAACTTCCTATACTGCAGTACACAACGTTTGAAGGATGCAGATTACCAACGAAAAATTGTGGCAGTGATCATTGGGTACAAAGGGGACTTATGGTTGCAAAACAGGTGGTGTGTAGCAAGCGCTCACTGCACTCTGGCTATGGACATAACGGGCATGCCAGAAAGTGGTAATTGGTCAGATGTTATAGCCCGGGTAGTTCAAACTCGTTCTGTGTCCTTCCTCCATAGTTAACCCTTCGCGTCAGGATGCGGATAGAGCCGCCATAAAAATTGAGATCCTCAGCCCGCTTTTCAGCTATTATTCTCGGCCCACGCTCGAGCGAACATGGTGAAAGAAGGCAGATCCTGGCTCTTGTGAATATGGTAATTGGCCTTTGTGCGTTGCCCAGAAATGAAAAGGTCAAATTTGCATCAAAATCACCAGCTTCACAATAGTCCCCACTTTGAAAAGAGGCAACGGGAATGTGGAAGCTTGAGTAGAGCCGCATGCCACCGAACAATCAGCCTAGTTTCACCGTGTAATTTAAAGCATGCAGAGCACGCAGGGCCACAAACTGAAAAACTGCGGTTTGGCAGGTGGCCTTTGTGGCCAATCAAGGCTGGAATTCTTGGAGTCGGCTTTCGGGAAGAAATTCCCGTCGTCAATGGGTTAAGCAAGCTCACCAGACAACACACACAAAGCTTAATCAAGGTCTTGTGTGAACCGTAAATGGAACAACTGTGCTAAAATTGTAAAAAAAGGTGAAAGTGACCGGACAAGTCTGGTCAATTCTTCGGAACCAGCCCACTGAGGTGGTGTAAAATAGCTTTCAAATACCACACATATAAAGTGCACAGTCATTTTGAACATGCTCCTGTATGCAGCAAATCAGAAAATTTGCACCTTGTCGTTTGCTGCATAATTCCACTGAGTTGGGAGTTCTTCATTGCAAACTGAATTGCTGTTTTTGATTTTTTAAACACAGGGCCGAGAATGCTGACTTAACCATCGTCATGACAGAAGCTAGTGACGTTCACAATTGCATAGCCTCCTCCTCAGCAGGCAGTATCGGTGACAAGTTTACTACCTTCTTAGAAAGCAGGCTTCAAGAGACCGCAGCCTCAACCTTTGCCTCAACCCAGAGGTCAATGTTACCAGAGAATGCTACTTTAGATGGGACAATGATTCAAAAGGACTCAATCTTTGTGATTAACAAATCGGACCTTGTTGGTGATGAGGTAAAGGATGCATTCGTTGTGCTAGAATCTGCTCTTGGACAGTATTGTAATGAGAAAGGTCAAGATGAGAGATCTGTTTGCATTATTTCCTGTAAAACGGGCCAAGGAATGGAAAACCTTCTGGCAATCTTGAGGAGAAAGGTCGAAGCCCTGTAAGTGTTATTTTACCTTTTCTCATTTTCAGCATGTTGTCTCATTGTGCAAAAATGAAATGTTTGTGAGAAAGGAAATGACAGGATGAGCTCAGAAAGGCGAAATTATTCATCAGAAGTTTTATTTCTGGTTTTCAAATAGCAATCAAAAATATTTATAAGTAATGCTTGAAGAGTTCCATTGAGATTTAGAGGTCAGGTACCATTGCAGGTCATCTGATGAATACTCATCCGAAGTCTGATATGAAGCCTGGTTTTTAAGTTTAAGAAATTATTTTTTTTTTTCTTTTTATGAAATTGAACAAATTCCCCACCTTTTATTTGGTATGAAAAGCGTTGAGAAAACCAGCTTGGTATGTTTTCACCCCCCCCCCGTGAACTAAAGCCAGATAAATTGTATCCTCCCTTTATTTATTCTCTTTCTCTTGCCAGGTGTGGAAACCCCCTCCTTGGCAACCCTAGCTTGACGCAAGCCCGTCACCGTAGCAACTTGACCCGTTGCCTTGCCGCTCTAGAGGCATTTGCCAGCCAAGAGGACCTTGTCATGGCTGCTGAACAACTCCGCATTGCACTGAGGCATCTTGGGAAGATTACAGGCAGAGTGGGGGTGGAAGAGATCTTGGACGTGGTATTTCAAGACTTCTGCATTGGCAAATGATTGCATTACTTGACTGTTGACTGCATCACAAGTCCAGTTACATAGAAGAGGGTGAACATTAACAAAAGTACACTTTTGTTGCTGTTCATTTGAATAGCTCATGATGAATTAACGTCGCTGGTCTTGGTATATATTGTGGGCTCTTGCAATGTCCATTAGAGGTCTCAACTATAAACGCTTATAATCTACACTAAAAAACACATTTTGGGAACTGGTTAGGCAAGATTGAGGAGTTTCCATTCCGCAAGTTCAGTGAAATTAGCTATTAAAACTGAGGGTTATTAACTTTAAAGGCAGTCATCAAGAATGGACTGCTGTTCTTAAGGAATCTTAATCTAATGCTTGATTATTCACCCAGTTGAAAAAAAGAAAACGGATTGATAAAAGTCTCAATGAAAGTGTGTGGTTCTACTCTCTTAACCCCCTGATTAGTAGGTTTGCAGTGTTATGGGTATGCTCAGTGTACAGACTGATCCAAGTAGATGATATTGCTATAGGGTAATGCAAGCATTGTGGCAAAGCCCAGTGCTGGCCAAAGAGGTATTTAACACAACCTGTGTGTGCACAAGCAGGGTACCAGTGCAACTACTTTGAACAATTCCACAGCTCTCGAACTTGGAATCTAAGAGTAAATTACAGTTGGGAAATGGCTAACATCTGGCCAGGAAAAATTGTGCAGTAGTGAGCATGCAATGGTGAATTTGACCCATACTGTAAAATATGAATCCACAAAAAGCCATTTACCATTGTAGTTTGTTCAATGACGTAATGTGTAGTGTATATAAAAATCTTCTGACAAAGTGCTTTAGAACAATACATATTGGACAAATTTACAGAAGTCTTTTTTTTTTAAAAAGGTGTGTTTATTACTCAGAATACCTTGTCCAAATTCAAGATGGTCACCACTTGTTCACAATTACACATCTTGAAGATATTACCAGAAATCATAATTCAATTTCTAATCAAGCATGCACAGGTCAAAACAAAAACAAAATGAGGTCTTCAGCACATTCAGTTACTAAAACGGAACTCTCTTCCAGTATGACCCTAGATTTCCCACAACTGTGCTTAATATTACATGCTTGTGAATTCCACGGACCCTACTCTGCTGAAAACAAAAACATCCAGACAATTTCAAATGTATGTGTCTCATATATTCATTTGAGTGACCTCTTGTGAAGAAATATCAACCGGAAAAGTTATTTATCCCAACCTTTGCCAAGTTCAATTGACTCTCTTGGTACAAGGTACAATAACTTAAATGGCAGACTCTCTACACCTTAACACAAATGAATAGTTGACAAAAAAAAAAAAAACCCACTGCAGGTTACACCAAGCACATCTGTTTCAACTGGATTTAAAAAAACTATTAAGCACTTTAAAATTTTAATGTTATTGCCTTACATCACATTCAAAGAAATGTACATCTTGGTTTAGAGAGAAAAAGTACGTTAAACTATACATAAAAGAAACAAGTAACAAAACTGAAGATGAAATAAAGGAACAGCTGCTGCAGCAAAGAGACTCTCCTCTAACCTGTCACTATGGCAACCGAACACTACCCTGCCTCCTACTGCAGCTGGTAAGCAGCTGACCACCTCAACAAAATGCACAGAAACCAGCGGGGTAGTCATCAAGAGTTCACATCATAAGGACCATTTATTTACATAGCAAGTGACAGAAGATATTCTGCATGATGGAAAAAAAGCAAACACTGGGTGATGAATTTTTACCAATCTGAGTGATTTTTCCAAACAGCTAAGTATAATGGCACAGACTAAGTGGAACGGTTGAGTGGTTTGCTGTAACATCTTAGATTCTTCATGTGTGGTGCTATGTGGTTGCCATACCAAACAGTTCGTGCCTCATGTAAATGTAAAACATCACACTTCATACTGTGTTTCATCGCCGCATTTCAATTATTGATTGTGAGAGTAAATGATGTTAATATGCTCCAACTATGGCATCAGTCCCCACTTGCCAAAGTGCTGCATGTGGACTGGCCAATCAGCACTCTCCGCTCTGCACAGGAACAAAAGAGGGCATATGTGGAAATAACACTGACAGACGTTTCCTCACATTCACTGCATACGCTGCAATATGGTCTTCATGTGCACGCAGAATACGTGCAAGAACCCAGTTGGAAATCTTAGTACCATAAGTCTTTCTTTTGCCAGTGAGGGTGCACTTCAGCTCGGGGCAGAGAACAGGGCAGATAGGTTGAAATCTTTGCATTTGACCCTTTTCCAAATCAGGCTTTCTCTCCAGCTTTGACTTCATATGTAACTGGCCATTTTTGGGCTGAATATATCACTGCACCGAGCCTGGAGGTGCATCTAAAATGAGTGAATTCATAAGATTCTGTCTGGAGTGGAGATAAACCCAAGGTCTGCAGAATCCATTTTGACGGAATTTGTTAGTGTAAGTTACATATCAAACTTACATTTGGCTCTGCGTTCACAGACCCGTGTCAAGCCACAATGCCCATTTGCTAGAAACAAAATCGATGACATTGCTACAACACTTGGAACATGAGCACTGTGGATTGGCAAATTATGTGCAGTACAGTGACTAAAATGTTTTGAGTGATCAGGACTACGCAGTTGAGTGTGCTTTGATACAGGGTGGACTTCACGTATAAGTGGCCAGCAGACTAAACTTCAGTGCATGTAATGGGCATATCAGATCCGAGTACACTTGCAAAACTGCTGGTCCTCGGTAGGGAAACTAAAAAGAAAACCAGGCCAACTTTAACTGAGAATTTGTTACTAATGAAAAATAACTTTACATGCCAAAATTCAAGAAGGGAGGATATTAAAAAAATGTAAGTATGACTTGACAGAAAACTTGCACTGTTATGAATAAAAACAGTTACTATTTAATTCTGACAAAAATTCAAGTTAATTTTTTTTTTAAAGGTCACCCTCTGGTCTTGGGCACTTCACTTGGAATCACTTGACTTCAAAATTCCCCAATTCAATGAACTGACTGTACGCCATCATAGGAAGTTTGGAGTAGCATGCCGGTTCTTTGGATTTTACAAAGCCTTCTAAAAAAACATGAGCCTGTGTCTCAGACTAACAAGAGAAAATGCTCACTTAAGTAGCTTTAAAAGAAACTACCAGGGTTTGCCATGACCAAGCTTTCAGCAACACAGAAACAACAATCTGGGGGGGGGGCAACCCCCATATACAAACTCTCCTCTTCAGGCTTAGCCTCAGTAAAACTAGACAAAACATCACGCAAACAACTTGCGACTTCATTTGAATTTACAGCAGACAGATAAAAGCTAGGCAGCACCATGTTGGCGTGTTAATGGTATACGGCACTTGACACACAAGTCACACAGCAATAATTTGAAAACAATTCATCTTATCAAAACAATGGAATGTAGTGTAAATAACATACATCTCGCACTCACAACCTGATATTGCATGCGTCTTGTCCCACTCTCCCGTGTCAGAGTACAGTTTGGATGCCAATCGCAGGCCTCTATGATTATGGGAAAATCTTAGTATCTTAGGAAAATCTTAGTCCACACTTAGATTGAAAAAGCAGTGTTGATTTTGGGTGCTTCATTGGAGATGGGGGTGTAAGCCAGTTCGGAGTTTTATTACCAGGAAATATTGACCATTGCCATTTCATGATACTCACTTCAGAGTATAGGTATACATCCAGTGGACAGTCATAAAACTTTCCAACAAAATGGGACACTTTCTTTTCTGAGGTCTAAAAAACTCATTGACAAATAATGAGTTAAATAAGTTCTCAACAATAAGTCATTAAGACTTCTTCTGTGTTTTTACACACACAAGAGCACCCATACTACCTTACTTGTTTCCAGGTTATGGGGAACACACACATGCTGAAATAAATAATAAAAAAATAAAAATAAAATGTTACAGAGACAAGTTTTTCTCCCCACAATACAAATCCTACTTTCCTAAAAAAAGACGTTGTCCCTTGATGTAGGGAGGGCCTAGTCATGGCTCTCTGACTCTCTACCTTTGGTAGCTGAGTAATTTTTGAAATGGGAAAAAAAATCAAATTAATTTGTATGGTTTAATTTTTAAACAAAAGAAGTAAGTCACAGTGGCTTCCTTGAACTAAATTGCATGCTAATTACACCCCAACCACCAAAATTTAATCAATTATTGCAATTTCTGTGTTTCACACAAGCCTTGCATTTTTGTTTTTTCCCCAAGTGTAATATTTCTGTGACATTGAATCTGTGGAGTGATTCCACCAATTTCAACTGGAAGAAGTGAGGCATTACGTGTATGTCCAAGGAAAAGTCACAAGTTTCTTTCTCATCCACTGTTTTGAACTGTGTTATTGAGCTTAAATAGTTCTGTTATGTGTGACCTGTTTTATTTATGCCTTTGACATTTTGACAAGGGCGGAAAAGGAAAAAACATGACAACCCTCAGTGTAAAGAGAAAACTTCATGCAAACTTTGAAATACAACAGACAGCAGACCCCCATTCAGGCTTGCTATACATGGTCTCCCTCGTCGTAAACCTCATTGGCTCTGCCCGCCTCATTGCCCTGAGCGTCTCCAGCATCGTAGTGATGTCGGATATCGTTGTTGGGTGCATCTCCTCGGTCGTTTCCATTGTCCTGATTGTTGTCGTGGTCTGGGTAGTCTGCTGCTTGTTGCTTGTTTTCGTCTGGGTGAAAAAGTACAAAACAGTCAAACCTTTCAAATTCCAGAAGACAACAACGTTAATCCTGTTACAGCTCAGATACAGTTCTACAGAGTGCCAGGAAACTTTAACACTCGTCCTCAGTGTTACAGTGTCTCCTGAACTGCTTTAAAACAGAGCATTTTCCGACCAGGTCTCTCAGCGACAGGAATACTTCCTTCAAACGCACATAATAACCCATTTCTAACAAACAGTTCCTCCAAAACTACTTCTGTCTTGTTCTTGTTTGTTTTGTCTGCGTGTCTTGCCTTTTTTCAATCTAGAACTGTGCCTTTTCTCAGAAATTGAAAAGCAAGATGGGGACTGCAGAAGAACTGTACACCTGGCATTTAAAAAATGAAACCTAGCATTTGGGATTCAAACAATTTCAGTACCAAGTGTGCCCTTCTCTTATGCAAACTAGAGCTGTTGCGGAGAGAGTTGCAACATGAGTGTCTCAATTATTGGAACCAAAATGGTGGATTATGCATTACTGCACCTGGAAAATTAGCACAGAATAGCTGCAATTGGAACTGCACACATAATAACAGCCATCTTGATTCCACAATCTCAAGCTGGCACCGTCCTATAGCTCTGATGCAAACTACATTTGGTACTGTCAGACAGCTTGGGTGGGAACACTGAATGGTAAAAGCAATGGTACAGTCTGACCACTCTCAAGAGTTCCACTTAGTGTGACACAATACACACGTGTACTGATTCACATGCACATATGGCATAAATATGTTTCCAGTTTTCATTTGAATGTGTACACACCCACAGTTCTCACTTGTGGACCAGGTTCAATCTTGTGTCTGGATCTGTCTCTGATATAAGTCTCATGAAAGTAAGGGATACTTTTGGGCAGTCCACATAAGTTGTTTCTAAAATCACACTGGTGAAAGGATAATCTCAGTACTAACGTAAGCAAGTCAACAAGGATATAGCAATCAAATAAGGAACTCTCACTATGCAAGTAAAACGTGTCAAGGATTCTTAGGTTATAGCTATAAGGTAGGTATACTGTCATCTAGAGCCAAAATCTTGCTTTCCAATATGGGCGATTCCAAATAGTGTGCCACCGAGAGTTTACAACATGTTGGCCAATCGCAAGGCACGAAAAGTGTCGCACCCTTTCCAAACGTGCATTACCAATCAGCACGTCCAAACGTGTCAAGCCATTCAAATGTGCACTTTGTACAGTGGCCACCGCACTGCAAACTCTTAGTGGTGCACTATTTGGAAAATCGCCCGTTGAAACTACTGCTGTGCTTTCTTGTCATCGTTTCCAAGCAGCACCTGGTTAGAGAAGTCTTTCAAATCCACTGCAAAAGGAATCTGAAATCGAATGAGTCGTACTTCAATAGCGATTTACACAACAATTCACGGGTACACACAACACAACCGGAGCTGAAGATACACACTGTCTATTCAGTATTAGTTCTACATGCACAAATGAAGAAGAAAGTACACGACAATCACGTTCAGTTTATTGGAGGATTTCTACAGTCATCAACAAAGAAAACACACAGCATCTGAAGAGGACTACCAGGGGTTGACACGAAAGGGTGATTACAAACATAAGAGTGTGAAAAGGCTTTTTGTGCTCAGCAAAAAATGTGTGCTTAGCATTGGTTGACAATGGGCCCTGGCTGCTAAGCACACAATTTGGCTATCAAGCACGGAAAGACCTACTCTGTAAAAGTGAGTTATCCGTTATCTACATGTATTGTAGTCGAGCCCTTTTCGGACTCTGAAATATGAGGGTGGTGAAGTTGGGATCAAGACTGAAAACCTTGGAGAGTGCAAGTGATTTTGATTACGAGATTAAATCTGAGTATTGGTACAAATAGCTCCACTGAAAATGTCCCAGTATTTGCTGGAGGAGTTGGACTTGAGCTCTGCCATAAACATGAGTTTCTTACACCTCTTTGTCTCTGCTGTAACCGTTTCATCCCAATTATTGGTCTTCTCTGAAAGTATTCTGTGTCTTTTTTAACATGTACAATTATACGTAAAAAGAAATGAAAATAAAATTTCTTTCACACCCTTTTCAAGTGTATTCCAATCACTTATATTCCTTCTTGTTTAGGGATGACTCGGCCAACACTGCCTTGGAGCTTTGGCCTGATTGCTGCAACCTCATCTTGTATTTCTGTTTACTTTAAGAGACTTAAGAAAGGACTTGACATTGAATACTGCCATGTGACATGTACGTTCTTTGGAAAAACTGTCTTTCATTTCTTAAAACCTCAGCAGAAGAAAATGAAACAAAAATTTAATTTTATCTTCCTTTGGATACCATTCTAAGCCTCTGATGAAATTTCAAAGAAAAAAAGGTTGGTTCTAAAATCTCCCAAGCTTGGCAGTCATTGTAGAGTTATATCATGAAGTTACATGTAAGTGTATGAAGATGGAAGCTGACTTCTTCCAAGACCGTTACAACTCAATGTTTAGATTTTACATTAAACTCCAGTAAATTAATAGAACTTTGGAAGACTTGAGCAGTCAAATGGTGGTTTGTGATTCTGAAGAGTAATCGAAGAAGAATTCCAAATCAGTCAGTGTGGTTCACTCAATCTGCCTTCATTTGGAAGCAAAATGTTGTCAAAAATGTTACTTTATTAGTGGTTATGTACATAGTCAAACCACACTGAAGATGTGCAAAGTGGTAAGTAATCGTTCTTGTTTTTTTTTTGGGGGGGGGGTGATGGTGCTCTCTTTCAGAGACCAAGGAAAGAAGTATGAACATAGTGATGTGTTAATGTGAGAGATACATGTACAGTGAACATGTGGGGTTGATAACATGCATGCTGTATTACAGGCATTGTTCTCTTGATCCTGGTCCTGTTTGTTGCGATCAGCTTCCTTGGAAGACAGCTCATTGTCTGTCTCGATCTCCACCTCTCCAAGTTGCAACTGATCATCCTCTTGCTTGTCATCTGGCCCTGCCTCTACCGCATCCTCTTCATTACCAGCATCCTCCTCTTCCACATTCTCAGCATCCTCCTCTGCATTCCCAGCATCCTCAGCATTCCCAGCATCCTCCTCTACATTCCCAGCATCCTCCTCTGCATTCCCAGCATCCTCAGCATTCCCAGCATCCTCCTCTACATTCCCAGCATCCTCCTCTACATTCCCAGCATCCTCCTCTGCATTCCCAGCATCCTCCTCTACATTCCCAGCATCCTCTTCCGCATTCCAAGCATCCTCCTCTACATTTCCAGCATTCTCTTCAGCATTCCAAGCATCCTCCTGCTCTACTTCCTCTCCATCTACTGGCTGCTCGTCACCTTGAGGAGCGTCCGCATCGCCTGCATCCCCAAGCTCCTCTTCCTCCCTCCTCCTATCATTTTCCTCATCCCGTCCATGCCTGGCAGCATCCTCCACCCTGCCTTCCTCTTTCACTCGCCCTGTTTCCTGATCATATATGAATGCTGGTCTTTGGAGCGCTGGTCTCTCATCCAGCTGATTCTCAGCATGATCCCCGAGTTCTTCCTCCCCTTCTTCTTGTTGCTGCTGTTCTTGTTCCACTTCCCACTTTTCATTTCCTACCTCCTCATCTGTTAAGCACATTATTTTTAAATGTGAAGCAAGACAGTGTTACAACACTTGATCAGCACTAAATGGTGACAGCCTGCAACCGACACCCATCATCATCCATCCCACCCTTAATAAAACACAGCCAGCCTTGAGGAGTGGATATTGTTTGTTTTGTCCATTTTGGTTCTGAATTTTTTTGTTTGTTTTACTTTTTGCAGAACATAGGTATAAAATCCTTCCTCAAACTAGTCTCTGTCGCTGGTTCAGAAACGAATATACAATAGGATGGAAAAAAGGCAATGAAATCCACTCTAAACTCCGTTTCCAATTTATGCCCATAGGCACACAAAAGGGATTTGACACTAGAAACATGCACTACAGCTCTCCAGGGGTATTACAACTGAACTGCCTCAGCTTCAGATTGGACTAGACGTATCCTGCAGCACTCAGAATATAAGCTGGAATTTCAGGCTATTCATGGTGAAGGACAGCAACAGGTGGAAGGGCTTGTGGTAGCACCATGTGAAGGAATACATCTCTCTTATGAGTATGTGTGGTTCAGAAAAGAACCGGGAGTATATTAAACGTTTCGGACTGCGCGCTCAGTCCGTCGTCAGGAGCATGGTGCTACCGCAAGCCCTTCCACCTGTTAAGAATACAAGCTGTTCACCACACTGATCATGTCACGTTACCTGCACCGCCCTCGTCCCAACTTCAATGTAACTTTTAACATATCCAAAGGAAATAAGGGTTAAACAGCAGTGTTGGTAATCCACTCTAGTCAATGACAATTCCCCCATCATTGAACTTGGCAGTTTTGTATTAACATAACATGATACAAACATTTGTTTGTGAGAGTAATCACTCATGTTTGTTGTTTCCTGGCCACTGCCAAGTTGAGGAATGATATTCCGTCCATTTATCAAGATGTTCAGGATGTAGGCATGATTGACAACACTAGGATTGGAGGCTGATGTATGTGTAAAAAAAAAAATGGAATGAATGGCCCTTGGACATGTATTTACCCTGACCCTCTGAGATCCATTAAAACTTGTCTCATTTGATTACGTAAGCCTTGGAAGGCAGAATCTAGCCCTTTCTTTGTCTACAGAGAGGAGAGTGTGCAAGGAGTTTTCCAAACAGGGGACACTTGTTAGATGTTTTGGGCAGGTTCCTGAAAAAACCCTCCTCTAATCCTTCCCTAGATCGAAACAAATGCTATGCTGTAAAAAAAAAGGCATATAATAAGGATTTTTCAGTTTCATTTAACAAAACCATGAAAACTATGATGGGAGAATCCAGAGGACTGGGAGTTATGAGCAGATCCAAGCCACAGTGGATTGTCACTTCTGGAATAGGCCCTTCAACGGTTTCCTATTTTTGAATAGTTTTTATTGCCATCTGTATCATGAATCTTTTGAAATTTTGGAATTTTCAAATGACGCACTTCTTTTTAATTCTGCTCCTTTTCATATGAGGTGTGGTTTGGAGCAGAAGGTTTGGTTGTTTTGGGAAATTATTCTCACACCTGTGCGGGTTTTTAAAAATCTTTGTTGATCTTTTATTGTTTGTAGTTCAATTTTTACCATGGCGTTTGTCCATTTTGCACGCTGTATGTCGTCTGTGAAATAACCAATAACATTAGTTATGAATATAATCTTCGTGCTTGAAACAAAGATTTTGATATATTAATATATTAAAGATTTCAATAATCTGTAGATTTTATTTCCCAGTGGAACACATGGGAAGTTCAAAACAAGCTGGTATGCGAATGGGTTGTAACCAATAACTTTTCAGAACTTTTAACAGATACCAATGCACGAGTGTTATCCCAAGTGGCTACGATTATGTGAATCTTTTTTGTCCAGTGTTAAAGTGGCAAAGTACGCCCGACTGACCCTCTCACAATCCAGCTCTTTTGGGAAAAAAATTTGAAACCCAGTAAAATCTCACCGCTGAGGGAACTGCTTCAATCTGAGGTAAACTTGCATGCTTGTGCTCATTCAAAAGAAGTGTTCGGACTGTCAACTTTCACCCAGACACATCACCGGCAACAGCTCCCGCGACTTCGGGGGAACAACAAAACATGCCCCCCCCCAAAAAAAAGGCACAAAATATTCCCAATGTACATGAGAGTAAAGAAAATGCAAAGTTTTTGACAAAAACTGAACTGATTGATTGAAAGGCAAAAAACCAGAACAGCGACCACAATTAAACAGACCACTTACCTTCATTATCTCCTTCTATCTGAATATCTTGGTCCACTACAGGAACGTTGGCTCCTTCCTTTGGCTGGGAACAAATTTGAGAGGCAGATACATTAAATACTGAAAATATTCGAAGTATACCAAAGAGAAATTTAATATGAAGTGAATCACTAATGACGTGTAGACATTAATGAGGTTGTCTCTGAAGGATGTGTAAACATGAAGTGACCATTTGTGGTCATTTGTTTAACCCTAACAGTCCTCAGTCCTCCAACAGGTGAAGGATTGAGGACTGTTAGGGTTAAGCTAATGTTTCAAACACTACTCTCCCATTTGCTTTGCACATAACATCTCTGAAGTCTGTGGAGACAGACCAGGTGTTGAACTTGAACCTCAAGTGAAAAGCCTGTTAAGGTGTAACACATTAGGTTAACACATTCCTGAATTTTTAACAAAAATATCTCGTTATTTCCCCATAAAAATTCTTGGCATCGGGAGAAATTAGCCCTGATTCGCTGTTTGTAAGAATGGCTCAAGAGTGAAACAAGAATAATCAACAACTATGTACCAATTGGAAGTTGAATTAGAACAACTCAAGTCAAATGATCTCAAGTTACTGCAAAACAAAACCAAATTGAAGAATTTTTAAAGTTTTCAAAAATAAACAAAGTCTAGAATCATCGAGAATGACCGAGAATTATGTCGATTTAAAATCTGAGTGCTGTCACAAGTTATTCCATGAAATATTCGCATAATTCTTGACACATTTGTAGTGATTTGGCATGATGCCTGACTAATACTAACACCAACTCGATGAAACTTGTAAGAATGCTGTAAAATATCCAGAATCAGTCGTGAAAACAGGAGTAAACCACGCATTATAATTTGATCTGGAATCACCCTGACAAGTTTAAAAATGTCTAAAACTGTTGGAGTGCTTCCCAGTTTTTATCAATCTGTCACCAAACAACCAGAATCGTCCTGTGGCAGCCAAGAAGTACTCCCTGGGAATGTGTGAACCAAGCTTAACCCAACGATATCTTTGGATCTTTGGCTGGGCTTACCTCTTCTGCATCTCTCTCCTCATCCTCCTCTCTGTCATCTCCATACTCTGGCTGCCGTTCATCCTCTTCCTCTCGTCTGTCTTCCACTTCCTTGTCATCCCTGCCCTGTTGCTCCTCACCTGCTGCCTCGCCTGCTGTCTCACCCCCTGCAACGACAAGTGGTTGTCGTCAAGAGTGCTTTCAAGACTGTGACTGAGTACTGTTTGGAGTCGCTGAATTTTGTGACTTATGCCCAGTTCCGCAATTCTATTAAGGAAGAGACTTGAGTTGAAACATTACATCAAGTCACAACAGCAAGGGGGTCCAGTTATAAAAGTCAAAGTGGTGTCAAGTCAAGTCACTGATATGTGTAAACCTTCTCTTAAAATTAACACTAGGGAGGAAGAGACCAGGTTGAGATTCAGCAGTTATGTCTTGGTAGGTCTTATGTCCATGCTAGCCTGTACATGTACATCTCCATGCAGTCAAGTAAATGTAAAACCTGTTCACAGAGTCTTCATCTACAAGTAGCACTGCAGTAAAAACTCATCAAACTGTGGCCGGGTTCAAGTCATTTGCTCAGGGTGACTCAAGTCAAATTGAGTCAGCTACATGTACCTGTTGCGACTCAAGTCAAAGCAAATAGCAAAAATTGTGACCCCCGATGGACCATGACCAAAACTATCTTGCTGGGCTTTGTTTCTTAATTTAATCCTGGTTGGAAGTCACTGTTTGGTCCAAAAGGAACCCAACACTGTAGTCAATTTAACCTGTTTTGAAACGTGAGAGGACATGGAAAAAATAGTATTATTTCTGGGGGGGTCACAAAAATGATTGATGGGTTCTGTGACTTCAGGTATTTAGATATTAGTTGGACTGGAGTTTATCTTCGAGAATCTATTGTGTTTAGGACACCCAGTGGGAAGTGTGTCAGATATCTGACTGACTGACAACTTGCCATCATGAAGTATTCAGTCCTCCTTGGATAAACACTAAGTTTGCCAATTACATTTTTAATGATTTAGTATTTTTTTGCATGACAAGTTAACATAAAAGTACTTTTGAGGTTCGACGTTTTGTTATGATTTCAAGCACAACCTCGGACAATTTACAAGGAGAGCTTGTCATTGTAAAGTTAAACATGATAAGAAAAGCACATGGCAATCTCAAGATTTTTCCCAAGCAATCATTTTCCATCTCTCCAAAGACCCAGAAATATAATCCACTATCTGGACCATGTGAGGGCACTCTCAAACAACTCAGCCAAGTTCAAATTTGAAGTGCAACAAGTGAAATTCGTAGTTTTCTTTCTGCTTGAGCCCTGCAATAATGGTGATACGAAACTGTCCTCTGACTTCGGGTAAACACCCTGGGCCCTGCACCCTGCTAACGTAGTGCTCTACTGTTATAAAGTTTTCCTCCAAAACATGTACAAACAACACAAGTCCCTTCACCAGCAGTGATCAATATCACTTATACAATAAAACATATCCCCACAAAAATCCAGCCACATAAAGAGCATACATGTAGATCTCAAAGCAAGGGAAAACTTTCAAGAGTGATAATATGCCATTCAAATATAGCAACAACCACCCGCAGTAGCTCATTGATCCTCGACCTATCTGCTGTCCAAATCCAGCCACCCTCAGAAATTTCATGCCAAGGTTAACAATATCTTGTCACAATGCAAATGTTACAGCATACTGCCCCAGCACTTCCACCGTATATTTGTCCAGCTCCAAACAGACTTTGCATAAAAATATAGGCGAATCTGGGCACATAATCACTGTCCATTAGGAAGCCCAACAGCAGCAGATGAACTGAGCCAGCTACTGGAAAAAAAGGCTCAAGCACGAACTATGGGTTAGATCTCAAACTGGGGTTTGCTCAAATGTTGATCTCTTTACCAAACCATGTATGTGCTTCAGTTCCCTTCCAAGAGTGCTACATGCAACCCAACCACTGTTGAGGGAATTTTGTTATGCTGATCTTGCATGACTGTGTTAATGTCCTCTCTGCACACAAGGCCCAAACCCGGGAAACAGCTGTGTGGTGTTGTCTGTTTAGATGTTGGAGTAAAGTACTTCAGACATCATGTGTACAAAACTGTATCTTGCCAAAGACAAACTTGCTAAAACTTGAATATAGCCCTTCACTTTCTATAAATAGCTGGTAAACTGCTTCAACTCAAAATCTCTTTGTACACAGCCAAAAATGAGAAGGGGAATTTTCACTGTCAAGTCATTTGAACTCACACATTTCAACTGCAGTATATTGGGCTGTGAGTGCTTTCTATATCACACTCATGTGAGTGACACTAGGCTTTCACAGTGAGCATGAATAAGTCACAACGTGAGGCCTTCCCGGCAAACAGTGATCACTGCCCTGATTTCATTTATAGAGTAAAGATCACCCGTTGAAACACTAAGAAAATGAAGGATACAAAGGAACTCAAAGATGACAGTGCAGAAATACGTCAAAGCGGGTTGCACCTCAGTTTTCATGGGGGAAACAGCAGCAGCAGAAACTCTGTTTTAAAGAACCTCAAGCCCCAGTCCCGCATGAGAGCCAGTTGATAACACAGATTGGAGGTTGCTATTACCCAGGGATCACCTGCTGGGATGGGTGCTGGCTTATCCTGGAGAGCGGCAGGGCCGTGTGGCCTAGCCACCTTGCTAACTTCACCTCCCGCATTCTTCTCCTTTGTTTCATCTGACGTCAGCCCTTGATGCTCGGCTGTCAAGACTGGCACATGTATGCCAAGGTAGCCAGTGAGTGGGTTATCCTGATGCTTTGGTGTGACCTTTGACATACTGTTCCGAGTTTCTCTTGGCATTAACGCAGTATCTTGTGCCAGTTTTAGCACTTCTTTCCAGTAGACAAATCAAGAATACAGGGGATTTTTTTAAATTCAACCACAAATGTTCATATGCATAAAGTACATGTATTTCAGTACTGTAGCAAATAACACACATCTATTGTTTAAATAAAACATGTATGTACACCTGTTCTCATCAATATATTCTTAATTTTAACTGGAATTTCATGGCATTTCAGTTCACACAGTTTTTGAATATGATGTTGTGATATCTTTGTTATACAATGTACATACACCCCAATGCATATCTCCTCCCAATACTGTTGTTTCAATATGAACCTACATGTATCTCATTCTCACACCCCATACTATTTTCATAATAGGGTAGTGATGCTGATACAGATTGTCTTTGAGATTCCAGCATCCCAAGTTATGCTCCTGTCGCAAATGTATCCCATTGCACCTGACTTGTAAACACATTGTGTCAGTGCAGAGAAATATCTTGGTTTCGAGTACTTTTGAGAAAAATGTATAAAATAGGTTTGCAGCTTCCCAGTAAAGTTTGGGACAAATCATAGGAAATGAAACTTTTGCCAGGTACATGCATTGTATTTACAAACACATTTCTTTAATTCTAGGCTTTGGTACCTGATCAAATTTGATATAAATGAATTTTGAAAGGAACAAGATGGCCCATACTCAGTAAGTAGGAAATAAATTCTGTAAATTCACACATTATTCCTGTTGAAGCCCCAAATCACCTCGGGTTGGAGTGAAATATCCCTCATCCGACTAAAGTCTGTTAAAAAATTCCAGCAGCATCTGAATCAGTGGCAGATGGTGTTTTATACTCTATTCTTGAATTTTCCACAAAATTTGTTTCTTTCTCATGTTTCCTACTTACATGTAGATGCATTTTTTGGTCATGAAATTAAATGATTTTGGGTTAGCTTTAAATTGCGATAAGCTGCACTGAAAAGGGGGCCAAAGTAAACACAATTTTATACTGCATATCAAGAAAATGTGAATTTCGACTAATTTTAAAGTTATGAAATTTTGGCAGAAACATGACTACTGTATATGGGAGTTGTGCTGAGTGTGCTAAGATACAACATTTTAGCACAAACGTGAAGGCACGTAATAAAGATACGTTTAAACATTTATTAATTACATCATAATTATGCAATAGTTTTCATTGAAATTTATGTATAATCATCTTTAGGTAAATCTGAATCAAAATTCACAAAAAACCTGAATTTCACATAATATGCAGTCACAACATTTTTTCACTGACACGACGACATATTGCCTCTAACACTGGTTATAAACGCAAATAGAACAGGTGTATTCAACCAGAAACGAAACTACATCAGTAAACTTGTACTGGAAGTACATGTACACTGTACATAAAGCAACATTTTTCTGCCTGATGACATAGATTCTATGAATTGTCATTGATCAGCAAATGGGACGAGTCAGTTACTGAATCTCCATAAATGTAGCCTGGGATTCTCTGAGTGGTCTAAGTGTCTATGTGAATGGTGATGCCATGCCCAAAGCAATACCACAAGTACTATGTAACTATATCAAAGACAGCATACATTGAGACCATCTGATGTTTGTCCTAGGATTGAGCTCTCATGTTTTTCTACAACTACTGAAGTACCCGTTTTCTGCATCTGCATCTGCAGAATCTTGTTTACAATTCAGGCAACTGAGGAAAAGAATTTGACAATCGCACAAACTTTCCTAACGTATTGTGATAATTCACATAAAAGAATTCAGACTTTATGCATTCTCTGGACACAAGCATGTTTTTATTTCACTGTTTGGCAAGTGATTTACTGAAAAGCTGGCACTCGTTTTGGAAAAGCTGTTTGTGAGTTAGGGAAAAAAATTAATACCTAATAAATATGAAAAAAGAAATAGCAGGCCCGTAGGCTGGGTTCCCCCGCTTGCTTCCGAGTTCTGCTCGTCGCCGGTGTTTTGTTTTTAATAAGTATATATTTCTAATATACCTTAAATTTTGGAATATACGCAACATTTAGTAGTTTTGTCGTTTATATATGAGTTTTGTTGTATATTAGTTTTCATTCTACATTAAACTTTTTTTTCCTTAAATGTACTTTTGTCCTATATATAGGTTGGTTTCGTACTTTATTAGTTTTGTCCTATATTTACTTCTTTTGTCTCTCATATACTTGTTTGGTTTTAGATTTCACTTTTGTCCTATATTCATTAGTTTTGTCGTGTATATATTATTTTGGTTTGATTTTTTTTACTGATAAATTCATAAAGGGGGCCTCATAATAATAATTATCACAATGCCAAAAGTTCCACTTGTGGGTTTAACGACCCTCCCCAGTCTCTGGTCAGGCAACGGGCCTGAATAGCTGCAAGAATTTGCCACTTATGGTCAGGTACAAGTCACAGGCCTCATAACTGATATGCTCTATGACAAGCAGGCCGCCCTAATGCAACACAGATATGGTCTTGTTCCCCAGGTTTTCAACCCACCTTGTTCCCCTTGGCGGTCCTCTTCACCCCCCTGTGGTCTAAGTCGTTGCATCCTCAGCTCCATGTCTTTCTCCAAGTCCTCTTGTCTGGTCTCCTCATTCTCCTGGCCTTTCTTGCCTTCCTCCCCATCTTCTGTCCAGACAATCATGCAGTGTTGTGGGACTCACATTTTAAGAGCTATTCTAGCTACATCAAGTATTGCTGTAACAAACTACAATTTAACCACTACCTGCCGGGGACTCCGGAATCGGAGCCATATGGTTTATATGCATGGCCGGGGTCTCCGAACTCGGACAAAGGAAACAGGGCCCTGTAACAAAAGACCGTACTCTGAACAAAAGACCAGGCTGCTGGGCATTACCGGCATTTTTCACTCTCAAAAGTGGCGATAATCCAGCGTTGTTTTGAAACCGTATACCAGGGTATGGGGCATTGAGAGCAAATGGATAACCACCGGGGACAAAAGCGCTCCACCACCGCAGTGATGAGCCATACAGCTAATCTGGTCCCTATTGAAAAGAGGTCAGCAGTGCACTGAGCCAGGTTCGTGAACAAAAGACAGTTGTATAACACCGCACAATCAGGGCTCTGTTTACAAGGCTACAGGCCTGGCTGAAATACTTGGGCATCAATGAAGGTCACCTGTCAACTTAGAGTAGAGCCCAAAGATTACTTGGTGCGGCTATAAACGACCGTTAAATGGAATGATGAATTGTTGAAGGATTTTGAAAACGGAAAAAATGATAGTCATGCCGGCCCAGCATCATCAACGTTGAAAAATGCCCCGGCACGAAGTGGTTAAGGAGATAACAAGTACAAACACCGCCAGACAGTTGCCTGTACTCATAGGTTAGTACAAAGTTGGGACACAGTTCATAAAATCAGTAACTTCTAACCCCTCCTGGTTTTCTCTGGGTACTTTATTTAATGCAACAGAAACAATCACAGCTGAAACACCGACCCTATGAACAGCAGACTCGGTGGTGCTATGCTATGTGCTACATATCCACCCTGACTAGAAATATCTTCTCACCAGCAATGAGACTGATTGGCAAGGAAAACGTTCAACTTGGCACACAAGGCCCACAAAAAAGACTGCACATTTCAACAGAAATTACCCCACCACACCAAACATGGCCGAACCTGTGTGGGCAAGCAGCGGTTTACCATTACAGGAAAGTTGTTCCAAAGTCGTTACAAAACCAGCTATAGCTTGTTCCTGCGCTAAGTAGGCATACAACCGATGCAAAACATCCCAGCCACTTGTGGTAACTCATAAATCATACACTATACAACTGTTCAATGCTGTTCCGATTGGCCAGGCTAGGGCTGAAGTCTGCTGAAGTTTAAGCATGGTAACTAAGGCAAATTGATTCCACCCACCTCCATCCTGGTAAGCCGGTCCCCCATTGTCTTCTTCCCCACCGTCTTGGCGTGCGACATTCTCTTCCTCCTCTTCTCTGTCTTTAGTCTCCTCCTCTACTTTCTGCCCAGCTTCATCCTCCGTCTTCTCCTCTTGTCTCTGCTGGTCTACCTCATTCTCGATCATGTTGACAGGGCCTGGATCCCGACGATCTGTTACAACAACGTGTGATCCAAATAAAAAGCCTGGCCACTGGATAAGAAACAGGTTCTTTGCACCAATAAACATAAGTTCCTTGTACCAGTGAGCCAACACTAATGTAAAAATGTTTCAGATGGCAAAAACGACAAATACCTTGCCCTGCTTCTTGCGGACGGTCAACTTCCAATGGAACTCTGTGATGATGAAGTAAAATATATCAAAAGATACATCAAATTACAGTGATGTGCAAGTACATCACAAAGAACAAGTTACTTTTTGGGATCGATTCATGTTGTCAGATATGAAACTCCTTTTTTGCTAGATCCTCCAAAACACACCAGCAAGCATTTGTTTGTACGTTCACAGCCTGAAAATGAGTAAATGCCGTGTGGCATTTACACTCATTCCCACACTCGAGTAATTTCCATTCAGTCAGTATGTACACAAGGGGTTAAAACTCGCCCATGGAGTTTGAGCGTGTGTGGAGCCGTCAAGTGGCTGTGCAGTGTCGGGCCTCAGCTGGGCGTTGTACCAAATATGATATCGCTTCATGAAATTGTGTAAGAGTTTCAAGAAAGCAATGATTCAGAAGGGAATGTTGCACCCTTCTTGGGCAGAATATTAGCATTTGTAAAAGTCCAGTGTTATGAGGACCGCAGTTTTAGCATCCTCTCATTGTGATTATCAAAAATTTCTAAAACTAAACAGCACCTGGGCCGAGTCTGTTGTGGCATGCAGTTCAAGACTGAATCTTACAATTATAAAGTGATTTCTTTCGCTTTGTTTGGATGCAGCCACGAGTGAGAAACAAGTGTGGTTTTTATTTTCAGGTGGCAAGACTCACCCTCTCTCGTTGCTGTCAGGCTCCTGCAGTTCCTGTTGCTGCTGCAGTTGTTCAAGCTGCTGCCGGTGCTGCTCCTTCTGCAGCAATTCTTGCTGCTCCTGGATGTACCGTTGCCGAGCGGCTTCATCCAGTGCTTCAGGCTGCTGCGGCTGCTGCGCTTGCTGTTGCAAGTACTGGTTGTAGGCCTGCTGGTTCTGCACATCCTGAGTTGAAGTGGAGGACATTTCAAAATGAAATTGAAGCAGCAATTCAGATTTATGTGAATCTCAGCTGAAATTGAAATCGTTGAAAAAAGCATCAATAAACAGAGTTGTAAACAAAGCAAAAATTGTGAAAAGAAGCTACAAATAGGTTCCTCTGCCATACTTGGCTTTGCCTCTAGCTTTACATCCGGGCTTCAACCCCACATTCCTCAAACCTCAATCAAGGATCATCTGGCTCAATGCAGAACCATCTCTACAAGAGAAACACCAACTTGTCTACTGAGAGGCTGAATTTTAGAGCATTTTATGGTTCTGTTCCAACTGTGAGCGTTTCAATGTGATGCTCTGGTGCCCAGTTGAGACCAAAGCTGGGGATGAAGCTGTTAGAAATGGCATTAGCATTACCTGCTGGACCCACAAGCTCTGCAATTCTGTGGTCCTGCCAAATACAAATTGACCACTCTGTGTGGACAACACGTATTCTGTATTTTATGGACCGATTATGGCCCAATTTCACAGCTGCCGACCTATCTGATTTGTCCAGATTTTACAGTTTACAGAATGCCAAAAATTGGAACTGATTTCTGACAAAAGAGCATGTTTAAAAAGATTTTTTTTAAAATGTCTGGCAAAGAGGGCAGTGCTTGCTATACAGATATCTGCCTGTGTAGACCAACAGAGGAGGCTACATGTATTTGCTAATTTTTGTTTTTTATTTAACATGGGACTTTGCTGCGCTTAGCCTTAAGTTCTCAGCAGAGATTTTCTTGCAGAACAAATTATTTTTAAGGTGATATGGAAAGGGTAAGTCACAGGAATGTTTGCAGAAATTCAGAGTTCAGAACAACTTCCGTGCAAGAGTGAAAAGGGAAAAGTGCAATTCCTGCATATCCCCAAAAGTTTCATTTCGTGTTCTGAAAATATATGAACCATTCCCATAAGGCACCCTTTCAAAGTTGAAACCCGCAATTCACAATTGTACATACACAAAACTTCCTTGGTGCACCTTGCTTCGTTATCCGTGATTCGTAAAACAGGTGTTCCTATTTCTGACTTTTCAAAGATGAGAGGTGTGCAATCAACACTACTATTTGAGGGCCATACGGCTCTCAACTAACACCTGTCTGAGTATTAAAGACATGGGCCTCCTGACGCTTTTTTGCAGCCAAAGCATGTGTGCCATCTTGTGATAAGGCCTGCACAGTGCCCAAAACAGCTGGAAATCTACTAAACTTGGTTACAGCTGCTCATTCATATAGATTACAATAAATTCTTAAGCACTTGTTCAATTTACTCATTTCAGCACAGGTGCTGTATTTACGCAAGGGGTTGCGGCACCTTTTTTCCTTTGTGCCTATAAGCCTGTTATGTGAAAGTGGAGAAAAGAGAAAGGTTTACTGTATTGTTTTTACACGCTTGTCAGGTAGGTTAACGGCAACCACCACCAAAAGAGACCTTTCATATTAATATTAAGTCAGCATGTGACACACTGATCGCCTACGCAACTGAGATCATGAACTTTAATATGCACTGGGCCTTACCTTCCTACTAATCCAACAGACCTTATTCACAGGGAAGCCATTTTGAATTGTGTTTCCTAAATCTAATTATGCATTAAAATCTGTTAAATGGAGTGGAGCCAGACTACTTTGGGTTCCATACCTCACTTTAATTTTCTAAAATGAGGCTTAAAATATTTTGGTATAATCAATCTCAAATTGTATTCTTCATCAGTAAAGTGACATTTAATTTGTAATGCAGTTTTATTTTAATCCTTTCATTTGTGTTCTCTGGTGCCAAAATTAGAAAGGTGAACCTCACTTTTAATTCAAAATGACTGATGTGTGAATGAGGCCAATTCTGATTGGAGTTCGGAGCAAGTAACAAGCAATGATGAGACGTCCAAGCAGCACTAACCAACAGCCCATAAAAGCCTACATTGCAACAATCTACCAGTGTTTGCAGAGGATTTTTGTGGGAAATGCCAATAAAATGGCAAATGCTGGCAAATTTCCGGTACGGGCCCATTTACCAAGTCAACCACAAACCTACTGCAATGAAAGAAGCAGTATCGAGCGTGACATTTCACATTTAACACAGAAGGCATAAACTGTTTGGTTTGCCAGTAACTGACTGACCACACAAGCAATAATGCCCCATAGAAAGAAACAGCGGCATGAGTAGCAACTGCTGAATGAAGTGTTCCTACCGGCGTGTAACGAGACCACTGATTGGCCAGAACCCACTCAGCACAATATTATCTTCGGAGGATAGCTAAGGTTTTTAAATACAGCCATTCATCACCTCATTGAGAGGTTTGTCTGTCTGAAGAGTAAACAGCACATAGGAAATCACCTTGATCAATTTTTTTTAAACACACAGAACATCTTTTTCAAGATGTATTTTTGCGTTGGGGAGATGTTAATTATATATAACAGGTTTGCCCTTACCCAACGTATATTAATAAGTACTGTATGCTCAGTGCTTGTCCGAGAGCTTGCGAAAAAACCTCACAAGTTCGCGGTACCCGCTGCTTCATTTGACTCGGACCGGCCAGCCGACCCCGGCAAGTTCGGTGGTCGAGTGGTTAAGACATCTGCACTAGTAAGCAGGAGGTCATGGGTTCGAGTCCCACCTGAGTAAGCTTGTGATTTTTTTTTTTTTTCGCAAGCTCTCGGACAAGCACTGAGCATACAGTGTTTATTAATATACGTTGGGTAAGGGCAAACCTGTTATATATAATTAACATCTCCCCAACGCAAAAATACATCTTGAAAATAGTTCGCGGTACCCGCTGCTTCATTTGACTCGGACCGGCCAGCCGACCCCGGCAAGCTCGGTGGTCGAGTGGTTAAGACATTTGCACTAGTAAGCAGGAGGTCGTGGGTTCGAGTCCCACCCGAGTAAGCTTGTGAGGTTTTTTTCACAAGCTCTTGGACAAGCACTGAGCATACAGTGCTTATTAATATACGTTGGGTAAGGGAAAACCTGTTATAAATAATTAACACAGAACATCCTTCATTGCTTACTGTGTAAATGGGCTGTTAGTGGAACACGGATCCATTATTTTACTTGCTTGCATTTGTTATGCTGCAACTGTTATGTGCTCAAAACCATCTCATGGAATGACTGTAACCATGGCACCTGCAAGCTCTACTCTTAAAAGGTCCAACTTGCCATGGATTTGTTTTGCCGCTGCTGGCCTGGCTCAACATGTTGTTGCTGCTGCTTGGACAGGTGCTGTTGCTGATCATTGCGCTGACTTTCCCGTTGCTGTTTCTCTTGATGGTCTTGTTTGCCTTGCGGCTCTGGCGTTTTGTGTTCTTCCTGCCGTTCACCGCCTTGTTGGTGTGCCTCTCCTCGCTGCTGCTTCTGCTGTTCTTGATGCTGGCTAGTATTGCGTTGTTCCTGCTGCTGAAGCTCTCCCTGCTGCTTGTGGTCATCATGGTGGCGCTCTTTTTTTTCACTTTCTCGTTTTATTTCATCTTGATGCTGGTTAACATTTTGAAGAGCCTGTTGCTTGTTATCTTGTTGCTGTTGTTTCTCCTCTTGCTGCTGCAAGTTAATGTCGTGCTGTTCTTGCTTCTGTTTCTCCTCTTGCTGCTGCGAGTTAATGTCATGCTGTTCTTGCTTCCGTTTCTCATCTTGCTGCTGGTTAACATTTTGAAGAGCCTGTTGCTTATTATCTTGTTGCTGTTGTTTCTCCTCTTTCTGACGTTGTCCTTCCGTCCTCTTCTGGTCAATATTGTGTTGTCCCTGCTGCAGACTCTGATCATGCCGTTGCTGCCCTTTCTGCTCCTGTTGGCCAGTTTTCTGCTGTGCGTGCCGCTCCTGTCCTTCCTGCAGTTTTTCTTTGTCTAAATGCTCCTGCCTTTCCTGCTGCCGCCCTTCATGTTTCTGCTGCTCTCCAGAATGCTGTCTTAGTGGTGGCGAGGTTCTTTGCTGGTGATGCAGACCCTGCTGCCGTGTCTCCATCTTCCACTGGTCCCTCTGCTCCCCTCCTCTTTGCCCTTTTACCTGCTGGGGTTGTTCTCGAGACCTTTCCTTATTCTGTAGAGATGTTTGATTTCTGATTCCTCCTAGCCCAACAACCTACAAATCAACGATCAGTGATTGAATTCTTAAGCCTACAATTTGGCTCATGTATTTAAAAAAAGCCATAGGATTCTGGCTAGAGTTTGGCAGAAACCCACTTGAAAAGATGTCTACTTCTCAGAAAATTTTTTTTCATTTATGATTTTTTCCAACTGCACAAAAGTGTAACATTCCAAATTAGACTCTGACCACGTGACCATTTCAAAGTTAGTTTGCTTCAAAAATGAGTGCGGCAGCTTGCGATGCCTTTAACTTTTATTTACAAGAATTTTTCGAAAAGAAATGATAATTGGAAATCCTGATATAATGGAAAGTGCATAATGGGTCTCTCTCAGTTGACGTCAAATCCTGCAGATTGCCATGGCATGGGCACTCTTGACGTCAAATTGTTGTGATGCGTATCGGCTCCACAGTATTTTGAAGATACTTGATCAACTCACGTGTGTGTGTACTTGTATAACATTTGCACACTGCGTGCACGTGTACCTGATGGTGTGGAATATACAGTTGTAAGTTTTCTACGAAGATGGCTTCCCAAGAGAAAGATCTATAACTGTCAGCTGAACTGACAACGGCTGAACAACTTGGGAACCTGTAGAGGCACTTGGGGGTTTATGCACAGACACTGGATACAATTACACATAAAGTGATACTCTGACTTTAAGGAAAGTTGAATGCAGAGACAGAGAAAGCGGAGCAAGCATCGTCAGAACGTTTCATGAACTTGCCAACAACTGCACTGGTCGCAGAGGTCCAGGGAGCAGGAGCTGTCAATAGCTGGCTCTTTGTGACAATGCTGACAAGCATGGTACATGTACGTCAGTTGGGGCACATTTGCTAGAAGCTGACGAAAGCTAGGTCATGATGTGTGCTGCTCCACAAGGTCAACAGTTGGCATCATCTATGGCCATGGACATTTGTACAATGCGACTGTGATGAACACGATGGCGTTTTCTCTAGTTGTGTCTAGTCATTCACAGAGTTGTTTTCATTAGTTGACAAAAAAGCAAGGCTGTGATACCTCCCTTTGCATCCAACCAACGAAGTCACCAGTTAATGTTGTCCAAAGTGGCATAGGCTTTCGGAATAGTACGGTACACCACAACAATCAAAAAACAATGCTATGTGTTCTCTTTTGTATCTAGTCAGCTGCCAAGCCAATGCAGTCTTCAGTGCAGAGACAGTGAGATGAGGCAAGTGGATTGCTCTTGGCACTGCTCTGGCATGGTGGGTGGCTCTGAATGCAAGCTGTGGTACGTGAATTTGCTCACAGGGTAATTGTGGAAAAAAAAACTTTAAAGAAATGCTGAATAAAACAAGTGGTACCAGTGTGTGACAGGTACCCCCTGCGGTGATGGATAATAGCCATTTGTGAGTTAAATTGGAATAAAATCTGGTACATTGAGTTATCTGACGGCACATAAACATAATGATTTGAATTCCCTGGACTAATGACACTGTTGCTATACCTCGTGATTCGGGGCAACCTTTCAAATAGCGACCACCATCTCTGGAATGGATTGGTTCCATTACGTCCTTTTTATCCATTAAAAACAGTGTCATGATAGAAGGCGTCTGTTATGTAACAAAGCACAAGCTTGCTCTGAATCACGGGCGAGGTATAGCAACAGTGGTTTTAGTACTGAGAATTCAAGTTGTTATTTTCATGTGAATTTAAATAACTCAGTATACCAGATCTGAGTCAAAGTTAACTCGCAAAAGGCTTATTGCACCTTTTGCATTTGCTACGACGATTCAACCATGGCGTGATAGGTGTATAAAATGAGATGGGTGAATTTTGCGACTTGTGGCTTTTTCATGATTTTTTTTCAATGAATGATGAGATTGCATAATGTGCCATGCACGAAGAAATGCTTTCATGGGAACTTGCCACAGGGGATGCATTAAAGGGTTGATCTTGATGGACGTGCTCTTGCTGTCCTTGCTGTAGTTGGCTGTGCTGAGATGCAAGTTGCTGATGTTGACTAGCCGTCTGCTGCTGCTGCAGCTGTTGATCTAAGCTCAATGGCGGCTGCTGTGATTGCTGATCTGCCACCTGCTGCTCATGCTGTTGATCCTGCTCAAGTTGCTGTGGTGGACTCTGTGAGTATCCCTGTTGCTGTTGCTGATCGGCTGTCTGCTGCTGTTCTTGGGACTCTTGCTGGTCGCCATGATGCTCTTGCACCAGCTGGTGCAGCTGCTGTTGTCTGTCTTTGAACGCTTGAAGGCGCTGCTGATGGCGTTGCTGTAAATCTAGGTTCATACTTACTTGTTGCTGTTCCTACAAACAGGTGCAGCAGTATCATTTTAAAATTGAAAAGTTAGGTTAGGGGTACGTATGTCATTAAAGCGGACTACTTGAGCAGGAGAAATAGACATGTTTTTCAGCAGACAAAGTTGTCATCTAGGGCCATGAATGTGTAAGTTTACCTTACAAATAACATAAACTACATGTACATTTCTGCCAGTACTCCAAAGATTTTTCTCTTTTTATTTTGTCAAATTTCTGTAATCCTTCACCAGAACAGAAACACAATTACACAAATTAGTTCTATGACTGCTTGTCAACTTGTAATTGTTAATTGTGTGTAATTCTGGAAATTCAGAGGAGAGGGGCCGTGGGGATGTTTGTGGAATATTGGGGGAGTAAACACGAGAATGACGGGCCACTTTTACGGCACACTCACATGTCCCTGGCCAGTGCCAGGCTGTTGCAGCTGTTGTGCCTGTTGCTGGTCATATTGCTGTTGTTGTTGCTGATACAACTGTTGTTGCTGCTGTTCTGTCAACTGTTGCTGCGGCTGCTGCTGGTTGGCATCTACCACCTGCTGCTGTTGCTGCTGTTGCTGCTGTTCGGTCAACTGTTGCTGTGGCTGCTGCTGGTTGACATCTAACACCTGCTGCTGTTGCTGCTGCATGGTCATCTGTAGCTGTTGCTGCAGGTTTTGGACATTGTTCTGGCACTGCTGCATGGCCTCTTTGCATTTCTGGATTTCGATCTGCCTCATTTGGGCCTGCAACACACAGACGACCCACCAGATCAACGGTTTAATTAGCAAGACAAGTTCTTCACATGAACATGTAGGTCCAGTCACAAGAAATGGCTTACACTAGGCCATGGCATCCCTCCCATTCATTTACAGTAGGATAAGACCAGACATACAGTGTATACATGCACTGTGCATGGTTGATAAAAATCATATTTTGTTTGAAATTTAATGCTCAGATTTTTATTGAAATCAGATTTTTAAATTTCAAATTGATTTTGTTATACTGTTTTAATTATTGTACCATTTTCTTTAAACACTGCTTTTAAATGTGAACTGAATGTGAAGTGAACTGAAACAACTGTTTTAAAATTTCTCTGGCATCATCAGTGTAGCTGTTGTGTTTATTGGGAAGGCAATGATCACACTGAGTGCAAGCAGCCAAGCCTTACAAGAGTCAGTTGGGATGGATTGTCAAGACTCACAACCAGTAGAAAATCTAATTCATGGCAGTTGTTTATGTTCCAAAGGGAAGGTGTATGGTGCAAGAGGGTGTGAAAAGTGTATTGTACTGTACATCAGTATAGGAGTTGTTTCATTGCTTCAGAATACTGCAGGACATGCACTCTACACAAGATAAGTATGGTACATTGTTTAAGGAATCTCGTCTCATACCTTGTGTACATCCCTTAAGAGTGAGTAGTTGCAAAGTAAAGTTAATAAGCATGCAGGTCTGAATTACAGACTTTGTTTCTAGATTAAAAAGGGACAGAAATAAAAACAAATTATAACTGGATTTTGGATTTTAATCAAATATGAAATCAACCAACCCATGCACTGAGCCCACTAGCTCAAAGATTGTCTTTTACCTTGTTTCACTGGACTTGAGTGGATACCTGACAAAACCAGAAGCAACATACTTACCTCTTTCTACTTTAACTACAAGCCCACTGTGATTGTGGAAAAAACTGTCCGCAACATGATTCCCAAGTTATTATTTGAATGTAAAAGCAAGGCATTTTAGTGAACATCTCTATCTGCAATTGTTTAATAAAGAGAACCTTCCTGTTCAGGGAAGTGTTGCCAGAAACTGCGAAGGTTCTGGGAAACAAGACTTCTGTATCTAGGTACCAATCACGACTACAGAGAACACCTTCACTGACCTCTCCTTTCATGGAATTCACCAAGTTGTTCATGGCTTCCTTTTCTTCCTGACACCTCCGGTAGTTACTTTCCATAACACCTTGCTGGGAGCGAAGACCATTCATCTCTTCTTGCCGATTGGCCGTAATGATATCATCTTCTTCGACTAACTTGTCATACTTTTCTGCCATCAAACAAACCATCAACAAAATCAAAACTGAGGGGGGAAAATGGGCCAATTCCCCATCATCCTGGTTCTTGTTTTATTTCACCGAGGGGTAGGCAGGAAAACAACAGCTTATGTGTAAATGGACCATATCAAGGAACAAATCAAAATTACTACATACGACAGGAAATTTGGCTGGCATGGACCCCTGAATTCTGGAACTTTGGAACAAATTATTTGGAATTAATTTGGAAACAAATTTCAAAGTGATCCATTTTTTAGGATTATAAATCCCTGTGGTATTTCAAAAGAGGTCATAGCCAAAAACATTTGTGATGGAAGTACCAATCAAAATTTTCTGGGTGTATCTTAAAATTAGGGATGGACTTTTGAAGACAAGGAGGGATTTTTTGTAGAAATCATGTGATTTAAATAAAAAATGCCTCACCTGTGCATATTTGTAATAGTCGTGCTGTGGAAGATAAATTGCCTTGTTTTATTGCCTGCACAGAAAAATGATAAAGTAAAGTTGTTCATAGGTAAACGCAGTGGTCGTTAAAAAAAGGCATCATCAAAGGGTTGTTTTTTTCACAGGTAACGCTTAAAAAAAATGAATCATTCCTATGAAATCCTAACCCTCCAGCATGTCCAAGATCCTTGGAAGTGAACCTTGCAGTTTCAGTGGAACGTGCAGATGCACTCGTTACTGAGTGGTCTACTGCTGGGACTGCTTTTGTATTGCAATCTAGGCCTGGTGCACTGGGACAATACATGCATTGTACTGGTACCCAGTTGGTCCTGACACTGGTCCAGTCCATTTACTCAACTCCCCCGAAGAATCTTGAGAGAAACTTTGTTCTGCACATGCGCTGCTGGGGTTTGGCACTAATTCATTCCCTCGTCAAGCCCCCCGTCAGCGTATCGCGCATGTGCATACAAGAGTACTCCTGAGCATGTGAATGATACATGTATGTGGGCGCATAGTGCCATGCGTATCCATGTTCAACCTATTAACCTTAGTTTTTTAGTGCTTGCCACAGCCTGTTTTGGACATTCTTTTCCGCTTGTTGCATTAAGCTGGACACATGCCACATTATACAAACATTTATGCAGGGAAAAATGATAAATAGCAGTCAGAATCTGGAAGGACAACTACGGGGTTAAGGCTCTGCCACCAACCACTCACAAATTTGTCCTCCAGGTCGGTCTTGTGCTCTTGGCAGACGTTGAGGTTGTTGGTCAGGTCCTCGTTCTCGGTGCGTTTCCTCTCCAGCTCCTGTACGCATTCCTGCCTCTGCATGTCCGTGGACTCCTTCTCCTGCTTGAAGCTGGTGATGACCCGGTTGGATTCGGTGATCTGCATTTGTAAGGCCTCACTGCGCTTCTCAAGATGGATCTGTGAACACACACCCAAGAAAGAGTTGATATGCAAGAAGTACATTAGATTCACAGTGGACTTTGTTAGACAAAGTCCAATGGACCTGGCCAAAATGTTTGTTGTAACATAGGGTACTAATTTTCCCATTTTTCCTGCACACACTTGTAAGTTATGCATGTGCTGGTATGTACATGTATGTGCACACATGTTAAGTTCAGCTTTTAAAATACAATACATAGGAGAAACTTGTAGGAACTACATGTAAAACATAGACTCATTACTACGGTATAATGGAAACAGAAACTATCCTAAAAAAATGTTGGCAGGTTTAGACAATGGGGCGGTGCGGACAACCGGGACTCTTGCAAAATGGCGGATAGTAACCGATGAAAATAGCAACCATGGCAATGTAATTAAGCCTGCACCAGCCAGTCAAAGGATCAGATGACACAATCATTTCTTTGATCAGAACGTATGCGCATGCTCGTTGCAGTTGTTTTCATCGGCGTGGTGTGGTTCCTACATGCCATTTTGTAAAATTCCTGGATGTCCGCGCTGCCCCACAGACCTTATTTATGGAGAAGCCATGTTTTATCTTGTTCCTTGAATCTACCAAATATTCAATGTCATCTGGTAAGTGGGATGGTGCCAGACTACGTGTATGTTGAGTTTAAAACCTCACTTTTTTTAAAAATATGTTTTAAAACATTTAGGCAATTGATTTATCACATTTAAATAATTCTAAACAACTGGCATGCATTTTTACACACTTTTATTTTGTCACTGTAATTTTTACTCTCAGGTTCCCAAAATGAAAAGTTTTACCTCACTTTCAATTCAAGATGGCCAACACATGCATACATTCAACTGAATGCATTTTCTCTATTGTCACTATTTTTGTGGTATTTATGTGAGCTGCTGACCTGTAATGTACATGTTGCTCTATAGTGTTACTCATGGAACTCATTACATAAAATTTCAGACATTATCTGCAGTGCTGAATGAAAAAAAATTCAGTAAAATTCTCCAAAACAATTTTTGAGAAGTTTTACTGAAATTCTAAGGTCCTATTGACATCCAAAATGGAACCCTAATCCCGAGATGCGCTGTTTTGATGACTCCGCTCAGTAAAGAATTTCCAAAAGCTTGCTCTGTTTCAATTGCCAACCAAGCATCCACAGCACTTTGTCAACAGGGCTGATCCAAGCTGTAATACCCCTTTTCAGATTTGTTTGCACAGGCTAGGTGTCAATGCTGCAATATTTGCTGATAGCACACAGTTAGCATTATATCTGGCATTTGGGATTAACATACATGTATATGTACAGTGTGTACACAACTAAGAATGATTTCTCAGGTATAACTTTTGGACGAAATATAGTTGGGTCTGCGCATCTGTTCAGGCGACACTGTGATGCAATTCTTTGGCATTTTAAAGGGTTTAAACTGAATTTGTTCAGTTTAGTTCAGTTCATAGCATCACATACATATTCAAGGAGGTTTTTATTAACCCTAACTGCCCAAAACCTGCCATACTCCAACAGCAGGTTTTGTGAGGTTTTGGCAGGTTTGGTACCGTACCTGAGGAACTTGTTGTTGAATTTTGTGAGACTTGGGATGAAAGGCCCAGGGAGATGGTGTTGGATTCTGTGTGAGTTGGGACACACAGGGTTCATTGTGTGCAATGTCTGGCTTGCTGTACCAATTGTTGGACTATGCTTGATTTTGTCAGGTTTGGTACTGTTCAGTGCAAGTCATCCTATACTGCATAGACCCATCCATACCATATCACTCAAACTCCAACGGGCTCATTCTGTTGGAGTTTATCAGGTTTGGTACACTACCCTGCATGTACAAGTACATAGACAAGTACATGAACCTGTTGGATTTTGTGAGGTTCAGTATGCTTTCTAGTGCAGGAGCCTAGGGGGTTAGGGTGAATGTTTCACCATCTAGCCGGTCGTCTTTATGCATGTGGGAATCGCCATCATTAGTTTACAAACATTATTTACCTTATCATTAGTTGTAAATGATATGAAGTCATGTACACTGTATGAATGGTTACAAGTACAGTCCGGGTGATAGTAGGCAGGTATTTAATAAAACAAGGAACAGGCATGTACAATATGCATTCTTCAAACAGAATAAAACCTCATTAGAAGAAATCTCTTGGAATTTTTCTAAAATGTCACTGCATTTTGGAGTTTAGGGTGATTGTGTTTCACAACATGATGGAAATTTTGAGCCACAGGGTCATAAGTAGGCATATGGCCAGAGTCTGTAGCTTCGGATCACAGGGTCCGAGGTTCGAATCCAGCTGGTGGCATCATATTGGGATCTTGGGTAAGTTATTTTAACCCTATGTGCCTCTCTCCACCCAGGAGTAACTGGGGACCTGTGAGGGCAGATACTGTTATGTTAAGCCATTTGCATCTGATGTGGCAGCCTCTGGCTAGTATACTCCCCAGGAAGCTGAGATGATTTCAGGAATGTTTGTACATGTACATGTATGTGTATGTGCAGGGATACTGAAACTAAATGAGTGCCACGAGTCCCTGGTATCAGGTGGATTTGTGCATTCAAAATGAATATTCCTTCATCTATATCACAAGGTGTAAGACTTTCTTGACATTTAGTTGAAGCTTAAATTTACATACAATAAAGCTGTATGACAAAATTAGGATCTGTGTAATTAATTCACCAATTAGGTGTGAATTCTTTGAATTTGTCACGAAGACAGGGCAAATTTTGATTGAAAATGAATACCTGAATGAAATTTCAAATGTGTCTTCAAAATCTGACTATTAAAAGTATTTAACTCACAAATTTGCATAAGTAATTAGCTAATTTTATGAAAATAGAAAACTGTTAATGCTAGTCATTTATTAAAAGTATGTGGTCAAAAACAATTTGTTTATTATATGCGAAACACCTCAACTTAATATAATTGTTAAAACTGCAAACACATATTTTAAAATAATTATCAAATATGCAGATTTAATAAGCAAATGTGCAAAAACTGTGAGGAATACATTGATTTCAATGAAGGCGAAAGAACAGTTGTAATTAATGAAATGTTTGTTTGAAGAAAAAAAAATCGGAAAAATGTATTTGGAGTACCAAAAATCCATACATAGTTCAACGTGATGACCTTCAGATGCATTACATTTCACAAAAAATGATCAAAGTGAATAAAAATGCACATGGCAAAACCCTTTGTTCCATTCTTGCCCTCCCCCCTTGTCTATCCGGTTGTTAGCACTGATGCCAGGTGCACTGAAACATCTATTTTTGCATGATTAAAATAAAAAAGGCACACTGAAACATGACCCACACTCCAACCAAATGCCATGCATTATTTAGGGTATGAGGGAACCTTCTTCCGTAACAAAATCTGGTTAAAAGCATGAATGTTGGCGTTAAAATAAGTTGCAAATCAGCATTTGATCAGTCATGTCATTTGGCCTGACAACATGTGCACGCACACCGGATTCGATGTTCAGATCCCATATACTACCCTTCATAAAAAGGGATTTCCTTAAAATCCCATTGTTCAATAGACATTTATAATTTTTATTCTAAATCTGTAATAATAATAATGAAGGTATTGATCCAATTTGAAGTGCTAAAGCCGAAGAATGCTGGAGGTCTTCTTCTCTCCAAATGATGATGTACATGTATTGTAAAGGATTGGGCCAACAGGAATCTGGCAAATTTTGACCCAAAAAGACTGATTTAAAAAAGCCGAGTTTGCAAATTGGCCAAAAGTGTGTGCCAAGAACTGTGTGTTGATTGACTGGAAGCAACGCATGCCATAGGAACTGTACAACGCTGTGTACGCTGTGCATGTGCTGTGAGCACATACATGTATTTCGGCAACGGAAGTGTTTGAGTGGGTGAAGTGCCTACTGTTAGTCCTCGATGATTTTGGAAGTTCTGAACCCAATTTGTACCCATAAAACTGTTTTTAAATTTTTTTTTCAAAATCAGGGTGCCAACATATGCTCCATGAAAGTATGTTTTACAAACAGCAGATCCAAAGGGGGCAGATCCAGCACATTTTCAATTTATGTACACGTCTGTGCTCTCCTGAGGTTCTCAGTAGACCGTTGTCCCTCTCCCCCCTGGCTCTGTAGGAAATATCACATGTAAACAAAGTATGAGGTCATCTGTAAATAAATGTACATGTAGGCCTATTATAAATACATACATTGTACTCATACATACACGTACATGTATAAGGACATGCACAGTATACATGTACGTGTACATTGTACCATCTCCCTTTTTCTCTCGTGTATTTTAACCAGTTACACGTATTTCAGGTTTTCCTGTGTGTTGTCCAATTGGCCTGTTGAACATGTACATGTACATGTATGCAACCTTAACATGACACACTGCTTGCTGAAACGGCTCATGATGAGTCAGTTCCATAAATGACTGTTATTTACTTCTTAGGCCTCAAAATAATGGTTCCCCCTTCGATTCCTACATGTACATGTAATTGCACTAGGGCATGGATGTGACAGAACGACATGATAGAAACACTGAATGTTTCATTAAAATTTATGTATTCAATGTGGACAGGGTTGCATCATGCATGTACAGGTACCTACAATGTATGGTAATTGCCTAACCTGACATCTATTGAAAAAACATACATGTACAGCACATGTATCGATGTGCGCCTATCTGGCAATGGATTAATGCTTGATCCAAACAGGTACTGCTCTTGCCTTGTTTAATGTTTTTCAAGACAGCCAAGCACTGGTCACCCAAACAGGGTTAATTGTGAGTTCCACAACTGGGGTGGAGGGAGGGTGAATTAGTGAACAGAGCATTCGATGGCAGTGCTGGGACCAAAATTTGGAAAGAAATCCATATCAAATCATCACAATTTTCTAGTGCTGTAGCGTGTTAACCTAAATTCTAAAACTTATTTCCTAGAAGTACTATTACATTTCCCTTTGTTAAGCAGTGTTATGATGCACTGTATATATACACTTGCTCTAACTACTTGCAGACCTCCAAAGCGCTATGTTCCCATTGGAGTTTTTTTTTGGTTCTGTTACCGTAACTTTCCTGAAGAATTACAAAATTAAATGGGAACACATGGTAGACTAACATCCTCGTCAACTTACTGCGATTGTGATGTAAAACTAACAGGCCAAAAAGGGTTGCTGAAGATTTCCACGCAGCCATGGTACATGTAAATTAGCAGGGGCGCAAAACAGTCAAATGGGAACAGTTCCTGTACAAAGCAGATTGACCACGACCAAGCTAAACCTGCGAACCAGACTACTGGTGCACAGAGATTGATAGCGGGCACGCAAAAATGGCTGTATGGTTCCCAGTCTCCAGCTCCGTGCATACTGTACAGCAGCATGCCACCTACACACACAGTGAGGTGTGCCCGGATAAAGCTATACATGCACATTGTGTACAGGGCTTTTCATGTACCGGTTCATCTTATTTGTGGGAGATTTGGCCGAATTCATCTGATTTCGTCATGATTTGTACAGTGCATGCAGACAATGTAATCAGCCAGTTTTATGAGGCCTAACACAGCAAATAAACATTCTGTCACGGTAAAAAAAGTCCAGGTGGGAATGCACGGTAGATTGGCACAAAGGAATGTTGTGGTAAGTTTCCGCATGCCCGTAGAAGAAAAAGTCAGATAGAAACACGCTTCAAGTCACTACTGTGTGTGACTTGGAGCCCTTTGACATTTTATGGGTTTGTAACGCTAGAAGTTTTTTTAATGCAGCCCATACATTTAAGTCAAATTGGGGTTCTGTACATTTTCCTTTGAAAAAATCCACTTTGTCAATCAAATCTTTCCTCAAAAGTCATCAAAACAGATGCACTGACTCCAATGACCCATGGGTTAAGGACTGTGTGACTGACTATTTTTGGAAAAAAATCAGAGCTTTTACTAACCAATGTCTCATTCTCCTGACGAAAAAACACATCACACATTCCGCAGGTGGTGTGAAGTAAGTTACGTATTCCTCATTTGAAATTCGACATTCACTGACGAACAAGTACCAGTGCTTCAACATTGAATAAGTACCAGGTTTACATTCAGCAATCACTCAGGACGCACATCCTCAGAAACCATGGGTTGTAAATGGGACAAAAAACAAACTGCGCGCCACCTACATTTGAGGGCTTGTTTGACCCCTAAAAAACCCATGCCCTGGGTTACAAGGAGTGGTTGGTGATTGAGAACTATGACATCAGCTTCAATGTAATCTGGAGATGGGGCACGGGGTTTGGTTATTCTTTTTTGATTTGAGAAAAGTTTGGTGTGATGTATTCACTTTCCTACTCTGGTTTGAAAATGAAGAACTCCACCAACAAAACTTCAGTCAAAGCCGTTTTGACCATGAAAAACTGCGTTCCCCTGGTTGAAATGGAGGCAGCAGGGTCGCAGAGAACAGTCCCAACTGTAGTGCTGCAGTTGGGCTGGCCCAACTATTGTTGACCAATGCCTGTGGGAATTGTCTCAACATTATCCAAGTCAATGTGTCTCACGCTTGACACAATTCATCTAAAATGTGGCACTTCATCTCTTCATCTAGCCCTATGACCAATGACATGGCATTTGTAAACATCATGCAAACAGGACTTCTCTGCTGTAGTTGGGCGGGCCCAACTGTAGCACTCTAGTTGGGACGGACCCAACTATAGTTGGGACTGATGGTAGTTGGGGCATAATAGCACTAGTAGTATTTTACTGACATGACTGAATGAATTTGAAGTTTATAAACAAAGAAGTTTGGCAATAACGCACGAGGAAAGTCGAGGACAAGTGCGCCATGTTAAGGAACTTAACGTACGCGGTACACACAACACAGGCATGACATGCATGACATGGCTAACGCCGTAACTACGGGCACTACCATTGCTAAACCTTTACAAATCTCCATTCAAAATATGCACGAACAATCTTCGGCTTACTTTCGACATTGCCAGCTCCTCTAGAGTAGACGTCATCTCTTGCACCTGCTTCTGGAGAAGTTTACTTCTCGAGGAAACATTCCAGTAATTGAATGCTAGCACACATATGACGATAAGGAGCCCAAAAGTGAGAAACTGGGGAGTTTTTCCTCTCGACATCCCGTTCGGTGCCATCTTACTCTTACGCTGCATGTTTGCCAACAAGATTGTTGAGCAAAAGCTGGTTACCGGCGCGATACAGAAAAATCGACTAAGAGAGACATGAGTACCAGTTAAAGGCAGTTCACGTTAGCAGGTGCATGGTCATAGTATTGTGGTTGGAGTGACAGGTGGATGTACCGGCGACTATGGGGGAGGGGGAGGGACGTGGCTTGCGCCCCATCACAAACTATGTGAATCGATCATAATGTCATCTGCAACGTTTTAGCATCGACAAAACAGTTTTCCTTTTGATAATACTCCGATGTGATGCACCGAGGATTTGTCGTTGGGAGGAAGACTCGGACCGGATTTAACCCCCCCCACCATGGAGGTAGGAAACACGCTCCCGGCCCCTCAATCACCCTTGGGACCACCACTATACTCCAATAAAGGGATTAATGTCCGTCCTATGTGACTAAGCCTATGTACGAGAGAAAACAAATCTGTAAATATCAAATACAAACACACCCAATACTACTAACGATTATGATTTCGTCTCTCGCACGATAACTGTGTATAGTACTTCTTTTTCCACAATCGACTTTACTCATTTCGCCTTCCTTGCTTTCCCTTCTTGAATGTTATGTTGACTTAAATCTACGTCCTTAATACCCCCCCCCAAAAAACACCCTCACCAAAAGAACATTAATTAATAAAAAAGTTAAACTAACGATGCCGTGATAATTTTAAGACGACATTCTGCAACGCATGTAAAGGTTAGTGCATCAGTAACAGTATGGTGCAGTGCACTATCTGTGTATCCACCTGTCGGTAACAACTTGACATAAAGAATCTGACGGGCCTACCCCCCCACACACACACAAACCCCCACATGGAAATTTCCTGGATGCCCCTGCACCAAACCTGATTCAATCCAATTCAAATTCAATTTATTCAACATTTATTTAAATACTTTCACAACTAGATCAAATTCAAAATCCCAATGAAAAAAAGTAGATAAACACAACAAGAACAGTGCATGTCTGAAACTATATAAACAAGCTGTGACGCTAAAAGAGGATAAATGTACATGTATAGTGCTCTTCGTATAAGCCGAGGCTTGTAATGATCAGCCTGCACTGTGCGTATGTGTACACGCGCCTATATGCTTTACAGTTCAGACAGGTTTGTTCTCAGCAAAAAACAAGCTTTTCGTGTCATGCTAACCACACAGCTGGGGATTTCAACAGCTGTCTCTACCATATGCATTAAAAAAAACTTTCTTTTGGCGCCACAAAACATATCGATCTTTTTAACGTCCATGCGAACTGTTGCTATGGTTCCACAGCTGACTGAGAATTCATGACCTGCAATATTTTGTTGCGTTCATGCATGTTTCCCGTGAGCATATAATGATAAAGAATATCACGAATTCTTGTGGTTCGGTCATAGTTTTACTTACAAGAGTAAAGTATGTCTTTGAATTGAAAAAGGATAGGGCTTGACAGAAATTCACAGAACATATCTAGCCCTGAATTATGATTTAAGAAAAGGATCTTGAATTGTGATGCTACATTTCAATAGACGTATTCGCGGCGTCCCAAATTTTAGTCGTATTCCTGAACTTACAGTATAAATTTGAAACTCTTAATGGGATGGTACCAGGTGATTTTGGGGGTTGGAATGAAATCGTAGAATATAGAATGGTTCTTTGAATTTAACGTTTCCAAATAAATACACTACGTTTGGGAATATGACATAAGTTGGGTCCCCATGAATGGGGCCTTGGCCGTTTTCCAATACTCAACTTCGACTCCGTTCAGGTTTCAAAAGGTTTTTTTTTTACAACCTGACTTTGAAGCTGTAAGCGCAGTAATTAGTCTAATAGTGCCACAAAACATCAAATAAGATGCAACAGAGCAAAAACTTACAGTAATCCAATTTGATTTAAACGCTTCAGGCCCACAATCGGGGGTTGGTTTCGGGGACAAACCTGAGACGGAGATGAAGTTGAGTATTGGAAAACGGCCCCATTCACTCATGAGCAGCGTCGGGGTTTTGGAGCGCCCCCGCATTACATAATAGCAACTCGGCTTTGTTTGTTATAGGCCTTTCGTGCTTAACTTAAAATAAAAACGAAAAACAACATTTCAGTATTTGGGTGAGTAAAGCATGAAGTTCATAGTTTCTGCGGCGACGGAGGACTTTTTGTTTGAGCTAGCATCTCGAGTGGCAGGGGGACTAGAATGAGGAGAACCACAGACAGAACGAAGCCGCGTATTGGAAAATACTTCACGGTCTCGCTTTTCCCTTATGTTAACTAATGTTCTACCCTTTTCTTTCAAGTTAAAGTGCTGTTAACAGGTGATGCAATGTAATCTTTTAAATGCTTTAAATGTGTACCACGGTGTCCGGTTCAAAAGTGTGATGTCATTCCTGTGACAAATCTAGAGGTTACAGCTTTTTCAGTACCAACATTTGCTAGAATTTGGGATATTTTACTATCGTGATTTTTATGAGATCAATCAGTGGTCAACAAGATGGTCGCTCGACCCAGCTTGGCCAGGGTTGTAGACTGTCGGAGAAAGATCAACAACCTGACTCGTTCAACAGCGGCGTGTAACATTTCCCCCGTAAGCTATTGGAATGGCCGATCAATATACTTTGGAACAATTATGCTGTTGAAAGGAGAGCTGTTCGTCTAGGCCTAAGAGTAAAACTTGCACATTAACGCTTGGGTGCTGTGTTGATTTGTTCTTGAGAAATATGAGAATTTGACAGGTGACTGATTTCCTCAAATTAGACTATGAAAACAGATCCACCATTACGAAAAGGAGGGTGTCGGTATAGTACACGTCGTGTGACTTCGGCCACTCCCACAGCTACATGTGTCCTTAAATTAGTGGTGGAAGCAGCCCTGACTTGGTCTTTGTCCTACAACCAAACAGTGACAAGGTTTTCTCAAAAACCATGCTGACAAACAAACTCCCTCTTTGCATGAAACATACACAAGTATGACACAGGGGGAAGTGGGATCTTTGTTTCTGTTATTTGCTTAATTATACTGTAAATAATTATCCAATGACAAAACGTACATATCACATGTATCGATTAATTGAAGGATTTGGACAAAAGGCCATCGCATCTGGTATGGAACACGCGCAAGGTACGTGGACATTATCATTTGACGTGTGTTTATTATGTTCACAACGGCACCGTGTAGATATTCACAGCATTCAAGCTATTACAACCCGGATTCAAACATCTGTGTCAATTTTAAGTACAAGAAAGGCTTCCATCTAAAATCACGTTTGGTTTGTATCTGCAGTGTGTAAAAAGTTGTAGCTGCGAACATTTATTTTAAAAGATCGGAGGACCCATTAGTTGCTGCTGCAGAGGTTTGTAACTTGAAGACGCACGCGACACTTCAATGGGTGTCGCCCACACTTAATGTTGAGCATTTGGCTGATCTTTCCGTTGTACAGGTGGCTCCATCTTCCGTTTTTCAAGACCTCCCAGAACACGCGTACAGAGCATTTCGTGTCTGTGACACCTGCAAATTGGCATTGCCAAGTTTTAGTCGACCTTTGATTAAAAACAGTAGATAGCGACATTCTTCACAGGCATGCCTGCTAAGAATGCCTCGTTCGTCCTGGCCTCCCTGGCGCTCCTCAGCCTGGGCTTCAACCTCTACAGGCGAGTATTCACTGCCAACGAAATGCTGAGATGCACCAAGGACCTCCAGATGACCCGAAGAAACTCCATAGTAGTACGCGAGCGGCTGGTCCGAACGGCAGCCATGCTGACCGAACTGAACCGGACCATAGCGGGGTTGGGAGAGCCCAATGGCCCGGCCGCCGACAGGTCTGCTCTTGGCGGAAAGCTGTGGCCATCAGAAAACGAGGACTTGGTGGTCAGGATCAGCGCGATGAAACGGGAAAACGATAAAGCCAAGGTGTACCTAGTCAAGCTGCAAGAAGACCTGAAGGGGACTGAGAAAGAGGCGAGCTTAGCAATACTTAACGGCGGGAAATTGACTGATGAGATCAATGATTTGAGAGAAGAGTTCAAACGACTTAAGCGACAATTGGCAAGTATAATTAAATTAAAATGTGCTAATGGACTATTTTATTTGAGAATGGAAACACGACGAATGCAGTGGAAGTTCATCTGCACCCAATATTTGTCCACTTCACGGTATTTGCTATTAAAACGATCAATGTAATGCTTCAAGAGCATTCCCCGATTACAGTGTGTCCCAAATGTCCAGGCTTGATAATGTTTATGATTTCATTTTACTTGAAATCTGCCTCGTATCAGTAACACGAGCGCTCAAAATTGAGTTGGCATCAACTGGTCTGTACTTATCAACTTGTCTCAGTGCATCATCGTCTCCTGCGAAATCAAATTTGCTTGTGTCTATGACAGAATACAGCTTGATTGTCCAACCCAAATAACATGAAATTATAAGCATCCTCAAGCCAAGAGTGTCCTCTTTAAAAAGATACACATACCTCCAGCTGACATTTTGTATTTAAACCAAATTTTCAGGGGAGGGCAAAATGTGAGGAGAACATTATGCAATTTTTAAGGCTTTAATTGATTGTTTTGTTGAATGTTGGTTCTTTCTACACGCTTGGGGAATATGAGAACTGAAACCGGCCCCCAAATCGCTCCTCTTGTATTTACAAAAATAGGCCTTTTTAGGGATGGATGGTCCCAATTTGTCTTCCCCGAATCCGCTGATGGCGGAAAGGGCGCTTTATTGGAAACAAATTCCTTTTGAGCCGACAGCATTGGCTGTCTTTTTCACTTCGCTGGTTTACGTTTATTAAGTGAACATAAACCAGAGTGTTGGTATATGAGTCCCTAGCTGGACCAAGAGAGGGAGCAATTTTCCTAGCAACGGAGGCTCCTTTGGTCGGAACCAGATCGTATAGCGCCGCTTGGCGGCGCTATACGATCATTGGTCGGAACTGCACTTTGCTGGTTTACGAACAACTTTGAAATGCACGCGATACGGTTGTGTCGCCACCAACAACATTAACACTCCCGACCAACGTGGGTGCTTCTACCCAAGGCGGATAGAAAGTGTTCCCAAGTCATACAATTCCTGTTCTGATCCACAAAAGGCTACATGAAATTGTACTGGGAAGGGGGGTAATCGTTCGACCCAGCCTCTCTGTTGTTGACTGGTGAGGGACACTTCCAACCCATACTGATATCATTCCTTAATGTATTTCTTTTCCATTCAACTGCATTTGCAGAAGGCAGCAGTGCGCAAGGACATTTCCTAAGTCATACCGACGACATGCACCCACTACGACGTCATTCAAACATGAAAAGGTCAACAACAGTACTGTTGTCTTGCTCCCCCGTGTTGATGTGGATGGATCTGGGAATGAGTCGTCACAAAGGCTTCGCACTCTGAAGCAGATGCCCCAAATAAAAGGGACTGCTGTTCTGGACCCACTGTTGGAGCGATGGGACGGGGTTGACGTTAACAACATTTTGGATTGGATCCGACGCCAGCTTAGTGAACGGCTTACCGAGTCATCATTCAACTCTATACGGATTCATGAACCAATTTTGAAAACATGAATGGGAAAATGTAAAATAGTAATGGACAAAAACCGGGGAAGGCTCATTCTTCAGCTCAGCGGCTCGGTTTGAGTTATGCGAAACCTCTTATACTTTACAGCCGCTGGAAATTTGGAAAACAGAGGCTTGTAATATAGGTTCACTGAACTTGTCAACTATCTGCAGTGTTCATTTACATCAGATCTGAAATTTCAATTCAAGAAACCTTCGTGTGCTCTCTTTTCCTATTCTCAACTGAAAAGAATGTGGTGTCAAGTTAACACTCTCGATATTTATGACAACACATTACCGGTGTTGTCTGACATGGGTACCGAAGGTGTTTATCTAGGATATAGTATTTTGTGTGTGTGTGCCAATAGTATTCCTTCGACTTTAGGATGCTCAACGCCCAAATCTGGGGGCGGGGAGATAGCCCATTCCCCCTCGATGATCAACCCTATTCCATTTGATCTAGTTAGAATTTGAAAATCCGAAACTTCAGAACATATTCCACCTCGTTGAGGAAAGCAGACACGTTTTTGTCAATACAACATAAAATCTGATAGCTCTCTAAGTCAACTAGGGTGCAAGTGGGACTTGCCTGTTAGCTTTGTTTTAACAAATAAGTTTCTTTAAAAATTCACGAACAGGTTTTAACTAATTTTAAACTTGGTCTTTATTATGCAAGTAAAAAATTGACCGTTTTAAATCTCAGCATAAATTCACCATTCGAAATTATTTTGGAATGTAATTACAAAGCACGTTAAAATGGTTGTTAAGAAAAAAATCAACATAAATGCGACAGTGTTACATTTCTATACAAACCACATTAAACATTTAACAGTGTACCATGAATACATTAAACATTCATACATGCTGTTGGAGAAATAATCTCTCTTCCATTTCTGTTGTATGGGCTACCACTGCTTATGAAAATGGCAACTTATTTTCGGCATAATGTAAGACTAACCCGTTGTGATCTGGAATACGACCCTTTCCCCCTGTTGTCATGATAAAATTATGAAAATCATGTCATCGTTAATTTTTTTGTAGGGTGTTAAAGTTGACTTGACGGCCTTAAAGGTACCATGTGATAGAAATATTTTACTAACTATTAAATCTTTGAAATTGCTCCTTTGTGTTACAGATAACCTTATTTTATGTTTGTTTTGCTATTCTTATCTGTATTTTGCATATTCATGACTAAAACTGTGATGTAATCCGAGGCACTAAACCTCGACGTTGCATTGATTTGTGCACAAAAATTGCTAGAGTTTTTATAATTTTCTATCAAAGCTTTCCACTTCCTTTGGCACGTTCGTTGTTCTGTAAGTATGTGGCAATAGGCCAGAGAGAAACGTTTTCCCTGAAATGTTTTCAAAAAGCAAATTTGGGGTTCAAAATTTGAACATGAAAACATGCAAATTGAACAGTGTCTTCCTAGATTAACATTGTACCGATAGCGCCCTCACTTGTCCAGAAAAGCTTCATCAATTTTGAATTTATAAAAATGTGCATTTTTACAGTTCACTTAACTTCAGAAAGATTCCAAACAGTTTCATGAATTCAAGGAGAGTAAAAGTGATTTTTAAGAAAAATTTATTGCATTGATCCTTTAACTTGGCAGGTAAATTACTTATAATTAGTTTTTCCCCCTTTTTTAAAGAAGAGCAATTTTTAATTAAGGGAATGATTTATCTTGCATAAATCATATCAACAACAAATAAATAAAAAAGATAGGATTTATATTGTGTATGCCATTGACCATCCTTCATTTATTGTTTCCCAGAAACCTGCTGTATAAGACGAGAGGCATTTTGGGTCCAGTATTCACAGGTTTCCAGCCACTGACTTTTTTGCAACGGGAAGATGAACACTCGGACCACACACATTTGAAATGATTTTTTTTGGGGAGATTGGTCACTTGTTGCAAGCTCTGATTTCAAAAATAGCTTGTAATTCCAATGCCTCATGCCCAGTGCTGTAAATCGGCGGATGGGGTGGGGAAATGTGGGGGGGGATGACATGCTTGGCCGTGCAAATTTGAACAGCGGACAATTTGCTGACACTGTATGACACTATATAGAGAGAGGTATTCACGATACAAATGTACATCTGTAAAAAGTATTATATTGGTATTCATTTTCTCTTACTGTTCTCCCTTTTTGAGTGCTGTTGAGGGAAGTCCGATGAATTCTTCACATCCGTCGGCCTTAATTTTTCTTTCTCACCACGAAAGAGTGGGCCATAATTCAATAGCCCATCCTCCACCCAAAAAGTAGAGGGAATATATATCCCTATCCCCGGGATTTAGGCCTTTCTTGGGTCTTTTTCAACAGGGATCATCACCCTGCCAGATTTTGTTTAACAATTTATCCAACCTCAAACCACTAGGAGTAGTTTTTACACCCCGAAAAACAAATCCAAGGTATTTCATGCTATGAGCCTCGAGCTGGAACAAGAGAGGGCGCAATTTTTCTCGCAACCCAGGCTCCTACAGTGGGAACTGCACTTCGCCAGTTTATAAGAAACTATGGAAATAATGTACTTGCACAGTCGCATCTCAACAAAAAATCAGTAGTCCCCACCAACATGGCTCTTTTCAACTGATGAGAGGGTGCTTCTTTTCAACGCAGATTGTCTATAGCTGTAGTTGGTGCGACATGCCTCTGGTCTACATGAAGCGATGCACAAACACAAATCACTCGAAAAGTGGGTTGGCTAAATCATCAATGTCAGTTTGTAATGACCAATTATTAGGTGATAATAATTTATATAATTATTAACAACAAAGTTAACGTAGAGCAAATACCACACTGTATGCACGGCCCCTACTCCATAGTGTTGAAACTGAGATGAAATTTCGGAGGGGAGGGCCTTCCGGCTGTACATAAATGATTTTCTATTAGGAATTAAAGCAAATAACCGTGGCTTGGACAGTGGAACCTCACTGATAAGAGGTCCTTTAGACTTTGCAAATTAACATTTTGTAACAGGAACATTGTATTATCAGGAATAAAAACAATGAATAATGATAACAATAATTATAATACGGGATTTCTATAGCGCCATTCCATCTAGATCATGGCGCTAAGGGTAACAATGACCAATGATAAAATGACGTTTTTCGTTTGTTTGTTGGGGTGTTTGTTTGTTTTTTGTTTAGGATGAAGCAGTTTCCAGAGCAGGTATTGTATGGACAGGTACTGTATTCCACAATGTGGGACTGGAGATTGTAAAGGCTTTGTCAGTGACACTGTTTTTGATCTCGGTACTGACAGGTCGACCAGGAATATGTAGTGTGAAGCAATGATCCAGATATTTAGGAACTGTGTGGTAAACGAGCAGAGCTATCTAAATTGAATTCCCTGTCGGACAGGAAGCTGGTGAAGTCGGGCAAGCAGTAAAGACACCGGTTCGCGCCAGCCAGCAGCGGATAACGCGGGTAGTGCGATTCTGAAGTCGTTGGAGTCTTGTTAGATGTGTTTCAGCAACGCCAAAAATAACAGAGAATTGCAATAATCAAGCTGCGAGAGAACAAGGGCTCGGATGAAGTGATGACCGAAATCAAAATCAAGGTATCGGCGAATTCGTGACATGTTCCGAAGGTGGAAGTTAATAGACCGCAGCGTGTGTAGACATGGACATGTGGACATTTATGCTTCAGAACAAAGGATTGGGACCTAACCTTTCCTGACTATAAGCAGAATGTTGCAGTGTTCTCATTAAAGAGGTTTGTACGTTCGTCTGTATAGGTTGTGATTTCATGAACTTCCCTGGAGGTGGAGCACCGGCCCCATAAATACGCTACTAGGCCCCCATGTAGTACGCTTCAAATGTCCTGCTTAAAAAACTCAAGGCAAGACATTTCATGTATCTTTGGCATCCAGAAATGCTGGAAAGTTATCAGACTGTGAAAAATGTCAAAATATTACATACCTCGTTGGAAAAGTTTCGCTTAAACTCCAAACATTTTCAGAAAACATTGTCACCTATAGCCTTTCGATCCCGGAAAGGTGTCTGATTTACCACGCCCCTCATGAAAACATGCACGCTCACGTGCAAGCGTTCCCCACGATAGTGAATAAAGCGATCTTTTCCCATAATGTGACAATCTGTAATGTTTGCGATTGACGGCAGATATAGCGGTGAACTGATTCCACGTGAGAGCGATACCTTCAAATATTACAAAGGAAACGTCATAAAACATCTAATGATGAACTCTCCTCGAAGAAGTAGACACTCTCACCATACTGAACTTTTGTAGTCTTGTTTCCTTTTAGGTGCTTCATCAACTCGCGGCGCATCTTCTCTTGTCTCTGGAACATCTTGAACCTTTGTTTTCTCAGATGCAAAGAGGCTTTCTTCAGTCTGTTCACGGTGGTCTTGTATTCCTCATTGTCTTGTGTCAGCCTGACCACGCGTCGCTTCGCGTCTCGTAACCGTTGGTCCAGTCGGCGAGTGGCGTTCACCAGGACGGCCAGCGACGCTGCGTCGGCTCGAATCCTGGCCAGTAGTTGCCCCTCGTGGGAGCGAAGCGCAAAGCGCTCCGTGGAGGAGCTCCAGTAGCTGGCCAGCAGGAAGGAGATGGTGAGCAGCAAGACGAGCAACGTGGACGGGGACGAGGCGTCGCGGAGATGTCCTCGGAGTAAGGAGCCAGTCATCGCGTCCACTTGTCCGCATCTATGCCACAGTGTTGTGAAGGCACCTGTTTTCCAGCTACCCTGGATTATTCACCTCTGGATAAAACCATAGCCGTGCATATTCGCATGTGTCTACCTTTTTCCATATTTTTCTTTATAATGATGAAACCAACGAAAATCCGTCACACATTGTCTTCGCCGTTCTTAAGTGCACATTAAAGGTTACCACACTGGCAGTATGCATCAACACAAAATTTCTGGCATAGATAAGGCTCATTTGTATCCTTGGAGCCCATCACTCGACCATTCAGTTGATCACGCCAGCCTTCCAGCTCTGGGGAAGCCAGAGATGTTGCCACAATTGTTATGGAAAATACAAAAATTTCATTGGCTGAGTGACGCACAAAGAAACACTACCGTTAAGCAAATCCTTATCGACCCATCTGTACATGCCCGTTTATGATAAAGAGTGGAAACTGTTAAGGATGAACCGTCGCCTTAGTAACGAGGAAAAAGCTAAAAATAGCGGTATAACAGTACTACAGTGATGCATCGTGGACACATTGAATCCTTGTCATTATTAGAATGTGTGTCAAGCAATTACGGACGCCCCCGTCATACTTGTCATAACACTTGATCTATTTGTATACGCGGAATTAAATACCAACAGCCTTCATCGGCCATTATGCAAAATAGGAAAACCTGATAACAAAAAATGAAACAATAAAATTCTCGACATGGTCTCAAGCGACCGTCTGCAAATTTAACATTTTTTGTCTGTTTTATGATTGGAGCTGATCGAAACCGCCACTTGACGTGAATGTCACGAAAGTGGGAGACTCAGTATACATGTACTTGAGCTCCTCCCATTTACTGCAGCTCTGTGTTTCATCATCCGAGGAAAAGCACTAAGCGAGAACAAGCAAAACCCAACCAGAAAATATTGTGTAGTGTATATAAAAGAAGAGGGAAAGTGGATTGAAACTGATCTACATGTCGTGAGGCTTGTGGATGATTTTTTTTGCTGTAGAATTATAGACTTTTTAAAAAATATTATGACGGTTTCACTCATGTGTCGTAAATTTTCTACGCTTCAAAACGTGGCGAGCCTGGCGAGATGGATCTCGTTTTGGGTGTCAACTTTGCATGCCTTGGAAGATTTGCCGAACATGATTTTGAGGCAGGGCATTGAATGAACTGAAACTATCTTCTATCTATTCAACAGAGGAATTTTCTCTTAACGGTTCAGCATAAAACCTAGGTTGCCTCGGAATATACCACTCTCGGACTGAACTATATGTATATCTTTTTAGTGAATGGCAGCTCTGATAAAATATTAAACTATGGCATTTTTATTTTGCTGGTTTTTTAACTGGTACATAAAGAATATACTGTATCACTCCCACGTCATTTTAATATGTATTTCACAATAGAGCCTTCAAGCTGACCCCTGAAGGCACTCTTCCAAATCCCTGAATAGGAAAAATAATGTGCAAACATTGGAATTTGCAATCATTTTGAGCTTCTTTACTTCTTATAAAAATCACCTGCGAAAAAAGGACTTTGTAAAAGATTTACTAGCTTATAAATTATTTTATAAGACTGAAAAATTTCCCGACCTGAAGGGGAAATATTATGCAAAATAATGACTTTATTTATGAGAAAAATTGACTTTTCACTTCCGAAAATATAAAAGACATGACAACCAATACAACACTCGTACACACGCAGACGAAAGTTTCACAATTTAGTTTAGCAGTCTATAAACAAAGTTTTAAAAAACCTGCGTTTATTCCCCGCCCCCAAATCTAACCTTTGCTGACGAGAAATGCCTCGAGGCAGCCTGATCACATTTTTACACAAAACGCTGGGGAAAATCAAGACTAATATCGTGGCTCTGGAGGCATTTACTAAAGCGGTGCGAAGTCTAACATTTCAACTATTAAGGAAACTTCCACGAGGCATGAAGACGAGTCTTCTCTTACGACTGGCCACAAAAACCACTTTCCCATGAGGAAAGTACATGTTCTGTCCCAAGACGGTTGTGTATTAACGGTCGACGCGGCCAGACTGAATCTAGAGCCCATTCATTACAGGTAGGTATATAAATCTTAAATAAACACTTGTTCTCAAGTTTGTTTGACATGAATGTTTCTTTGGGTGATTTTGGGCTAGAAACCTTTTATCCAAAAGTTGTGGATCGTACAAGAGTTCCGGGAGCTCTCCGCGTGATCTTTTATTTTCAGGTCTATCTTTTACACCGATTTAATTTAGTTATTTTAAACCTGCATTTACATTATCCAAAAATGGATTGAGATGGACTGTACGGTCTCAATCCCTGACCCTGTCAAAAATGTAGTAATAGCATCAGCATTTACCCTTTGCGATGATCAGTAATCATGCCGGAAAAAAAATTGTGGGTTGCAAAACCCTTCAAAGCTTGTGAAACTTCTCACCAGCCCTTAGACAACGTTGGGTCCATGCAGTGCTCATTCAAGCCCGTTAGCCAAGGGTAAAACCTACCATTACGGGTATACCTGACGCTAAATATCATTGAAAGTCGGAAATATGACAAAGTTAATGCTTCAGAGTAAGTTCTCGTAAAGTTTGAGAGGTTCAAATTTCTTCGGTGCATTGGGATATAATTTATAAAGATTGTACTTAATTCATGTTACATAAAATTGGAATGAAAGTGTTTGACCTTGTAAGCTTTAGTTTTCATTCTTTCCATCAGGGGTAGTTGTCACCGATGATTCCAGCTCTGTTTAAGTTTTTACACCTTGTTCTTTCCCGATTGTTGAATCGTTGAAATTTGAAGTACACATCTGCAATCGTTATAACGATCACAAAGTCACAATTTCCGTGAATATGTCATATCTGAAAGTGGCGAAGCAAAGGTTCCCCGAGAAGTGACTTCCTGGCCATTAATTTCTGTCAGGCTTACACAAACGAACTTGACAACCGTGATCGCCCAACACGTGAAGATGGTTCACAGGTTGGGTTTTTTTTTCGGCCAATCAGGTTCTGGTAACTATCGTTATCAATATGGATTGGAGTCAGTTTTTCAGTTAGAGTCTATATTGCTCTAAGCAAACATACAAAGGTCCTCTTTGAAAGCCTATGCAGCAATTTTTCTGCTGGCACAAAGATAGCAGAAAAGTGTGTTTACAGCGTACAAAACAATGGAAAAGCACGATAATGCACAGAGTGTATGAACAGATTATGTGACAGTGATATGTACCACAATTGTTTGCTGGTTGGAGCTAGTAACCACGACAAAGACGGGCTATACAGCACCACCATCCACAAGTCCGAGCCAAAAATGGCGAGAAGTTTCGGGTTTCGGTCGTGTGTGAATAGGTGCCGGTGATCAGTAATGAAACTTCAGGGTGACAATTAAACGGGCTGTAAACTGACCCAGAGAGTGATTTCTTTTCATGACAATCCAGATCGCAAAAGTAGAAATTCGAAACGAGAGACTAAAATGCAAGTGGCTTAAGACCAAGATTTGCTCTTCAGTCGGAGACAACGTGGATGCATATTGCTCCTAACACAAGGACTTTCAAGGTATGCAGTGACATTTTCAGACACCACCCGACTGTAGCTGAGTTTTACAAACATTTTTTATACTAGCACCATTCATTTAGTTTTGCAAAAATGTAGCACATACGTGTATTATAGCAGAGGATGTGATTGTGTATACTGTGCATGTTGTTGGTGTTGAATTTTAACTTACAACAAGTGAGAGTGCGTTAGTATTGGATGAAGTGAGATGGCGCCGTGGGTTTTTCGCTACGACGTAATATTCCAGACATATAGGACTTTAAAGAGCTTCTTGGACCAAGTTTCAAAGTAAACAGATCATTTCTGAGGAAACTTTTGACATCAATCAATAGCTGGTTGTAACGCAACCCATACACAGAACAATTATTTTTCTTGCCCGATATTTTCAACAAAAAGAATTCACTTTTCTAACCAACAAGTCTTATCTTGCCAATGTTTATATTCAATTTTACTCTGCACAGTATGCTCAGTGCTTTACGAGAGCTTGAAAAAAAAGTCACCCACTTTCGCTGATGGAATTTGAACTGATGACCTCATCCTTTTATTTTTACCGCAGCGTTCGGTTCCCAGTGCCACTTGACCATCGAGCTGGTTGGGATCGATTGATCATTATTTCGAATCGATACGGCAGAGGGCACTGCAGTTAACTGCTTGACATTATTGATGAATTTTTGTCCATTATTGCCAGTATGACAAGATTAAAGCTACGTTTTGTCATCATAACCAAATCCGACATATCAACTGTTTTTCAGTGCAATAATTTCATTTGTCTTCTGGCATTGTATACCAGTCTACGAATATCTTGTCAGTATAACAAACGGAATTTGTTTTGTACTGACGAGTAGTTCGTGTCGCTGTGACCAGAAGCCAAGTATCAACTGTGTTCAGTGAACCTGTAACATTCGACAAACACACAACTAGACATTGCAAACACGGGCGTAAATCCGGGGGTGGGGGAGTATATATCCCCCCCTCACTTTTTTGGGGGGGTGGGCTATTGAATCTGGCCCAGCTTTGTGGTGAGCAAAAACTTAAAGCGGATTTTGAAGAATTTTTCAGACTTCCAAAGTCTAGAATGCGTTCAATATCACTCAAAAAAAGGAAAACAATTTAAAAGCCATAAATATTCCATTTTGAATACTATTACAGCTGTACATTAATGTCATGAACATTGACCGCTATATAGAGCCCTATTGTGCCCCCTGCTTTCAGATTTTCATTTCATTCCCCCACCTTTTCCCATCTCCCAAAATTTCCGTCACAAATTTACGCCACTGACTGCAAAGCTTACAAAATTGGGTCTAAAATAACAAAAATCATCGTCCGGACAAGAAAAACCATTTGCAGCCTGGGCGTTATGACAACCTATATTCAAATCAGTTGTAAAATAAAGCCTTATAAGTGGCATCGGTCTAGTTTGTCCTATTTCAAAAATTTGGAGATTATACACCACGGGCATACGTATAGAAGAATCTCAAAATTGCCTGTATGATTGCGAGAGAAAGTTTGGGCGTTTTTCGATTTGAATCAAACAGAATTAACTCCACAACATGATTCAAAGACCTACAAAATGGTTCCGAAGACAGCGCAGAAATCAGAGCTAGAGACGAAACCAAGCTTTGAAAGGAGGCCTCTGTCGTCTCATTTTACCACTTTAAATTGTCTAAATATTGCCCGGCACGATAACAGTACATTGTCCAAGTGGTGCAAAGATGATAGAGACGTCTATCTTGTCCATGATAGTTATTTAATCATATCAAGACTGGTCCCCCTTTTGTTGATGACCTTTCAGTTCAAATAACATTGAACAAGTAGCCACGTCGTTTGGCTCCCAGACTTCACGCAACCCATCACAAAGCAGTGATATGTGAATACTCTTTGTTCTGTTAGTCGAAAAACCATGGGATAATTCCGATTCGTGTTTACTCGTTGCGAACCCGTGATGAGCTTGTCATCCTCCATTTCGCCACTAAACGAAGATACCATTATTTCCTGGCACAAAGTAATTCCACTGCACGGTTGCAAAAAACCCTGACTGACATCGTGGCATTCACTGTTCCATTATACAGCTAAAGCTATTGTTTCCGGAGGAGACAGTTCATGAAAACGTAATGAAGATATCGTCACCGTTTTTTCGAAGTGGCGAACTGCACAAATGCCGCGCCAGGAGTGAATTTCTTGTCGTCATAGCGCCCTCTTTGGGTAACAGTGCAAACTAAAAATGTCTGCGCTAGTACCATATGCTGGGAATTTCCGCCTCGAACCATTTGAGCCGCTCGCGTTGGTAGTTCAACATTTTAAGCAAATTTGAATTTGTAATTGGTGTTGACATTCACCCGGTGGGCATCGAAAAAAGGGTGATTATCCCGCTAGTGTTGTTTCTTTTAGTCGTTATTGACTCTCAAAATTGCACCGTAAAACACCCCAGCATTAATTTACACCCGGCGCGGCGAAAGAAAATCTAGCCCAATTAACCCACAAATTCTGACATAAAAATGTTCGAGTGTGTTTGTCGACAAGCACTTGTCAGTCTTTTTACCCCCAAGATTTCGACAATTTGAGTCAAGATAGCACTGGAAACTTTTTTCAGTGCAAACAGTTCGTTTGTGAACCGGTAGCCGGCCCTAAGTAGTTGAGATAAGGGAAACCAAAGCTAAACTTTGTACTCATTAGTAACCGAGGAGATTTCTGTGTGTAAAAGACAGAAAAATGTGCGTCCACGTGCTAATAGCTTTTTGACGTTGAAGTATTTTAAAGGGTCGACTTTATGAGGAACGCGGCGTTGAAAATAATTAACTCAATGGGCACGACGGTGCGTGGTTTGCTTCGCTGTATTTCGTCGGCTGTTCACAACGTGTGTGGTTGGTGGTCAGTCTTTTCCCTGTTGTCACGATTCTAGTGAGACGTCCATAGCTATAGGGATGCGCGGCACAGTGTGACGCACAACTTTAGACGGTAAGAGCAAATGACACACCATGACCGACAGTCTAGGGTTGAATTATTGTACCACCGATTACACAAGGGGTCGAAACAGGGACATTTTTGCAATACATTTTGAGCTCGTCATCACGACAGCTAGGAATTTTAGGTCTGCTGCACACATAATAATGAACGAAATTCAACTGCATTGAAATTCAATTCAAGTTGGATTTCCGAAGTATACATTATGGCTGAAACAACATTTGTTTACAGATTTTCATCTATGCTGATTATTGTCTTTTATGTTGTGATGCCAAATTTGTCATGGATTTCCTAAAATCTTCTCGAAATCATACAGTGTTACAAAAATTGAGATGTAACCTGAAACATCGACGCATGAGCTGCTGATGAATCCTTGAAAGTTGATTGGTCATAAAAAGTGAACTTAAAACAGCCGTCACATTGATCACGGAAGTCTGTTTCTTTTTCATTTCAGGTTTGTGGTGAGAGATCAGCGGCAAGGAGCAGGAACTTAGTGGAGTGTTTGGAGAGGGTGGGAAGTGAAATGGAGAACAGACTCGTGGCCAACCGACCGTCGACGGGCAGGTTGCTACCGCCGCTTGTCACCGTGTCCGGTCCCACAGCCACTACCGGCTCGCAGCTGCAGCAGGGCCGGTCCTTCGACAAGACGCTCCGTGATATCGGCCAAGAGCAAACGTACTCCCGGCGGATCCTGGACAACGAGAAGCAGCAGATCAAGGCGCGCTACGAGCGGCTGAAGAAGAAGGCCTCCCAGATCCGGTCCAACCTAACCCCGGAGCAGATCGCCGAGCTGAAGGGGATGGAGAAGGCGGCGGGCGGCGGCACCAGCGGCGAGGCCGGTCACAAGTTGGAGCTGCAGAACCACAAGGAGCGCCTAGCTGCGAAGCGCAGCCAGCGAATTTCGCTGGAACTGACCACCGCACAGACCAGTTTTTCATCTAGTGCTACCACCACGTCTCCTGCTGTTTCGCATGCACCTCGCCCCAAGTCGTCTCGGGTAGAGTCGGCTATCGTCGCCCCGTCTGCAGTCTCGATGGGCCAGAAACGAGTCCGTAAGTCAGCAACGTCGGCTAAACCGGATTTCAAGACCAGGGAAGACTCAACTCCTAAACCAAACGGAGCTCGAAAACGTACTTTGAATAAAAAGAAATCTGCTGAAAAGGTAAAAAAATTAGACTTCTCAACAACAACATCGTGGAGCGTATCACACCCAATACCTACACCACATTCCACAATGATGGATGATATGTCAAAACTTAAGGAGGAAGAAATTAAAAGGAACCGCTCTGCGACGTTCGTGTGTGGCCATTCTACTACCAGTGGCACTTCTTCTGAAAAGGAGGAACCGAGCATCGCCGATATTCTCAACCGTCCTCGAGCCAGCTCAGCCATGGGAAGATTGCAAACCGCCCCCGAAAACTCTCCGACCACATTGCCAACCGTCCCCGAAGAAGTTCACAAAGTTTACTCCCCGGTGATAATGCGGAAGTCTGCCACGCCTCACCCACCCACGCGTCCCAAGACGTCCATGTGCGCTCCCTTGTCCACACACATCTCATCAGAGCACCGGCCGGCAACCGGCGGCACCTCGGCTCATCGGTTCAATCGCAAAGTTCCAAACGTTTCGCCTTCTCCCCCTTCTGCCAGACCCACCTTCCGACGCAAGTCAAGCATCACCAACGCTCCGTCCAGTCTGGGCAGCGCCACGGTGGTCCGTGCACCGGTGTCCGTCTCTGTGGAGCCACCGGCGGCGTTCTCGTGTCACGAGCCCAAACTCGAGGATGTCCTCTCTCGCTCATCCGCCGCTCTGAACCCGGTCGCTATCAGGCGGATCTCTACCGCTGTGTCACCTTTCCACGAATCTCGTGCGATAAAGCGGGAAGAGCTAAGAGAGGCTCGCATCGATGACAACGAGTTGCTTGCCATCGAGCTCGAGCAGAGGAAGGAAAAACTAATGAAGGGGCTCCAAGATATTGCAAGGCGCCCTCAAGAGGATGAGAACGAAGAAGCTCTCCAATCAAAACTGGAAGAGGTTTCAACCTCTTCATTGAAACTAAAATTAGAAAAACAGGCAGATTCCAATCAGAAGCCGAAAGAAGACGAAAATCTGAGCTCCAAATGGAGGAAGGAGATGATGAAAATAAGATATCTCCGTCTCCCAAAAGACTGCGAGGAGGTCATAACAAGTGACATGTTAAATTTGGCAACGGCCCAGCATAAAGCCGTCTCAAATGTGCGGAAACTGAACAGCAAATAATCCTGAGTAATCCTAATGTTCGAATAATCTGGCAAGAACACTGCCGCATTGTTTATCCATTATGATTTTGCAGTGACTGGAATGTATTGAGCTCGATTTCTTTTTTCACAGCGAGAATGAATAAACATTAAAATTTATCACATCCGTGCCTGAGCACATTGATGTAGGGCTGTGCCGAATATCCGAGTATTCGGTGGATTATCGAATATTCGAATATCATTTTTCGAATTTTAATATTCGAATGCAAAATTCGTGAAAAGGAAGGGAGACTGTTTTGTTTTCAATGAGAAAAAAACAGATGTTTGAAGCAGATTCAAATGGAAAGCGACAGAATATTGTGTCTTACAGCAATTCAAAGAGTAAACTATTCTTTTAAAAAAATAGAAGGAAGTTAAGTTTCAACAGGGCAAAAAGTAAATTGTGGCTGGAGATATTCCTAGAAGTGGGAATCTATTTTAGTAATTATAATGTACAATTGTGTGCGTTATTGCAATTGATTTTGTATATCGTTTGTTCATCAACAATCTGCCGATCGGTACGACCGAATAATTGGATATTCGATCGAATTGAAGGTCGAATATTCGAGTAGTGAATCATTCGAATTGACTAAGCCCTACATTGATGAGATTCGGCTTCCGGTAGGGAGGCGACAAAACAATCTTGCTGGGATGTCCCGATTGCATTTGAAGAAAGAGCGTCACACACAACGCTGTCGTGAATGCCGGGTCGAGTCATTTCTCGTGCATTCCGGATTCATGTTCCCTTCTTTGCCATGCAGACTTGATTGAAGGACCTGTTAGCAAACCAATGAACATGACTGGTGGTGGTCAATCCTGTCGCACGATTGCTGGCTAAAACTTGTTTATGTATGAAAGGAAAGTCAGTAAGCAGTTTTCTGTTTTTCTAGCCATGGGCAGATCGGGGGCCTTGCACCTCCCACCCCCAAGAAAGGAACTCCAAACCAAAAACCTTTTTAAAAAAAGAGAGGAATGTGTGTTCTGTTTTGGATTCATGATTTTATTTCCATCCTTCAAAAAACGTGTGCCCCCATGTAGTTTTCGATCCGCCCCTGTTTCTGGGTTGGAGGGGATCTCCGTTGCCCTGAGGCCTTTGGGCAAGAGCATCCTTTTTCGGTGGGGAAGTGCGGTGAGTGGGCCTGCTGTTGAAATTCGGGGCTAGTCGCTCCATCAAGACCGTACCGGTAGTCGTCGTATTAGTGTGAATGCTCCGCTTCAAATGAATGCGCGATGTGTATTCTCGCAGGTAATGGTTGGCCAAATGAGGTGTCGCAGGCAGTCGCTCAAACACAGAGCCCATACTGCAGGAACTGTGCACAATTTAGAGTTACAGTCCATGACGTAAATAAATGACAAAAGTTAAAGGGAAAAACCAATCAATCAATCAAAAGTGCAGGGGTGTGTTAAGATAGTCCCGTACGATATGAATTTGTTTGCCTGTCTGATTTTAAGTCTCATTTTTCAGATTTGAATTGCCTGAAAATGTGGCAGTTTATTCAAAAAAATTAAAAGAAATGGAACGTGCATCGACGTTGCCAGGATTTTTTTCGGGGGGGGAGGAACACTTTTCTCTGGGGCAAATTTCCAGAGGGCGTGCACTCAGCAAAAACAGTTCAGCACTTAAAAGTGAGAGGGGACAGTTTTGATTTTTTTTTTCAAGCATATTGGCAAATTTCATCCTCTTTCATTTCTCTTTTTTTTATTTCTCAATTTTCTCTGGGTGATTCCCCCCCACGACGCCCATGGGAACATGCAATTGAAAAGAAAACTGAACAATTGTAATATGGTGTGACAGTGTATGTGTGTGAGTTTGTTTCTGCATGCAATTGGGGACCCTGAGGAGGTCCCCGATTGATAACTGTGTGCAAAACATATGGGTGGTCTTCTAAAAAAGTTAAAGTACAAACAAAGAGGAACAATAGGGGGTCCCCAGTTGCAGGCAAACACTCACTGGTGTGTGTGTTGGGGGTGGCGTTGACGCTGACTATGACTTGCTCAGTAAAATAAGCTTTGTAAATATAGTCGAAACCAGGCTCGCCGTACCTCCATAATCTTGCTGAGCTTATCAATATGCACAGTTTCTAAAGCTGGACATGAATTCACCGTGTAATTGCTGGTACTTAGGGTGCAAAATACTTGATTGGTGCAATTTTATTCTTTGCACTGAACTTGTTCAAAGTAATCCTCGATTAGGTTAAATCTGGTATTCGCTTGAATCCCCTCCGTTAGACTTTCAAGCACGTCCCGTTTACAATATCTGCAGACCACGCCCACCAGTATAAACCAAAGAGCTTGTGGCGTCAGAAGTTGACCGTGGAGGTAGTGGCCAGGACAGAATCAAGGATGAGTGTCGCTCGTGGTCTTCGTAACTGAACACTCTGGCACTTTTGAAAGGGGCATGAAATGCTTTCGAAAATTTCCCATTTGGCCCTGCGACAGGACATGGTACCTTGATACGCCATAGCGAGGCGACAATTGTAATTATTATGGTAATCTGACTTGAGACACAAAATTCGACCAAATTGATACAATTTTAGCGATTATATTAGACACTGCTGTTCAGGTTTCACTCATCAATGTTTCACACGACAAAAAACATCAAATTTTCCACACAACAAGAGTGCAATATATCAAAAGTCATACAATACCTACAAATACACAATCAACCTAATTGACAGCTTTATAATGGACAGAAAAAGACAACATTCTCCTAAAGTTTACGGAGCTCACCTCATTTCCCTCCCTTTTGAATCTCCCCTATTTCAATTAATATGCTTTGTTTGGTAAGTGTCATCCAGACGGCTGTCGGTGGTAAATTTTGAGTGCCATGCGCTCCGCTCTGCGGACGCTGAAACACAACTCTTCTCTCCCGCCGACGAGAGCGCCTAATCACGCTACCCGCCGAGATTGAAAGTTGACTGTGTATTAAATGATATAGTGTTACCTCCAAATGGAGTACTGGCGGAGATAATTCAACGCGTTGACGGCTCGCTGTCAGCGGGAAGGGGTCAGAAACATTATTACCCACGGCTGATGTTTATAAAGTGCTGGTTTATTATCTTGAAAGGCGGATGGTGAGGTGAAAAAAGTGGGGAAAACCGGTAGAAACAGGGTTCTCGAGGAAGAGGTTCCAAAGACAGGATTTATGTCAGCCCATGGAAGTTATGAAAGCAAACAGAAAATGGGAAGTCTAATCTGAAATAATCAAATCTCATCAACGGTTACGATTCTGTGGAATTCATGATCACGAAGACAAAATATCGTTACGCTACCGGCTTAAAGAGGCCATAAACGCATCTCACACCTACAAATGGATTATCCATGAGCTAATTGTACTATCTACGCCTCAGAACTATCAGAACTATACATATATATGTTGGCATAACAATTGTTATGCTGATTTCATCCAACTGAACAACTGATAACTTTTTCAATGTCTATACTCTTACTTCTGACATCCGTAACGTCATTTAGGCCTAAGCCTCTCACTTTTACACTTTGAGGGGATTTTCTAACATCGTGTAATTTGGCCAACCATAGGACTCAGCAAGGTTGACACCCCTCCGTTGCCACACACGTTAAAATTTTGATGTCTGATGTCAGCCCAGCGCTAGCAGTGTAATGAAGTACCACACGCAGTGGCGTAACCGGGGGAGGGGGAGCTTGGGGACACGCCCTCTCTTTGTCCAGTTCCCTCGCTCAAGATTCGAATAGCTTGACAAACTGTGCCCTATAGTTACGGTATTTAGAATACACTTGTAGGCTACGCAATGCAAACCTTTCTGCTGAAATATCGTGTAGAGATGAGCGAGGGCCGGTCAAGTTAACTAGTATTGTATTTCGTAAAGAAGTGAGAGTTGAATCAGGCCAGCCCCTGACATTATTGCGATGGCTCTTACATGCAGACACATTCTGAACATCGCGGGGAACTGTTGAACAAAAGTTCTGCCCTCCCCCTTGACCACGTGTTCCAGCCATCACCTTGACTTCACGATGGCCTGCATGTCCACTCGGACAATCCCGCGGGGTGCTCTGGTATCAAACTGATTATTATTGGGAACCGGTTTACTTGGACCGACCTCTTTGCCGGCCCGTAAATTTCCAGCCTACTCATGATCGCTGACATGGGCCGACACGAACTGCTCGAAAGCGCTTGAAAAAAAGCCTTTTAACGGCTTCCATTATGTGTAATTGTATCGTCATCTCCAAATCCCCAGTTGAAAAAGGCTTCATTTTTTCCTTTGGAGTTGAACTTCATGAAGCATTTGGCTGTTTTTTTGGTTTCCAATTTGTAAGCCTCCTTCATCGCTTTTCCCTACCCAAAGTTGATTCGAATTCCCTCGGGTGGATGGATCTCCAATCTATGGTCGTGGTGATTGAATTCGCCGGGATTGAAAGGAGCAGAGGACATGAATTTAGGGTTCATTAGTTTTGATTAGTTGAAATGTGTTTTTAAGCCCCGTTCGGTGGCGACACGACGGCCATCAATCGTGGTCAGCCCCGGGAATTTATACGGAAATTAGTCGAGGCAGGGTACGGGTTAATTCAAACGGCCCATAAACGCCTCACCCAAGGTACACGGCACCAACGTGCTAGACATTTTGGAGGTCCTCCATTTGAAGACTGAACTTTTTTTTCAATCAAGTCTCCCTTGTGCTTGTGCGATGCGGAACACATTCATCACCCAGATAAAATGAAATTAATGCCATGTACAGAGTATCAGAAGATGAGCCTATACGTGTTTTGTCAGATGCATTCTCCTCCTCATAATCGCCATCATCATCATCGTGTGTTCGAGGTTCCTCAAGATTTAGACGCGAGCGGGCGGGCCGGTTTAAAGTTACCCGTGCCGATGTCGCGATGATACGGCGCTGATGGCACCCGAAGCCGCCTAACAGATCACCCTTGGGAACTCAATGCCTACTGATCGTAAAAACATTTTCCCATTTATTTATTTTTGTGTGATAGCTGGTCTTCTCCGTCCGGCTGTAAAATAAGAGCTTTGACGATAGATAAAACGACCCAATTTCACCCATCTTGTTTTGAGGTATCTTTCAATCCCGTTGTTTGGTTTTTGGGTACTACTTTCTCGCAATCACGTCACAGCTTTGTACAATTTAATAGAAAGATAAAGTGGCTTATGAGACATGCCGGTAACACAAACATCAATATCAGCGTCAAAATTTAATTCTTTTGCACAGGGAAAGATTTCATGGATACCTCAGACATAAACATTAATTAGTTCTCAGGGAAGGTGGGGGTGGCACATCTGAGAGTCTATGCGGTGACAAAAATAAAGCTTAAGAGGGGAACAAGGGGGAAAATGTCCCTCACCCATTCCCCCGCCAAGCGACGGCCACGATACCGGATATACCTGAGGAGACGCCATTGCTGGCGGTGGCACCGCACGCGCGTGGGTTCTTAAGCTTGTATTTCGCGAAGCATTCTTTTGGTCGAGGATATTTGTACCGCGCGTGTACCACCTGTCCGCGAACCTGATGGCTCTACCCAAGTAATGTCTTCTCTTTCTGATCTCATTTGTTGGCTAAGTAGAGGTAAACCGAGTATTATCGTGAGTAGTTTGACGAAAAGGGATGGTTTAGGATATTTTAACTTTTACAAGCCGAGACACAACAACCTCTTTTTAAATGTGAGACCCTATACAAGGGATGTTGTTTATAGCAGACTCTCGTTTATAATCCCTGAACCAAACACCCACACAAACAGATATTATGCTGATAATTTTTCTGGGCACATAAATTTTCTGGGCACTGCTATCTCTTTCATTACTGCACAAAATTAGACTCACACATTAAAAATGCATTTACACAAACAAAGAAACTAAAACACAATTGCAAAAATTCCAAACGAAATGTTTCCATTACTGTCGCAGCAAGGAATTTTTTTAATTTTGTTCTGGTGGTTCGCCAGAAAATGGAAAAATAAATCAATCCACAACAACTGCGATAAAACAAGTCTTTCTTTCAAATCTAATGTCATTCGCGCAAAGCCAACCGTTGTTAGACTCAAGCGTTGGCTGCAGGCTCACTCATATGGGGGAAAGACGTTCAGTTAAAGTGTTTTGCAGAAAGAAAGTTGTAAGAAAACGGCTAATGGCGAATAGAGGGTCCTTTGATTGATAAAAGCCCTAATTTTCTCTGCTTTTACTATCTACGGAAATTCACAGGAGATTTCAGTGCCAAATTATCATACAGATTTTAAACATCTGACGACGTTAAATCTTTTTGATTATCAGCTCGGCAAGGTTTGTTTCGATCATAGCTCTACGGTTTAGATCCACGCAAACTCTGCAAGTTAGGAAGCTGGAAATTTCTGTGAAAGCTTTTCAGTTATGACGCACATTATGTTCACTCCCAAGCCTTTGTGCACCACTTAGTTGTTAGCGCATGCGCACTCAATCACTTTACTGTGGATTTCGAGGCAGGCGATGTGGGACATCGTTCCGACACTTCTTTCCGCAGATGGAGCCAACAAAAATGTTAACAAATACAAACAAAGTTCACCTGATAACTAGAAATTGTTTATACAACATTGTATCACTGTGTTATATAAACCCAGTTGCACAAAACTGAAACAAATTCTGAAAAGTGATTAAAAACAAACACGATCAGATTTGAAAGAAAATACGTCCAAGGTCTATCCCATTTAGAAACCATTCTCCGTGTGTATTAAGACCCGATAAAACATCGGTAGTACTTTCAAGTTTTTGCGAATTGAATATTTTGCACGAGAATCATAATTTTTATGTCCATAGTAGAGAATGTATACGTGCGTTGATAGAGCACATGTACGCGCACATGTGCACGCATAAATCATGGCCGACCATCAATTGACAGGGAGCCAAAGTTGAAATTGATAAAACTAACAAAGGACAATTCGCAATAGCTTAAACATAACATTGTATCCTTTTTCAAACACTTTTTCTTTTATCGAGGTATGCAGCATGTGTGGAAGAAACTGGAGAATAATTCAAATTTTCGAGTTTAAAATAGGGCCTACCTTTTTTTTCGTTCGGAAATGTAATGTACACAGACATCGTTTATCCCATTATGCCACTTATAATTAACAAGAAGCACACCACAAAATGAAATCTGAAGCCTGGTTATATTTCTCTGGTATAAACTCAGCAAACGTTACACAATGTGGAAGCTCTCCGCAGATGGATTTTGGTAAACGTTGTTTGCTGGCTGGAATCGCCATTTTAACAAGCAACAGAAACGACCACGACTTTGACGAATCTTAGCGCATGCGCACAACCTAAGTGGAAGGGTTGAACATACGTGGACGGGTATTAAAACGAATTTGTGTTGTATTGCTGTTTGGATTCTTCAGTCCAGGACTACTGAACAGAAAAATGAAAAAAAAATGGCGGTAAATAATGCCAACGATGATCTCATTCAACACTGGCAAAGGTTTCATTTACAAGTAAAAACGTGCATCAGGCAGATACATGCTGGAGAAAAACGCCGCTTGAACTGCATCAAATTCACGTTGATCACCATTATTGATTGGTGTAAGATTTCAACTGAATATTTAATTTTGGGAATTATTACTAGTCTACCCATCAACTGCATTAGTGTTATTATGACAACTCATCCTTTTAGCGCACACAGGCACACTTCATCCTTTGCGATATTGATGACTCTCATGCACGCACCCCCCTTTTTCTTTGTGTTTTGTTTCTTTTTTAATTTTGGAGATTATGTTGCTCGGCTTTTGCCTATTGTGAGATATATCATCAAAAATTAAAATCTAATTGGAAAGTAGTTCGCCACCAGTTCCAAACCAATCACGACCCACTGCAAGTCTGATGTAGCGAAAGAAGTGGCGGGCAAAAAAAAAAAATAAAGGTAGATTGGCAGTGCCTTGCCAGTTCTGGCGGGAAGGCAGGACGTCTAGAATCAGGCGACGCGTGCAAGACGGAGGGGACGCGGGGCTGGCATGTGACGGCGTGGGACGGGTCAGGTGCACCGTGATTCCCCACCGGTAAAAGTGCGAGTGAACTAAAGGTGTCGTCGCAATAGTTGATGTCTCAAAGACTTGAGGTAGGGGAATTAAAGCTGAGAACCGAAGGTGCAACTGAGCTGTACAGCACTCCGCTGACATTGCCAACGACCACACACCACTAGTTAACAGTTCGATTAACGATAGTCGGTCAACCATTGGTTCGATTTTATCTTGTACAGAGGGGATATTTTGCGCTCTGATTACTAGGAAGATTCGACCAGTGAGTCGCTGATCGGACTTGCCCGTTCAGAGGGGTTCTCTTTTTTTCATAGAACTACCGGCATAAGAACACGTTGTATAAAGTCAAATACAGTAATTACTTATGACAATTTGCAATCGTGTCTTTTCATGGATTGGGATTGTGAAAGCGAAATCAAGCAATAGCACGTAAATGAAAGATGAGCAATCGACAATTCATTCGGAACTACCACACTGCCACTCCATGAAACACCCAAATGGTGTTGGTGTTGGAATAAATATAGCAACATCCGATACGCAGGCATTGAACTTAAAGAGGTTTGTTTGGACGCTTGCAGAGGTTAAAAAGGGAGAGGATGAGATTTGATGAACCGAAAGGAGCTGAAGCGACATGCATTCTTCCGTCACGTTTTATCTCAATAATGGAAGAACTTTGGTTGATATTATTTGCTGGTATAGTTTAGCGCGAACTTCAATGTTGATGGATTTTTTTTGGGGGGGGGTTACAGATATTTTCTCACATGCTATCGGGCAGCAACAGCTACATGCTTATCAAGAACACCTCGATAAAGGTTTAAGTTGCCACAGATCAGTCTTACAGCAAATTTAAGCCATCTTATTTTGGAATGAAAGACCAGGTAAAAACCAAAGGGAGTGGTTTCTAATACAGGCTCAAAGCATGCCCAAACTATTCATGTTGGAAAGTGAACAAAGCACCTTCAGTCGACTTGAGTAAAATCCGATATACGATGCCCATACAAATCATTTTAAGGTAAGTGAAAACACATCGGATTTTGGTGGATGATGAGGAATTGTGACATAAAGGGTTACCAACCCAAAATTCGTGCATAATTAGGGTGCCGTATGCATAACGTACAATAACTAAACCTATTCTGGGGTGTAAAAGAAAGTGAGCCCACATGCGCTTCAGCAGGTTGAAGAGGTTCCCCATTGCTTCAATAATTAATGGTTTCTCCATCAACACGAATCTTTTAATTGCAACCTGCGTCCCCTTTTAAGGAGAAACGGTCAAGCGCACAGCGGGAGAAATGTGGGAGTGGGAGTTGATTGCACAATGACACAAAAGACCCGGGGAATTAACGCCCTACACTGCACCTGAATCATTGATGGCACGGACATCCTATACTTCGTTACATCTGCTGGTCTCATTTTGTAGTTTTTATGTTCAACGTACTCCTGCGCTTACCTACTTACATCAATACGAGCATGATATCGGGTTCAGAAGACTGATCTGAACATTTGGCTTAGAGTCCCCCCGGACAATTAATTAGCTTGTCTTGCTTTGCTGATGAGGGTGTTCACATCAAAAATGATGAGACGAACACGAGGGAACAATAGATTCTGAAAGTAAAAGGTCACGCAGCGAGCTTCAGGAACCCTCGCGTGGTCAACATGTGGGGATTTTACATAGGGCCGTCCTATCACGTTCGATAATTTTTGGAAAAATAATTCCTTACTCAAACCACCCCATGAAACACTTGTGTTGGAATTTTACCTTTGTCTTCCTCAAGTAAGATTTTGGAAAAAACACCTTTCACGTCCGGCGATATCGTACCTAGGTCCCCTAGTTCATTCACATTTTCATTCGCTGTACTTTCTTGAAAACGAGATTGTCAACTTTGCAAAGATTTACCTACCTGCAGTCGAGGGGTTCCAGATTCCGTTGACTTGACATCACGTAGTTGTTGTCAGTAAAGGTTAGATAAAATATTAGAATCTTTCGTAAAGTAGAATATTGCTTTATGTTTATTACTTTATAAATTATCAAATATGCAAAATATGTTGACCTGTTTTTATTTTCGTTTTTACCCACAGACGACCATAAAATTTCCAGCCAGACCACCGCATTGCACTGTTCTTCATGTATTTTAGATTTTTGGAAGTAATGGTTCAATTTTTTGCAAGATATTTCTCTTTTAGGTCAGGTAATTTTTCAGTTTCTATAAATTGATATATTAGCAAATATTTTTCAAAGCCCCTTTTCCAAGTTGGATTTTTAAAGAAGAAACTGAACGAAAAAATAAATTAAAAAAAAAATTCTAAAATCTTAGCACGTTGTTTTTCCTATTCAAGGGCTCCAGAAGCGCGCCATCAGGGGTCAAATTTCAGGCTCTACAGTGCTTTAGCTTGTGCGTCTAGTGCCTTAGCTTCATATTAAGGTTAACACTGGCAAGATCCAGGGCAGATACCGGAGTCCATACCCCACTTTTGTTTTTGAAAATCAATGAGAGAAAGGCAATTTGGGCAACTTCAAATTTACTTTCCTTCTAAAGGTGTGTCAAAAATTCCTGAATTAAGTCCCACTCCCAGACAGAACATGAAAGGTTACAAAAAGGAAATTTCAGAAATTTTAAACCCGAAACTCCGTGACCTCAGAAAATTGGATTCTGAATCCGGTCTTGGCTGGAAAACTTGAACAATATTTCCAAAGTTCTGTTTGTTTCTTCTCTAATTACGCTTTGTCAAACTCAGTCGAATTTTTTTTAGTGTTTTATAATTCCTGTGCTATAGTCTAGGGAATAGGCCTCAAAACAATAAAGATACAGGCAACCGGGGGGGGGGTATCCCGTGGCAGTCAACATCGCATTGTGTCCCTGATATTTCTGTGGCTTGTGGAGTCGAGTCACCTAATTTGACAATAGATTAGTATGCTGAATCAGAAACAGCATATGGGTCACAGCACCTGTATAGAATTATGAGAGAGCCTAATTTTCACCAAATTGTCAACTTCGAAGTCTATATACACCGGTTTGGTTCTAACAGTATCTTTAAAGAAGAAAAGTGCAGCCCAAATTACGTCTTCCATTTTGTCATTCCTTAATAGTGAAGACAAACGAAGTCTTGAATGGAAAAATTCAAATTCATTTGAGTTGGGCCATCTGGCTAGGTTTTTCGGAATTAATTAGCAATTCATGTGACTCATCGGTGCCCAATTATGCCAACATAGATAGTTGATTATCAAAGGATCACGCAAGATTTTAAAAAGTCACTTTAGACATGTATTGGTCTGAGGAAATATTTACCGAAAACTTCAAACATATGTTGATGTCAGCTGGCAATTCTGTAAATGGTTTTGTGAATAAACAAACCATCGCTCTTGAGCTTTCACCTTGAAAGCAGTGGTAGTTCCGTCATCCAGGATTGAATTTTTTTGTAGCGCCTTTTTTTTTGGGGGGGGCTGCTTTTTTACCATGAAATCTTTTCTTTAGATACAAGAAAACAAATCGGAGCGTGTTGTAAAATGGGTAATGTTGTTATGCATAATAGCTTTTGAAATTAAGGCAATGAATTACCAGTAATTCGTTTCGAGGAGTAGGGGAAGATGATGAAATGTGCATATTAAAACGACCCCGTAAGTTATAACCTATAGCCTAGCACATACTGGAAAGAGAATTTATGCAAACATTATAGACGTCCTAGACGCTGAAAAGATGTACTGCGCAAGCTCAAAGTAAAAACAGTACTACGTCTTTGGTGACGGTCAAGTTGTAAAAATAAAGGCTTTTCACACTGTCAACTTTTCAGCGAAACATTAGTTTTCCGGAGGATTGCAAGAAGGGGATAGTTGATAGGAGAGGGGAATGTTGTCCCCCCCTCTCTAGATTTATGCTTATAGTTGAAATGGAATGCACCCGGTTTAATTGTTCGGCCCTTTCCAGTTTTAAGATCGACATACGGTCAGCATGGCTGGACAATTTGTTTTCACTATCATTTCAAATCCCTCGTGCCTGTTGCTTTTATACGGCGTACGTCTCAAAGCGCAAGGCATGTAAATTTCCCTGTGTCCCCACAAAACAAGTTAATTAGGGACACGGGAACCTCGTTACTGTCTTACTAATTAATTCTCAGCGGGTTTTACGAGGGACAAAACAACATGTAGATTCCTTGGGACTACAACCTGCCGGTCTGCACCAGAGGATTTTCAGCCCTATCTGACCAAGGCATGAAGAGTCTAGACGGTTTTAATGACGGGTGGGACTGCAGGAACAATTGTCTACAGCGACTTATTTTGAAGCTACCCGCGTAATTGAAATAATTGTCAACTTGGAGTACAATAAACGATGTAATACTTGAGATTGGTTTGTATGGAGTTTGGCGTCCGAAAACTGTCGAGATCGGATCTATAATGAGATTTCAACATGCGCGTAAATCCCAGGGGCGATGGGGTATATATCCCCTTCACTTTTTTGAAGAGGGGGTGGACTTCCAAATCATGCATCACTTTTCCGAGGTGAGACAAAAGTAAGGCGGATTGTGGAGAATTTTTTCGGACTTCCTAACACCCTGAATGTATTCAATAGCACTCAAAAAGCGAGACAAATTTTTAAAAGCCACAAATACGCCTTTTTGATGAAAGGTTCTGCGGGAGTATACATCTATAATTTGAACATCGCCCCTACGATGTCAGCACACTTTTCAAATTTTCGTGGCCGGGCAAATCATCCCCATGCATCCTCCCAGTTCCCGGCACAAGTTTGGGTTTTGAAAAATAAGGAATCCAGGCAATCCGGCATAACTTGTTTAAGCAGTGAAAAGGTCACACGTGACAGGAATTTAGGCTCAGACATCTCCCGTCCTTCGTGCCACGTGTGGTCCTTTGACCGAGAACACAAGACACGGCCAACCACAGTATTTGCATTCTCAATTTTATACTCATGGCAAGCTACACTTTTCTCAACTGTCCTGATTGGCAAAACTGCGTTATTTGGCGTGCCAAAAGAAACACCCGTTGTATACAAATGAAGCTATATCCAGCAAGAAATGAGACCGAGGGATACCCCCACATGTCCAATCGCCGCACACGCTCTAGACTATTGTCACCTAGCACCCCCCCCCGATGTTTGAAAAGAATTCCTCAGATTCCAGTGAAATAATGACCAACACGAATTAAGCGGTTTACAAAGATTTCTTTGAACAATAGCTTGTTGGTAGTGCTCCTGTTATTCATGCGGACGCTTCCTGACAGTCCGGAGTTTGTCTGCATGCATACATCAGAGCAGGAGGTAAAGCAACATGTGATGGCATATACGTCGAAACCTGAGAGTTTGCTGAGGCCGGTCGCTTAAAGAAAGCCAACCTCATCGCAGGCAAGGCCTGCCGCATTTCCCTTCCGCTAGTCATCGGCTCGTGCCAACTGGCGAAACAGTTGTTTCAGAGTCTTGTGTGTGGCGGCCTTACGAAACTGGTTTGTTGGCTGAGACATTGAGCATTGTCACGTGAAAAAAAGCCGCTTAATTTTTGAGGGAGTGGGGTTATTTTACTGGAGTCCTTAATGAACTTAATGAATAAGTAGACTCCAAATGGCCTGTTTTAAGACTTGTCAATTAGCAAAATCATAACATGCATTAATTATGGAAACATCTGAATGGTGTGTAATAGTTCATTAATATTCATTAGTTCATTAATATTCTGCTCCGACCACGCTCATAGGGCCTATTTACCTGCTTCAAAAGCCTGCTGGGCTTCAACCGTCGACCTTTAAGTTGCCGGTTTCGAATCGCCAGCCCAAATACGCAATGGGCCATTTGTGTATTTTCCAGTAGCATAGCCAAGTGTGTGTGTGTATGTGGGGGGGGGTAGGAGAATGTTGTGGGCTGGAGAGGTTAAGAGTAAATCAGGAGGCTGATAGTAGAAGGAAATTCGGGGTCAAGAGATTACAACATGCAGCATCAGGACGATGAAAATAAATCATGAATTCAAAACCAAAATGATGAAAATTTCAAAATGCTTCCTACAGTGCCACGAGAACACTCCCAAATCAAATACCGCAGTCTTTCCATATAGTCTAATTTTGTAATTTAACTAAATCGTGACAAAAGTTTTAGTTTGCAATTGCATAGGAAACAAAACACTGGAAGCGCACCTACTAGAGGCAGAAGCTGTAACCAGAATAATACCCACATAGCTGGGGCAGAAAGTCTCTGTTAGGTTGCAAGTGCAGCCTCGTTCTCGTTCCACAATTTTGTGCAGGCATTGGAGGCAAGGTGAATCCCAGCAAATTACATGTACATGTATTATGATTATGACATGTTGAGTCAGTGTATCACTCGTGAAAAACGTTATGAGCTCATCAACGTCGGAATGCTTATGTAGTTGTTGCCAGCACTCGAGTAGAGCAATTTTCTCAGTGGCTACCTATCAGAAATATTGTCCATAATATGAATCGCTGTCTCTTTTTGTGTTTTTAGGCAGAAAAACAAATCTAGTTATACAACTATGGTACTTCGTACTTATGTGTCAGTGTTTCTTCACAAATTAATGAATGATTTTTACAGTCAATACACATGTAGTAAGATTTAAATATCGAAAAGACCCGAGACTCATGGTGGAGAAAAAATAATGATAAACGAACTTTTAATCCCGTGCATGCGGGCGGTACGGCGCAACTAATACCTCCTCTTATCTCATCAAAAAAGTAATCGTTTACAAGTAATCATTCAGCGATGTAGATTAATACAGCAAATTTCTCCAGCCGGTTGGACGTGTCTTCCTTTCTCTTGGTTTCTCTCCTCCGCCCCTTGGGGCCCGCGGTCCGCGAGACCCCGCGCTCGTCGGGCAGACCAATTACTCTACCCGAAGTGACTCCGAGGTTATCTCCAGCCGATGTTCCCCGGCGCAACTCAGGGCAATGGCGTGCTTGCAGGTGTACTACGAAGTTGCTATGGCACATATATCAAAAAACGCCTCTATTTTAACGGACAAAGTAAATGAAATTCGTTCCCGGCGTGTCGTGGAGATTAGTTGTGTAGCCGCAATCCAGACCGACGGCTAACCAACGGTCAACATCGCATCCTCCTTCCCAGCCTTTGATTCACGGGCCTTCCTCACAGGCATTTCGTCGCTGGCATATTAATTTAAGATGACCACTATACCGACATTAGGTAACAATGATTTGAATGATTGGACGTCGTGAAGAGTGTGATGAAGGGGTATATCAAAACAATCCTTGTGTCGATTCTAATAATGAATAAGAGGGGGAAAGGGATATCATTAAGCCATGGATGGAGGCAAAACAGATGAGTGGGGTCATCGATAATAATGGAGCCAAGCAATGAAGGACTGCCGTGGCAGAATGGAAGACCAAATGACTCGTGGAGAAGGGCTTCCGTCGTATGTGACGCATGACCCGCCTGAATGAAAATTATAGAGTTAACAAACGCCCCTGTTTCATTATGTTATGTTATGTCATGTTATACTGAATCTATAGGTCAAGTGCCCCCTTGATAACAAAAGAGTTTGAGTTGGGGTGAGAGGCGGGTAACTTGTACGAACCTAATACATACCTAATGTGGACCCACTAACAAAAGAGGTCCATATTTACGTAATGCAGGTTGTGTGAACCTTCTGTGGACTAAACTTGGTCCACACAAGATTACCCTCTTTCTGGAAAACGGGTTTAGAGACATTTCAGGGGTGGGGAAATCATCAAAAATCTAGCTTGAATAAATGTTCATAGTTCACGAAATTCTCACCGAGTTTTCCTGACTATACCACGAAAACAAAGGAATGTCTAAAGTAGGTAACACCAACATGTGCGTACATTAAGTTTTCACAAGTCCATCTTCGGTCAATCCCGTCCCAAGTTCAAGTCACAACTTATTCGTATATACGAAGTTGACAAAGGCACTCCTTTTGATTATTCATTTCCTGTTACTTTTGACAAGAGTTGCGATTAAACCCGAAATTTTTCGAGTGATGAATTATTTTACTACATGTTTATTCTTCACGCATTAGTGACTGCAGGAGGCATATATGAAAGCATTTAAAGTTAACTAGCCCTCCCCGGCCCCAACCCCACATACAGACACACCGCTTGTGAAGATACTTTGCTGACATGAAGAGCACGGCAGAGGATCAACGCCGGGTATGATCCTCGAGCTAGATCAAAAGAGGGCGCAAATTTCTCAACAACGGAGGCTCCTTTGGTCGGAACTGAACTTCGTTGGTTTACGAACGACTATTAAATACGCGCTTTACAGTCGTATAGCTACCAACAAAATGAACACCAATATGGCTCGTTTCAACGGATGAGGGGTTGCTTCTGCTCGAGGCGGATTAATCATTTGGGTGAATATTACGTTTTAATATCAATAAGTCGTATAAATGTATACACATTGCACATTACCAAATCAGATCCTGCATATACATGTATAGTGCCCTCGACATCATTTATAGGCAACTTGTTTGTTTGAAAGTGGGATTTTCTGTATCGAGCAACCAAGCCCTGCCGTGCAACGGTGGGGGCTTGACTGTTGACGGGCTGGTAAGCTAAAGCCCAGGATCTTTTTCGCCAAAATGAAAAAAAAAATATTTTCAAGGCAAATGTCGTATTGACAAGACCCATCGAAAACTTTTTACGGGACCCAGGTTTGTGTTGTGCAGCAGATCAGCTGCAAAACGCGCCGTAAGTTTTGTAATCAGCACAGCTCTCGATTTGCATATGGTCATGACACGTGCGCATTTAATGTTGCGAATAATCAAACTGGCACGTCCAACAAACGGGGTGTCCCCCGAGCCACGTGCACGGTGCGTGGCCAACCCACCGCCTGCCGAGGGCCCGGCAGTGCTCTGCGCCGCTGTCATCGGCCTGACGTCCTACGGGTCGGCCTCGCAAGATTCCATGGCAATACCACCACAAAACTGTGACGTGTCATCGCACGTCTACCAGATGTCGGAAATCATCGGCTACTTGCCCGTGATGACATGCATGATTATACTTGTGCTACTAGCGTAATCATTAAGAGAACTAAATTGCAGCGAAATTTGCATGCTTCGAACTTCATCGTCTCATTGGCTGAGCGAGCTCTCGGCGGTGACCACACCCACCTGTTGAATTATTCACAATCTTTACCAACGTGAAAAGCAGCTTTTACATCTGAGATTGTTGTGGTAATTCTCGTGCTGTCATGATCAGAGCGACCGGTATTTAAAGTGTATTATTTTTACGGGGAGGCTCATTTCTGGTTGTACTCTTCCACATGTGAACTACCAAAGAGACTCGAGAGACGAAAGAGGGATTTCCAGTTACAAAAAGATCCTCGTTGCGATTCGCTTAATTCGGTAAGTCAGAATGACTGTTGACTGTTTCCATTTTAATTGGAATTAGGACGCACACGTGTGCTAACTGACTTGTACTGCATATTTAGTGATTAAGACCTTGAATAAAAGAGCGCGATTGTAAGTTATAGTTCAACCGTGAACCACCTGCCTGCAAGCCACGCACAAGTCGTATAATTCAGGGTTGTGTCTTATTGTGGATTTCCGAATGGAAAAATGACCATCAAATTTTAAACTGCCACCCCCCTCAAAAAATTATTTCCGGAAAGTACGTTTTATTGCGTTCTAATTTTAGAGGGGTTGCTTAGCCTTGTTGTGAAGCATGCACATATGCATATATGTGTATATGCGATCTAGTAATTTAAGAGACGTTAACAAATGAGTACAGCGGTACTCAACATTTTTAGAAAAAATAAAATCAACTCAAACTCAAAAATCGAACTTTGTTGATAAAACCTCGACTTAAAAATCCTCTTCTTGTTACTTTTTTGTCATAGGTTATACCCTCCCCTTCAGGTTGGTGGTTGTGATTTGTCCCGATGCAAAATGGTTTTATTAATTACGTTTATCCAATTTATTTAAGGCTAATAGAAAACACGTGCACTATTTGGCATAGACCGTTCACCAAGAAACGGATAATGCGCAACTGTTCGAAGTATTTTGCCAAACTGTGGTGTTAACATAGGATGACACTGGACTGGTCTATCATACTTAGCTACCAAGAGTGTTACATGAACACTGGAGGTTTGCTGTGTAGTGCTATGAAGGAACCTTTCAATAAAATTGGGTTTACCCTCTTGGGCGTCGCTAGACCATTTTGAAGGCGGAGGTGCCACATGAAATTTGCCTACACACCGTCACGTAAAACGAGTGTACTGTATTCCCCTTCCTTTCATTTTCGTTCTCCATTCTCCGGTCTTTTATTTTGCTGACAGACCATGATTTTTCTGACAAAACTAACCAATGGGAGGGGGTGTGATATCCCTGACACTCCCTAGCAACGTCCATGTTTATTCTCCATGTGATGTGTAAAGTCCGGTACGTGAATGGAAATTTAAGAATCCAAACCTTTTTGGAGACCGTGGAAAACTTTTACCTGAATAACAAATCAGGTCACGTTCACCGCGATAAAAAAATTCACGAAATATAAGCATGTCCCTGTCACGCTCTTCTAAATGTTCCTTTTGGAACCTGTTGAAGGGAACATTACCTCTAAAACGCACACTTTCGTCGACACACAGAACAGGAAGAAACCCGAGAATGATTGTGGATGTCACTTACATTTCAACTTAAAATGACATATTTCAAACCAAAGCCTTTCCTGAATATTTTTTTTTCGGCTGCATGGAAATCTATTCCCCGAAAAGGATCAAACTTAAATGGCGGAATTTAAAAAGTGCACGATAAATTCTTTACAGTTGAGAGGCAGGACGACTACATCAATTGTTTTAACCAGATTTCAATCGTGCAGAGCTTTCAATGGCATGTAAGTGTGTAACTCCAACATGTGATACCCAGGAGCTGCAATTGCACGGGGAATCACGTTTGCTGTAATAGGCAGGAAAGCTTCATACAATTTGTCAATTAATTTAGTCTCACAGCACTTGGCAGACAAGAGTCTAGCGTTGCCTCGGACAGACTGGGCGAACTTGATTTCTCTTCATTTCTGCCAAAAAAAAAAGAAATTACATGCAGGGGTAGTTATGCAGAAATGAAATGGTATAACATAATGTGGAACAACTTCAAAAGAATTGTAGTCCAGCTAGTGCATTTTGATTTCACGCTAAGTCATTGCTTTCCGTGGGTCACTTGTATGATTGGAAATTCATTCCATGTTTGAAACTTACGCAATGGTTTTAAACTTTTGCATCATATTAAGTTTGCATTGATGAGTGCATTGCAAACAGTTTACCGGTAATCATTACCGTTTGGTACCGGTACCCCAGCACAACTTGCTGAAAAGGGAAACAAGGACAACTTTTATTGACTTGGTGACTCGCTGAAGAAAGCTGGAAGTTTTCCCCTTGGATGTTTTTCTTGGCGATTTATCTTAGAATCGTGAATGTAAAGAGAAGAAAACAGGTATAACGTAAAAGCTATATGTTCAGCCCACCTTGCGGAAACCGCCTTCACCACTCAGGCGTGACAGTGTACATGTACATGTACTCCCCTCGAACAACTCATCAGCATTAATTACAAGCTCACGCGATGTGGGTCTTGCCGTAAGTTGTCTAGTGTCAGACAGCTCATACTTCGGCTGGCTCGAAATGCCAACTCTCAGGGACGCCCGTGGAACTCAATATACTTAAATTTGAATGTTTCAACAGCTCTGTTGATGATTGAGTTTCCTCAAGGATGATAAATAAATAGGGCCTTGGCCGGCCTGATTGGTCTTATTGACGTTTTATTTCAAACCCACTAGGCGCTTGTGTATGAATCTGCGAACTGTCATAAGAACCGTGTTGCATTTTATTGTCTTCTTGTTGAAGTGGTGTAAGATGTTTGGTGGGTGGATATTAAAAGCAACTCTTTTGAACTGTTTGGGGGAGGTGATATCAAGAACATTTTCATTTGGGGGAGAGAGTGTGTGGGATTTAAAAGAACACTGAAAAGGGGAAGAAGGGAAAAGCTAAAAACTGGCCACCTAGGGATGGAAACAGAAATCTGTGGGAACATCGTCATAAATTATATCGGGAGTTAAACGCCGCGTCTGAGTAAAAGTGGAGAAGAGTGAATATGAATAACTGTTGTATATGATAACTTATCCACATGACTTTAATGCACTCTCGCTGTCTCTCTCTCTCTCTCTTTGTGTTGAGGGAGTCTTGTCTGAACATCGAACCCGACATCAAATTTGTCAGAACATTATAACAATTAGAGACAGCTTTGCCCGTCCCATAGACAAATTGTGGTTTGGTTTGCTAAGGAGAAAGATCAGGTAAAACCCTTGGTAACCTCTAGACCCCCCCTTTTTTGGCGGTGGGGAGGGTTTGGGACATTTTATTCAGGGGGGGGTTACAGCATGTAATTATCGCTGTGTGGTGAAGCCACGACCTCTGTGTTTTGTCCATAACCGTACACGCAAAATAAGATCCCTTTTAAATCCTTTTAGGGGGTTTTCCAACCGTTACACATAGGTCCCTATAAATTACAATAAGCACAGGGTTTGACTTCCAACCATGGGCGTCGCCAGGAGTGTTTCCGAGGGGGGCCAATCATTTTTTGACCCGGAGTGGGAAAAAATAAAACAAACCAGACGAGTATTGATAATTTATGATAAACCCATTAAAGGATGGAGGGAGATAATTTTAAAGCAAATACGGGACTTTCATTCCATTCCTCTTTCATTTCTGTTTACTTCGTTTTCCCCGACTTTTTGTAATGGTCCCCCATTTTGGCCCCCCCGTGACGCCCATGCCCCCTGCCCCCTCCAAATCTCCGCCTTTCTGAGCAGATAGCTTGCCCCCTTCCATTGAGGCAGTTGCAATGGAGAGACACATGGTGCATGCATGCTCCTTGTTTTTAGAAGCACTAAAAACACATAAATGAAATCCCTTAGTTGCAAACAGCACCACATTAACGCTGTGAACCCACCGGTGACTAAAACGATAGGATTTCTCTGGTCATTCCGACAAGACACCGTTAATTTGTCAGACTAACCAGCTGACATGTTCTCTAAACTTTATCATCTTGGCAAGACAACACATTTTCGGTTGGACGAGCTGTCTTGTCAAGATGCCTACTGAAACGCATTTCTCATCGGTAACAAGTGTACGTCAGTTTAATTACTTCCCAGTCATAGCCATCTTTAAAAATCCTTGATGATGATGGGCCTACCTATTAATACCCCACAGAAGATAAAATGCAAACTGGAAATTTTATACACTTCTGTGGCCGACTGGCCGAGTTGTATCGCGACGCCTGCGCGAAGGTTGTTGGTTTGAGTCTACCGAGATTGCTATATTTCATTATATGCAAACTGCTGAGGAAAGTTGTCTGGAGTGGCGCGCGTCTGTTACTCAAGTTAAAATTATGTGCTGTAGCGGCCTGGGTTGGAACAGCGGAAAGAAGCTGTGTTTTGAGCATTTCTTGCAAGGGCTTTCCCATACAGTGCTTCTTAAATTGTGTCTTCGAAGATTAAAAAATTTTGTGTAAGATCTCACACGTACATAAACGTACACGTTCACGTCGCATATTCTCTAATGGGCAAAATGCTTTTAAAATAAATTCATTTCCCGAATCTCATAAAAAAACTCGTTACTTTGTTGTTTTCTTAGTCAACTCGTGAAAATTTTCATAGAATCACGTCAACCTGACTGTGTTTGGCTTCTCAAAGTAATCATCGTGTTGAGTCAAATTTTGCCCTCAAGACACTATTTCGAGTCGCAAAGCTAAAAAGCTTCAAGATCTCAGCCGACACAATTAAACCGGCAGACATATTACAGTTCGATTTACTTAAATCAAACGGTAGCGGTGGCCAGCGGATGTTGCCAGATTTTTTTATTACTTAACTGTCGACCAGGACAAACTTCAACGGTAATTCGGCCTTAATCCTGGGATATTAGAGACGGGACCGCTCGAAGCTGTGTGTCACGCCTGGCCCAGGGGACAAGCAACGAAAGGGGCAAAATGCTAGAATGATGAAAAGGGGAATAATAAAAACGATCCCAAGATCTTCTCAAATATCGATACCAGATAATGTCCTTTGACTCCTCATCTCTCCTCCCTAATCACAGCAATCGAGTATTCGGTTTCGAAAGAAAAACAGTAAACACTTTTCTCATGATACTTGTGTGGTATAGATCCCCCTCTTTCAGCCGTGATTCGGGTATATATATCATTCCTTGTTAAATAAGACTCTTTTTGCTCATAATGAAAATGCCAGGCTGGTCCGTGTGTAGGAAGGAGTGAGGTTAGGAACGTTGAGGGAAATCAGCGGACGAAATGATGCATCTTCTTGCCCAGAATCCTTGATATCGATGCCAGGACTTGACGTATCCTAACGATACATTCGTCCGCGGCTATCGTCTTCTCATATTCTCTGAATTGTTCAGTCCTCGTTACGACTTTTGGTTGGTGCGAAAAAAAAAATCACCACACACACAAATAAAATAAAAACGGAGATAACGACATAGAACTAAAAACAGGGCCATTGTAACTATTAAATACTAATTGTGTTCAGCTCAACCAGAATGAGAAAATCGTCGAGATTTCGGAGATGTTGAAGCCCACATTTCAGTCAGAGTTAACTGTTGGCAGGTGATGCCGTTCCCGTGTACGAAGAGTTTTTCTCTTAAAGAGTATAAATTATACAACAAAGACTGTTTTCCCCATTCTGAATAAACAGTAGATCATGTTCATTGACAAATTTGAAAAAAAAAGTTCCGTTGAAATAGGAAGAACAGCTGTCCTTGCTGCATCTCCTAAAGTTGTCAGTAAGTTACACACAATGAAGACCTTTCACGTTGAGTCTTTTTTGGGGGGGGCGGGGTTCAGAGCTTACTTGTTTGCCTTGTGTGAGCACCTCCACGGGTGGTGTGAGCAATAAACGGTTCTCTCGGCATGTACGCGTCTGCGTGGGGCGCCGGGCCAGACTGCACGATTTCTACACTTCTCGCCGTGTCCGAGAGACGTGCGCCATGCTCTCAGCGCCGAGAGCATCCCGAATCACTATACCAAGTGAACGAATACACGTAATGGTTTCATCTTTCAATTCCTCGCTTGAAGCGCAGACGTTAAAATCAGGAGTGTTTTCTCTCGCTGTGCGGGTCTGCTGTCCAAGTCTGTAAATTTTAATTCAATGTAATTTTAATTTTTTGGGGGGGGGCCGAGGGGAGATTCAATTTGTGCCAAGTTCATTCATCATTGTTCCTTTAAATAGCTGTGATTCGGACCCTTCAATTTCTCAGGATTTCAAGGAGTTCTCGGATTATTAAAATGGTTATAATTATTTTTCTTTCATGAGGGTCTTGTTGTTAAGGCGGTAACTGTGAACAAAACCTATCAGTTTGTTCAAAAGAGCACTTCATCACTACCGCAAACAACTGCTCAAAAGGACACCAACTGTTGTTGTGACTCTCTGTTCTTTTTAAACCGTACAGATAAACAACCGATCTATCACAAAAAATTCGAAAAGAAGAGACAAATGGCTCGGGGCTACCCGGTGTGTTTTCATTCGGATATTATAAACAAATGATATAATGATGCTAAGCGAGACAGTCCGGCAGCCCGAGATAATAATTTGTACTAACTTGTCATATCCATTCTGCTCCGCCAGCACAAACCAATCAAGCAGAATGGTTTAACAAAGATCACATGAAAAGAGAGACAGAGAGAGAGAGAGAGCAAAAAAAAAAATGTAATCAGCATCAGTTGTGGTAGTTTGACGGAGTCTCCTGTTGATTCCAGCAACATCTTCCTCGCCATCACAATCATGATCGACGTCATCATCGTCGTTCAATTGGTGTTTTCTCCAGCCCAGCAGACCCGCAGCCAGTTGATGCATGGGTGGTGCATGCGGGCGGCGCGCGGGCGGGTGTAATCCCGTGCATGAGCGCTCACATTCAGAGCCAATCGCATTTAGGGGGGAAAAAAATGACTGATGTTAATTAAACCGTATAGTCGCCGGGACAAGTTCGCGAGGGAGGAGAAAAAAGGGACAGCGAACATCAAAGGCAGAATCGTGAGCAGCGAAGCGTGTCGACGTTGGCATCATCTACGGTTTGTTTAATTAAAGTAATTTCCTAATGGGGGCAGCGAGGAAGTGAGAGAGAAGCTAACGACAACCTGTTGAATTATTTCTCGAATCTCAATTCAAGCATTTTCAGGCAACCAGAGACATAAGGGGAAACTGCCTATTTACATAAATTTGGTTTTCGCTGAGTTTCCAGTAATGGCAGAAAAAATGGAAACGAGACGTTGGCGCTGCAATAATGGCGGCAGCCCACTCTGAATATTTGAAGAGCTGCTCTGTCGGTGCAACTTGGTGCGAGACGGGGGGGTGGACAACCCGCGCCTGATCAGTCATGCTCGACGGGGGAGGGGGTCGTGTTTTGTGCATGGTGCAGATGCGACGGGTTACGGGAGGATATTCGCAACCAACCGTGGACAGCCTTCTGTACGGGATTTACTGGTAGATTGCTGAACTGCCATCGCGATGGTGAATAAGGCCAACTTATCCACAATCTTATTGTAATTTGCATACTGTAAAAATGTGCCCACTTGTTTTCATCAAATTCCAGAAAGGAATCTGCCAGCAGATACAGATATTCCATTTTGTCCTCTCAATTTCACCTTGAAATCCACAAATACTAGACAGTGCGGTGGATAACAAACTGTTTATTAAAATGTATTGTGGGTGTGTATGCCATGGTGGATAGACCAATGAGAACAGGTTGTCCAGCATATCAGCATTATTTATGGGGCTAACAAGTAACCTTACTGTTCAAAAGAGCCTACCTACAACTCAAGTCATGTCTAATTTGGAGTATACAGCAGATTTCATCATGGGTATACCCGCCCTCAAAATAATGTTGAATCGGTTCGTTTCTTATTAAATATATTAAGGAATCAAACATTGTAAATGATTTATTATTTACATTCCGTTATGTGGGATATCGTGCAGGGACAGACAGAAATATTACATAGGCTATAGACCTAAAGTCAGGCCGTTAACGAGTAAAGTTATGTCTAGAGTAACTAAGTTATCGATGTAACAAAAATGGTATTATTTCATATACACGTCACTTAACCGATATCAGGATATTATTCCTCCTTTCAAGTGGAGTTCGGTGCAACTGCAAAAACGAATACATCTTCTAGCTCTACTGCTAAAATGAGAGTCAGGCATGGTGGATCGATCGAACAAGCACATGTGCATGTGAAACGATCAAGGGTCAAAGTTAAAAATACTACTGCGCAATTGAGACAAAAAAACACATGACGCACGACGGACGACGGGCGACGCACGACAGGCGACGTACGACGCAGGACGGCAGATACGGAATTCCATATGAAAGTGCCACTGCCATCACAGGTGTGTGCATGTTGTTTATATACTCTGTCCGCCTGACTCGATATCGAAAATTGTGTACAGTGTTACTCCCCAAATATGGAGCTTTGTTTACTTGGTTGTTGCTTAGAAAGAAATACAACGGTAGAAATAAATAGTTTTCAGGATGTTGGATATTTTACAGTATCAGACCAAACCGACAAACTTATTTCATTTCAAGGAACTCTAAATTTGTCCTGCTTTTTATCTCTTTGATAATAGCTTGAATCCAGCATGGAGGATCTTAAACATCAGAATCCGAACCAGACACCGACTCCTTCTACTCATCCTCACGGCTCTGATCTTATTCGTAAGCCCCCTGAGCCTGACTGCACTAGTAGTACCAGCAACCAGTGCTACACTGTCAATCTCTTCGGTGTCCCCATAGCCGCACTTATCATAGACGGCCAGGAAAGGCTCTGCCTTGCCCAGATCTCCAGCACCCTCCTCAAGAACTTCAGCTATAACGAGATCCACAACCGGCGCGTAGCCCTGGGCATCACCTGCGTCCAGTGCACACCCGTCCAGCTGGAGATCCTCCGACGCGCCAACGCCATGCCGGTCTCGTCCCGCCGGTGCGGCATGATCAACAAGCGGGAAGCTGAGCGACTGTGCAAGTCCTTTCTGACCGAGAACACCCCACCGAAGCTACCGGACAACTTCTCCTTCGACGTGTACCACGAGTGCACCTGGGGATGCCGCGGGGCCTTTGTCCCCTCCCGCTACAACAGCTCCCGGGCCAAGTGCATCAGGTGCGCCTACTGCAACCTGTTCTCGTCTCCCAACAAGTTCATCTTTCACGCGCACCGCACGCCTACCTCCAAGTTCCACCCTCCAGACGGGCCAAACTTCAACTCTTGGCGGAGGCACATCAAGCTGGTCGATCCCAACCCACCAGAGGAACTCCTTCACGCTTGGGAAGACGTTAAGGCCATGTTTAACGGAGGCAGCCGCAAGAGGTCTGTCTGTGAGACTTCTAACAAGCTGACACCACCGTCGTATATATTAAAGCGCCCGGCGGATTCCATCTCTCTCAACAATGATTCTCAACGGTTGCTCCCAAGTCCACCAAAGAGAAGCCGTTACGACAAGGATCCCCACCGTGATCTTCAACCCACGCCTCCTGGAGCGGTCAACGTACCCTACCCACTCATGCCAATCCCAAGCCGCACTCTGTCTACATCAATTAGCGAGGCTTTGCCGGAAGAACCCCCGATGAACTCCTCTCCGCCTTACTCCGTCGGCGCCATTTTCCCCGGACAGTTGTCACCTTCGGCCTTCAGACAACACCCGCTCATGGAGTTTGTCTGGGGCGGTGGCAGGGCGGGGTATCCGCTACCGGCTGCAGCAATTTGGCCGAAGACTATTGGTATGCCGTTTGCTGGCAACACCGGCTATTACCAGCCCTTTGTGGATCCGGACAGCGATATTCACGCCATAATGGACATGGCTTCATCAAGCAACAACGCCCCCTCGAAGAAACCCCACCAGGGAGAGGACTTTGACCCCTTGAAATTCGGCAGCCTTAAATCCAAGACTTTGGCCATGAGGCACCACGTTCACCACCACCATCTCCCAGACTTGAGATCCAGGAATGCGTACTATACGTCCGCCTTCCGCCCCGTCCTGACGGGGAAAGGTTGCCTGGAACCCGAGCGGGCCTTTGGAAGCACTGAACGGTTCGTATTCCCCTCGAAGCCCCCTATCGAGGACTGTTGCTTGGCTATGGGACATCACCACGCCAGACCCCACCAAATCGCCAGCCACCAGGCAAAAATCAAAGCAGACCACTACCCGATCAGCAAATCACCGCGGAGTCTCAGCCCCCAGACCCCCACTCTCATCATCGATGCCGATGATCCCGCCGATAAGACCGATCCATACTCTGAGGCGACCACTAAACGGACACCGGGCGTCACGGACGGCACCGAGCAAGACGCAGGTGGGACTTCAACGGGCGAAGACGCGAAGAGCCAGCGTGACCTCGGGAAAGCGCACTCAAAACGAAGAATCTCGATGGAAGAGGTAAAGAAATCTCCATTTAATTAGCTGATGTTTCGTCGATTAGACCCTTAGCCCGTAATCATCTGTCTCAGGTGCAACTCTGTCATCATTACTTGGCACTCCGGCAATTACATCTACTGCTTTTTCAGTACCAAAACTCAGCCCCCCCCAATACAGTAGACATCCTTTAAGAACTTACATGTAATTACTATTTAACCCCGAAAGATGTGGTTCGGGAGCTCAAATGTCACACAGGAAATTATAAGGAATAATAAAACAGCCGTTTACGTAAACTGTTCGCCCACAAAAGCACCAGATGGCTTGGAAGGAGATTAACATCACTGTCTTTTTCAGACGTCTAATCAAGACACGAGAAGCTTGGACAAATTACCTCTTATGTATCATTCTTACAGTACAATAATTTGAGCAGTCTATTTTCAGCTTGTCTGACCGGAACGTAAACAACTGCAACAGCCGCAGTTTCGTTCACCGCAATTGTCACTGAAACAAAACTACAGCGGACTGCGTTGCCTTCAACAGCTAACATGAACTATGCAGCATCCACACAACAGTAATCTACAGATGCAATGTATGGATTGCATCTTGTATCCCATCCATTTTCCATCTTTATATCGCCAAGTTTTAGGTTTCAGATTCCTTTCAATTCCTATAGTGATTTTAAAAAGTGTACAGTCGTGGGAAAAACATTAATGTCATAGGATGTGGCCACATTGCGCTGTTACATTTGCTTCGTCGTAAAATGTCGTCAGAAATTTGGGATTTTTACTTGCGTTTAACTTTTGATTCGGTTAGGCACAAAAAGAAAAATGACATTAACGGCTGCACGGTACTTAAAGATTCTCTCAAAATAGTCGGACTCTTAACTTTGGTTTAAGAACCAGTCGACTATAAAGCGTGCGACATTCTCTAGATGTCGAGAAAGTGCGGCCAAAATTAAACCAAAAAGGGGCTTCTTTATCACAAAACCTACGCTTACCTTAAGGAGTGCTTACCGAGTCACCATGGTGCGTAGTGTAAATTATTCGTGGCCATCCAGCAAGTACTTGTCTTTAATTAACAAGAAATAATGTAGAGTAATGATGTGCATAATTAATGTAAATTTCCATTTTGGTAGACGGTTAAGTGTAAGTCAGCAGTAAAGGAGGGTACGGCAGCGATAGTTCAATGAACCTGTGGACAAAGATAAAAGTTGCCTGCACCCGAGAAGCCTTTTTTTTGTAAGATGAAACTAGCACGCAAACTTGTGATCGTGGGTACATGTGCCATGAATACACAATTTAAAAACTACAACTTTGGACTAATTCACAAGTTGGTCATATGAAATTGAAAGCGAGGTTAACATCTTTATTTTTGCACCTAAAATACAAACGAGAGTACTGAAATTAAATTTCATTACAAATTAAGGTCATTTATGCTGATGAAGAATTTCATTTCTTGTGATTAATTAGATCTAAATGCTTTAAGCCACAATGAAAAAAATGAAAGTGAGGCATGGAACCTCAAATAGTCTGGCATTACCCCCATTCAACGGATTAGATGGTATGTTGTAGGAACACGAACAAAAATGGCCGCCGTGTAGAAAGTCTCTTGTCCACAAGCGCTATTACAAGCAAATCAACTTTTTCAAAGGTGGTTTAACCTCTCTAACAGTTGCTGCTGTCTGCTCCGAAACGGAGAATGGTGTGATGTACGTTCCTGTGACGAGAATATACGATATTACTGTCCTCTATCGTGCAGGCCGAAAGTTCACGCTTTTCTCCGTCGGACTCATCGGTGTTGAGTAGCCGCCACCCCGACCATCGCGCACAACACCACCGCCGACATATTACCAAAGAATCGACCACTCCTTCGCCGCTCAAGGAAGACGACGATCACACTTCACGCAAACTGGGAGAAGGTATGATTCTTGCATACTTTGTATCATCAGCCGCGTATCCAGCGGGGAAAGGGGGCAGTGGGGGTGCAACGCCCAAAGCATCTGTATCAGGAGATTGGAAGCACCGGCATTTTTGAAACCGTACTCGCATAATCTTTCTTTTGGGGTGAGGATTCTTTCACAAATGAGAGAAAAAAATGGACAGTCGGTTTGGGGAAAACAATTCGATTTTGCCCTTCCTGGACCCCAAACCTCGATACGTATGTAATTGGATGCGCATTTAACAACTTCAATACTGTTGATGAAATTATATGCAAAGTGTTGCACGAAAATATCTACGCTTGCAACTTCCAAGCATTCGATGACCTGAGAGGAAAAAAAAACAAGAAAGAAGAGGGGATTAGGGTGGCCGTTTTATTGAAATATCCTAGGAAGCAGACGTTGTGTTCTGTCTGTTCTCCATGGGGCAAACTCGTAAACAGACAAAACAAAACAAAAGATCTTATTTTCTTCTCCGGGCTCCCTGGACTCCATTCTCAGTTACTCCCCCCCCCTTTAAAAAAAACTCAAAGTCTTTTTCTTTTGTTCTCTCTCGATTTATTCATGAAAACCCCCCATCCGTTAATCCATCTCTTTCCACGGCAGAATGAGCGGGCCTCCCAAGTTCTTCAACAGAGTTGACCCACTAATGGCTTCGAGTGATGTCCGTGTGTCTCTCTTTGAGCTAATAAACCAAAAAAGATGAAAAGGAATACTCGTTGTCTTCGTCACAGATCCTGATTTTGTGCCCCCAATTTTTCTTTACAAAGAGCTTTTTTAATCACAATTTTCATTTGTTGCCGTAGAAATTTAATCATCATTACCCATGCATTGGCTATAGAACCCCCCCCCCCATGATAAATCACCCCAGGCAGTGGTACGTTCAGTGTCGAATAGCGTGAGTGCTGAGCACGGCCATTGGTCGCAAAGCGCACACCACCGCTAGTCTCGGCTCTTTGTATTTAATAAACGCCTAATTAAGGAAGTCTGGGTATTACAGGGGAAGAACAGCTTCCAAAGTCGGAAGGGGATGAATAACAAGTTCTTTTTTTATTTTTTATTTTCTTCTGGATTTTGTAAAACTCAATCAGAGCGTATCCACCAAGGTCGAGACACAGCTGCATATTCTAATCATCGTTCGGATTTTTTTCATTAATTTTCGGTACTGTTCTCTTTCTTCTAATAACACCCCCCACCTTTCACCAATTGTTACTTTGGTTCTGGTAAAAAAAGCCACCCTTTGTTTGCTAGGAACTCGGGAAAGTGCTGTGCCTAACTGCTTTGACCGGGACCGAATTTGTTCCTCCCCGTACCAACCGCCCTCCACCCCCCCTCGGGGAGCTCGGCAGATTTTTCCATTCCCTTCCTGAGCGCGTAAAAGCTTCTCGGCCGTTGATTAACTGCTAAAGAAACAACTAGTGGCAAATATCCCTTAATTAAAGTCGCCCAGGGTGCTCTATCCCCTTGTAATCTCGTCAGAAAGGATTATGGTAAAGTAGGCACAGATTAATTTTTTGGGGTACAGTAACAATCTGTGGTGCGGCCCTTTTGTTTGGCAAAAATGAACTCGGATTCAAGTGAAAGTGTTGCAAATGTTGCCGCTCAGAAAAGACGGGATTTGGCCCTGCAACAACAGCCGAAACTTCGCCAACAGACTTCAGTCCCCCTTCCATTAAAATAACACAGCGTCATGGAAGAGTAGTTCTCAGCATATTTCATCTCTTTAATGAGCACACAATGAAGTACCTTTGATGCGGAGATCAATCTTTTGGGCGTTTGGGGATAAAAGGAATCCATTCAATTGCATTGTTAATTCATTTTGGATTAGAAGGGCCTTTGTCAAACGTGAGTCACCCTGCGCGCTAGTGTAATTATGCAGCACCGTTACCTACGATGCTTGGTACAAGTAAGCCATTTAAGTCAAGCGCACGGGTACAACGCACTAATAACGACAGTCGTTACAATCAGTCCCAGTGTAAGTGAGAAAAATGAGATCCGTAAATGAAGAGAAACACAGTCTGTTTGTCGAGTATTGAATAACATAGAAGAGCAAGTGACAACTTTTGTGATGCAAGCAGGCATAACAGTAATCCATCAACATGCATTTGCTATTCTTCATTAAGGCCTATCTCAAGAGAGATATTGGCAAGTTCAGTTTTCAGTTTAATTCGGTTTGAAAAAAAATTCCACTGATTTTTTGAAGATGACGAGGGCGTGGGGGGAGCGCTTTCTCCGGAAATATGACAAATAAAAAAGGGGGAAAAGAAAAGAAAAAAAATCGAAATAAATGGAAAAGAAGAGGGACGGGGATGGAAGCTTGAACACACCTCGGAATATGCCCCCTCCAACCGTTAATGGTTTACAGCTGCTGAAGATTGCTTTGCCTTACCCCGGGAAAAAGTCCTGGCGATGTCCGTGATTGTACAAGGGGTCTGGTTTGCTTGTCGTGACATGGGGTTGGTGGGGTTCTTTCAGTAATTCCTCTATGACCTTTAGCTGTATGACCAAATGTTTGGCCCATCCTGTCTTTGGGGAGGGAGGAGGGGATGTTGGGGGCGTTCACTTCACCCACAGCTTAATATGGATACAACCATCATTCAAACTATGAGACATAAGTGGATAACAGCAGACGACAATACTGTGTTACATTTCCGTTTTGTTGTCTCATTGCTTCGCACCTTCAGGTAACTTGAATCTCCGAAAGTTCAATGGTCGATATAGCAATAGTGGCAGCCCCCAGTCAGCCGCTGAGTAGGTCCTAATGGAAATAAATTTCTAGGAAAACAAGCTATGAGTAATGAACGAAATGATAACATTCCTATCAATTTACTCTCTAAATGCTTCGGAATGGAGGCAAACACATGAAAGATTTCATTTTTTTCTCAGGGAAAATCCCCCTCCCCGACAGGGCGTGGCTAAGCTATGCCTTAAGCTTACTCCCACCTTTCCATCAACACTCCAGAAAGGCAGATCCACTCCTGGCTGAATGATCTCAGCTGCAACAGAATAGAAAAGGAGGTTAAAATGAAACCTTCAAAGTGGAGCAAAACATACACAAACACGAGTTACAGCTAATTACATTCAATACCCTGGTTTATTTGGAATTAAAATATACCATTGGAATTTTAGAATTGGTTATACAGATAAAATAAGACAAAAATATATAACACGCGCAAAATGCAAAGCAAAATAAAGATATTCTCTGTCCCGTTTGTCTATGTCGAAGTCATATCTCTGCAACGAAGTCCAATTGTAGCTCAATAAAAAACTTGAAATGCGATAGTCAATAACACCATTAATCTTTTTGTAATACACGTCGTGAAATAAAATAGTCACTTATATTGTCACTTTGCCTAATGATTCGATTCGTTCGTCAAATTCTACCTACGCGTCATGTGCATTTGCACCTCCTCGGGCTGTGTTGACGAACAGAAAGGAAACTGTTACTTTTCCTCGCTTTCTCCCGCGCGCAGAGATGGTCCGTCTTCAGGCTGTTGGGAGTACTTCACACCCTATCGATCGCCGTGAAGAATGAACCAGGCCCGGCGCGTGGCCGGGCCTAAGCCGGACCAACAATGGCCGGCTACAATCCGGGTCCCGGGGCATACCTTGCTCTCACTTTATTGTGGTGTTCTACAGTCCCGACCAATCAACCCGGAACCGTGGGGGACTTCGGGAGCTCCACCGTCACCTCGACAGCTACGGGACGTTGAAACTGTATTGTTCGGGGGCCAAGCACAAAAGCATGGCCCGGCCAGAAGTCACACACTCGGGGGCATCATTAACTGTGATTACTCCAAAAAAGTCCGACTTAAAATGTTCATTTCCTTAATGCCTTTTATGCAGGGGCCAGCACAGGAAAATAATTGATTATTTCAGGCAAGATTAACGTTTTCTTGTATTTTTTCATGGGGGGTGGGGGGTGGTTGATTTTTGTGTCGAGCCCCCGAGGATGCTTGGCTGTGGGGAGTCCATCTGTCCCCGTTCATGCATGCTGTACCCGGTCAAACTTCCACTCCGTTCTGCTCAACCCAACGTGCCTTGCAATCCACACCCCACAGAAAAATAATAATATAAAAATACATACGCTTTATTAAACGACTTTCCGATTAGCTAAACATGTATTTTATTTCCGCGCCACTATCCCCAAATGTTATCAGCTCCAATTTAAGAGCGGGACTCGCAAACTGTAACCGATATTATAATGGAATTAAGGTAAATTGCCCCCGCCATTTCAACCGTTGTCTCGCACAGGTTCGTCCTACGGATTAAACCATATCGCCTTACATACTGTGCACGCGCGCGCAATATTAAATGAACATCATTCGAAAGTGATCGTGTAATATGAATTGTCAGCAAATTTCGCAGACAGTTAATAGAGAGGGAAAAAAACACGACGTCGACAAAGCTCCAGGGTCGTCGTTCCATTAAGGAAGTCCTGGAAATCCGGAACGATTTTTGGGTGGGAAGTAGTACATTTTGTAAAAAAAAAGCAATATGAGTTTTGTCAGATACACTCCGATGTGGAGATCGAGAGCGGACCAAAATGAGAAACACGATCGGGAAAATATTCCCACAAAGCGTCAGGCACGAAGTCAGAAAAATTGACGTTGGACGATTAAATGACACTGTCCCTCAAACGTAGACAAACCTTTCTGCATGTTTCTCGGAAGGTACGAAGCGCAACGGTACAATTGTTCTCCCTCGGAGGACTTATCTGTCAATTCATCAGAAATACCTGGGTGTGTGCAAGGTACACGAGGCTAGAGATCAGAAGAGACATCAACTTGGTGGAAAGATCGCATGGGAAATACTTCTTTTGGAGAGACTCTCTGAAAAAGAGTTGAGAAAATGCGCGAGCACACAGATTGTGTTGTTCAAGCAAGGAACCTTAAAAGCAAATGCTACAAGAAACTTATATGATAACAAACGTCAAATAAAAAGAAACAATTATATACAGTTGAAGCATGACCAGCTGAACCCCTCTTTATTGTGGTACTGCTTTCTAGAGCGAAATGAAAAAGATCTGTAAAAACAGAAAAAAAATCTGAGAAAACTGAATATGTATACCGCATCTATCTATAGTTTAGCCTAAGCTGACACATTCAGCAGCGCCACACAACCCTCTGGTTTTATGACCTCCATTATTATCCTTTACATAATTTATGGTACAATTCCTTTTATTCACAGGCTTGTCGATTTCTTATTTTTGTTCCCTTCCAGAAAACCAAGCCACTCTGAGCCATTTCTCTCGGCGGCTCTTATCTTCGCACAGCGTGGGACTCGACTAGACCTGAATAACCACGGTGAATACCCACGGTGTACCAGCGTTTAACTTTGTCTGAACAACAATGCACCAGTTCGGGTTTTTTCAGTTCAATGCATTGATCAATTATTTGTTTGATGCTAATTTAAGAGACGCTGTATTGTAAACTTATAGATTAATCGATACATAAGTTCATTTACTGCGTTGTATATAGAAATAGGACCCAGTTTCTCATATATATAGTTTTGAACATTTCTTAATGTGGACATGCATACAACAACAAAGTCAAAGTGTAACGTAGAAGTTGCTCAATGTCGGGGGCGGGGGGGGGTAAAAAGTAAATAAATCAAATGTAAATGAACAATTGTTTAAACTGACGCTTAACAGAAGACAGAGGACAGTGTCCTCAATCACTTTTGAAAATAACTGCAATATCTTGTAACTACTCCAAATTTCGTAGGTTTTCACATAGGCCTATCTCCCCTAAACACGTTCGATGCGCCATCTTTGATGCAATGCAGTATGCATTGTTCCGGTATTAATTAATACATTACCAACCGATTACCTTTTCTAGTCTGTATGCGTTTCTCACTGGCTTTTGTTCGGTGTGTTTGAGAAAACGTCACAAGTTACACTTTCGCAAGAGTAACCAAGTTCTGTGTTTAATACGAAAGGTTGTCGACAATTATTCACCCTTTAAATTCACAGCTAAAAATTTGTCGAACTTGGTGTGTTAAGACCCTTGATGCACGAAAATCATATACTTTAAACAAAAATAAATAAATTGATTAAAAAAGCATGATGTCGGTACTTTTGTCTCAAAATGCACAATGAAGAGTTTTCTCACCCCAAAAATACATTAGAAGTTGTTGTCAATGTTTGTAAAGGCGTGCTACACAAATATTGTATGTGATAAAATTGAAACCCGAGTCTGATCGAATAGGCCATGTTCCACTCACTACACCGTCAGTTACATTGTATATTAATAATGTGCAAAGTCCATCAAATAACTGTTCTTGTGTACATTCAGTTTCCTGATTAATTGAATTCTCTAATTACATGAAATATTCACAAATGCTCCAATGGAGCGAGTTGAAAATGTTCACCAGCCGGGTATTCTGATAAGGCCCATTTTGGCACCTTCTCGTGAAACCTGTTTGGGTGGAGTGGGGATGAATGGAATGTTTTGAAGCTATGTAATAGATTATATAACAGATACATAGGAAAGCGAGAAAATCACATTTTAACAATCGTCGACTACTGCCGTGTGAGACAGTAATGTGTACTTATAGGGCTAAAAACGCACATTACAAGTCAACAAATCTTTCCTACGCTGTATCAGTAAGCCACAAATATTTCTGACAAAAGTCCTTTGGGTTTGAAATGCTATGTCGTGGGCGCATTAAACATGCATGCTTGGCCTCCACTTCTTGGGCACTTTGCTCTTAAGGTGCTATTTTAAGGACACAATTCCTTGTAGAGAACATAAAGCTACAAGGATTGGAATTTTTTTTAACGTTTTGTCATTCTGTCGTGTTGTGCAACATTTGAAATACCAAATGCTGAAAATTCAACACTTTGAAAGTGTGTTCACTGACCGAACTAAATGGGAGTGTTGGATTCAACACTTCGGTTTTAGCGTGAGAGTGCCACGTTTGGTTTTTGACTTTTCAATATTAAATACTTATATTCTTATTATTCTCTTGCTGTATTATGGTACAATTTTTGTCTTTCGATGAATATCGATCTATATACGCCAAACTTAATCACTACTAATTTGCTTTTTATTTATGTTATTTATTTGTAAAAAAAAGCTAAAAATGTTGTTAAGAAACTAAAGTTAATTAGACTTTCTTGTTGATCGTCTTCAAATACACATTGATGCACCATCTGAAAATTGTAAATTTGTATTCATGGTAAGCAAAATAAACGCTTCATGTACAAATCTGCGTGCGAGACATGTAGAAATACCTTATCCGTTGTCTAAACGCTCACAAATGATCACACAAGCGTAATTTTCAGCTCTTGATCTAGGCCCTGTATGAAATCATTAATATGCAACTATTTTTCTTGCTCGGGAACAGGAAAGACCATAATCCCAACTTTAACCTTACTACGTTAAACTCGTGGCGTGTCGGGGGAGGGGAGTCCCTCGGAGAGATGTCACCAATGTCCTTTTTTTTTCTTTTTGAGGAATATGGGTGATTCACAATAGTGCGCCTTCAAGAGTTTGCAATGCGTTGGCCAGTCACAAAGCGCGAAATTTGTCGACCCCTTTCAAACGCGCATTGGGTCGACAGATTTCGCAAGTCGTGATTGGCTAACGTGTTGCAAAGTCATGGAGGCGCGCCATTGAATCGCTCGTGCAAACGTATTTCATGTATATCAAAAACCGTACCATCACCTTTCTTGACAGTGGGGTCATCTGAGATTCTTTTACAGGTTAAAAATTGAGTCATTTTCAGAAAAAACTTCCATAATTCCCCCACCAATCAAGACTTCCATTCCCCACCCAAGACTTCCCTAACTCAAGACCTACCTATACCCCCTACCTAGTACCTACCAAACCCCCCACCCACCTACCCACCCAAACATCGATGAAACCGGAAAGTCTGGGGGGGGGGCTAAATTCATGAAACTCGGGCTCTCAAACCGAAGACGAAACCAGAGGTACCTGAACGCCGTGCTCTGAAGAATGCGGATACCGTCGCCCAGTTCTGACGCCAGTGTTGGGGTAAAGACTGGGTTGGGAGAAGGTAAGACATGGAATTTTAACCGTGCCTCCATTTACATCTGAACAGAGAATCATGGGGAGGATAACTGCGTGAGATTTGAAGCCAAATCTCGTTTCAAACAGGCACTGTCCCGCCTGTTCATCGCAACTCTTGTCCCAGGCACAGTTGCGACGGCTGGCCTGTCTTATAGCAAAGATCGAAGTATCAAACTAACTATTCTGAGATAAACTCACAAGGTTCCAATCGACTGAACACCCATCCATAGCGGCCATCGCGAAAGGTATCTTACGTCGGCTATAAGCACCAGCGGAGGAGCTCCAATGCACCAGGTCCTTCTACATAAAAGGTCTATTCAAGTCTTCTTTAATGTAACTTCTCAAGACTTACACATGCTACATTGATTTCTACGTTGCGCTTTTATAATGTCGCATAGCGTTTCCTCTCTGTATATAAGAATAGAACAATTCTCTTTATGTACATTCTGAGAAAAGACAGAACTATGGTTACATCTACAAGCTTACATCATCTTTTTTAAACTTCTGTTCCTTTCAAAACCACAATAGGTGGAGAAACCTCTTGAAACATGCAAATTGAAAATTCTGTAATTGAAAAAGCAAAGATTAATGTTTTGAGAAAGAAATACATTAATGAAACTTTAAATTGAGTGCCAGCTTGACAAAGGTCATCGCTGAAATGATAAATTTGTCACTATTAGGTGATTTGCAAATCTTGCAGAAAGACCTCCTTTAACCCGGGTTACCCTGCTTCAGAAATCAACGAATCCTGTAAGATGCATGATGAGGTATTTTTGGAACTGGTTGTCAACACCACATAAATCTAAGCTATTTCACAACTTCCCTGCAAACGAAGCTGAAAAGATGTTTATTCCAAGTTTCGTTGACGGGAATAAACAATCTCTGTTCCTGGTCAGAATGCCAGTCCTTACCTCATGACTCCCAAAGCTAACGCCGGTGTGCTGTGGTATTTTGACTCCGTGAAAGGTGGACGCCTTAACTGTTCTGAGCATGTCCGATGCACAATTAATGAGAAGAAAAAGGAACAGCTTGGGAGTCCTCACCAAGTGGGAAAAAACCTTGGATTTTCATGAAGTCATAAATCCACATGACACCGGTAGCTGTTTACATTGGAGATGCGGTAAGCCAGGTGAATGTTAACTGTCCTGCTCAGGGACACAGCACGTAGCACAAACTTGCATTTGAAGTTCTCGCCTTTCAAATACAACAGCCAGCCATAAAATAGTAACATACAAAACAGCTTACATCATCTCACTCATCAGAAATATTCACGGTTTCCAAGTTTGCCAATTTTAAAATTGAATATTTTACATTCCCAAGTACATACCAAGGCAAATCATTTACAGTCCACAGGATTTTTTGAATGTAAAAAAATACAATCGAGAGAAGACTTGCAGATTATTTATAGACTTAGCTCTTCACTGATAAACTTCTGTTGAAAATATTATTTGGGATTATGTTTCCATTGTTGTCTGATCTGGGGAAAAATGGGAAGAACAGCAAGGTCGTCTGGAAGAACAGGAAAGATCAGCAATAAAATATAAATGTATACTAAGGCTTAGATTTACCCTTTTTGTACTTAACAAGATGTCAAAGATTTACAAAGCATCACATTTCTCAGAGTTTTCCACAACATCAACCTCACAGCTGCATATTTGTTTGTTTGTTTTTTTTACCAGCTAAATCAACCTGGGGACAAAAGGTTGTGCAGTGATATCCGCCCTCTTGTGATAAAATCTAGCTGTTAACACTGAATCAAAGGCACTTCTTCAATTTCCAATGAGCCTTTTGCGAGTTAAATTTGAATAAAATACGGTATACTGAGTTCTTTAAGTTCACATAAACATAGCAATTTGAATTCTCCATACTTAAGACACTATTGCTACACCTCTTGATTTGGGGCAAGCTTTTGCTTAGTTACGTAAGGGACACCTTGCATCAATACTCAATACACTGTTTTCAATGGATAAGAAGGGCACGAAGGAAGCAGTCCATTCCAGACTAAGTGGCTAAGTGGGACTAAGTGGCTTTGTACGAAACAACCAATATCTTATGATCTGAGGAATACTGAGTAATATGTACAATACAGTTGTAAAACTAAACGATTTCAAAATAGAGCAATACCTTCTATGATAAAAATTTTTTAAATTTTTTTCTTAATATCAGTATTTGTGTTTTACGAATTTAAGGTTTAATTTTTTGTTATTATTTTGTAATATTTTAATGGTTTTTAAATTGTAAAAACATGTTCAATTAAGCCTAACGGCTGCCATTCCTGATTTAATAAATCATAATGAATGAATGAATGGAAAGAGGTGGTGGCAGCTATGCAAAAGCTTGCCCCAAAATATCAAGAGGTACAGTGACACTGTCATTAGTGTCATTCAAATTATATTTATGTGCAATCAGATAATTCAGGCTACCAGATTTTATTCAAATTTAACTCGCAAAAGGCTTATACGGCTGCCAGTTGGTTGTTCAATTGCCCTGTTGGTTATCTGTGACATTTTAAAGTTCCATCAAATGTGAAAACATCTGTAGAAATTAACTATTCCTTTCAGAAGGTACATGATCCCTGAAACTGTCTCACACCCTCCCTTGGAGAAAAACTAACCAAAAAATCCACAATGGAAATCCTGAAGTTGACAGCACGTCCATAATGCAAACACAAATGATACAGCAGGGGATGTTACAGTTTTTAAGAGAAGTTTCATATGAGCAAACCACCAAAATACAACTAATGGATGGATGATAAGTGGGTTCTGCCGTTCCACTATTCCAGAGAGGTTTCACAAGGACAACAAAAGAACATGCCTAAGCACATGATGTAAAAAAACATTTAACCACTTTGAAAATTGCTCTTCAGAATCGATCCTCCACATTGGAATGCACATGTGCTAAATTTCACAGTGCCTTGAGAAATGACTAACATAAGATTTGAAGACTTGGTGGAAACATGGAGGAATAAGACACGAGGGGAATACACACACCCACCCATTCTTGTCTTGTCTGTATACACATTTCAAAATACAACTGCAACTATCAGGAGTGCATATTAACTTGATAAAGGCCAAAACAAAATAAAGCAGACTGTTATACAGTGGTACACTGCAGTCAAACAAGGTTGTGGGGAGGGGTGGTACTTTTTACCATGGGGGGGATTGACTAAAAGCCATTCAGGTTGGTGTTAGGATTTGAAGCTTCAGGGTCCATCTTCAATAAGGCTGATTTCCAGTCTTGGAACACGCCCATCTTTCAGCACCCCCTGGCTCCGCCCCCAAAGGGTTAGACTATGCACTGCAGTATTGTGCGTGAAACCTGTGTTGCTGCAGGATGGTGTGGTGGCTTCTAATCACTGTCTTCATCATCCAAGTAATCCTCGTCGTCAATTCCTACAACGTCAAAGTGATACCCGAAGAGAACATGATATTAGCATGTGCTAAGCAGAGAAATGCAAACCTCACCCAAAGGTGTTTAATTGTTTAGCATCACATTAAAATAAAATATTGCCCCCTTTAATGGGGTATGTGACCCCCACTGACACCGCACTGACACATCCCACCCTGATCTGCCAATTCCAAGTATGGAGTAGTTTGCAAAGTATGTACACATGAAGCAGAGGTGGGGATGCTGACATGGCATACTCCGTGAGGGTAGGGGAGGAAGGAGGTCACAGCTGACACCTACAAATGAAGGATGAAAAGCTGCTCCACGTAAATTTTCGAGAAATCACCATTCATGTTCAATACCTACCAGGAGCAGTATTTACAGGATAGTCTGAAAAGTTACCAAGAAATATCGTACGTGCATGCGCACAAGGAAAGGTTGCGTTCAGAAAGTCAGAATTTTGTATGTACTTTCCAAAGCTACTTATCAAGCCCTCTCATTCAGTCTCATGAGGGTCGGCTCTAAAATTTCACCCCTGTCAATACAGATTGCTCAGTAAATCAACAATTTCTTAAGCCAAGAGTACTATTCCTCACTTGTTGTATGTGGTGCAAGAAGGGCAGCAGTTGCTGGGTCTTTGGAGGCAAGATCAAGAGGAACCTTTTCTTCTTTGTTCTTAATGTTCGTCCGTGCTCCTGTGAAAAGAGAACATCTTCCTGAAGTAATCTCACTTCAAAAATCAAAGCACAGTGCCACACAAGTTTGATGGCAATTGGAAAGTTTAGCCCTAACATCTCTGCTGCAAAGATTCACAGAATTCACATTTACGGAATCAATGAAAATACTCCAAATATTTGCCTTGCATTCAGACAAGGGTGAAGCCAGGACTAAATATTGGAGGACCAAAATTATTACTTTTGGGGTAACCAACAATTTGGAATTTTTATGAAACCTTTGAATGTTTTTGTTTTGGGAGGTCGGGCTGCATTATTGAGGCTTTCACAAGCTTTTAGAAGGAACGAAACTAAAATAAACCCAAACTGCCTTTCTCTCTGGTTCAACGCAAAACACAGCAGGGTTTTCTGCTGATCGGGCATGCCCCCCTCAATCCGCCTCTGCATTAAGACAGTGTGATGTTCCTGAACCAAACTTGTATCCAGCCAAGGGGGCATCAACTTTGGGAACTAAACTGTGTTAAAGACACCCCAACCATGGGTGTCCAAAGGGCCCCCTTGGCCCCAGGAAAAAACCTAAGGGGATGAAAATCACCAATTTGTCCCCTTTTCTCTCTTTAGAGTACATCACTTCGATGCCAAAAAGTACTTTTGCCACCCCAAACCTGGAAAACATCCTGGTGATGCCTACAGCTGGAAACCTGCCCCCCCCTAGCTGACCTACCTTTACCCAGCAGCATTTTGACGACCTCTGCATGACCCTTCCAGGCTGCAGCGTGCAGTGCCGTGTCTCCAATCTTGTTCTGTGTATTGATCTCCACCCTGGGCTGGCCGAGGAGAATACTGACGCACTCTATGTGGCCTCCGTGGCAAGCCCAGTAAAGGGGAGTGGACCCTGACTTATCCAAACCATTCACGGACACCTGGAGTCGTAGGAAATTCAGAATTGCCGTTTACTCTGACACTTTGCTTAGGAATTGCCTTCCCGAACCTGCTTAAATTCTTTCCAATGCAGGAACCCCAGGCCACATTATTTGTAATTGAATCTATCTCCAGGCTCAAACCCTTTGTAAAGTAACACATGCTGGACTCATGAAAACTCCTCTGAAACCTTGTGATGTGCTTGTGGTGATCTGGAAATGTTAGGCTTGATCAATTTGGTGTAGGGTCTAATCAAAAGTGCCACATCACCAGACAGTTTCCTCAGGATCAACTGCCACGGAAGTGGGCAAGTATTTGGATAGCAGCCGTACGGCGTATGTTGTTTATTAGACAATGAGATTTAATCTTAACTAAAAGTACCATAAATTCTTTATTAAATGGCATAATGATTGCCACTTATGTACAGTTATTGTTTACCAAGCCAAACCACAACTGGGTAGTGGCTCCACATTTTCCTCAAACGTTTTGCCATTTACAAAGCATTAAAGGCTTGCCTATTGTCTAAGCACTGGGTCTCGCACCCACAGTCTTTGCCCACATTGCTGATGGATGTGAGTGGATCAGTGAGAGTGACCTATTCAAGACGGGCCTGCATGCCTGAAGACCGTTACAGTTTCAAGTTCAATCTACAGAACTCATATAAAAATCATACAGGGTTTTATGAAAACTCACCCAAAAGTTCTTGCTCTGCAGTCAGTATGACATTTAAAACTCTTTGGAGTGTGCCATCTTTAAAAATGTTTTCAAGCTACAATGTTTGCAGAAAATAATGGAAAATAAATTTGGTTCCCCCCCAATGATCCCATAGACTAGTGTACATTTATCTCCTGCTTTTTATGGTTGAAATTCTAAAATCTTGAACACTGGCTCCAACACTGCCACAGAGATGCTGGCCTCTCCAGCTCAACATCACCGGTCTAACAGGTGCATGGATTTACAGTTAAGGAATTCTACTGACTTCGTTCTGAGTCTGGTTAAATTGACTTGCCCAGTCACTGCCTAGAGTCTGTTTATTTGTAAATGGCTATAACTGAGCCACGTCCATGCAAATACGCAGAGTAGAGTGTGGGGGAAAAGGCACCCGCCATGAGACCAGAAAAAGTTTTTGCAAACCTACTGTATGCAGTTTCTGTAAATTGGGCAATAAACATTCAAACAAATATGAGTGTGTATCATAAGTCCGAAGCCTCATAGGTCCGACGCCTCAAAAGTTCGAATTTTCGGACTTATGAGGTGTCGGAATAATGAGGCGTTGGATTTATGGGCAATTTTTCTTATTAGCCTCATAGTTCCGACGCCTCAAAGGTCCGATGCCTCATAAATCCGACGTCGGATCAATGAGATGTCAGACTTAACATGAGGCATCAGTGTGATTGACTATGAAACATGAAGGAGTGCAGGCCATACACCATACTTGACACGGGGAACCAGTCTTGTTCCTAGTGCTGTTTTCATACGCTCGTAATGAGCATCAAATCAAACGTTGGCTTTTTGAGGCGTCAGTCCTTTTGTTTTGAGGTGTGTGATTGCACTCCCAAGCCATCACACGCCTAACAGTTTTCCGAGAAGTGCAAATAGTTGCACGCCTGAAACCATCCGTACTGCACTCCTCGGCATGAGTTTACTTTATAATTATACTTCGCAATTGCTGAGAGAAATGAAACGAAAAGAATCAAACATTAGGCCAACCTAACACTTGGTGATGACGGAATCATTTTTTATTCTCCCGGCGAAACAGTTTTGCGTGACAGCTTTGTCAGTGTACAATCGTTCAGCACACACACGTCGCACAGCACAGCAATGCTTGCTGCATACACCAGACTGTTCATGGCTTTATGAGCTTGTACACGTCACACGGACTTATGAGGCGTTGGACCTATGAGGCGTCAGACTCGAGGACTTTTTAAAATGCTTTTTTCGGACTTATGAGGCGTTGGAATTATGATGTGTCAGACTTACGAGCTGACCCCACAAATGTAAGTGTCCATAAAAAACATTAACTGCATTGTAAGTATGTCATGAGGTTGGAATTTTATGCACAAAATGCCCCTTTAGGTACCAAGTGGATGAAGTGGTCAGTGAATCAAGCCCCAGAGGGTCATCAAGGCAAGTTGGCCCATTGATAACACGATGCTCTGAGTCCCTTGGAATGTGGGGCTGAGGTTAATGCATCCAGAGGTCGACTTTTTTTTAAAAAGAAATGTTATCTTTTTACAATAAGGGGGTGAAACTTTTATTCTAATCGGTAATATATTCAGATGGTCAACTTTTTTAAAAGTTTAAAAATCAACTCAAACATTTTGTTGAAAAACTGAGTTGGAACTACATGTATGGGAGCAAAGAGCTTGCATCGGATGAGACTAGTATTGATGTTTTTATTCTGTGACGGTATTTTCATATGAAGAAAACACTTGTCTCTGCAAAGCATCTTCTTACTGTGAAATGTCTGTTTTCAATCAGGATTTTCCTCGCCAGCTCCCTGTTTGACTGTGAGCTCTGCACGAGGCGGAATTTGGGACACAAAGAAACCTTTGATCTCATGTCCTTGCTCAACTTCTGTTTGTCATCACTTCCACTTTTTGTGAGTCGCTGTTGTCCAGGCTGCTTGGGCTAGGACGATCAGGTTCTAGTTTGGTTCACTGAGACCCACAATCAGTGCTACTAAAAACATCTCATGACAAGCCGTAGGGGCAAGAGTGTTGCAAACTACATGTACATGTAGGATGCTCTCGAATAAAGAGTAGGGAAAATATATAACAGTGTGACATGTGAAGACTAGAACACTGTACTACAAGCAAGGGCAATTAATGGGGCAGTCAAAAACCTGGAGATTATGATACAGATGCACATGTACAGTCAAGCGCTACATCTGCAGTTGGGGAATACTTACAAGATTGGCGAGAGACTCTTTCAGGAAGTCCACATTTCCCCGTTTTGATGCTTCATGGAGAGGGTTGTCTATCTGTGCTGCACTCTGCTCAACTGGGGGGGGGAGAAGAGGAAATTCAGTGTTTCATCAGAGGGTGATTGTATCTGTTCAAAGAGATTTATAAACTTAATAAAAAAATCACACTTACAAATCAGGCAGATAGAGCAAGAATACAGTAATTTCGATGTTATGACCTGTTACTCCAAATTAGCAAAATGTCATTAACTTTTTCGTGTTGTTACCTGTTATAAATCACTTTAGGAATTTGAAGAGGATCGTGTACAAGTAATCATATAACTAGGATGAAATTTCTGGAGAAGCACACAGGGACACACACTTTTTTTCTCAAGTGGGCACAGAAAGCAAATAAAGTGTGACATGTATGTTGTGTTCATTTAGAGGCCGGGGATGTGGGACAGGGGGTACAGACATCTGGGGGGGGGGACATGTCCCTTGTGCAGTATGCAGCCCACTGGGTATACCACTGTATGCAAGTTATCTGCCAATATTGCCATATTTTAGTATTGATTAAATTGACTACCTAATATCGATACTTAATAAACCGATTCTCCCATTTTTTATTAGTACCATAGCCAACAAAAGGGACAGACAAAACTACAATACAAACACATCAAAGGGCAGGTTTATGTTCAGTCTGTATGTGGTGATCTGATCTTTAGCAGTGAAAGGCTGGTGGCATTCACTGTGATTATTTTATCAATTTACAGGAAACAGAAACAGCTGTCATCCCCCTCCAATATTAAATAATCAGAATTTCCTTTTTCTTCTAAAGCTGTATTATTTATTGTTGGGACGGTAAGCCAACGAACTAAGAATTATGAAAATGATGGATTTTCACACAGGTGGGTATTATTTCCTCTTTCAAAAATGGTTGTTTGATCTCGGTCTCTTTTAAGATCTGCTTAAAACAGAAAGAAGAACTGTTCTCTGTGACAGATTGAAAAGAATTTGGAGTTGAAATTCTGAATATACAAAGTTTTTACAGTTGGCCCAAATATGATTAAAAGATAGAAACAAGGAAACAAATTTTTTGAAGTGCATTTCTAAACACCATTGTGACACTTCCTTGTTTTCCCATTATTAGAAATCGACTGCTACCAACGGCACTGGTGTGTGTGATGTGACAGAAGGAACATGGCTTTACCATGGGAGAAAACAAAAACGGATAAAAAAACAGGACGTAAAATTGGACAGGCTGTCATGCATCCACTGACAACCGCATACTACTCACTATAATTGCTTGGAATCAAACCCGTCTTCTTGCCACATCGAGCCCTGTACCAGTCTTTGTTGGACTGCAAAATGCACAAAAATGTTCACAAACAAAAACTATCTTCAGCTATGAATTTCAACTTTCAACTTGTGCACTGGAACCCAAAGTTCAACATTTAAATCAACCTTTCATCTATCTGTCCTTGGCTTCAACTCTCATCGGATTAGTACGTGTACTGAGTTCTCAATCATGAACTTGACCTGTAGGTTGCCATGGAAGTTTAGCTTAATGTCCAACTTCCAAAAATCAACTGCTTGTCTTTTCCTCATATATTAAGTAATGCTTGTGAACTAAAAGCAACTGATATTTTGGGAGAATTCTTGGTTTTAATACAAAAGGAATACAGAAAGCAAAAAAAGGGGACTAAAGGTTCGTCTACTGACCATGTCTGTGACATAGAGAAGGTCTCCTTCTTCAAAACTCAGCTCATCGCTCTGGTGAAAAGATAAAGAGACTTGTGTAATACTGCAACATTCTTTATCCATTAACAAACTCAACGAACAGAGCTACGGTACAGTGGTAGTCTGAATTTCCCATCAGTCAAAACTTTTTTCCAGCTCAACTTTATTTGGATGTCCTCATAATGTGCAGCATTACTGAAATTCTGACATAATGAACTTACATGTTGGGCCTGGTAGTTATAGAGTGCTCTGAAAACTTTGACCTGACCTGAAATGAGAGATACACGAAACAACCAACACATGTAATCTAGTGGTTATACATGTACATGTACTTCCCATTTTGTCTGCAACACTGCAAAATCTCATCGGTCTTTCAATTACATTTACAACCATATCATTTCTGGGATGGTTTGATACACTGACTGATTACATAATGACCTATAAATTATTTTCAGCCACGAAATGCAAATGAGTATATTACTGCTCTTAATTATTCAGCATACACCAGTGTTGTCGTCAAGACCAGGCAGTCCAAGACCAAGGCCAACAGACAAAGACCAGGCCAGAAAAAGTAAAGCGTGGCCAAAACCGAGACCAAGACCAGCTGCCGGAGACCAAGACCAAAACCACATTTGTAAATAAATGGAAGGAAATCATCTCTGTACATTGACATAAAACTGTGAGGATGGGCTATAAACCACAGAACTACATGTACACATTAGTTTGACAGAATGGTCCTGGAATTTAGTATTAATGTTTTTTGTTGTTACTTTGCAGTTTGCATTCTTCAATGATGGGTTCACTTTTTGAACTGCTCTGAATGTCGTGACATCAATGAACTTACACACTACCAAGGCAAAGCTACACGGCACACCACGTTGTGCCACAAATGCTATCATGGAACGGTGTCTTGTTAGTCAAGTTTGAGATTAACAAACAGAGCATAAATAAGCGTCTAGTTACCAGACCATGCAACGTGACTACAGGTTCACAGGTACCCCGACGCCAACAAATCACGTATCTTTTTACGGTCAGTAACCAGTGAAAATTTTTTGGGGGGCTGTCACACATTGTCTTCTTCCAGGTGCAAGGTTCAACTTTGCGTGGGGAAGTTTGACTGCCAGTGCTAAAGCTCTAAACCTCAGCCATGCAACTTTTAACTTTGGGTGCGCACTTAACTCACGCAAAGGGTGAAAGTTTGCACATGACGCTCTACTGCTAGCCGTAGCCACAACGAACGCTCGTACGTACAGTCCTTAACAGCTGTACTTACATCTTGTGGGGTCTCGATTCAAGTTTTTCATATACCGTAGGCCTACAAACAATCAAATTCATCACCAGTCAGGTATGAAATGGTGCAAAGTGTTTTCTTCAATTGGTCTTGTACTAGTCTTGGCCAACAATTCCAAGAACGGGAGGTGCGAGATCAAGACCAAGACCGAGACCACTGATCTGAGATCAAGACCAGCATGTTCAAGACCAAGACCTAGTTCAAACTGGTCTTGAGGTCGAGACTGGTGACGACTACAACACTGGCATACAAATATCCCCTGAAACAGAAACAGGATCATATTAAACTAAAATAAGTGCCAGAGTTGTTGACTTCAGTCACTGACATGGATGTGAATTAAAAAAATTTTTTGACTTGGATGGAACTTAAAGAAAAAAAAAACAACTTGTGGCCTGACTTTATAGGACAACATTTTGGGACTTGAACTTGCAAAACTTGACTAATGACTTGACTTGCTGCAACATGACTTGTGACTTGACTTTTAGAAACAAAGAACTTAATACCACAACATTGGGTGTTTTCTAGAAATCGGCTGACAGATAATGCAAATAAATGTTACCCTTTCTGGAAGTCACATAATCAAAGATTTTTCCTTTACTCCTACAAATAAACAGGTAATGCGGAAGAATTTGGTATTGGACGATCACAGTTTTCAGTGTCACAGATGTGAATACCAATGCCATCTAGTATATTCAGGGGGATTTTAGCAATAAGAGGGGCTAAGTAATTAAGGGAAGGGGTCCTTAAAAGGGACCCTAACAGTCCAATACAAAATTCTTTCCTACAGTTACTTTTTTTTAGATTCTGGGAACTGAGAATTTTCATGCACATGGACAGATTGAGAACCACATTTTATGGAGAGAGTGGGACTATTATGTATATGTGTGTTTTTTTTTTGGGGGGGGGAATTTGGAATTATCTGATTTAATCTTTTATGGCCTTTCTGAGGGTGGGGCTACACACTTCGTAAATGAACAACATTGTGGAAGTTTTTTTGGGGTGCAGAATTGTCACAATCCCACCAGAAAGTTTGTCGAGCCTGTCATCTGCTACTTATTTTGATCCCGAATGACTACGCCCGATTTACATGTAAATGTCAAAGTAGTCTTGTTGGAAATGAAACAAAGACTCCCTGTCAATCCTCTGTGCTGTTATGAACCCTCAATGTACATGTACACTGTACATCATGAACTGAGCTGAGAACATCTACTGCTCTGATCTATTATACAACTTGAAGCTTATGTATGCTTTAACCACCATGATAGACATTAACTTTTCTCTGTTCATAAAATATGCAATGTATGACCTGATGAACGCTCTGTCACAGTCATGACAGAAACAAACTCGCAGAGTGATGCGCAACTGAACCTGCACAAGAACCCAGATACATTTATGTCAGTCTGCACTCAACAACACCCGTTTTAATTACTTTTACAATTAAAGGTTGGTCCTGAAAAAGAGTATTCTGGCAATGTCTCTTGATTGTCAAGACCACATTTTGGGCTACATTTGGAAGAGAAACTTGCGAGAAAAATGCGACTTTCTTGCCTTCCCTCTGTCAATGTAATGCACAGTCAACTTGACACACACACACACACATGGCAGACTGTATATGAGCTGTGGCTGTTCTCTTCAACATGTTCAATACTCTTAATGGTCTTATTCCCTAATCTGCTTTTTGGGAAAGTCAGAGATCAGCTTTCGAATAAAACTATCCATTAACCAATTACAGACACTCTATCAAGCAGTTTTGGCTGTTATCTTCAATACTCTTACAATTGGCTCATTTCAACCAATAAGAGATCAGCTTTTTAATTAAACTTTTCAGTTATTAGTCAGAGACAACATGGTCTGTGTCAATGTTGTAGTTTTTACCCCATAATTTCCCTCAAAAAACAAAACCCTGCCTTCTTTCTACAAAATTAAGTTTGGTGAAATTATGTCATTGACTATTGTCATCTTGTTTTTCCTTTCCTACCTCCATGGTTTTTCTAAATACTGCAACAACCTCCACCATGGGATATTTGAGAGGCAGGTCAATTCTGTCAATATGTCTGTACGATTTCCCGGGAAAACAAGTGCTTTCAATGTAGGCCTAAGTGGTATTACCTGGTTTAGGCACTGGCTTTGGCGGCGGTGGTGCACTTCTTGCTGGAGTTGTCATAGTTGAGCATTGACAAATAGGTCAAAAACAAGGAAAACGTTTTATTAAGATGTGAAACTTGAAAGAGAAGTGTGAAACGCGACAAAATGCCACAACCACTGGAACTTGTTACGTTTCCGTGTAAGGTCTGATTTCCGTCACTATCATCAACGCAGAATTCACTGTTGTACAAAATGTCCAATGCAGGTGCCAGACTATGAGCTAAACCCGGAAGTGTATAAAATTCATAAACTGCGAACATTCATGTGTCCCAAAGATACGTGGTAATCGAATTACTCTGAAAACAAACTCGTATCTTCCAAACGGAACGAAAACAGCATTGTGCGCGCGCACGTCGTGAAGAACTTCATAAAAAATGGATATTTTTTAATCTTCACTGTATTTAACGTCGGTGACATCAGATTATGGCCGAGGGAGAGGAACTGCCGCTTTCAATTCCTGTAAGTTTAATTCCATTCATGTCACTAGGCTGCCGGCGTGGCTGTCATCATTGACAGACTGCGTAATAAATTTTCTCATTACTTACGTCTCATCTCAAGTCAAGAGTTACTTGCAGAATTGCAAGTGCAAGTCACAACTCTGTGTGACTTTCAGGCTTACGACAATTGTCAATGTCATCGTGACGCTGTTGATGGGTTGTCGAATGCAGTCCAGTTAGATCAAATCAATGCTGATCCGGATAGTATTTACTTAGGTCAAAACGTCTACTTTCTCAATCAAATTTTCACCAAAAAAGCTGTCCAAAGTGATCCAAATCTCTCTAAAACTTTTGCCATGTGGTTTTCTGATCACCCAACTGATTGTTTTATGAATGACATTCGACATGTTCGAGCTGTTTGTTCACTTCCTCCTGAAGATAAAGATCCAAACATATCGTGCACTTTGTGTGCATTACACATTGTGTGTGACGTGTGTTTCTGGTTGATGGCCGACTGTTATGTATTGGCAGCGGAGGGGGAATCTTGTTCTCATTGCATGACCGTCGCATTCTAAAACCCATACTGTATCAGTGTATATACAAACTCATAAGAAGTCATAGGGCTGTTAGTCACATAGAGTTGTAAGTCACACAGAGTTGTGACTTACAGTTCTTGAAATACTCAAGAGTAAAGATAGAGTCTGTCCCAACTATAGCCACGATAGCTGGGACAGTCCCAACTGTAGTGCTATTGTTGACCAATTTCTGTAGAAAATTTCTGAACCTTATCCAAGTTTATGCATCTCACACTTGACACAATTCATCTAAAATATGGCACTTTATCTATGACATGACATTGTAAATAATATGACTTTGGCACATACTTGGCACATGCACACTGGACCACTGTGCTGTAGTTGGGCCAGCCCAACTATAGCACCTTAGTTTAGATGGGCCCAACTGTAGTTGAGATGGGCCCAACTATAGTTGGGACTGATGCTGTAGTTGGGGTGTAACATGAACATTTGTCATAGTCATTAAAGGTCTGTTCATACTTGGTGCTTCTAAAAGTAAACATGTATGTAAATTTGTGACGTCAGATCAAAATGTTCATGCTGCAAATTTGCAAAAGTTGAACACGGTTTTAACGCAGCGAATTTCACATTTCATGAAGTCATCTTATTCAAAGTGTGCCGGCCTTAACCCCCACCCATTTACTGTACCAGTACTCATGGTTCTGACCATGGGTTCCATACTGGGGTACAGACCCCCCACAACTATGGGGTAAGAAGAATTCCATATGGACACCACTAATACATGTAAGTCTCACAGTGTTTAGGCAGAGGGTATCGAGCGGCATCCGTAGCTCCTTTTCATGGTTCTAGGGGTCATACTATAGTGGTTGGCCATTTGGTTTTCTGACTTGGCATGACCAATCCAGTTATATTGTCATACTTTTCAGGACATTCATGATCAGTTTGCCGTTTGCACTAATGGTCAATTTTGTGCAATTTGTATCAAATCTTGGACTTTGCTTCCCCAGCTTCAAAAATAATCTTCCACAACCACAAATAGACCGCTTGTGGCTGCTAAGTTGCGTGACCTATCCGCCCTGAGCTGAAGTGCACCCCCAATCAGCTAAAGAAAGACAGATGATAGTAAGGTTATGCAAATCCATACATTCCGAAATAAATTTGTTGCACGTAGTCAGCCTGCTTAGCGTCAAACGTGCAAATACTTGGGTGCCTATGCAGTTAGTCGGTACCAAAAACACACCCTCTTTTGTTCCACTCAGAGCAGGTAGTGGGAATGGAACATCAACAAATGCAACGTCCTCCCATAACGAAGTGTGTTTTTTTAATTTACTTGTAAGTATTATTTACCAACAATGAAGCGGATCGATGGTCAGTACAGTGCAGAGACCACTGATGTGCTGAGTTTTGTACTAACAATTGGCTTTATTTTCGGTAAACAGCACTGAAAGCACACATTGCTATGGGAGAACACCATGTTTGTTGATGTTTGATACCCACTATAGGTCAGATGACGGTGCAGGTGCAATCGGTCTCTTACATGTAGAAACAGGGTAAATGGCTCATACAAAAAAAATAACTGAGGATTGGAAGATTGTTCCACAAGATCAACAGCTGCCATGATCAGTGGCATAGATGGGCTGATTGATGATCACACATTATTAAAGCTAAATAATAAGAATAAACTCTTGCTAAGATAAAGTAGAAATTGGAAGTTTTCCAGTTGCATGTACTCCTGTGATCAACCCAAACTGTACCCCCAGCTGTGGTTTGTTCCAAGTGTCTACTCTGAATTGAAGTGCACCCTCACTGGTACAGAAGAGACAAGCTGGCGTGAAGTTCTCAACTGGGTTCGTGTACATGTACAATGTACATGCAGATTCTTGTGGTTTTGTGTTTCTCAGTGGCACCTCTCACGCTAAATGCATGAACCCATCCATGTGGTGAGTTCCCACCAAAGGACCATCGCTAAAATGTAAACACACGCCCTCTGTTGTTCCCGCTCAGAGCAGATACTTTGGTTTTCCCAACTATTCCATAAGCGCTGTTGAGATAGTCCAAGCTACCTTTAGGACTGCCCTAGAGTCCGAGTAGCTAGGACCCAGCAAGTCGTCTCTTGTAACATTTGGCCATGATCTGGGCAGTTCAAAATATATTTTTTTCATGAAGGTCAAAGCAGTGTCTGAGCACTTCACTTGTCCCATCTGCATGGAGAGACTGTCCCAGACGTACATCACGCCCTGCGGCCATCGCTACTGCGGGATATGTATCAAAGAATGTGTCAACAGAAGGTAACCAGAAAAAGAATGTGAAATATGCACGAAAAAGGGGAGTGACCATTGGCAGGGATTGGGAGGATGACTTGGGTGGTATCGGTTTGGAACAGTGTACAAATATTGAGTGGCTGAGAGTGGAATGGGAGAAATATTATCGTAAGGTAAAATCTGGACTTCAGTAGATTTTATCAAGTAAAAGTATTCCTTCCCTTGTCATAATCCAAAGCCACTCTGTGCCCTTGCCTTGCCTCATTTCAGGAGCCCTCTCTAGGACAGACAAGCCAACTTGTTACAATTTTTTAGTTCCTTATATCCTGTAGGAACAGTTTTAGAAGGGAGAGGGCACGAGAAGGTTTGCAGTTTGTTGGAGTAAAGTAACTTTATTCCTTTGCCATCCTACCGGGCTATTGTCTTTACTCTAACGACTTGTATTTGTCTCTTTCTGTATATATGTGCACATTTCTACAGATCAAAATGTCCCTGCTGCAACACAAAAGTGACAGCAGACAAGCTGTATCCTGATTGGGCGTTTGACAATCTCATCAGCATGGTTTCCACGGAGAAGTCCAAAGCGGAAGACCAATACTTTGTGAAGCTAATCCAAGAAGCAGGTATCAACAAAACAGAAACAAACAACCGTGACCATTAGACTAGACTGGCGTAAGTCCATCCTTTAAAAAAGACGGGCCACTCAGTAGCCAGGTGGCAAGACTATGGAGAAACTGACATTGTTCTTGCAGTAGTAAATTAAGTTTAATTCTGGTTTTATTCTCATCGAAAGGCACCGTGCAATATACATGTATGTAGAAAGTCAGACACTTGAAAATTTGACGTAAATAATACTGATTAGTGAATGGGTTGAAGTGTCAAAGCTCCGTGTATAGCACATCGATTTAGAGACTATTAGTATTTTTGGTCTGTAATGAACAGAAAGCCTAGAGAGAAACCTTTTTGTCTGCAGTCTCTTTGACAAACTTTTTTTCCCAGCTCAATTTTCCCTCAGTTTTGATAATGGGGATTTTTTATACCAATCATGGTAAGCATAGACATGTAAAGCGTGCTTACTCCTTACTCAGAAAAAATAGTGATATGATGTTGGCTAGAAAAGCATGTGCATCGAGCCCTGAAACCATTGTTTAGCAGGTTACGTTCTCTGCCTGTTGGTTTCCTGCATTTCTGTCGTGGTGGGAAAGACATGTTTTAATGGACTCTTTAAGTGAAGTTGAGTTATTTTCTGTCAGCTGGTATGCTGCCCAGTGTGGTCGAAATTCACACTGGCAAAGTTACCTCCGTGGCTTGCACCAAACTGAGAAACTTGGATTCATTGTATTCAGGGACCATCTCGTGTTCTCGGCATTTTTGCAAGTTGGTGAGAGATGGGATAGTAGCCTGTGTATTCAATTGATAAACTGAAAATTGTTGCTTGATTATCAATCATTTCATGCCTATTGCTGGGGGGCGGGGAGGTCAGAGGACAAGAGTATGCATTCATTGTATTGTACACTGGTGAAACTGATGGAAAACTGGGCAACCCTATCATGCCTTGCTTGTCATGTTTTCATACTGTTCGATTGTCAGGTCATCATGAACATGAAGGGGCCAATCACAGAGAGGAATCTCCGATTGTAGGAACGTTACAAAGTAAGAGACTGTGAAGACTAACGAGCTGTCCTCATATTCACAGATGAATGAGACGTTGGAGGATTTCTTTAGATATGCGCAAATTGTATTGGTTGCTTTGCAGCTGTTAAACATTGTCTCCCCCTGTAGTCCAACTAGATCAACTGGAGAAGGAGGCTACTTATAGTCTCATTGTACATGTACCACAAGTTAGAGCCAATAAAATTCATCATCAGAAAAGAATGACTGAATTATTTTTAAACATGCTTATTGACATGTGGAGACACTGATACGTTTATGATAGTGTAATACCTCCTTGCAAATTTGAAGCTAGATGTTTCAATGAGTGCACTCAGAAGGATTTAGGCATTTCGCACCTTTTCAGTTCTTTCCGTCCATTCTTAAATTTGCCAGCAGACTAGAAATCCAGGAGTACATCTTCACATGATTGAGCTCTAGTTTTTTCTTCAGTGGTCAGCTAGTTTTTAACAATTGTAAAGACAGGAATTTCCACTTCAAACATGCCCTGCTGGTGTGTATGGGCGCTTCGTTTGGGTGGCCTCCCTTGCATATGCTGGATCCATTGCATATTTCATTGAAACAGTAGTGTTTTGTTCTAAAAGCTGCAGGGCCGTGGTAGAAGAAAATTTAACAATTGAAATGTTTCATGGTTATCCCGCTCCTCCAATCGTACTTTTTTTCTCAACGTGTACCCACATGAATTATTCACTTGCCACCTTCCCCCGATTAAAAGATGGAAGGACTTTGCCATTTGGGATCACATGTTCTCATCTTGGGAGTCATTGATCCTAATTCACAGAGCATCTCAAGACTGGGCTGGCTACCCATGAGCAGTACTATCAGGACTTCAAGCGGGAGTTCACCCAGCGAATTCAGGAGGTGAATTTACAGATGGAAGCACTGCAAGGAGGTAAAGACCAGGAAGTTGCCATCAAGAGCTTTCTTCCACAGTGTTGTAGTCGAGCCCATCACAAGTGCCCCTCCTAAGTCCCCCCCCAAGCCCCTTCACGAGTCCCCTCACAAGTCCTTTCACAAGACCAGTCATAAGTAACAGGATGAACAATGACAAGGAAACTGCCCTTGTCACAATTCATCGGAATAGTTAGTGGCTTGGCTCAAGACTAAATGACTTGTTGTGATGGACTTGAACACAACTCTAGATTTTCCTTGGAAGACACTGAGACAAGTATCAGCAGAATAACGGGAGGTGGGAAACTGAGCTACGATCCCCTAAAAGAGGCAACATTTTGCTTACAAATATATGTATATGACGAGAGGGCCAAATTTGTGGGACTTCAAGTTTCCACTCTCTAAACCATTTAAAAAAGTTAGCCTCACACCTGCCAAAGCCCATAGCAACTACTACAATATTCCTCCATTTGGGAGTTCCCCTCCCTTAAATTTGTTTTGGATCTTTCCTTGGAAAGAAGTGGATGCGTTTTGAGTGAGTATTTCAGAGGTTAAGTTGTGTAATTCAGCCCCCCCAAAAGAATCAGGTTTTATGATGGACAAAAGATGTTGGACTTACGACAGTAACCGGCAGACTTTTTTCAAAATCAATTCGACTCGCAGGTGGAGATGACGTGTTATTGGCCCAGCAGCTTCAAGAGCTGGAGGTCAAGAAACAAACGCTGCACACAGAACTTCGAACGTGTACCCAGTTACTAGTCGATGCATACGACAAGTGAGTATTTTGGGCCGTGTCCGAAACAGGCTTCCAGAGCTATGGCTAGGTCTATTGTCTGCGCGTCTCCGCACATTTTCAATGGAGCGAAGACCGAGACCTCGCTCTAGACAACAGTTTTGGATGCAGCCTTTTATTGTGTGGTGCCTGTATTGAGATGTACATAAGTTTGAGTATCACTTCAATGGTGATCTTCATAGTAACTGAGTTTTAACCACTCGCTGACATTATTATTCTACAGGAATCTTGTCCCAGCTGTTATCTTTGGCCCAAAATACTGACTGTTTAAAATGACAAGGTACCACGATTACTGGCCTTTACAAATTCTTGCCTTCAGTGATCCTTCACTGAAGATTCGTGGTACATTTCTTATGGCATTGTTACTTTTTTGACATTCTGCAATACTGGTTGCATAGTGATATTTGCTGGCCATGGCTCACTGCTGCTTGAGGGCTTCACCGTGCTCAACCTCCATAGGCTAGTTTGAGCCTGTTTGTGCGTATAAACTCAATGGGATTCACTCAGGCATGGGGATGAGTATAGACATCACCTGAAATTACGTGTAGAATTCACTGTAACATGTTTCAGTGTCCTCCAACATAAAGTTGTTAATACCAGTATGTAAATATTTCCAGATATTTAGCCGATCACCTACCCACTCCTTCATTACTACCGGTCACAGTGTCTGTGCGACTCCAAGGGAAAAATGTCAGTCTGCCAGATATTAAAATCAAGCCCCACAGCAGGTGAGCTTAGCAAGTGAAAATTGGCCACCAGCTGCAGTCAGGCTTTGGAACAAATAAAGAAATCTGCTTCATTAGTCCGGAGAAACACAGTTGTGCCTTTACAGTGCACCTCCAGCTGTGTTTCACTTTGGCAAATGATTTTCCACTGCTTTGCTGCTGATGTATCTTGAAATACTTGAAGTTTGCAGAAATACGAGCGATTCACAATAGTGCGCCACCAAGAGTTTGCAACACGTTGGCTAATCATAACGCACAAAATTTGTCGACCCTTTCCAAACATGCATTGGGGGACAAATTTCACGCATTGCGATTGGCCAACGCGTTGCAAACTCTTGGTGGCGCGCTAATGTGAAACGGCCGTATTGTGGTTTGACAGAGCAGTATCAGAGTTGATGTCAAAATAAGTCTAAAAAACAAGTGGTAAGTGATCTGGATCTTTTTTTTTCAGTATATCTGAAATTAAGGATGTTATTGCCATGGCAATGGAGGCAAGAGGAGATCCAATTGCTAGCTTCCCAGATGACCAAGTGCAATTTGTTCTTCTCGGGTAGGTCTTACCATTTCCTGTGTGATTTATGTCACTCACATTTTCTTGTCAGAATACATACAATATACATGTGTTTGCAGATATGGTTGGATTGGATTGAGATTGTGAATAGTGGAGGATATTGCACAGTCTAACAACAAAAGCCAGTGATACAGGCTGTGAGACATCATTGGTTTAAGTGTGTTAGATCATTTGTCTAATCTGTGTAAATCAGTAGTGGATCTGGGAGGGGGAATAAATCAACCTTCCATCCCTTGTCCAATTTTTTTGGGATACCTTTTCCTTTTTCCCTGTATACTGTTCTTTTGCTGTCAACTGGTTGTTTAATAAATACAGCAACTATCACTAAATATGCCTTCCTCATATGTTTGGGTTCACCTTCATTTGGGGCAACCCCCTAGTAAATGTCAGGTGCACTAGTGTAAATTACTGTGTATGACCTTTCAATAATAATAATAATAACAATAATATAGGTACTTATAAAGCGCATTTAACCCCTTGATGGTGGGAATTTCTTGCCGAAAGCCGACTCCAAGAGTTCCAGCCTTGCTTGGCCATGAAGGCCACCTATCAAACTGCAAATTCTTGGTTTGTGGCCCTGCGTGCTTTGCACGCTTTGATTTACATGGTGAAAAGGCTGATTGTTTGGTGGCATGTGGCTCTACTCACCCTTCCACATTCCCGTTGCCTCTTTTCAAAGTGGGGACTATTGTGAAGCTGGTGATTATGATGCAAATTTGGTCTTTTCATTTCTGGGCCACGCACAAAGACCAATCACCATATATACAAGAGCCAGGGTCTGCCTTCTTTCACCGTGTCCGCTCGAGCATGGGCCGAGAATAATAGCTGAAAAGCAGGCTGAGGATCTCAATACTTATGGCGTGGTTAGCCGCCTCCCGGCACAAAGGGGTTAATATAGATCAAAGCGCTGTACATCATTATTACCCCTGTTCACTGAGCCCATGAAACATACCATCTCAGCTCCCTAGGGAGTATACAGCTCGATGCTGGCATTTCGGCGCAAAGCAGTTAAATCAACAACAAACCTATCTCTGCCCTCACAGGGGACCCAATTACTCCTGGGTGGAGAGAGGCAATGAGTGACAGAGTGCCTCACCCAAGGGCACACGCGCCATGACCCCTGGCTGGATACGAACTCGCAACCTATAGGTGTGAGACACTTAATGAGACAAATAGTGAGAGACTTTCATTTCCCTTTGACTGCACCTTTTCCTAATGATATATCTTGTGATTTTTTAACAGACACTTTTTGACAGTTTTTTTAAAAAGTAATCTACAATTCATGAATTTCCTGTTATTTATTGTTTTGTATTCTTCATTAATCCAGCTCTTTCATTTAGAAATAACATCAAGTGCAAAAGCAGATGTTATCGTCTGCATCCAGGGGCCATGTTTACTACTGAATGGTATCAAAACACTTCTAAACAATGTTTTTTTATCTGATAAAAATCAGGCCGAAGTCACCGTTCACCAGAACTGTGGTATTTTTCGTTCCTTTTTTCTTTCTTTAGACCTGTCGAGAAGGGCCGCGAAATATCAGCTGAGCTTTTAGAGGAGCTGTTGCAATCTCCTGATAGTATGGAAAGGTCAGAGGTTGTCAGGCTGTTACCCCGGGGTTGTCATCCTTTACTGGAGTTTGGTGTGAAGCCAGGGAGTGAGGTTGTCGTAGCCGGCCCACTCAAACTGGAAAGGTGAAGTCATGTCCCAAAAAGGCATTATTAGTTTACAGCTATGACTGCTGAACCAAGCCGTAGCCATCAAACATGGAACATTCAATCAGGGCATGGCTAAATAGCATCCTTTTAGCCCAGCTAGCCCTATCCTTTCTTATCTGGGATTTGAGTCCTCTGCAAACAAATTTCTGCTGCCCTGTGCTCATGTACATTTTATGTGACTCCATGCACTATCCAGTTGGTACTGACTACAGAAGGGGAGTGGTTGTGAAATAACCTTTTGTCCCACTATAGCGTTGCCTGTGTCTGCTTGCACATTTAGGGCAAGACTTTTGAGTTCAGCGTGAGATATTGTAAAAATGGACAAAACAAAATCTAATGAACAAGTGCAACTTGAACCTGTGTGTGTGTTGATTTCAGTGAGATGCCCAAGCAGTGTTTTGCACAGACTTTTGTCAAGGACAAGGGCCAATCAATGGACTACTTCACCTGTAAAGATTGCGCATTCAAATGTAAGTTCTCGAAACTTTCCACCTAAACAAAGAATAGATCTCGGTGTTCTCTGCATGTATGTGCTTTCCTATGCTGCTCAGTGGACTGTGTGCCCCCACTGGCTGTATACAAAAGTGTACATGTCAGCAAAGTATGGCATTAACTGTATGCAGGCCTATTCCTGGACATGCTTTGAAACCTGTGACCCTCCAATCAGATGTCACGATCCCTGACCTCCAAGCCGGGCTTCCCCAATACAGCCACATTACAGACAGGATTTTCTGTTCTCAGATTGATTATATTGAATGAGCAGTTTTCATTTCTTAGCCTCTGAATAAATTTCTGGATGGCAAGTTAAATTTATTCCCTAAGCATATTTAACTGAAAATAAATACCCTATTTGGAATCTCTCCAGTCATAAGTAGGAAACACCACTACATTTAAATCCATAGTTTTATTTTTTTTAATTTTTTAGTTTTTGACAGTGTTCTGTTGAGGAACGTGCTTGTAAATGAAGGACCTTTTCCTGTTACAGGGGTATGTCGATCCTGCAAAGACTTCTGCCATAAAGACCACCAGACTGTGCCATATATAATGGGCCACCAACCGACATGGTAAAGCTCTCTTGCAAACTTACCAATTAAAAATTAATATCTTGAATCAGTGAGATTATTTCCACTTTTTACAATGGTCACCAATATTTTGTTTTAGGTCACACATTAAAAGGAAGTGATGTGGTGATTTAGTTCTCCATATTTTCATATTTTTTGAATAACTTGTTAATTTGTTGCTGAATTAGGCTGAAATTTTGTGTAATCCTCAATGTGCTTCAAGACTGCCAAGTCCCTTTAACCCTAGCCCTAACCAGTGTGCAGTATGGCCTGTTGAAAGCCCAGTGTTCCCAATGGCCTTGTGCAGTAACCGGATCTCTTTGTTCACAGACATGTGCCAACAGGTCACGGCTGTTTGGGTTGTGACTGGTGTTACTGTACTTTCACAGCACCATATGAATTGTAGATAGAGAGGGAAGCTCATGGCGGTATAAGCTGCCATAAGAGATCGGTACAGGTTCATTGGCGTACTGAGCCTACAGATATGACCGGGAAATGACTTGGAGACAAAACTATCCGCATCCCGACCAGGTGTTATTTTGGAGGCGTGGCTTCTCGCAGGATTGTTTTTTAGTATGTGCATGAATCAGAGTGAAAACTAACAGCTGTTTTCAATTGTTCATTTTTGGGCATTCAGGGCATGTTGCTACTGTCCCAGAAAGAAAAAGGTAAAGTTAATTTTTTTTGAAATATTTTGTTTAAATTCGAAGTCCATTATTTGGTACTTGTGTCCATGAGCAAGGCACTTTGCAAAAGTTACCTCTCTTGACCTGGCATAGAAATAGATGCTTGTTTTACAATTAGAGTTCTTCACCGTTAACCACTTCGCGCCGGGGGACCCCGTATCGGGTACCTTATGTTTGTATGCATAGCCGGGGAGCCCGAAATCGGACAAAGGAGCCGGGTCATGTAACAAAAGACAGCACTCTGAACAAAAGACTGAGCCGCTGGGACTTGAACATTTTTTCAATTGTCAATAGTGGTGGTAATCCGTCCTTTTTTGGAAACACTAAACCACTCTTTGTGGCATTCACTACGAAGGGTTACAATCATAGATGAAAGCTCTTCAGCGCTGCAGTGCTGAGCAACACAATACCGCTGCACGTTAATCTGGCCCCATTGAAAAACACGCCAGCAGCGAACTGCTCTAGTTTCGAGAACAGAAGAAAATTACACAACACCGCACAATCTGGGCTCTCTTTACATGGCAGCAGGCCTGGCTGAAATACACGGGCGTCAATAGATGTTCCTGTCAGATTAGCGTAGCCACCAGAGAGTCATTCGTGTGGGTGTAAACGTCCAGTAAATGAAGTAATGAATTTTTAAAACAAAAAATCATGAAAAAACACCAATATTTGTGCACGGCCATTTTAATTAAACCCGGTGCAAAGTGGTTGAACAGTGCATTCAGCAGCCTGTTGAACTGATTTGAGACAAACATTAGAATCCAACTTTACTGTTACTCTTTTTTTCCCAAACCAGTCCCAAAATGCTCCTTGCAGATTACCGCAAGAGTACTCGCCAAGTTTCTTAAATCTTACCTTCTGCAAGTCCACATTAAAAGCTAAGAGTTTGAAAATCATTCGGTACTATCACCAACATGCAAGGGGACTACTGATCACATATCACTGGAATTTGGGGATTTTTTGTAGCTGCAATCTTACTGAATAATTATCGTAACCCAGAACTAGGAAAATGACTGATTATCATTTTTTTGAAGCACCCCTGATGCTCTCTTTCATTTCTTGTTGAAAACTCACAAATTTATGGTGTTGTAGGATTTTTTGGGCAACTGTGCAACTACATTGTATCTGTGAACTTCCAACTGTCTTACTTGATTTTGTTTTGGGACTAATAGCCTGCATTTAAGAATGACCTTTTTGCAATCTTGTTTTTATAATCGAAAATATGGAGAAATTATTTTGTGAGGAATTTTATGCATTGAGAGCAATTAAAGGTTTTATATTTTCTCTTTTTATGATGGTGGGGGCAGGATTCCATACCTTTACTGTGTTGAAAGAAAACATAAAAATTGAACTTTGAAACACCTGCCGAACAAGAGGTAATTGTTTACCAGGTTGTTTACAATGTTAAACTGAAAGTAACTCATCAATGAAACACAGCACTCGGTTATTTGTGTTAGGCAAGATAATTGTGATTGTTGTCGTGTCATGTACAACAGTTTTTGTGGATCTAGATGAATCTTGTGTGCCAGCCAACAGCGCCAAAGTAGTTACATCATATGTGTATGTGTGTAATGACTGGCCTTGGCCTCGAATGGCAATGATGTAGCCTTGGCCTTGAAGGTTGTGGACTCGACTCCAACACTGATCGGATGCATAGTTACTTCAAAGATACTCCTGTCAATTTCATTCTTTTACTTAGTGCCAACTTGGTGAATCGAGAACTTGAAGAGGATCACAGGACCCCCTCCCCCAGGCCAAATGTGGTCAGCTCCATCAACGTGAAAACAAACTCAGCCTGCTGTAACACTGACATTGGTAAAAAGGAAATGTGCATGTGGAAATAGGAAGGGCAGAAGACATCAAAGGGCACTGTTGGAAGTTTCATTGTGTGCAGAGGTCTTTCGTTGGTTTACATGGGATTCTGATAATAACGTAAATGACAAACTGCCAAGAGATGTCCTCAGGCCATTCTTGATCAACATTTGTTGAACATTTTTATTATTTTCTTGGTATTTGAAACTATTTTAGACAGTTTCAAGATGTACTTTGCATCAGGGCGATGTCAAGTTTTAATTCCTCATTTTGCCCTTACACTGATGTATACATAAGACAGTCCAGCCATTCCTATAGAGGACCCATTATGAAACACCAGCTGGCTGATCTTACTGACTTTTTTCTGGTGTCACGTGAAATCTAGACTCTGAAATCTGGTCCTTTGATTGCTATTTTGCACACAATTCACAATCTTCACTTACGTTTGGGCAATGGTCCCAATGAATCCATATTTTGAAAGTCTGAGATTCACGCTGCTCTGGGTCATCTCATTCTGTGCTACGTCAGACAGTATGCACCACGCAATATTCATATCAGGAGATCATTGGACTACTCGTGAGAGGCACGTACCATAATATGACTAGATGGGTGTGTTAACAAAAAAAAATGAGTGGGAAACACCAAAATTTTTGAAATTTATACTTTTGAAAATTGTTCGGACTTTCTGACTTTATACGAAAGGTTTTTATGAATGGGATGAAATATGTGTTTGGCCAGTCTTTAACGTTGATTTAAGACTGGCTGAGGAGAGTGCATGCCGATAACGCCCCTTGCCATGCTCAGGTCATTATTCAGCATCCATTCTCCTGATCCAATCTGAAATGAATGTTCATTCATTCTGAGGCTGAACAAGCACATAGTCTCTCATTAAACTATACAACATAACACGTACAAATACATCAGAGAATGAGCCAGTGGCAAAGTTAACTTGCCAAGGAGTGGTCCACAGGTCTTTCCTTGAGTGTGATACAGGACCATGATTTACTATAGAAATGTTTCTAAGAGTTCCAAAAGGATTTACAGTGAGTGTTTCTACTGGATTGTATTGCATTATTTAATAAACATTCCCTGTTGAATCCATAAGGCCATATTGGTCGAGTTCGGGTGGCCTGTTCTTGTACACAGGTTTCGTAAGATTTTGATTTTTGAACAGCTGCAAACATGGAAAAAAGTAGAGTGATGGCTTACAAAGCCAGTGACCATATGACATTTTGCAAAAGTATCATTAATTATTCACCATAACACAGAAATGAATGTTCCTGTTTAAACAGAAAAGAATTCAGCCCAGTTATCCAAACATTAACTCTCAAATAACATACATCAACGCTGCCATGTCGGAAGTTGCTTGTCACTAACTACCACCAATAACCGGTTGTACGTTACCTGCATTCGAGCGGCTGTCCAAGAGCAATAAATCAAGCTGTTCGTGAACATACGAGAGCAAGCCGCCCGAACTCAGCCATAGTGTTGGCGGTATACAGCTTGAGCAGATGTACCCCTTCATTGGTTGAAAAGAACCATGCTGGTCAGGATTACTCAATTTGTTGAAGGCAATGCGACCGTAATGCATGCATTTCATAATCATTTGTGAACCAGCAGAGTGCAGTTCCGACCCAAGGAACCTCTGTTACGAGGAAAATAATGCCCTCTCTTGGTCCAGCTTGGGGCTCATAGGTTGTAACAGACAAGAGTGGATTTAGGACAACTAAGGGACTGATGGGTAAACGGCCCTTCAAATGGTCTGTGTAATGCAATTTTTTATCTTACAATTTTGAAAATGCACCTTTACAATTTTGATTAATCTGATTTTCAGTTCATGTTTTGCTGTCCTAAAAGGCATTTTGCAGCCTTTTAGTTTTTACCTAACATTGCCTTCCCCGATCGACATTACAATAGAAAAACTCCCTTGGTTAATTGCAAATGTTACAAAAAGTTCACTTTTTGGTACTTGTATTTATCAAACACCTAAATGATGTCAAATAGTTTTCACACAGCAAGGAAAAGTATGAAGATTTACAAAAAAGTGTGTTCAAAAAAAAAGATTTTTTTTTTCAAATGTGGCAATGCAGTTTTCTACACTCTCTAATGGGCTATCGCATGCACTCTGAAGGGAACAGTTTTTGTTTGATATGGGCAGACACATGCAAAACTTGCTCTCATTTTGGGCTAAAATTATTGTACTATTTACATTATTGTCAACCTGGTCTGGTATTAACCTCTTGATGCTGGGACTTTTTTCTGAAAGCCGGCTCTGAGAATTCCAGCCTCGCTTGGCCACGAAGGCCACTTGCCAAACCGCAAATTCTAGGTTTGTGGCCCTGCGTGCTCTGCACGCTTTGAATTACACAATGGAAAGGCTGATTGTTTGGTGGCATGTGGCTCTACTCACGCTTCCACATTCTCGTTAGCTCTTTTCAAAGTGGGGACTATTGTGAAGCTGGTGATTATGATGCAAATTCGGTCTTTTCATTTCTGGGCTACGCACAAACACCAAGTACCATATATACAAGAGCCAGGGTATGCCTTCTTTCACCGTGTTCACTCGAGCATGGGCCGAGAATAATAGCTGAAAAGCGGGCTGAGGGATCTCAATTTTTATCCCTTCCCGATGAGAAGGGGTTAAAAAAGGAGTCAGTGTTTTGCAAGCACTGTTTAAAAGTCTGCATTGCCTTTTCAAAACTGCCTTCATGACATCTGCAAAATAATTTATCTTTGAACCTAAATATTAGTGAAAAAATCAAAATGTTTATTCAACATTGAAACTTTAAGAGCAGCACATTAATGAGGAAAAGTTAACATCTTGACAAGTTTTTGTGTAACAGCTACACGGGCATTCCACTCATTTCTTGAATTGACAGGTTCAGAAACATTTGCTCTGCCAGGCTACAGATTTTCCTCAGTTCTTAACAACAATGATGGTTGTTTGAACAAATGTGAATATAATTTAGAAAAACATGTACACCTTTTACGAAAGAGACTTATTTACATGTGTATAAAGCTGACAAGATTTTAAAACTGCAGAACCGAGTGTGGCGATTTGAATTGTTTTTGCAGTCAGATCCTTTGCAACACCCCTTTAAAAGGCCGTGATCTGTTGTCCAGCAGTGATTGATATCATCACGAAGGGTTACCTTTACAAGTTGCTGACCCATGTCGGTTCTCAAAGCTTTATCCACAATGCTTTGCATTTCCTTGCAACATGCACACAATTCCTCCAACTGTACCGGCAACTGGCTTGGGAGTCCACCTGCTGGCTGTAAATTACAGTCCAAGGAGAGCCCCTACTTGCCACTCTCCGCCCAGGAGAGCTCTGTGAGCGTTCTGTGCCATCCCGTCCAGGGGAGAAGGAAAAGTATCGTCAGTCATTTCATGCCAAGGACGCCAGATATTAACACTCCCCTGTTCAGCCAAAATGACCTTAAACAGACTTAGTTTTTGACCAGCAACTGTGTGACCAGTGGTCACAAGTATAAAAAGGATGGAAAGATTGGGAAGCGCCTGATGTCTACGGCAAAGTATTCTGGGTGGAATGATAAAAATGGAGCAAGTGAACTAAATGCCGCCCGCCGTTGGCTAGAGTTCCACGGGCCGTCCCAGGCTCAACATCAGCTCCTTGAGATGTCCGTCTTCAGCCCAATTCACCCCGCTGCCGAGGATCAGCCCTTGAAGGATGTTGCGGCCTATCTGGATGTGGGACATCGTCCGCTGGATCTCCCCTTGCCTGCAGTGAACGGCAAAGTAGACACATCCACAAATAGATGGTAATTTCTCCTTTCATCCAAACTACTTTCACAGCACACTTGGCAACCTTTGAGACCTTCTCTTATAGAATATCCATGAAGTTGTGTGACAGTGAAAATTCTAGACTGGTGAAATTACTGAGTTTTAACACCTTAGCCAATCAATCTAGTGTTTCTAGAGACATTCCTAAATGCAGGCACACACACAAGAATGTCGGTACTACAACATCACACATAGGTCCATCATTTCTTGGTCATTTTTTCAAACAACCATGCGAGTTTTCAATGATGCTTTGGAAGCACTTAAACGTTAACAACTGAATCTACCTCTCCGTGTCAGTTCCACTTACACTTGTCGGTGTTTTTCGTTGTCATAGTTACTTGCTTGCTGGTTTTTCTCCTTGTTGGTCTGGAGAAGCTCAGCCATGATGTCTCTGTTCCTCTTCTTTAAGTCTGTTCATTTGAGAAACAAAAATGAAGGTAAATGAAGAAACTGGTTTGTTCCAAAGTGTCCTGTAGCCCTGTGGGAAGGTATGGACGCTTGTGAACTGTACAAGCTATGCGTAAGATGAGGACTGTAGTCGGGTCTACTGCGAGTCCTTCCAGGTTCCCTTAGAAATCAGAAACCAAATGACTTTTTCAGGACTAAAATATGACAACTCTCATGACATTTATTGCCATTTTGTAGAGAAAAGTTGTTTGGTACTATGAACTGGTTCCCAAGACTGCCATAGCCACCACTACAGACTGACAAAGGATATCCGCTCCGAGCGTAACAAAAGAGGGCGTCCTTGTTTTGGTACTCGCTGCATAAGCGCAACTTTATAATGGAGATCAATGGTGCATTTGACGCGGAGCACGCTGAGTAAGCGTAATGAATTTAGTGTGCAAGAACCCGCTTGGAAAACTTACATCAGTCTTTCTTTGCTGCTTGGGGAGGTGCACTTCAACTGGGTGCGAAGAGCCTGTGAATTTATCATTCCATTATTGCATAGAAAGTAGCCCATCCAAAATAACCCTTGCATGATCTTAATTTGCAGGACTTTTCCATTACTTTTTTCCTCGAAAGGGATCCAGGACAACCTATTCTTCCCCAATTTTCTAGGACTTTTCCATAATTTTCCTGAACTTTATAGGATTTTCCATGACTGTAGGGCTGTGTCAATTTGAATAATTCACTATTTGAATATTCGACCTTCAATTTTATCGAATATCTAACTATTCGATCGCACCGACCGGCAGATTGTTAATGAACAAACCATAAACAATATCAGTTTCAGTAACACATAAAATGGTACATTATGATCAATATAATAGCTTCTCACATCTAGGAGTACCTCCAGCCACAATTTAGCAAGATTTAAGAGATAAACAAGACTTCTTGCCCTGTTGAAAATTTCTATTCCTTTTAAATTGATTAATGAATAATTTACTTTTTAAATTGTAAAATTTCTGATGCTTTTCATTTGAATCTGCTTGAAACAAGCCTCCATAGTGCCAGTTTTCTTATTTAAAACAAAGAAAATTTTCCCTTCCTTTTTATGAATTTTGCATTCGAATATTCAAATTCGAAAAATTATATTCAAATATCCAACAATCGATCGAATATTCGCTTATTCAAATATTCGGCACAGCCCTACATGACTGTGGGAACCCTACGGTATCTTTGCAAGTCAAATCATCCTTTCTGAAAGCAAAAACTATTCCTTTGTCCCTGTTTGTGGTGCTACTTGTGACTTGACTTGCAAAATGATTTCAGACTAGTCTTGTGATGGGCTCAACAATAATACTGGATACTCTTGTTGCCATGCGGACAAAATTATTTTAAAGGAACCAGGAAATAGAAATATTTTTATAAATTTTGCTAAAAACCCTTGAAATTGCATCTTTGGGTTTCAATTAACTTTACTTCAAACTTTTGTTTTGCAAGTTTAACCCATATTTTGATGCTTTTTAGGTTTTATGCTTATGCAATTTGCTTATTCATGAGCAGAACTGTGATGTCATCCAAGGCACTGAATTTGACTGTTGCACTGATTTGTGCACAGAAAATTTCTAGATTTTTTTAACCACTGCTATGGCAGATTTCAGTTTCTTTGGCAATTTATTGCTGTGTAAGTATATGGCAATAACCCAGCAGAAACCCTTTTCACAGAATTGTTCCCAGATAGCAAATTTAGGGTTCACAATTTGAACGTGAAAACATACAACCTGAACCATGTCTTCCTGGATTTACATCAAAGCAAAAGCGCCCTCACTTGTCCAGAAGTGCTTGGTCAATAATTAATGTTTGAAAAAAAGCACCGTTCAGTTCACATAACTCAAAAAAGATGTCAAACAGTCTTCGTACATGGAAGAAGAGTGCAGAGATACACAAAAAGTGATTCTAAGAAAAATTCATTTCCTGGATCCTTTCAGTCTATGCCAGGCTACACTGAAAGATCCCAATTCCTGCAATTTGACACCAGAGACTGTCCATGTTGCTAGAATGTGGAGCTTACAATGGGCTTCACCATTTTCCCCACGTTTCCTTCCTTCACAAAACTTTGTTTTGAAATTTCACTGCAGAGCAAATTGCAGATTGCAAAGCGGGGTAAACTCTGCCGCAGTGCGTGTGCCTTTCGGGTCAGGCACTCATGAATGGCATAATCTAAGCTCACATATGGGGGCTTGTCTTTGAAGTTTACAAAAAGGTTACTCTGCGTGTGGTGAAAACAATGCTTTTGGATGTAACCACAGGAGGGATGAGTTATATTCGTTCTGGCTGTAATTTTGTCTTGATCAAGTTTGGTTTAGTCGACTACATCAGAGTGACATCCAAGACACTGTTGTAAAAAAAACCAAAAGTGGCCAAGGCAAAGCCAAAATTTATTTTAGAAAAACTGATAACACACATACCTACACACTCCTTCTGCACACTGTCCAGCTCGTCTTGCACTCGCTGGCAGACCTTGTGGTGACCTATGACCTCGCTGACCAGCTCGCTCTGTTTGGAGGTCAGGTCGCGGAACTTGTCCCTCTGCTGGGAGGCTGCTGAACCGCTTGGGGAGGTGGGGAAGAGGATCTGCAGGAGGGTGTCACTCAGTTGAAGTCTGGCAAACAAGAAAGCAAGATAGGCGTTGGGCCTGCAGCTTATTACAGTTTAGAGGCAGTGTGATTTGTCTGTGTCACTTTGACCAGATGACCAGCAGATAATTTCAAACCATGATGTCATTCCAAATAAAAAACATACTGCTGGGCTCTCACCTTCTTAGTGCCAGTTCCTTCAGAGAGTGGACTGTAGACTCTTTTAGCAGCTCTTTTTGGAATTTTAGAATCCTGCATATCGGAGAAAAAAAACCCACCAAAACACTGACAAAAAGGGTTTGTGTGTCATGCAAACCTTAACACAGCACTGTGCACACGGTGCCGTCCTGTATGGGTGTTAAAAATAGGAGCAAAATCGGGTAGCTGTGTTTATGAGATGGTAAGATAGGAATTCTTAAAAGTGCTTACTAGAATTAATTGGTCAACAAAAGTGTTGGACAGATGCCTTCATTGCAAACCTATGCCCTGAAGGGCACATGCCCCCAAAATTAGTGAATTAATTCTGTTGAGCACTTTGGTTAATTTTTAAAAATTTGAATTTGAGTTTTTGCCAGGTAAATTTGACATCGTACCAAAGATTAATGGAATTCATGGATGCAAGGGTAAAAGTACAATCTTAAATTTCTGGTACATATTCTTGAAGAACAAAGCAATAATATCAGGTCATGCAAATTTCATTTTTTTAATTAAAACTGTACCAAAGATTACTTTGGATCATTTTTAAATGGGCTAGGTGATGACTTTTTTTTTACAAGCACTTTTTTAGCAACTTCATTCTCTTCTTGAATGTATGAAACTATTGGATGTCCTTTTGGGGTGAAAGTGTCTTTTTCAAAACACTTAAAATTGTCCAAGCTTCCTTGGACAACTGAGGGTGCTGAGGCCGCGACATCATCCAAGGAAGACATTACTAAGTTTATGTTTTTTTGTTCAAACTGAATTAAAAAATATCTTCATTGAACACACTTCTGTGAAACGGTTGCTCCATGGTTTATTGTCATGCACTGACAGAACAACACATACATAGAAAAGGAAATTAAGGACGGTAAAATGTCAAAATTCTAGCAGTTTTTGTGCACAAATCAATTTCGAATTTGACATTTAGACTTGCATTAAAAGAAACCCCAAAAGGTACCATTATATCTTTTAAAATAACAAAACTAAAAGTCAATTGAAAATAAGGTTAAATGATTAAATGAAACATAACAGTAAATTTTCAAGGACAGTAGTTCAAGAAATAATTTTAAAAATTGCATTACATAGACCTTTTAACGGACCTAAACTTGACCTCCCTTGCATACAGCAGGGTTTGAAGAACGTACCTTTCATCCAGCTGCTCCTGGTCTTTGGCTGAACTGACCACCCTCCTTGCTTCAAAGGCAGCTTCATGGTCCCGCTTCACTGTGTCCAACCATTCCTTGTACCTGCAAATGGTGAAACAACACAGAGGTAAAGGGTAGATCGATAACAAGAAGTTTAGATGAGAAGGTATATCTAATCTTTTCCTACTTGGTCTTGCTGATGACGTACCTGATGTACTGGAGCAGCTTCTGGTCAGGTTTCCCGCCAGGTTGACTGCCTGCTGCCTGGGAGGTACTCAGCAGAGACTGGCCAGCAACAGAGGATGTCTGACCCAGCGAGCTCTCTTTGAAGCTCTGACTCAGCCTGTCAAACACCTCATTGTGAGTGGTATCTGCCATGCTCTGCAAAGGCAAGGACAAAACACCGTAAAAGAACAAAGCATTTTTGTCTGCAAACTGCATGAAAAGGAACGCCATATGATTCATCCCTTTGGAAACAAGGTATAAATGTGGCTTGTGTCCTTCCAAACCAGAAATCAACTAGCACAAAAGTCTGAATACCAATTAACAATACTGAAAAACACCTGCACATCTTTTCACTTTCTTTGAAAAGGTGAGGTAAAGTCTGACATTTTCTACAGAATTGACCAATAAAGCAGCATGCTCGATTGTGCAGATCGACTGGCAACACCAAACAATTTCACGACGACAATCCATCAAGTAATTATTCCTCCATGCTACAGCACAACCCTTTTGGGTCCAAAGGACCAGTAGCATACACCTAGAATGACGGAGCTCCTTCCTCCACTTCTGAGAGATAAGTGGAGCTGAAATTTTAAAACCAACCATTATTGAATTTATCAGTGTTTCTCTCAGTAAAAAAGTAACATTTAGCGTTTGTGTGACAGCCAAAATGTCTCTGTGCTGTATGAAAGTTGAGTCGTTGCCAGAATATCATCAATAAATAAAATGAAATGTACAGAACTACAGATCACTCTCACTTTGCCTACAACTTGTATGGGCAGCCAAAGTTTGCAGAAATGTCACCTTTTGGTTGGTTTTCGATTTACCTCCAATTCTTTGAAATTGACATTTGTCGCATTAACTTTAAATAGGGTTGTATTTTCATTTAGTGTTGTTGTAGTACGTGTATCTGTTACCTGACGTTCTGATAGCTGCGTGAGATTTTTAACACTTTGTGAATCATTTGCTTACTTTTGTACTGATGACCAACCATAGCAGCCACTTGTAGAGAAAACAAGACTGTGACATCAAATGAGCAGACCGTATAGTTTGCCATAAAATTTTGCTGTCATTCCAGTCACACATTATTTGTTTTGCAAACAGCCATCATTGAACCAATATCATATTACTTCTCAATTTCTCCCTTTGAAGCGAATGAGTGCGTATGGCAGGTGGCCAGACACGAAGGCACGTGATCGCGGTTCCATCCTTGGGTCAGATCTGCAAATTGCAATTCCCTCCCCCGTTGTTAACTAAATCCCAAGTTAAATTGCATGAACCAGATGAAGATTTTCCCCCTAAACTTCTGTGCATGTTCAGTTGATGTGATTGTACAACAGTAAAAGCAAAACTGGACCGTGAGCTGGTCATCTAATTGAAATTGAAGGCCTGCACACTGCCTTCACAAAATAACAGCTGACACAGTTCCCCCCCCCTGAAAAATGTTGAAAAAGAAAGGACAAAAATAAGGAAAGTAAGCTAAAGGAAACTACTTATCAAAACGAAGAAAGAAATTGACTGGAGCGGGATATGAACCTGCCAACCTGAAAACACAGAACTGGTTCTCTGTTGACTACAGGTAAGCTGTCCAGCCCTATGTTGGTGGCTCTTCCATTTGTCAATATCTTTGTTTGGGGGAGGGGGGCACTAGTAGCCAGAAGCCATTAAACTTGAAACACCATGTAGTATCACGCTCACAACACAAATCATGAAACAAACTATATACAAGAACTGACTAGGTGCTTAAAGATGATTATCATCGTAAACACCTACTCAGCTTTTGTATATAGTGGAGTACCCTAACTTCCCGCATGCAGATATTCCTGCATCCAACTCGCTCGTTGTGAAGTCAAACTACAGCGATTAAAGTGTTTTCCTCAAACTGCGTCACCAAACCAAAGTAAGTAATGAAAAAAATGTCCTTATTCAAGAGACATTAACTTAATAACTGGCAGATTTATCAGAAGTAGGGCATTACTAATAACCGTAAAATGACGCTAGCAATGTACATGCATGAATTAAAGTTTTACTACAGCCGATCCAAGTCATTTGCAGATAAAGTTGTTCCTGTTGCTTCATGACATCCAATGCTCTTCATAATTATTTCATGTGGGCCTTAGGCCTAGTAGTTTAGTCAAACTTTCAACTACTGAGAGTGAAGCCATAAAAGTCTCGTTCAAGAGCAAAGTAGGTGCATGAATTATGTAGACTCTGGATATATAGGATTGTTTCAAAAAGGAATCAAGTAGATGGGCCTATGCTAGCCCGGGTTGGACGTTGTCTTCATTTACACTACGACTGACCTCCAGGGTATAAAAGTCCTCCAACAATGTGAAATTTTTTCAACCTTTTTTCTCACATTTTTACCTGGCGAACACAGCTCAAGTGTAGTTAACAAGTGCCTTGTATCCCAAATTCCATAAATGCTGCGTTGAAATTACTAAATACATCTGCAGACAATGTAGTTTGCAGGAAATTTTGCGAAACTCTACGCTTTCTATTGTGATCCACGTTTGTCTAGTAGGTGTACTTGCACATGCGCGAAATGCAGGGCAACCGACCGCCCCTTACGCATGTGCAGAAGAGCTGCGGTCATGAAGAAGTCGCAGATAAGGCTGTGTCCGAAATAGGCTTCCCAAGCTACAGCTACCGTAGGTCTGTTGACTGCGTGTCTCCACACATTCCCAATGGAGCATAGACCTCCACCTACATGTAGCTCTAGACAACATAACTGACAGTCTGTCAGTGACAGAATGTGGGCCGAGCGTGGAGGCCATTTCGTACATGTGCAAATGCGTACTAGGCCTACTATATGAACGTAGGCATTCATGAATCACAACAGAAAGCTAGGAGTTTCGCAAACATGGCAAAATACGTTGTCCACAGGTGTATTTAGTAATTTCAACACAGCATTTATGGGATTCAGGATACAAAGCACTCGTAAATGACATTTGGGCTGTCTTTGCCGGGTGAAAATGTGAGAAAAACCACTGAAAAAAATTTTGCATTGTTGGGGGACTTTTATCCTGGACAAATAGTCGCAATGCTCATAGGCCTAGGGCCTAATGAGAGGAAAATGAACTGATGCCATGAACACTGATGAAACGATAAAAATCACACATTTGCTTGAAAGCAACCTCCAAATCATTATTGACCCCCTCCCGCTGTTAACTGTAATTTATTTCTAGATGATGAGTGCTGTAAGCGTTCATCTAGCCCTGAGACTTGACAACATTTGCACTGCTGCAACACTGACTGCGCGCCATTGACTGAGAGTCTGTCAATTGTGCACATGAGCAAAACATTACACGCTGTAGTTGCGTCGCGAGGTGCCGCTCTGCCACAAATTCCAAAACTTAGCAAAATTACAGTAACGCATCAAGTCTGGGTATGATGACTATGGTCTTGACTGTTCTACTCACCCAAGTTACAATTTTTTCACAGTTCTCATTACTGTTTAAAGTAGTTAATTGAGCAGTAGCTCTACGCCTAGCTTAATCCCGCCCGGAGCTGGCCGGTAGCGATTTTTTATATACATCATGTATTATGCATAAGGTTCAAAGGTCAAAATATACAAAATCGTCAACTGTGCACATATTGTACGTGCCTACGGGAGCTAGTCTTTGCCCAAGACGTCAATGATCAATAGTTGTTTCATTTCTGTTGAAGAGCGCCCTCGCGCTAGTTTTTACTTTTAAGAACATTAAAGCGACGATTGTCGCAATATGGACTATTTAGAGGAAGACATAAGTCGTCCATAGTCGATGTTGCCTTTTTCTGGAGCAAACACACGAGTCTGGATTACAAAATGGATACCGATGGACGCATCAAAAAGTGCTTATTGGCAGGAATCACTATTTCAAGATCAGATGTTACCTTGCTGCTCTCGGTTTTGGATGGCTAACAATAGAGGGCGCTTTCTTCTTATATGAGTTTGTGCTATTTCGCAAAGGTTTTTTCGTTATTTCGCAATAAAAAATACATGTACTTAAATCTGGCACGATTGGGCTTCAATAGTATTCTGTACATAATACCCATTGGTTGAGTTCGGGCGGCCTGTTCTTGACACGGGTTTCTTCAAGTGTTCTCGCGCTCGAACGGCGGGAACACGACTCAAGAACGCTGTTCTCGGAACAAGATCACACACCACCTCCTCGTCGGGTTTTACAAGAACACACGGAAAAACTCGTGAGATTTTGATTTTTGAACAGCTGCCAAAAGTAGAGAGATGGCTTCCAAAGTTTTGCAAAATTAACATTAATTATTTTCCGTAACACAGAAATGAATGTTCCTGTTTATATATAAAAGAATTTAGCCCATCCAAACATTAACTCTCGAATAACGTAGCTTGCATGGACGCCGCCAGTTGCATGTTGCTTGTCACTAACTACCATCGATAACCGGTTGTTTGTTCTCGGCGTTCGAGCGGCCGACCCACGAACAACAAATCGAGCTGTTCGTGAACATACGGGAACAAGCCGCCCGAACTCGGCCATTGATCTCCATTATATCAATGATAATACCACAGACATACAAACTAAAAATAGTAGCGGCGCTATACTATCTTTGATATAAACGCATAGACCGCTAGTCTTGTGCGTATAACCGGCGGGCGGATCCAGGGGAGTGTAGTGGCGTACGCCCCCTTTTTTCACCTAAAAAATGATGCGGCATGCCAGCCAGCTGGCCGGCACGGCATATCGAGATGTTAGCAGGTCGGGGACCAAACCACAATCTAGCGACGTCCCTAGTTTCTGCTTATGTCGCTCGTTCAAGCGGCAATGACGTCATTTTCATCAGGTCACATGATAATGATGTATTTTTCCCGCGCGATTTTGGGAAAATAACGAGATTTGAAATGCCGGCAGCCAACACGGCCACCTTTGCCGTTACCGTTGGAGTCTATGGCAAAATTGTTTTCGATCGCAATTTTGGAAAATCGCCACGGTAAACATAAAATCTGCCACGATGAATCGATGGAGATTTATAATGGCAACATTTTCATGCATAAAGCAAACTTCGGCAAAGTTTCATTTTTTTCGCGTAAACGTTTTCATCGGCAGAGTTAGACTCGCCTGCCCACCGAATTCGACACTTCCACTTCCAGTACAAGATTTGACCGAAAAATCTCCTCGATCCGCTTTTAAAAGATACCAAATGAAAGGAAATTCATTTAGATCTTGGGTAGCATGTTTCCTTTAAAGTTGATCGATCAGAGGAATTTGTTTTGAAGTTTCTGGCCGATAAAGAGATCGATGTTATCTGCGAACCGTGATCTAAAAAGTTAAAAAATTACGTCATTGTTGCACAAACGAGCACCATATGCGCGCATAGTCAGTCTGGCGTCGTCGGTGGTTTGGTCCCCGACCTTATTAGAGGGCGCTGTTCATGATGATCACTCGCGAAACCGAGCTCGGACTGTCGGAGGGAAACTCAAATTTGTTTGGCAAACATCAGCAGTATTGATTTCACAGTTTCATGCACTTGACTTTTGTCATCTTATTTTGACGGCAACACGACCACTCCAGGTTCGTATGGCTTCCGAGGAAACAATATCAGGAAAGAGGTTTCCATCTTTTCCTACACTTCGCGCCCTGTGCTATAGTGTGTCGCCTAGCACTAGGCCTACCCTAGCCTCACTATACTAGTGTGGCACGGACTCTCACTCCCGATGTATCCTTAAATCGGGAGTGATCCGTGCCACACTAGTGGGGCTAGGCCTACCCCCACCCCCAGAAGTGTGGTTCTTTCCTATGCCTTTACTCAGGCTTTAGCACACTGTTCCTTAAACATGGAGGTAGTAAGGAAACAAAGTTCACTTTCTCAGACTAATTTCGTGTTGGTGTACTGAAAATTTTCGGCACACCCACTTATCGTGGGCGCAATTTCTTTTGCACACAGAGATGATCCTTAGCCTCTCCGCTTTCTTAGCGCCATTTATTGAATGATTTCACTCACGTTGTTCTGGTATTTTCCAGTCTTTTTGCCTTCACCCATTCAATCTCTCAATAAGGTCGTTGAACATTACGTCACTTGACTCCTCATCGTCTCGACGGCTGTTCCATGTCAAGACATATCCAACACGCGGACTGAGTGATAAGATACCACATGTACCAATGGGCTCTTCCAAAACTTTGGCAGCAGTTTAGATGTCTTGACATGGAACAGCCGTTGAGACAATACGGGGTCAAGTGACGTAATGTTCAACAACCTTATTTCAAAGATGGCGACTGTGAGAGCAAGCCCGTGAGATTGAATGGGTAAAGGCAAAAAGACTGGAAAATACCAGAACAACGTGAGTGAAATCATTCAATAAATAGTGCTAAGAAAGCGGAGAGGCTAAGGATCATCTCTGTGTGCAAAAGAAATTGCGCCCACGATGATAAGTGGGTACACCGAAATTTTCAGTATGCCGACACGAAATTGCGTATATGGATGTGTGGCTAAGGATGGAGTGGGAGAGAGAGTCCGTGCCATATTAGTGGGGCTAGGCCTAGTTTAGGTAATTTACAATATTTAAACAAGAAAACCACAATATTTTTAACCCAATTCTGCCAAAAGACAACTGCTCAGTCCAATCATACCATTTTGTTTCTCATCTGGTTACCTGACCCGGGCATTTTGGATTCATCAAAATCAAATCTCCATCCAGGTCAAGGAACCAGACTGCATTCGCTAATTTGTTGTCATTCACATCTCTTTGAGGCAGTCATGTACACTGCCATTTTACCCCAAAAGTTCTCTCAAAAACCAAAAGCCCTGTTCTCAATTCTTGAAATTCTTCTTGATGAAAGAGGACATCACCAACAATGTCAACCCTTACATGTACCTCTAGAAGTAATTTACGGGATTCATTGCGCACACCAGTCTTTCAGAGAGCAGTGCACATGAGGTACCCTATAGTTGTTGGGATAATCTGCCCCTTAACTCAAGGAGCTGGGAGTTCTTATTGTGTAATGCGTAGCTTAGCCAAAGATTGGCACAAAATTTAGAATTAATTGTGATTTCCCTTTACATCCAAACTTGGACTTCAAATCTACTTTGCCATGCCATTTTTCCGTACAGATCTTTGAGTTAACAAAATGCCGCGCACGCTCCGTCCTTCTCCGAGACGAGGTCGTGTGTTGCGTCCAACACAAGTGGACAACCTGGAGAACATCAACAATAACCATGGCAACAGCAGTGACCCTGATGCGGATCCGGATGTTGACATGAGCAAAATGAAGACGATTTTTGAGCGCACCCCCAAAATAGTGCCCTTTGCCACACCCCACCCTCCCCCAGCACAAGGAGGAGACGAGATGGGGAGCAGACGGGGAACGAGTACCTACGGTACTGTGAGAAACAGACTAGAGAAGACGCTACTGGGCGGAGACAGCGGGGATGAAGAGAGGCGTGTCAGTCCTAGCCTCAGACAGTTGAGGATGACACCAGGTACTTGCTTACAAAGCAGTGAGGCCAATCGAAAAAAGCAGTTTTGTTTCCCACTGTGTTGAAACAAATTTGAGTGGGTACAGAATTGAATGTTGAATTTGATTATTTGTCTTTCTGACGCATGGATGCAGTTCCTGAGTTTTTGAAATTGTTTCGGCAATTCCTACAAGCCAGTTGATCTGGGGTATAAGAAACTTTTGCTTCTCAAATCCAGGTTTTTGTTTTGGCTGCTGCAGGCAGAGCTTTGCAGAAGCAGAAAATACTGGAACGCAAGCACCACGAGGCCAAGTCACGAGCACACTCTCTGGGTGTTGGCGGGGGTGTCAGCCTCTGGCCCCAGATGGAGAACATGAGGCTGACTCAGCGAGAGGTAGCGGTGCTTGCTGCTGCGTCTCTCTTCCTAGGTGCAGGCGTTGTCCTTCTCTTTCACTACCTTCATGGTTAGTTTTTTTGTCAGTCAAAGTTTGGGTCTCATGATAGTCCTTAAATGTTGTAACAAATTGTGTGTTGTTCCTCAACAAGGCATTTGTCACAGTTGGAAGAAATGTGTTGCAGTTGGCAGCTGGACCTCAATTTTACGGCTCTGCTTAATGCATGAAAAGAATCTTTTCTAACCCATGCCCGAAAATTTTTTGCCAACAGTTTGCAGATTTTACAGATTAGCAAGGAATTTGAAGTTGGCTTGTGTGAATTCATACACCCTTGAGCTATAGATTTTGTGCTGACAGGGTTGGTTTTGCACTTGTTTTGTAAGCACAGAATGTTGGTAAGCACAGAATTTTGTGGGTGAGCATAGATATGAATTTGGATCTGAGCCTGACGGCAGATTGTACTAACCATAAGGACTGCTTAGATTGATTGGACCATTATCCTGCTGCATGCTTGATTTTGAAAAGTGAAATGGTTCATGTCAGAAGTGTAATCCATTACGGAAACTTCCAAATTCTTGTTATTAATCTGACCAGCTTTCCTACAGCAGGTTTACTTTTGCCTGTGCCATTTTCAGGGACAACATTGGACAGCCTAAGATCTTTCAACAAGCAGCTTGCTAAATTCAGTGTGGTGAACAAGATTGAGGCAACAAGTCAGGGGGACTTGGACAAATCTGTGCTAGCCTGGCACCTGGCTTTTACCAATCTTATGGTATGTCATTTATACCCAGCAAGAAATGAGACCGAGGGGTACCCCCCAACAAGTCCAATCCCTATACACGTTCCAGACTATTGTTACTTAACACATCCCCCCCAAGATGTCTGAAAGGAATTCCCCAGATTCCTGCGAGACAATGACCAACACAAAGCAGGGGGGGTTCTCTCCGTCTCATACCTTGCTGCATATGATGTCATTAGTGCCTCAGAACCACACAAGAGCCTGTATTCAAGCAGGATTTGCCCTGGGGTACTGATACATTTGAGGAGGTCAAACAAATTTTGCCAAAATTCTAGTGCCTAAACCAAACGTGAGTGTTTTCAAAAAGGCCTAAAATAAACTCTATACAGTATAGTAGTGTATTTACTCTAAATTTCCCAACTAAACAAATCGATCTTACATTCTGTGTCCCTCTTTATCATTGTGAATAATTTGAAACTGATTTGTTTCACAAGATCTGAATCATTTTGCTTTCTCCTGCCATCTTCGTCTGTTTTAAGTGTGAGGTGGCAAAATTCACCAGCAAAGCCTGAGCTGGTCACTAAAATCAGTGAGGTGGGTCGCCTCACAGTTGAATATCCAGGGTAAACCCTGATTCATAGTGAAAAGTGACTCGAAAATGACTGTTACTGTAATACAAACAAATCTTTGTTTATCATTACATAGCTGAGTTCTTTTCTGAGTTGCTTGTGTACAGTCACTGAGAGTGAGTAAAAATTGAGTATCTTTCTGGTGTTATTTGGCAGGACTCTATAAATATCGAATTTGACACCCGGTGGCCCAAGATCTTAGGAATGTACCACATGTGTGCGCTGGTCTACATTATCTGCATCTTTCTCCTGCTGTACTACCTGGCTGAGAATATCTTCACCACGAGTCGTCTGACGCCGTACAGGATAAAAGTGTGGTAAGGAGGGATTAGAGCGCTTACTACCAAGATTTGAGTGAGAGCTGAAGTGCATTTTGTTACAGTATAGGCTACCTGTAGCCCAGTTTGTGGTCACAGGGGCATACCCAGGATTATCGAAAGGGGGGGGGTTTGACTGCAGTGGGGGTCAGGGGACAAATCTTCCTCCAGAAACTTAAATAAAAAACCACATCAAATCCTGCAATCTGGTGCATTTGAAATGACAAATTCAGGACCTTAGTTTTGTTACTGTGTTGTTTGTTTGAAACTCAAATCGTCTCCCCTTCCCCCCACTTACGCCCTTGGGGCATAATTGCATTGTCTCATGAGTGTGTAGTCTGTAGTAATACAGTCGAACCTCGTCAATAAGAGGTTCTTCAGACTTGAAAAATTACCTCGTTATTACAGGAACCTTGTGTTGTCAGGAATGAAAACAATGAAAAAGAAAGGATCGGGACCCCAAAATTTCCTTGTTATAAGCAGAATCTTGTATTAACGGTGCTCTTATTAACGAGGTTTGACTGTATATTTATCAACTTTTGTCATTATTAAAGTTTCCTTTTGGCAAACTCTGATTGAATGTGAAATTTACAGAGGAGTGAGTTTACTACTTTTCAAGAAATTTATACCAGAATTCTGGCCGTGTAGAGGCTCATTCATTCAGGTGTTGTAACTTTTCACACTTTGTATCACCAAAAATGCAAACTTCACATAAAAAATGCATGTCAGGGAGATACAGTTGTTTGTTAGCTACTATAAGGCCTAGAAATGCACATTATGATCCTGTTGTCATTGGTACAAATATCTGCTGGATTTGTTGTTGATTTTGCTTCATCCCCAAGTCATCCCTGATAATTAAGAAGTTGATAAATATTTATATTACAGTACTGCTGACTCATACCATTAATCCACAGTTCCACACCCCTCAAAAAATCTGTAAGGATCCAACACCTGGTTTTTTGTATCAGTGGATTAAGAACTGAAATGTTTATGGAGATGCCATTGGATGTCATTGATTTTGAAAATGATTAGGTGGTCAAGTTTAGACGTTTGAATGTGTTCAAAACTCCTCAGGGTGTCTCTGCTGGTTGTGACTGGTACTTGGAGTTTGTTGATGGTGTACCTTCTGAGTCAGGCCCAAACTCTGGAGGCTAGAGTGGAGTCCAATGTACATGTGCTTAGCAACCATCTGGTGAGTTACTGCGAAAAGTCATTAGGCTAGATAAGTTTGACTCTCTGAGGACTTGAACCCTGAAGACCACGGGGCCTTGAGTCTGGTGCACCACCAACTAAATTTACTTGAAGAAATGTTGTGTCTAATTTGTACGCATTGAGAGAATGATAACAAAATGAATATTAAATGTACATTAAATTTGGATAATTAAATCGTTATTCCTCTTGTGTCTCTAATCTTTCGCAAATCTGCACTCATTTTGAACTAGGTAAAGTTTTGTTAAGAGTATAATTTTATTTACAGAAAATTTAAAACTTTTTATTAAAAAGAAAGATGTACATGCACTGGAAAAAAGTAAATGGTGGTTTTTACAAAGGTGTTGCACATATGAATGGAGAGTTTAATTTCTGCTGACTAAATTCATGTGATAATACTTTAGTGATAGTGACAAAAGAGGTAAAGATACTAAAATTAATTTTGATAATGAAACCGATACCTTACCTCATGGTAAGTATAAACGGTAATAGAGGAGAAATTACTTTTTAACTTTTAAAAAAAATTCTTTTGTTTCTTAATATTTTTGGACCTGTAGAGTGACTTTGTCTTCCTAGACCTGGACTTGGAACGTTATAAGAATGTCCTTCTGTACTGGCAGACTCGCTGCCTTCCCCCGACGACCTCCGGCATGCTGAGCATCATGGGATTGCTGCAGGTGCGAGATGTCTCCTACTACCTCCAGTACTACAGCTTGCCCGTACTGACTGCCCTGCTGACCCCAGTGGTGCGGCTGATTTTAGCCTTGAGAGAAGTCTACAGCACCGACTCCAGAAAGAATTAGAGCTTCAACCTTTGAAGCAACTCTGTTTACAGGCAAAAGAAGGAATCTCTGCATCTGTTCATCTTAGAATTGGAATGAGGCTCTTTTACCGGGATCCTTGCCTCATTGAAGGGATAATTATGTTAAAGCTACCTACGTAGAGCAAAAATACAAATGATTGTTTTAAATGTTGTGTATTCTTGCTTTCAACTCGTTCCAACACGGCAGCTCTGTGTACAGAGAAATGCTGCTTCATTGATGAGATCAGACAAGTTTGTGTTTAGAAACCAACTCACTATTAAAACCTTGAGAACTGATCAAAATCTACCTTATCCACTCCGAGCGGAACAAAAGAAGGTGTGTTTTTTGGTACTCACTGCGAAGGCGCGCCATGAGCGGCGCAAGTATATGCACGTTTGACGCGGAGCATGCTGAGTACGTGTAACTAATTTTAATACTCCAGCATATATAGTCTTTGCGTACACGCAGAACGTGTACAAGAACCGGTTTGTAACCACCTTTCTTTTCGCCGATTGGGAGTACACTTCAGCTCGGGATAGATACATGCTGACCACTAAGGGTTTTTAGCACTGCTTATAATCAGTCTTCTCTCTCCCTCATTAAGTTCATCGTGAACTGTTATTTGAGGGGGAAAGTTGGAAATACAGAATTCATGTAAGTGCTCATTTTGTCAATTGCTTTTTAGAGCAAAAAGTGCAGAGGGACAGTACTTTTCAGTAGGAATAATTGAAAGGTAATCTTAGTTTTACCTTGTATCTACACCTAAAAGAACGAAGAGTGCCATGCATAAATTAAAGCAGGATTTCATAGTGGGAGCCTGATGTATTGTCAGGGTTGTCATGCCATCAGGTGCCGATAAGTCACTGATTTCCCTGAGTAAGAACTGTAAAAAGTACAAAGGAATTTTTGAGTGAATTACTTGGCATATGATTTGATAATTTACTATAGGAGTTGCAAATTGCATAAAATATGACAGATTAAATGACAGTATAATATTCAAAACTTGTGAATATACATTACGCATTTTTATTGCCTCATAATTGTGTAATATTTCACCATGCTACATTGATTTCAACCTTGATTTTGCCAGTATAAAAGCTATGTTTGACAGACCAACAGTCATTATTTCATGTGACAATTATCAATGACTGATTTTCAAAATTAAACAGATTTCTCACTGTACTCTGAAGGTTGACATAAAAATTGAAACAGTGCTTACAACAAAAGAGCACTATGGGCATTCGATTGTGGAGGAGCTGACATTGGTGCATATTTTTCATACTTTCACCGTAGCATGGTTAAATTTTCATCATGCTGCATCAAAATGCCATATTTCCCTCGCAGGATCACTGGATCAGTGGTGAGATTTGTCAGGATTTTTCCCGATTTCAGGATTTTTCAGACAATCTGTTTTTTAAGTTTGTCATTGAGGTGTTTTGACGTGTAAAAGTTGGTTTAGAGCGCAAGAAATGGGCCCTTAGGCAGACACAAATGTATACCATAGAGCCTATGCTGCTGCTGCTGTGTGATTACATTTTTCACTCTTCTCCAATCTCACCCTTGGGATGCACCTATGTGTTCACCTGTTTCATTAATTGACCAAGATTTGATCATTAGTATTAAATGTATTGAAACTGGCCCGGGTGATTTTGGTGACAACAAATTTGGTGTCCCTCTTTACATTGTGATACTTGTTTGCCTGTTATTACTAAGAGTGAAGACATACATATTTAAATGATTCTAGCAGCTCACATTATAGAACTTTAACCTAAATATCCGGTGACAAAGGATGAAATATCTAATATTAATAGTTTGCGGTTGTACGCGTGAGGGGACATCAAATTGCAACATTTTGGAATGTGTTATGGGGTCTTAACATGTCAAATACTATAACTCCTTTAGAAATGACCCTTTATTTATATTAAAGCAAGTTATTAGGATTTGGAATGACACTTTATTTAAATGATTTAGTGACTAGCTGAACAAGATTCGTAAGTGACATGTTTCGTGTGTAAACAAGATCTACGTACTGTTTCCGTTTGGGGTCAAAATGTCTTCAGACTAACCCAATCATGGTAACATCCTCAGTCAGTTCTGAGCGAGACAAATGTAATGAATTCAAATTTTTGTCAGGTTTGACAATGTGCCGTTACACGGCCGACATCTGAAGGGTACAGGAATCCACCCTCGTCAGTGAGCTTTTCCCCAAACCGGTAGCACTGGTTGTATGGTCGCAAAGCAGGGGCAACCACATTCAACGAAATATGGGAGAACAGGCTTAATTACGGCCAAAAATTATGAAAAAGGGTATATCAGGTCTTCGGCTCGCTAAATTTTTCTAAGGGTTATCCCACCCCGGAAAAATTCTAAACAGGTAACTATTTCCCCCTCCATTTATGTCTCCTAATGATTAAGCCGATTTTGTTTCAACTTACGGATTGTTCTAACGCGCTTAAACTTGTGTTCAATTCAACATAGTTCAGAGACAACTTGAACCAGACATGTTCAATGGCATAAATCAAGCCCCACGCAATTGAAAGAATTTACCAAACAATGTTTGAAAAAACGTTGTGAAGTTCCAGGACTTGAAATTTGAAAATCCAACACAGTGTATATGTGTGGAAATGGATGTAATTACCGAATGCAGAACCTGGGTTTTTTTGTTTTCGTTTTGCAATTTAATATTCGGGACCGAAATGTTGTCGCTGACAGCGGTAAAAAAAAGTTGACAAGGAGTGGGGTCGTCTCCCGTGTTTGATAAGAGGCCAATAGTAGGCATAAAGGCCCCGCCGCATCTCATGATATAGCACCTCATTTTTTCTTACTCAGAAACTGTAACTAATTGTGTAAGAATATCAACGAAAAACACTTCCCCGTGCATGCAGGCTGTGATGGGGGTAACTTGCCATGAGCAATTCTCTCTCAAAAAATAGGCGGTCTCATTGGCGTAACCCGAGTGGCAGGGGCATGTGTCCCACATCTAGGTCCGCGCACCCCGCTGGCGGCATCACCCCCCTTCCTCATTTTAAAACCCGCCCAACCTATGAACAAGACGCGTTCATAGGTTTTAGTTGCCCCCTGAGAAAATGTGTACACCCCTGGGGTGTCTCCCAAATGTCACTTCAGTCACGCCACCAGGCGGTTCACCTTTCGGTTTTTTTCAGATTGCCGCTCATTATGAGACTGAGACTAAGCCGTTTTCCAGTACTCAAAGAGTCGTCGCCGCTGCCGGGCTTGTGTCTCCAAAATCGATCACCGATTGTCGCCCCAAAGCGTTCAAATCAAATGAAACTACGGTAATACTTTGCTCTTTTGCATTTGATGTTCCTTTGGCACTGTTGGACTTACTTTTTGAGCTAATAACTCAAAAGCAAGGTGGTAAAAACAGACTAACTGAGACAGACGAAGTCAAGTATTAATAAACGGCCCAACTAGTCGTGACTCGATCGACGTTGGACTTTCATCATGTGTTGCTCCACATAGAATGTTCAAAACTTTTCCATTTTCTCGAGAGGGATTCTTTCGTTTTTCTTTACCAAAAAGAAAATGTACTTCTGCATGAAAGCGGTCAACATAAATACTTGGTAAGTATTTTGTTTGGAATTTTTTTGAAAACGCTATAATCGGCTGAATGAGTTCTTTCAGTATAGCCTCTCTCGGGTCGCATACAAACATTGTTCTCGCAGCGCAACAAGTGCTGGTGTGTGTCATGCATGGTACGACTGCCATAGAGACTAGTCAAACAATGGCACTTCACCGTTTACGATCGTCAACGCTAGAGAACCTCACCGGTTTGCAGCCTTTAACCACGCTTCCACTCTTCTGGTAACAGCTAATTTATTTATTTTAGTGATTATTACTTATCAGAACTGACGTTTCACAACATACTCGTTTGGATTTGGTAATAATCTCTGTCAGATTCCTAGACTGTCGAAACGATCAAAATTCACCGGTATACAGCGTGCAGTAGTCCAGACTATTTGCATTCATTCTTAATTCAAACAGTCTGGCTTCCGTCTTTGAGCCGCCGAGTTGTGACAGATTTACGTTGACCACGGTCAGACGGTTGGGCATTGGCCTTGTTTTTTTCTGGTAGGCGTTTACTAGGCCTAACGTTAATCCAACATTTACAGCGTTTTACTTTCTGGCATAAAAACTGCGACTGTGTTGCTCAGTGAGTGGGGCAGATCATTAGGTACCATTTAACAAGAATACAGTGCCCGTGGACTAGTCTTATTCATGCATCATCCTGTCACTTTGTGTCAGCGACAGTTTCACGGAGGCCTTTTTTTAGTTTGTGCCAACACTGGCCAAGTTTTTGTAACCTACTGACCTAAGTTACCTTGCAACACGCCATGTGTAGTTTGTTTACAGGTTTGGATGTGAACTCGGAGTAAAGTTACAGGATATGAGCATGTGAACAAATTCCTTAGCTTATTTGAGATTTGTAAGTTAGACTAAATGGCTGGCAATCTTAGTTCACTTTGTCGTTTGTTGAAGCATTTTTGCAAGCTCCTTGACTAAATGTTGACTGATAGCCCTAACAGTCTCAAATCCTCAGATTTTAACATGATTTTACATACAACCTAGGGGGGTAGGGTTGGTAATATTAATATTGTTGATATCTTAAAATTCAGCTTCAACAATAAGATTCTCTTTAATAAAATTATATTTATTTTTGTTGTGGGTAATGAGAACATTATGGGTAATTTGTTAGATACACTTGTCCATGTTCAAATGTGTATAGAAGAGTGCTGTTGAATGCCTTTGCAAGTCAAATTCAACTTCACGCCTCTGTCTTTAACTGGACTTGGGATTTGTCACTTGAGTGGGACAAAACCAGTCATCATAGTAAATGATTGCAACTTGAAAGCTGTTTTTGCTCTTCTTGCAAATGAAACTTTGTTTTTCTCATCTTTCTTTGCAGAACTCAAGCGGCACACTTGTTTACACACAGCAAGGTCTCAGCATGGCAAAACACATCCATTCTGCGTGCTTGGCCCTTGAGATATTCAGCTGATTAATCAACAGTATTGTTCCAAGCAGGAGGGGCAGAACTATTACAAGTAACAACAGTTGTCAAATATCAGTATGAGCAAAGCCAAGATGGACAAAAGCCTATCCACTCCAGGGTAGGTCAGCATCAATTAACTTGATACAAAATGTAGCGGTTTGCCTGGATTGATATCACCTCTGTTGTCATTTGAGAAGTTGTTTCTGGAACTTTTAGGTGTTAAATATCTTGGTTTACGTGTAAATAATCCTAACACTGCCTGTACAGAAACTGTAACAGCATCCTCCTATTTCTACTTTGTGCAAGAAAAGTTTAGGAATGTGCCAAATATTTAAATATTTATTTTTGAAATTAGATATTCAGTGGTTAAAATCAATGAAATAATAAAAATTTGGTTGTTCGGTAACAATATTACGTTAAAAGTAGATTTCAAGGTGTTAAGATTAATCTTAAAAGCAGCTGGTGTATATGGGTATTCCAGAAATTAGGGGTCCAGTTTTTGTGTCCCTGTTACATCTGATGATGTTGTAAGTTCAGAACCTATTTTCCAATTTCTAAGAGTGATGAATTAGTGCAAATTACCTGCCAAACAAATAGTAATAGTTTGAAATCAATTTCAGTGATATTTCCATGTCAAATAACAAAGGTCACATGCAACAGGGACACAAAAATGTCACACTTTTAGACCCAAAATTTCTGGAATTACCCTTATGGTCAACAGTATAAGCTAAACCTTTTCTTCCGGTTTTCCGTTAACTTTTTTTGTGGCGTGTGAACTCTTTGGGACTTGTAGACTGATAGAAAAAAAAATCACCAGTCAGGACCGGACATCAATTGGTCCTCCATCATCCTCCTTTAACAAGGGAACGGATATCAGTTCTAAGACTTAGTGAGGTAGAACACCACACAAACATGCAGATTTTGTTTCTTCTTGTGTGGGAATGTGGCATAAGGTCTGCTCTCTCATGTCACAGCTGTGTTTTTCTTACAGGTGGTTGCTAAAACTGTGGTTGGCCATTGGTACAAAAGTAAAAGAATGATTCACAAAGTGTTAAAAATCCCAAGCAGCTATCAGAACGCCAGATAATAACACACGTACCGTCACTACTAAAGACTAAATGAAAATACAACCCTATTTAAAAATCAATGGGACCATTGTCCGTTTTGAACGAATTTGGGGTAAAATCGAAGGCCAACTAAGAGCTGATATTTCTGCAAACTTTGGCCACCCATACAAGTTATAGGCAAAATGAGAGTGGTCTATAGCCAGAATATTTGATTGAATGGGAGGTTGAATAGTTAAATATTCAGTTATTCAAATTGACTCAGCCTTACAAAGGATTTGAAAGATTCACTGTCCATGCCTTAGACTCAAAATGTAATTATCACCCTGGGTTAAAAATATCTTGCGTCACTGAAGTTAGTAATGCAAATGTTGCACTTCAATTTTTTTCTTAAATACAACTGATCAAATGATTTAGTGGTTTCTTCACTAGATAACTGCCTTAGTACTTGTGCTTTATGTGAAATCTTGTATAATCAAGTCATAATGCCGTAAATCCTCGAAATACTCACAAATGTAAAGGCAGTTCACCACTTTTTGTACAAACTTTCACATGCATTTCTAGATCACGAATAGGGACTTTGCTGTATTCCCTTGAAAAGCTCAACAGTTCCAACACAGAGGATGTTGAGCAGATGCGTTACACAACAGCCAAAATATTAAACTGCACCAGAGATCAAGGTACGTGTAGTAAATTGTAGTAAAAATTTGATTATGTACATGCACTCATTTTAGAAATGACATAGGCCTAAGGAATTTCATTGCTAATTTTCTTGAGAAGGCATGTGTATGTACAAAAGTCTTTATTGTGGTAGTATTTGAGTGTTAAAGGGCTTGGATTGCAATATTTATGTTGCCTGATTTTTGATTTAGAGTTGATGAGATCTGACAATGCAGTACAAAAATGAATTGGTCTGAACGGTGTTGGCACAAGTGGTAAACAGTCTACTCTTATTGCAACTGGAACATCAGTTTTGGACAATGTAGACAGCTCCTCTGCAGAACAAATTTGCTGGTTGGCAAATGAAACGTGCAGACTGACAGATGATCAGGCTGTGAATGAGAAATTGCTCGTTAATATTTCGTCATTTCATATTTTTAAGGTTAACAGTTACACTGTTGGTTTTTGGATTTAGAACCCGTTCGGAAACAGATCATGTCAAAAACTACAAACGGGTTGGAGATACTACTCTCAACGCTGGAGGTGAGTCAGTGTGTTTTTACTTGCGCTGAAAAGTCTCAACCTTTTCTGCTGGTACAGACCAATAAGTTGTTGCCAAATCCTGGGACGGAAACCTTAAGGATCATGGGTACATCCAACAGCTGATATCAACAAACAGCAGATTCCTTGGGGTAGACACAAAATGCATTTTGAGTGAAGTAAAGTACTGACTATATTAAGCGCAGGTCCAACCTCGAGACTGCATTTGTGAAGCCTTTTGTCTTATTTTGTTACAATATGAAAACCATTTGGCAAAGTGTGCGCAAATATTGGCACTTTTCTTCCCTGATGCACTGTGGGCAGTGCAGGTCGTCCACAATCAAGGTCAGCTCTGCTGCATTGCATGTACACCCACCAGTGGTTTCTGAGTGGCAGTTTGACATAGTACATCACAGCAAGTTCATGCGTTCCTTGCATGATTCAGGAGTGTAAAGATCTTAAAATGTCTAGGAAATTTGGATGGTAACGAGTCATGGGGGCTTAGTAATGTTGTAAAATAGTTGATGTATTCCTGATGGGTTTCAAAACTACTGCCAAGACATCCCTCTCTGTTGGTCTATTGCCTTACCATCTTTAATGTGATGACTTTCTTCAGAGTTCGGCCGACAACCATGTCTCTTTCCATGTGGTATCAACATTGATGGAGTTGTTATACACGGGTAAACGAGCTTCAGTTCTTGTGACGCACGGAGCGACTCAGATTCTGCTGGCTGCCCTCGGGATGGCATCTCGCGCACAGCCGGTTTCGGAAGAGCTCATGGTGGCCTTGCATCATGTTCTTAGTAAAATTGGACCCAAAGGTTTGTATCTCCCAATTCTGCATTCTGACCATTGCATTTATGGCTGATTGGCTGAGATTTTGTTATCCTAACTGCCAGTGTATTTTTACTGGGAAATGTTTCTGAATCCACCACCACAATCTGCTGGGCTGTATGTGTATCTTCCTAACTCTTTTAAAGTCCTCTAAACCTCTTTGTAGATTTTAAAGGATTTTGGAGGGTTAGGGTTAAAAAAACCCCAAATGTATGTGTGATCCAACTTAGCAAAGTGAATCAGAAGTTACCGGAATTGAAGGCCGTTAAAAGAATCTTGCAGGATACAAAGCAGGAATCCTCAACAAATTTACCCACTTGATGTCCATTTTCTTCAGGACAAACTAAGTGATGCATCAAATGGACGAGTTCAGCTCACTCAAAAATACTAGAAAATGGCCTTAAGACTTGTTTGATGAGATCGGGTTATATTACGTAGAATTTTACTTCATGTCTATGGTTACTATATAGACTTGTCATCAATTCTGGTGCACTGTGGTTAATGTTGCGTAGTGACATGGATCAGACTTCAGTTGTGATCAACATGAATCGCATTTTAGCTCAGACTCAGACTTGACCCATCAAACTTTTCTTGCGGCCAATTTGGACTCTTGGCTAGGAGTTTACCCTTTTAAGGCACGAAATATAACTCTGCAAGTGAGTCATGATGTCTGTGCCCTTGAGCAGTGACATCTATGAATTGACCCCTTTTTGTACGAGGACAGAGTGTGTAGTTATTTGTTTTTGTGTTATTACAGACAGAAAGTTTGGTGTGAAAGCTCGTCTCAGCGGTGCCTTACCTATTACATTTGGCCTGGTCCGTACCAACGCAGCAAACTTTGAGATCTTGCAACCGGCCCTTCAGGTGCTCAAGATATATGCAACCAATTGTAAGTAGACTTAGTGCCGATAGACATGCAGGGTTCTGTTTCGCAATGCCTTCCATTGAGAGCATTTTTTTAAATAACTTGGGTTGATTCCATTAGACTATGTTCATGTGTCGGCCATCTAGAATTGAACTTGAGGTTAACTTTTCATTTTAGGAACCTGAGAGTAAACTTGAAAATAACAGCAACAAAATAAAGTTCATTACAATTTCATGTTAGTTTACATAGAATAACTTCAAGTTCGTTGTAAGTTATATCTTAATGTTTTGAGCCACATTTAAAAGAAAAAAATGAAAGTGAGGCTTTGAACCCAAAATAGTCTGGCACCACTCCATAACAGATTACACTGAATATGATAAATTCAGGGAAGAAGATCAAACATGGCTTTCCTAGGAATAAGGTCTGTAAGGTCCCCATTTGCTCTGGTCTGTGTCAAACAAGCATTCTCCTCATATCGCAAAAATCAGCATTGCAGTAAAAGTACGTAATATCCAGTGTAATTATGAATGCCGTAACAAAACCTTGCAAGGTGATCTGTTATGAGTTTTATTCTTTCCTGGCAAAGCCCAGGATAAAATGGAATGCTCAACAGATCACTGAGGATGGTTAGTTTGAGCAAACCACAAGACATAACCAAGCAGTATTGATTTATAACACCTCTACCAAAAATTCTTTAGGTTAACCCTCCTATGCTGAAGTCACTCTTTGGGTCATTTGGTGAACACCTCAAAGAAGCACAGCTGTGTCGTGTTGTGCACTGCACCAACTGTCCCTCACAGGAATATCAGATTGCACTTTTGTGCTGCCCAACAACTGTGCTTCACTGTTTCATGTGCATCATTGTGCAGTAAACCAAATGCAGTGAAGAGGACTGCACAAAAGACCCTGGGTCATTTTGTGCTGACAACCTACTGTGTACACACTGAACCTGTGCATGTATGAGTTCCATATAGAAAATACATGCTCACCAGTGACTGTGGGCATTTGTGCACATTTGTGCTGTAAAACCAAAGGAGGGTTAGGGATATTTATTATGTACCGAACACTAACAAAAGGGTCTTTCTATTTCAATTCATTTAAGAAATCTAATGTATTTAGAAGTCACTCGTCTGAACTTCCCAAACTCTAAAGATTTTCCCAATAACCAATACCTAGCATTCATGTGTAGCCCAAATTCGTGCAACTTGAAAATTTACATTTCTTTCTTAATAACTTAGCTAAAATGTGAGTGTTACATTACTGATTCTTTTGACCTTTTCTCACCCAGCTGTGAATGCTTCCTATTTGGGTAAGTCTGGAGCTGTAAGCTGCATGTTCAGGATTCTTTCTGTGTGTGGTCGTAAACACAACAGTACCCTTCGCCTCGCATTGGACATTCTGTGCCAGCTTGTCAAGTCAAGTAAGTTTATGATTTGCAGTTAACCCCTTAATGCAGGGATTATTTTGATCGTGACTGCTGGGCTGTGGTATGCCCTGTACGCAAAGCTCTGTCGATCAGCAGGCCAACATTGAAACCAGCAGGTGCATGATGAATAGAATGTATATGTGGTATGCACTAATCCTCACACAAAGCCGTGGCTGTCAATGGTTCCCCCCCCTCTCCCGATGAAGGGGTTAATAAGAACTGTTGTCTCTGGTGCACACTCTGAATTCTGTAAATATTGGGTGATGTGGAGCAAATGTCAGCTCGTTTGTTCTATGTTTAGATCTTTTTATTTTGGGTGGTCCTGTAGGCCCCTCAGGAACATGAGATTTCAACAATACCTGTGAAGCTGTATATTAAATTACTCGGGGAGTCAGGTTGGTGTAGTGGTTCTTTCCTTGCCTTCCACCTCTGTGGTCCAGGTTTGAATCCTGGCTTGGTCCACATGTGGATTGGGGTACCCCCCCCAACATGTGCAATCCCTATACACTCTCTAGACTATTGTTACCCAACACATCCCCCCCAGATGTCTGAAAAGAATTCCTGAGATTCTGATCAAACACTGACCAACACAAAGGTTGGGGGTGCTCTCCATCCCATATCTTGCTTCAAATGGGTATTCAGTCCCCACCTGATCTATCCAGAATATTCCCCTGGGGTTTTCCACCCACCTCTAAAACTGTAACTGCTTCTTATTTCAATGTGCTTGAGTCTTCAAGTATATGAAGTTGGCGCATTACTCGGAATAAGAAGGATAAAGTGTGGGTGTAAGCCATCCAGTCAGGAAAAGTATTGTCTAAAGCCTTGGTGCTTGTTGTGGTCACAAGAGTTGTAGGATAGTTTCATTTGCTGGAAACACAAAGCCTTCTGCCAGTGATGATGGTTTTGTATAAAGGAAAAAAAGCAACATTCAGGAAAACTTGCAGAGGTGTCCCTAGATGCCTGTTACGCTAAACTACTTCTGACATGCTGAGACATTTCAAAGACATTAGCCAAATTTATAAGCATATTGAAACCAACAGGGTGCAATCCTCTGATTTCAATATGATTTTGACACACACCCTAGGAAGTCAGGTTTAACGTGGATGGCAGATCACTGATATCATAATCTGCAGGATAGATCTTGAACCATTGAAGTATCTGCAGATATTTTTGAATACATAAAGCATGAAACTGCTAAGTCTGCAGGGGTCTGAAAACCTCAGTGTTCATTATGTTATATTTATCTCTCCAAAAACGAGAGGATTATCATTTGGCCCTGTTGAATTTAGCAAATGTCGCCCCTTTCAATTGTTGGTTGCTTCAGATTGCCAGGGTTGTTTATAGAATATTTCAAGAGTCATAGGGCTTTTGCTGAGCATGAGTTGTCATGTGCATCGACTCAATGGGTGGATCAGGCAGAGCATGTTATTCACTCCGAGCGGTAACAAGAGAGGGCGTTTTTACTTAGCAACAACCGTCCTTGGGTGAGACTCACTTCATGTGCCCACAGGTTTATGTACATTTGGCGAGGAACTTACTGACAGAGCGTGAACAATTACTGTTCTCAATCACTGAATTTGCGGTCTTTGTATGTGCATTGGGTGCGTGAAGGAACGTGGTTGAAAACTTCCCACCAGCCTGTCCCTTTGCTGGAAAGGGCACACTTCAACTTGGGGTCGGTAACTCACATGGAGCTGTGATGTCCCTTCAAACCAGCTCACTACTGATGTGATCTATTTGCCTTCGGCACAGAAATTGACAACCCTGTAGGATCTCAGTGTGGGCAGTGGGCACTTGGCAGCCGTGTTGAATTTTGACCTAACATCTCTCTTTGTCATTGGCAAGGGATGACTTGTTTACAGAACCCCCTCCCAAATTACTTGTATCTATCATACCAGACATGACTTACTTAGTGGTGGTTTGTGTATGTTTGCTCTCCAGAGAGTAATGCGGCCAGAGCAGTAGGCCAGGGTGGTATCACCATGCTTCTCACCATGATGTGCGACTGGCAACGCAACGATGCCAGGAATCGACACGTCAGGATACGCAAAGCCATCCTGAATGCCATCAAAAACATCACTGTACTCAGTAAGCATGAAGTGACTCGTTAGTTTCCACGAGTTTCGCTTTATATCTGTTCCATTGTAAACTCTAACCTCTATCAGACATTTGGACCCATTGTACTCAAAGCAATCACAGATCATAAATGAGTCATGCATCAATCAGCTGAATAGCTCAAGACTCAACTTGGGTCTAAATGACTTGTTACAGGCTTAAGAGTAGTTAGGATGTGATGGGCTTAAGATGGACTCGTGAGGATGTGTAATAGACGTGTCAAGTAAGTATGATGTGAACTTGAGAGTTTTTGTAACCAACCCACATTGAACTCTTCACAGTAACCCAAAGTGCAGTTTTTCACTCTGTAAACTCAAGACTCCAAGCCCGATGTAAAGTAGCAGTATGTGGACTCTGTAGTACTGTATCCAGTGAAATCACACAAAATTAAGTGTTTGGTTGTGTGACCCAGTTCTGGGATTAGACTCGTTACAAGTGTCACCAACTTGTGCCAGCTACTTATCTCTTTATAGATATACAGATAATGTACTCTGAAGGTTTTGACTGCAAATGCATTCCAGTTTGAACATCATTTATTGCATTGTCATTTTCTACACAGTAAATACACGTCCTGTTTAAATTATTGAGAATTTTGCCTTTATATGCCATTCTGCTATTTAAACATGCTGTGTGGCTGCTTTCCAAATATGGCGTCTGGGTTTTGTTTGAATAAACACCACACTAGAAAGAATAACTGTCACAAAACCACTGCAATATTTGCTGTTATTACCACTTTGTGTACAGGGTCAGGAAGAAAAGCATTCATCGATGCGAGTGGCATCAAGGTCCTCTATGACATTGCCCAGGAAAACACCGCCAGTCACTGTAAGTTCACAATGGAAGATTGGTCACTCCGCATAAGCCCGCTGAGAGCATTCTCAAGAGTTTAATATTCCTGAACCGTTCATAATGCTTCTGATCGGACCTTTTAATCAAATTGCGTTTTTCACCGAGCAAGATATGTGAAATGGATTAGATTTGTGCCTTGGTGATGCATACAGCATACCGCTTGAAATTTGAACAAAGAAAATAAATAAAAAAAGATGCACTGAAAGATGTGTTTAAACCTGTTAAAAATTCAGCACAAATTGGAAATTGGAACTTGGAAGCAAAAAATACACTAGTCATTGACCTGACGGCATTTACTTGGCAGACTTGTTTGTATTGTTTCTGCCTTGTTCTTTACAGGCAAGGAGTTGGAATCCCTTGTCAATCTTACCAGTGTCATCCTGAGGAAGTGCTCTCCACTTAACCGTCTCCCTGTCACCACCATCAAGTCCTGCATTACCTTCAACTTACCACCCAGCACAGCAGGACTGCTCCCCTCTCCACCAGAAAGAGAAGGTAGAATATTTTATCAGTGAACGCTTCTTGGTCACTAACCCTTATAACCTTAAACACACCAACACCCAGCTTTTTGGTCACTAACCCTTATAACCTTAAACACACCAATGCCCAGCACCAGGCCATGAATGATTTCTAACCCGACAGCCAGTATTGCATTCAAGTCTGATGGCCTGATATATATTTTGAACTGGAAAAAGAATCGACTACGACACTTAACAGATTCATTAAAAAAGAAAACAAAGAAAAACATCTCTCACTGAGGTAGCTGAAATGTGTTTTATGGTCTTCATTATTATCACCTAGTGCATGGATTTTGCATTCAGCAAGAGCTAGATTTTGTTCCAGGCACCGTAGATACACCTTAATTTGTGATTGGTTCCAGTGCCCTCTGGAAGCTTTCAAGGCTCACCAAAATGTGAAAAAACATGATTACTTTGTGGACTTTGGCTATTTATAATGAACAAATAGTGGCTGACATAAGGCCTTTTCACTCTACAACCTCTGCTGGGTTGAACTCAAGCCTGGGTGAAATCATGACCACCCTGGGTTGAAAATTGGATTTTTCAACCATGCGTTCAATCCGGCATTGTTTCACACTTGTTTGGTGAAGACTGTGCATATCGGGGCAATGCGCAGATGAGCACGAATGATTTTGTAGCGGTCTGGTCCTTCAGCAGTTGTCAGGAGTGTGGAGATCCGTCCGCTAATTAAGAAGGATAGGAGGCGCAAAACTAGACAAAAACTGGACTCAAGGCAACTGTGGCTTGATTTCCTTCACTTTTTTCCCAGATGTCAATTAGTAATGAAATTGTGTAACCAAAAGGGGAAAAAACTTAAGAAAGACAGAGGACATGCTATTGAGTGATGGCTTACACGTACATCGTAATAAATGTTACATTCGGTATGTCCATGATAAATTCACTCTAAGAAACGTCTCTATATAATCATAAGTTCTCTTTCCCTGACGTCTGAAAGTTTGCCCAAATAGGTATGAACACTAAAGCTAACGGAAAAGAGCCCAAGTTATCCCAAAAGGGGCCACCTTGCTGTGACTGCCAGCCCTCCAATTTGGAGGTCTCAAGCTTGGGAAATGTCACTCAGAAAAGCCCAGAAACTTCAGTCAATCTTGAGGTTGATGCAGGGCTGGCGCGGGGTTGAAAATTCCAAGTGTGAATCATCACCAGTTTTTGACCCTGCATCATCCTGAGATTTGTCTGGTGTGAAACGGGCCCATTGGATATCTAGTGTACCCTAATCCCTTTGAGTAACACAGCAATAGGGTTTCCGGGGGTGGTGGGGGGGGGGAGAAGAGGGGAGCAAGAGTACCCAGGGGGGCAGCCCTCCCCCCAGCGAGGCCACTGGAAGTGGAAGACTGAGGTACATAAGATCTTTATTGCCATTCTTGTCCATGTCGTGCTTAATACAAGAAAGAAGTGTTTTTTCCATGGGACGATACATGGCATGTGCGGGGCATTTCTACTTCCAATCATATACTCGGGCTGAGTTTGCTTCTTCCTCATCTCTTGTAAACAGTGGCTGGGTGCACCGCACACTGCAACAGATTGGCATTGAAATCAAGACTTGTAGTGATGGGCTAATTTAGCATCCAGAATCATAAGCCATTATTGCTATGTGAACCCTGCTCATGCACAGGAGCTACATGTATATTAAGTAAGCCTTTCATCTATAGTGTGCTGTGACTTGCCCAAAAGACGCACGCTCATCAAGTTTAGAACCTACATTGGTGTATAGACGAATCCAGTGTTTTAGTGGACATCCTTGATGGACCCTTTTAATGGTAACAAACATTATGTTGGGTTTATACAGAGTGATTGTCATGGAAGAGTGTACAGTTATTATCATAGTGCTCACGGCCATTGGTGGGGGCCACTGATAATGACCAGTGAATAATGGTGTCTCTTCAGATTGATTTGTAAGCCATGGTGGGACATAGGAACCTTTCCTTTGTTTAATCTTTGCCTAACAATGGAGAATCGAGGCCATCCATCAGGATACTAAGCTGAATTTTTTGGCTCACTGTCACCCAGGTGATGATGTCATTGATGAGAGTGATGACCAAGATGATGACATCAGCAGCAGTGACGAGCAGAAAGACAATGAGCAGGTGTGTTTATAGAATGAATTCATTTGGGGCAGTTTACTCATTCGTACAGGTTGAGAGCTCGTTGTGTGATTCAGATGGCTGAGCAGGGGTGTAAATCCTGCAGGGGGATGGGGATATATCCCCCCTCTTATGTACCGTGGGGGGGACGGGCTGTTGCATCATCCCTTCCACTTTTTTGTTGTGAGAAAAAATTGGGGATGGTGAGGTATGTTTAAAACTTCCAATAACCAAACTTTTGTACTGAAAAAGGGAGAAAAGTACAAAAGTTTTCAATGCCACATTTTGATGTAGGGTGAAAGGGTGTACATGTAAGTATACATAAAATGCACACAGCGCCCTCTTATGTTGTGGAGTCCTGCAGTTCTCTCCCCACCACTTGTTTTTAAAGTTTTCACATTCAATAAGTTACTTTGATTGAAATCACCCCCCTAGTCCCCGGTACAGATTTACGTCACTTGTGGCTGATAAAAATGTACAACTGGTTTTGAAACATTTTGCCGGTTTCATGTGAAATTTTGACCGCTATTTTGTGGACTTTAAAGGTAAGTTACACCATTGAAAAAAATCACGAAAATGGGACTGCCAAATATCCTTGAAGATCTAACTTGAAAGAAACTACTTAACAGCCTCAGTCAATCTATAAAATACAAGTATTTTCAGCCAGAATGCTATCATTTTCGAGAAAACAGAAGTTTTGTTTTCTTTTTGTAAGAATGGTTGGCCGACCACAATGTAAGAATTTATTTTATTTAATTACTAAATTCTTTCACGGATGCTGAGTTCTGTGTGTGGTGTGTGTACAGAAGGAGTCATTATAAACAGGTAATGCTAAATGCGGCAAAAACTTGATGGCGGAAATTCACAAAATGCATTGAAACCTGAAACAAGAGGAAAATATGTGCAAGGTATAAAATAAAGTGAAAGAAAAAAATGGATCAGTTTGAAGTTTAATTTCAACTCTGGAAAGGGATTTTGTAAACGCAAAAATGTTGCGATCTCACTATCACCTCCGAAGCATAATGGTATGGTCCAAACTGTAACAGGGCGGCCGTTTCCACGCTTAGCGCATAGCGAGATGATTTTTGTCAACAAAAACCATGATTTCCAGACATTAAACCTTCCATGTTTCCAGATGTAATTTCCTCTGTGGCCATAATTATTAGTTAGTAAACTGAGAATGGATTTTAGACTGACATGTAAACTGACACAAACGTGTGGTCAATAAGCAGCATCGTGCACACACATGCAGAGCGTGAAATTAGATCAAAAAAGTGCTCGGTCCCGGACAAAATGTCATAACACAATCAATTTTGTCCGTGCCATTACCAGCTTCTGATCTGCCATATTATCTAAAAGGTAGACTTGTAACGTGCAGTGTCAGGGGTCGAAATTAACCTTTTTCTTCCTGGCAGCCAGCAGGACCAAAACTTTATTTCCACTGGTCCTGCTAAATGTTTGGTGGTCCTACCAGAACTGCACACGCAGCCGCATCTAGCAGTCTTTGTTAGGGCGATTTTTTTTTTAGTTTGCCTGATCGGACAGGCCATGTCATAAATTTGCTGGCTTGAATTGGATCAAGGCTTGCTCAAGATTTCTCGGAATCCACGATTATTATGGTTATTTAAATTAGGCTAACTGCATACATGCAGTCTTTTATTAGGCCAAAAAAAATAGTTGTGCTATGCATGCCTCTCAAAAATTGGCTCGGTAGGTCGGAACATTTTTTTTTTGTTTTGGGGGCAATTTTGTGCTGATTGAATGGCATCAGTGGGGGTGACGATCTTGAAAAGTGATGAACACCTGTCTTAATCTACCGGTATGTAAAAATTGTTACATATGGCAATTCACAAGAAAATTATGAATTCACACAGTGCTACTCTGGCAATCACGACGGCAAACTGGCCAACAATGTCCGTGCATCCCATGGTAAGCATGCGTGATGCATCCAGACCAGCAGGTGATAAACCTTGAGCCAGAGCCATGAGCAGAACAACCTCAAATTAAACTCATGAACACAGAAAATACATACATAAATAAGAGACCAAGTTCTGTGAATTAACTTGCAGAAACCCTCTTGCAACATCGATGTCTTTCCGGCCTGCGCCGTGTACGGCTGATGAAGAGTGTTTATGTGTGTACAGTACATTCAGTACATGTACAGTACAGACTGGTTCTGGTTGCTACATTTCCATCACGTAGTCTTTTGCATGGGTGCGGTGCGGCAGGAACCAGAGCAGCTTCCTTTAAGGCACTGAGCTTCGCGCATGTGTTTTCACCACTGTGACAGCGAAACGTGAATGTTGACGGCATGACCTACATGTACGTTTTACAATGTTCAAAGAATTTTGGGACGATTTCATATCTGTGCAAGTAAAGTATACGCACGTGTTCATACATGCGTGGCACTGGGTGACATGGGCCAGTGATGAGTGATCAGCTATGATGAATGCCTTGGGTGTTAATTCTAACACAAAACTTATAATAAATCAGATGCCATAATCCCACATATTGTGTTGATATTTTAAGAGCTGTTATTGATATGTTGGTCAGAAAATTTGTCCGAGCATCTTTGATTTTGTTCTGACCAACACATTAAGTGCTCGGAAAATGTCCGATGTCTGACTGTAACTTCATGCTCTGCACATGTATAGCATTATTATTCGTGAAATGTCATGGACACAAGTCTTCTGTAGTTTACTGCTCGATGGAGTGTTTCTTCCACGAATCCACCGTGCTACATTGTCCAAGAGGCATATTATTTCAAGGTACGGTAAATTCCTTGATTGCTCGTTGCCATGGATAGATGCTCTGTTTAGAGGGCAAGAGCACCTGCCATGGATAGATGCTCTGTTTAGAGGGCAAGAGCACCTGCCATGGATAGATGCTCTGTTTAGAGGGCAAGAGCACCTGCCATGGATAAATGTTCTGTTTAGAGGGCAAGAGCACCTGCCATGGATAAATGTTCTGTTTAGAGGGCAAGAGCACCTGCCATGGATAGATGCTCTGTTTAGAGGGCAAGAGCACCTGCCATGGATAGATGCTCTGTTTAGAGGGCAAGAGCACCTGCCATGGATAAATGTTCTGTTTAGAGGGCAAGAGCACCTGCCATGGATAGATGCTCTGTTTAGAGGGCAAGAGCACCTGCCATGGATAAATGCTCTGTTTAGAGGGCAAGAGCACCTGCCATGGATAGATGCTCTGTTTAGAGGGCAAGAGCACCTGTCATGCCTGTTCATCTGCAGACGGACCCTGCGAGAACATTGTTTGCTCACTCAGAACACCCTGTGGTGCATGGATTCTGTGCAGGATAAATTAGAAGATTTTCAATCTGACCATTGAAAAGGCCACTGCATTTTTCTATTTCTTCTCAAAGCAGTTCACTCAAACACAAAATAAGTCAGTGTAATGAAACCTGCAGTAAATAATATCACCCATAAATCAGCCAATCTTGCAGAATCATGGCAAGAAACCAAAGGCGTAACCTACCTTTAAACCCTATTACATGACAGTCATTGGGCTAATTATCTTATGTAGGCATGTTGAATACAACCAACAAGTCAGTGTACTCACAGTCAGAATTTTACTTTACACTGGTACTGCTGCATCCTATGCCTCATCAGTACCCATCATGCCACTTTCTGTGTAAGAAACTTTCTCTGTTGCACTCGGCAGACACATGCCATGGATATTGCCAGAGGGGCGTTTCACAAAACATGCGGTTAAAAATTGAATTTTAAAAAATCGTGGAGAACCGTTAATTTGACTTTTCAAGAAAAAGAGTATTTGTGAATTGGGATAACAGGTTGAATGGAGCAATTTCACACAAGTTCATTTAAACTAGCGGGCCACTTTGTCCGTTTTTACCAACCCCATAAAACTCTATCACATTTCAACATATTGTTTGAGTTGTCTTATCAGTGATGTCCGTAGTAATGTAACAGTATACATGTATTGTCACCTCTTAGTGTGTAAGGCATCTGTTACTTGTACCTAGCGCCCTCTTGTACTGAACAATATGCTTCTGTACATGGACACAGTGGTACCAGGATAGTTGATTTTATATTCTTTAGTGTTCTAGTCAGTATATTTATCTTTGCTCAATTAGCAATCTGAGCAGATGTGAGGACATGATGGTACGGTAGAAGAAATGACAGTGAGTGACAAAACTGTGCCCTGTTCTTGTTCCCATTATCTTCAGAATTGGGGGAAAAGTTGCCTTTGTTTTATATTCTCACTTAAAGACTGGTCTATGCTTGGCAGGAAAGCAGACAGAAATGTGAAATTGTGACATCAAATATTCATGTTGAACGCATTTCAGTTCAAGTGAATTTCTAGGGAAATGTTTCATACCACTCAAATTGAAGTATGAACAGGCCTAAAACCTGATGAACTCCCACCAATGCCTAGATTTTTCCCCTCCAAGTTTTCATTTGGGAAATGAAATTTTTCCCCAGTACTTTTCAGTTGACAATTCCTTTTTGAAAATCGTGGAATTTGTTGTGTTGGTAACATTTAATTGAATAATTAATCTGCAACTTTCTGCATAAATTCCCATTTACAAAACCCTTCCTTGCATAATTGTAACCTTGGATATATATTGCATTAAATGCCGGATCATGTAGTGTAATAGTCCCTGCTTGTCTAGAATGTATAAAGCAGGCAAATTGTCATTTTTAAAAGGCATCTCCACCCCAAGGACAGCCATTGACTGGGAGTAATTGGTTGGAATAGTCCCAGAGACCCTGGGCATGTATTTATGAGGTTAACATAAAGACCAAACGAGGGGGATAAGAAGAAAGAAAAACAATTTCACCCCAAAGTATAGAAAGGCTTAAGAGTGTGAAATGTCCTCAAAATTTCCCAGGGATAAAGAGAAATGCCCAGTCTAAATGTTCCAGGTGTGGTATGGTTTGGCAAAGGACCTATTATTGGAGATTATCTGAATGATGCGTAATTTGAAAAGAGTTTTGTGGGGCAGCAGTTTCATCTGCAACCCTCCTTAGAAAACTTTCTTGTTTGTCTGTTTGTTTCCTGCTTTTGTCTGCTGATCGCCTTAGCTATACCTTAGACTGCTTATTGGGCTGATGACCCAAACTTGTTACATAATCAAGTGATTATAGAGGAGAAATATTGTCTGGGAAATGGTCCCGACAGACAATTTGGAAATGATCCAAACCTGCTTTAGCCTCTTGTGGGTTGAGAGTTGAGACCAAACTATTTTTAAAACTGTCTAGACAGAAGTGGGCCAGCCTCCTGTTGTAAATATTTGGCACTGACAGATATTGTGGAGAAAATGATTGCATCCATAAAAACAAACCTGGAATGGAGTCATTGTTGAACAACTAGCCTCTGTTCCAGCAAGAGTTTGTGTTCATCTCAATTTTGGAAGCAAATTTGTTTTCTCAATTTTTCTTTGGGGGGTGGGGGAGATAGGAGGGGAGGGTCAATTCAGTGCACTTGCAGTGCAATATCGTGCACTGTAAGTTTATGCTAATATTTGACAAATTTCATTGTAACTTGCACAAAAGGGCATAATCATCTCAGATAACATTGCACTGTTTCTCATATCAATTCTGCTTGTGGTTCATGAGTGTCTTTTTTCTTTGGAATTAATTTTTTGAAAACATATTAGACTTGCTCAGGGTGAAATCAAAATTACAAGGAAAATAAGACCCATCATATACTTTCCAAAGGGTACGTGTACTTGAACGGTTCTGAAATCTGCAAACTTGTAAATGAGGGGCTTGGGGTTTGAATCTTGCCTGGGCATGCTTAAGGAAATCAATACCAAATCATTTATTAAGTCAAGGATGATGAATACCCAGGGCATTATTTTGCCCAAGTGTAAAACTTTGTTGTCTGCGAGAGTGTTTATCTTCCCGCTTTCTACAAGGTGTATTGGCTTACATGTAGATCTCTCCTCTTTGAAAAAAGATATTAATGCTAAAGGAATACTAGTCGCTCCTGTAACAGTAGGTAAACTAGGTTAGGGTGCAGTGATGTAATACAGAAAAAGAGAGAATTTTTTTTATTATAAAGCACCCGTGTGGGCGTTAAGTCCCTTTGGGTCCTTGATCTACTGTATATCAAAAGGGGAAAGCTTTTAACAGGAGCCAGAAAGTTAGAAAAAAAGGCAAAGCTTAAAGTGTTTAGTTTGGTAAAGGCGTGAACCCCACGAGAAGATGGCCCATTTCAGCAAACTCCTCCAAGCAGCTATAATTGCAGCTTGGAAATGACACTCAGTTTTTCAAATCAGTTGAAAATAAATGGTACCGTGTAACACTTTCTATCTCACAAAGTGTTCAATGTTAACGTATTTGTTTTGTTTTCTTCTCCCCAGAAGTTTGTATGAACTCTCGTATCCCCTCTGCATGCAAATTTTATTAATAAGAAACAGAGAAACTTGAAACAGACGTGCAAGACAACAGGCTTAGAAAAATGAATGCACTAATGAGAAACTGGACTGTACCATTTTATCAGCGTATCATACAACGTCCATAGTTTCCTCAGTTACCGCAGTTGCCCCGTAGTGAAGAAACACTCATCAACAGATGCAAATCAGTATTCCAAATGTCATTTGCCTTTTTGCCAAGTGGCAAATATTTTCAAAATTTGGCTTTAATCCTGAGTAGTTGGTTGGAAGAAAAATTATATTTAGCAGTCCCAAAAAAAAAAAAAAAGGAAATGGCCCTAACGATAGCCTTTACAGGAAACTTGGGGTAGTGTTCAAAATTCAATTCTGCAAATAATAAACTCTCTTACTCTAAACCATCCCTTAATTATGGTCAGTCTCATCCTTTATAGGGGATAAACTCTCTGTGAGGTTGTTATACTCGAGGAGGTTGGGGAGGGGGGTAAGGGGATACTATGTGCCTCTGAAAAAAAAAGGGAAAGGGAATGAAAGTCACCAATTTTCTTCGAATGAAATACCTCAGAATTGACCCTTTCCACTGTTAACGGTTTGTCAGTTTGCTGCTAATGACTGTTTTGTGCCCTCTTCCCCCCAGGAAAAGTCCTTGTTTCCTTCCTGGAAAAAATCCTACTGACGCCCCATGGTTATATCCTGTATTAAGCAGATGCTTGCCAGATCATCTTTCCCTAATAATAAAGGTTTATATGATACTTTTGGGAGATATTCAACTCCAGAGAAGACCGCCCATACAACTAGAGCACTTTCAAATGAGAAAACTCCAACTGGAGAGCTCTGTTTTGAAAACTGTCGCTGCACATCCATTTCACCCCAAGATGGGGCTTCAGCAGTGTTGTATTTGAGTCCGTCACAAGTCCCTGCAAGTCCATCACAAGTCATTCAGTCTTAAACCAATTCACAAGCTATTCGAATGAGCTGTGACAAAAGCATTCTTTTGTCATTGTTCACCGTGTTACTTATGACCGGCCTTGTGAGGGGACTTGTGACTAGCCTTATGAAGGGACTGATGATGGACTCGAATACTTTCAAGATTGGCTTCCAACCCATTTATTCTACGACCCTTTAATTGAACTGCACAGAAAAATATCCACTCAGAACTACATAATGCAGAGATAAGGCCTTGCAGAATGTGGTGCTGCTGCTATCTGAAGGCAAGTTTTAGCAAAATAACCGACCCACATCTCTTAAGGCTTCACCCCAGACACGTGGCAGACATTTAGAGTATAAATCACTGGAGTTTAATAGACCCCTTGAAACTACTCCTAAAATTTCCCCTGCTGTCATTTAATGGCCTTCGCTGCCCCTGTTTTTGATTCAGTCACTATTTAAACTGTGACATTTTGGCTGGGGGGTAGATTGAAAATAGGATAATCACTCACAGGCTTCCAAATAAAAATTGAAAGGGTAATATCCTTGAGGGGCTCTTTTCATCTGGAATTCTTTTTTTTTTTTCTGGAGGGCACTCTCTAAAACTGTAACTGCTTCATACTGTCTCCCCTTTACTGATGTTGGTGAATGTGGGTCGTTTTGCGGCTGGCTGTCCGAGGCGCCCTTGTATGCCATGGGCTCAACCATGTTTAAATGTATTCATTGTTCCGAGCTTAATGTCTTCATTGTACAGCCCATTTGAACATATCTATAAAATTTGCACTTATAAATAAATAAATTATTAAATTATTATTTTTCACGCAAGATGTCATTTTGCAAATGCCTGGTTTGCCACTTTTAACTGCACCTTTGTTTTTTATACCCTCTGAAGTACAATGGTCCAGCCTTGTTGTTAAGTTTCAGGAAAGAAAGTTCGGGAACTGTTTTTGATCTGACTTTTTGCTAACTCCTGCTGCTAATCAATTTGGACTAAGGAGCTTTCAAGAAGTAGATTTTCTTGGCTTTTTTGTAGTCTCACGTCAAAGCAATGTAATGTTCGGCCAGGATGGCTTGGAATAAAGTTTGCACTCTGCTCTTTAGGGGAGGATACATGAATATTAATCGTATATTTAATGAACTGAAGTTTCGGCTGTTGTCTTTCCAGCTTACATTACCTGTGTCTTGCTTTGATTTAGCATATCAGATGGAAATGCTCTTTGTAAAGTAGAACATCAAGTGCAAACTTTGGGTTAAGTTATCCGTTTTCTGGGAGAACTAATGTATCTTTCTAAAGGAGATTCTTCCATTTTATTTTTGGCCAAATGAGCCGTAATGAACACATTTCTTTTGCCTTTGTTCACCCCTGTTACTTGTCTATGGACCCATGAGTTTAGTAACAAGTAAATGACTTGTGTAAGACATGATTGCAAAACTGCCCTGACATATGCATGTCTGCATTTCAGGATCATCATTTTTCCATAATGTGGTTTGTTTTGCCAAATTATGCTTTTGTATCGCTTAGCATTAACTTGGCTTAAGTTGGAGGATTTTTTCGTGATGCTAGAATTTAGAAAATCCCTTGACATTTACTTGACATTTCATGGGCTCATGTCCCTTCTTGTTTTATTCATGTAGGAGCAAGAATCCACAGAGTCAACGGCCAAGCTTTCTGAAATTCAGAAACGATCACCAGAAGACCTAGCAGTGTATGAGCACTTCTTTAGAGAACTCACAGATTATGAAGAGGTACTGTCAAAAACATTACAAAAATATTTTGGATTGATGAGGTTTTGAGAGTATCACAAAAGGTGGACTATTTTGGGGGCAATGTTTATTCCCATTCTCACAAGCTGAGAATAACGTGTGGCGACTCTGTTTCCTTCTAGGAACGCACATAACAAAATGCATATCCTTGTGGAGAACAGGGGCCATGCTTTCTTCTTGTGTACTTCTAAAACAAGCAGGTGTGAAATACTGTTTTCAAAATGCTCCCGTTTGAACTAGCGTCACTTTCCTGGGTTGAAATTTCAAAAGAATGTGCCTTAAATAAAATTCTTTAATTTGCTACTGATAATGTCACATTGAAAAATCCTCCTTTTTTGGATTAATTCCTGATTATCTATTCCAGGAAATCCTTGTGGAGGTCTTTACATCTTTAGAAGTGCTTTGTAGAGACCTTTTCAACCTTTTGTCCTGGCTTGTCCACAAGACACCATATTTGAGCACACTGAGTGGCAACTGTGTGCATACATGAGAGCATATTGTCAAAGGGCCCGTGTCTGTTGGCAATATTACAACATATTAGGGAGCAGTTTGGTAACCCAATTATTTGCCAGCACGTCAAGACAATTCGCAAGCCATTCCCCCCCCAATCAAGTCAAGTCGTGACTAGACTTTCCCAACTCTAGTCCTTTAAATTCCCACGTTTTTTCTTAAGCCTCTCTGACATAATAGTTGACATGACACTTGTTCACTTTTCTGTCGTCCTTTATTGATAGTATGACCCGTGATGTTTCACAAAAATGGTGTGACCTGTCTGCCTCATTTTTTCATTGTAATGTGCTAATATTTCCAATACTAAACAGGTCAGTATCATAAAAACAGACAGGACTGCTTTTGCACATAGAGAGTCATAGATACATTTTTCTTGTAACTTTTTCAACACAAGTTGGCGATGTCAACAAGTCAACTTTGTTCAACTCAGGTCCCAAGTCATCTTCTCCCTAGTCAAGTCCAATCAAATTACAAAGGATTTTTTTCTACTTCTAAGTCTCAAGTCAAAAAGTTCTGATTTGAGTCTGACTCAAGTCCTTGTCAGATATCCAAGTCAACAGTATATTTTTAATATCTATGAAACAAGAGTTTTGCCTTACATTATTATCGTGACCAGAACCAAAGGTCATGGTTGCATATTGTCCAAATGCTTTGAAATGCACAACCAACAACTGAAAACAGTTATTGGTTCATTTCATCTACTGGAACTTGGCCCAGCATTCCCATCGGGAGTTTCTTCATGGAGTGGAAACATTCTGAGTTTGGACAGATTGCAAGCAAATTATTGCTTGATGTCTTCAAGTTGAAACCATGATGTGTAATGTGATATCTAAAAAGTGTCTCTCTTTGAAACCCCAAACCAGTTTTTACAGGAAGAGAGTGACTCAGACCTGGAGACGGGAGATTGTCAGCCCATCGTCATCCCAACTGCTGGAACTTCCTCTTCCACATCTAATACCCAACCTCAACGGACACATTCCACTTCCCTCCTCGCAAGCCGTCCCCAACGTGACAAGCAACTGCGGGAGAACCGCCTGAGCTTGCCCAACCTGTCACGCATGGGTAGCCTGGTCAACAGCAGCTCCGGCCAGCCTGCTGACGAGGCCCAGCCGATCCAGACCCTCGCCGTCAATGTCAGTGGGATGAGACTCGATCCGTCTATCCTTGACAGTCAACCTGATCCCAAGCACCTCAGGACCACGGGTAAATCGGTTGCTGCAGACAGCAGCAGCAACGGCATTGACATGACGATTAAAGGTGGACGGGCCTCGTTTACAGTTGGCAACCCCAATCGCTCTCCCAAGCAGGCCGCCTCATCCTCCAACAGGCACAACCTACGCTCCCCGCCGAAGCTACGCAAACTCTCCAGGTCCTTGTCAAGCCTGAAGAATTCAACCTCTGACCAGGCCTCCCGTCCTGGCTCCAAGCAGAGCAGCAAGTGGAAGTTGGACCCAGAACTGGAGGAAACCCAGCAGGATTCTCTCAGAGCGTCTATGACCATATCTCGCATGACGCTCCGATCGCCAGAACCGCAGCTGCAGCACAGCGTCTCGCCGGAATCCGATTCAGTCAGTCTGGACGACTACAGCTCAGAACTGTATGCGGATCTGATGTGCAAAACAAAGCGGGTGTTGCCATTCAGGAGAATTGCTCAGCCGGAGTTGCGCGGCCATAAAAGCCCAGACACTCCAGAAATGTTCCATGAGAAATCTCCAAGTGTACAGAGGTGAGTCGGCAAAGCGTAAAACAAGTGACACAGCTTGGTCAGGAACCTTGTAAATGACCTTGGAATTTACACTGGGATTGAATGAGGTCCTGTGTTAAAATGGAGTCATGTTTCATTCCACTGAACATCAGAGTCCCTATGCTCTGTCTTTGTGCACTTCTTTGAATGGGAATTTGGTAACTCGTACCAATATCAAAATTTTGCGCCACAATCACACAATATCTGTAGCCTGATAAATTCAAAGCAAATAAAATTTCTTAGATTCAAAAGTCAGATTACCAGATGATAGTTGAGAATAACAGTCTTCAGTGCGCCAAATTGAATAATTTTTTTCACACATTCTAAGAGGTTAAGATTAATTTAGATTTCCGAAGGTTAAATGATCTTCAAAAATACCCTAACTGTAGTTTTTTTTCTTATTTACCACTAGAGGGCGTTATTAATTGAGAAAACTCTCTTTTCATTTAAAAAACGTTTACATGTGAAGATTAATTACACACTGTAAACTGCCTTTTGCGAAGGTCATCATTCCTGTGTTGTGTTCCACAGAGCCATGATATTTGAGGACATTGACCGAGTTATCAATCCCGTTAAAGTGCTGGACAGGGTGGTCTTTGACTTGGACACTGAGATCAGGACAAGGGTCTCAGGGCCAGGGGCGACAAGTAGCACGGAGTTGACATCATCAGGGCACATCAGGTATGCAGATTCAGGAACTAATTGGGCATGGTGTGGTCAGTGTCACTTGGTGTTGACAGTCTGAAGGTTATGGCCAGTGGTTGGGGTGTGCATGTGACTGAACAGGGAGTCTGGAATCTACTCCATCATGTCCACTATTCAGCCTTGAGGTCAGGTCATACTGAGTGCTAGAGCAGATGAGAACAGGAATTAGTGATATATCCTTGCTGATAGTTGCACTTGGAAGTAAATGCACTAAGTTGAGCACATTTTCAGTTCTTTATGGCAGCATTATGATGTCAAATTTGCATAGGTTTCATGTTGAGTGTCAACCATCCTATCAGTTGTCAGTCAATCATTTTGTCAATTTTGTCAGTCTCAAAACACTTCTGTTCATCCAAGATGCTTGCTCTTCTCATGTCCTTGGGAGTTCCCTTTGACACTTGTTTAGACATGAGGTTAGCCAGCAACTTTCAGAAAGTCTCACTGAAACCATTCAAAACCTTTATTCAACTTTTAAAATTTTAAGTTTCAGATTGTAACGTGCGTGGGAAAATGAATACAAACTAACTTATGTTAAAAAAAGCACACGGCAACAAGACAGACTTCGGGGGTGCCTCCCAAATTTAGTATTGAAATCATACAAAGCAAATGAGTATTTATGAAGATATCCAAAGGCAAATTAACAAATATAGATAAATTACAATATTGGGTAACACTTATAAGTAATAAGACCAGTGCAGATGAGGGGTTGGAGGAGAGAGTATGGCTAAGGCGAAGAAACCCAAATGTAAAAGTGGCTACAAAAGTAAAGAATCCGAAAGAATGACCAACGCCCCAATGCGCGCAGCAGTCTTATATACCTGCAGAGTGCACCCAACCAAAAAGGTATCAAAAGAATTGAAAAGTGTGGGCGGTATGCCCACAGGTGGAGCTCACGTATTAACTGTTACAAGATAATGTCTGTTATCCGATAGAAGTACAAGCTGTCATCCCTCATTGTTTTGTCACTTGTCTTTTCACAGATCCTCAGATGCTCTCGCTGAGTTGCCTTTAACCTTTGACTCCCAGTTTGAATGCGGGAACCTTAGGAAGGCCATTCAGGTCCGACAGTATGAGTACGACCTGATCCTCAACTCGGATGTCAACAGCAACCACCACCACCAGTGGTTCTACTTTGAGGTGTCCAGCATGAGGTCTGATGTGCAGTACCGGTTCAACATTATCAACTGCGAGAAGACTAACAGCCAGTTTAATTATGGTCAGTCTTGTTATTTTTTTTAATAGGTCTTGTTTACAAGGCGGCCATTTTGGATTGTATTCCCCGACTCCACTTTATTTGTTGAAATGCTGAAATTGGACGGAGTCTGACAATTTTGCCAAAATTACAGGTATAGCTGCACTTTGAAAAATATTTTTGTCTTGGACGATAGGGGTTACTTGACTTTTTATCCATAGTTATCGACTACCCGTCAGAGAAAAAGGATGTACATTTGTAGTTTGCCCCTGTGGTGCCATTTTCATTCCCACACGTATTGAATTTTAAGAAATTTTTACAGGGCTTTCAATTCAAGATGGCCGACTCTAGAATAAGGCCAATTGTCTAACTTTGTCATTGGGGGCATTTCAGACCTCAACTTGGTAACATTTTGGGCAAGATGAGAAATCAGATCTGTGACTGATGGCTTAGAGCAGTAAAGGTGACACATTTGCTAAGGTCAGAAAAACTGAGTTTTAATGAAAACAAAATCAGGTTACCAGTGAAACTGCCATATAGCATTGGCCCACACAGGTGCTTGGCCAATTAAGTTTGTTGGGCAAGTAATTTTGGTGGGTGAGACTTCTGCTACATGTTGCGGGGTTTCCGTGCTTATGAATTTCCCCCCGCCCCCCAACTCCAGGGATGCAGCCTGTCTTGTATTCTGTACGAGAGGCCGTGGAAGGGCGCCCTCGCTGGATGAGAACGGGCAGCGACATCTGCTACTACAAGAACAACTTTGCCCGCAGTTCCCTGGCGACGGGGGGACAGAAGGGGAAGAGTTACTATACCCTGGCCTTCACCCTAGCCTTCCAGCACACCAACGACATCTGCTACTTGGCCTACCATTATCCCTTCACGTACACCATGATGAAGGTATTGGGGATGGCGAGACATTTATTGCGAAAGAATCGGATGTTTAAAGAAACGTAACAACAAAACCTGAAATTGTTTGGGTACATGGCTGCCCATGTGTGGCATAAGAGGCACACCATCTGAATGGTGTAAACCTGTCAAGTGTTGGCATTGATGCTGGGTCAGTACGGTGAGCAGGAGCATCGTGATGATACCGTGCCTTTATCCTGGAAAAGCTAGGGGCAGGCTTACCTAATACATTTCCTCTGAAATCATTGCAGTGCATTTGTTCACAGTGCTGACTTTTCTGGAGTTTTTCCACAATGTCCTGTGATCATTTTGTCACCAGTATTTATGAAAAGTGGCCATACTGTTCTGTCAAAATGCATATTGTTTAAAAGATGAGTTAACTAAGCATGTTAACGTTTTCCCATTGACATTTGCTCAATGTACAGGCTGACATGCACGATAGTATAAACTATGAATGACCACAAGTACGAAGTCCCATGTTGGATTGCATTGAAATGTCTTCAAGTGCATGCCAAGTTTCAAAAATGAACCCGTCATGGGACAGCCAAGATCTTTTGGGGCAGAGAGGTCAAAAAACTTTCTTTTAAGATTCATCACCAACACGGGTGGTATAGATGGAACAAAGGACTTGGCCATAGGCTGCTGAGCAAGGACTTTACCTGAACATGAGTCATGTGCTCAATTCTTTCCAAGAGCCTGGAAGAAACTGTTCATAGGTTTGTAACCCATAATCCTGCACTTACATGGATTTGGTTTTTTTATATAGGCATTACATCAGTGCATTCAACTTTCATAAAATGTCAACTTGCTGTACAGTTAACGACTAATAGCTGAAATTGCCGCACTAGTCTAAATGTCTACTTCATCTCCCAATTTTTTTTTCAAATCTAGTATTGGAGGAACAAACATAGCTGGTAGGGTTTCTTTGAAGGCCAAGTCAGAGTTACATTGCCCAGGGTACCTCCTTGTACTCCATTTGTTTTAGGTACACCTAATGAAGCTTGAAGCCAGCCTGAGTGAATGGAGCAGTATCTACTACCGCAATCAAACTCTGTGTGAGACGCTGGGCGGCAACGCATGCCCGCTGTTGACAATAACTAGCAACCCTTCAGCCCTAGATAGGGAAGGAGTGATGCAGTTCAGTAAGTAATGAGACCAATGAAACATATTTAAAGTTGGCACTTTCAGAAGAGTTGTACTAGAGTTTACCTGATGGTACTTGCCCCTTTCTGCCTCATGAAAGAGTTCATGAAATGCATTTTACTCCCTTGAAACATACTTCTATTCTATTTTAAACAAATATCTATTCATCTAAATCCCATAAATGTAATGATCCACCCATTTTGAATGTATAACTTTTTTAATTTGCACCCTTTGGGCAATTTTCATGCTGTTTCCTGACAATAGAGGGTGCTGCGGTTTTCATGATGTCACAGTGGGTACACATTTTGTTGTTTACAGAAACGGTTGTATACTGAGTAGTCCTGTTACCATCAACAAAGAAATATGAAAACATCATGACCAACATTTCCCACTTGTGTCTCATATGCTTAAAAAATTATATCATTTGATCTGTGAGATCACAAGATTTTTGTTGGATGTGTTAATCGTATTTATTGCCTTGTCTCTGTAATTTGCAGTTGTGGAAGATTGTTTCGAAAAACAGACAGTAAAGTCAGATTTTCAACTGAATTAACCGATGCCACAATGCAATCATGTGATTGTACTAGTCGACCAATCACACCCAACGTACACATCTCACAAGGCTCCATTGTTTCCTCAGGATGCCGGCCCTACATTGTGTTATCCTCCCGCGTCCATCCTGGCGAGAGTAACAGCTCCTGGGTAATGAAGGGCGTCTTGAAGTACCTGTTGAGCTGTCACCCTACTGCCCAGCTACTCCGAGACAGCTACATCTTCAAGATAGTCCCCATGCTGAACCCAGACGGTGTCATCAATGGCAGGTGAGGCTGTACCACAGCCCATTGCAGAAAGCCACAGACTAAGGGAGAGGTCAATCCATTAACCCTGTTGGCCCTTTCCTCCAACTGCCGCCAGTAATGTGCACCTTGGTGGGGTGACCCCTGCCTCCATACTCCAAACTCCTGTGGCTAGTCCCGTCGATATCCTGGTGCAGTGTAAATGATTTCGAGTACGGTGTAATTGACTCCCAGATTTAGCATAGACTACACAAAGTCCAGTCCAAGACCTTGACACGATGCATTCTTCAAAATGGGAGACACATTCTTGCTGCACAGCCTCAGTCTTTATAAACCACTTGGAGGATCGAGGACGGTTAACATTGAGTCCCACCCACTGTCCAAACGTGGACACCATTTGCGCGTATTTCAGCCATTCCTCAGTTCATGCACCTGTAAGGTCTGTCTTACATGAGTACACAGGTATTGGACTTTAATGAGACATTTGGTCGCACAAACATGGCTGTGACTGGTTGATGCATTATAGGTGTTGGGTTTAAAAGATTCATTAATAAAACCAAAACAGAATAGGCCTTTTTTGTGGAGCTGGTAGGTATAGCTGATTACTTAGAATAGAAGATATACGTGGCAAGAAGGCCATTTAGTGTTTGAGAATGGTTTCCAACTGACTCATAGGTAACACGCAAATGTGACTCACCATTGCAAAACCAGGGTGAAGGCGTCTTGGCTGTTACTGGGGAAGTGAAATCAGCATGCACATAGAAAACACAATTCCACAACATCCGCCGCTTGTAACTACCAAAGCCTTCTAGAGACAACATTTGCACTGTGGATCACTTTGGGATGAAAATTAACAATGGGGAGAGAAATTGTCAAATATCCAAATTCCAGCTTGGTTTTTGAATGGTGGGTCATACAGAATTTAGTAATCTTAATAAGATACCATTACTGTGGTCGCACCATGCGTCCGTGGAGTTGATAGCCTTGGCGTTATGACTTGCCGTTCTTTAACCTCATGTGAGTGTGGTCTTAGCTCAGTAACACCGTCTTGCCAGATCAGTCTATTAAAAAAAATATTTGTTCTGAATTCTTTCTTTGGTGTTTCAGCCATCGATGTTCACTGACTGGAGAAGACCTGAACCGTCGTTGGGATAACCCTAATCCTGACCTCCATCCCACCATATACCATGCCAAAGGTCTCCTACAATACCTGGCCATGTGCAGTAGAAACCCTCTGGTTAGTCGTGACCATTCTTAAAAACACTGTCCCCTCTGAAGTTCAGCTTTTAAAATCAAACCACAAACCAGTTCACTTGAAACCTGCATGAACAATTTGGACAAATGAATTACGTGATAATCTCTGTCAGAGAACATTTAAATCATATTTGATTTTGAGCCCGAACGGCATTGAAATAATTAGTGTGTGACTTGGGAGTTTTGATGACTCTGCAAAGATACGTTGTTGGATGCCGTAATTTGAACTTGGTGTGGAGTTTGTTTTTTTCATTGATAGAGAGACATAATCACTGATGAAGGTGCATTTTCAGTTTTCTAACACCCATGCTTTGATATGACTAGACGAAAAGCTCAGTGTATTAAAAGTATTTTTGTATCAACAGAAATTTTATTCTAAATTGTATTGAAAGAGGTTTTGTAGGATCATGCTAATTTGTGTCAATTAGAGTTCCCCATTGGTGAAACTTTGGCATGTGTTTGAAATCAGCTGAAATGTCAAAATTTTTGACTTACTACTGCTGACAGGTGTATTGTGACTTCCATGGGCACTCCCGACGGAAAAACGTCTTCATGTACGGCTGTAGCGAGGCCCAGTCACAACTGACTGATGACATCACTAACGGCAATAAACAGGAGGATACCAGCTACAAGGTACACGACGGAACACAGTGTTTTCCATGTTTATTTTGCTGAAGTCAAACGAACTGTTCTTCTGATCATCAGTTTGCAATATTCTCCCATTGGTCTCGCAGGAGCTTCCTTAGTTAACGGTCATCACTTTCTTGGATTCATCTATAAAGTCTGTGCTTGGTGGTTGATGAAATAACTCAGGAATGAAGATTGATTGTTGTAAAGTTTCAGGGCTGTGGTCCAGTCCAACACAAGTCCCTTCAAGGGCCTTGCAAGGTCCATCATGAGCCATCCAGTTTAGGGCTAAGTGAAGCTTGAAATGAATTTAATAAACTGTGACCTAAGCATTCCATTGTCGTTCTTTACTGGACTTGTGACTTGGCCTGAGAAAAGATTTGTGACTGAAATTGCGAGGGACTTTGCTACAATCCCGATCTGTGCTCTGTAACATGCCGTCTTTTTCAGGAATGTTGTGGTTTTTGTGAGCAGACCCCGGCCGTCTTCTTTCCAATTCTTACACCAGCCTCTTCTTTGTTGCAGACCCTCCCTCGAATTTTGAACCAGTCGGCCCCAGCTTTCTCTCTGAGCTCCTGCAGCTTTGTGGTGGAGAAGGCCAAGGAGGCTACTGCGAGGGTGGTAGTGTGGAAAGAACTGAAAGTCCCTCGCAGCTACACCATGGAGAGCACGTATTGCGGATGTGATCAGGGACAATACAAGGTGGGTGTGTGGATTATGCCCGACCCCCTATCGTTATACTGCATAGAGAGTTTGTACTGCAGATGTGACCCCAGGACTATGCTCTGTCCCCAGTATACCATGGAGTGTAGCACTGCTACCATGACCAGGGCAGTTCAGTGTGGGTGTGACCAGAGAGTGTACAGGGCACTGATCTCTACATACTGACTGGGTAGCACATCAAGGGCTGGATGCTTCTAGGCACCATCTTCAAAGGCCTAAATTATGTATTGGAGACAGGCTGCGAGACTTCAAATCTTAGTCACAATTGAGCTTTTTAATCATTTTCACAGGCTAACTCATGTAGACCATTATTTGTATTTTTACACGTAGAGTGTCTACGTAAAATATCCTATATCTTTAACCCATAATTTACTTAGCTTTCACTCGATACTTCTCAAAAATCTTGAAAATTACAAAAGTGTAAGCGACCAAGGCTGCACCAAACAGGTGGTTGCCATCTGTGGAGATCCAACAAAATTGCTACACTGATGTGTGTGTCATTTGTTCATGAACAGGGATGGGCACGTGAACTAACCAGTCTTTGTATAGACATCACTGGTACATGATGTCAGCATTGAAGGTCCCCTACTACTGGAACACCGTGGAAAGTGTTCTGTAGCGAGGTCTTTTCCTCCCCCTTTGCAAGACATAATTCCTGCCCACTCTCCTGCTACATCACAGAGTTTATTTTTTCCTGTAACCGCTTACATCTCTCTCCTACCAGGGATTTCAAATCACCACAGCTATGCTGGAGGAGATGGGCAGGAAATTCTGTGACGGGCTCCTGCGTCTCATAACGCGGCGGTCTGCCGACAAGTCCATGTCTGACAGGACACCATCTCAAACGTCCCTGTCTTCAGCCAAGATCTACCCGGGGTCACTGAATTCAGTGATTGCCAAGGACCAAGATGATTATGGAAGGTAAAGTTCCTTATTTTGCCAACTCGTGTTTAACAGGCACCAACCTTTAGGTGTAAGCTACAGTGTTCATGGGAAAAGGTACTGTAAGGTTAAACCCAGTCAAAGGTTTGTGACCCGATATGTCCACAAGCAACGGACTTTACTGCAATTGCCTTCTACACCTGGGAGTAAATGATTGCGACCGGAGAAGGAGTCATGTAGGATTAGCACTGTCACTTGCCAGTGTGCACACAGAGATTCTAGAACATACACCATTTGATATCCTGTCCAATGCTGTCCATTTTCAATCCATGGTAAATTTCTCATTCCTGCAACTGTTTGCTTTTTGAAGTCCCGGAGAGGATGTTGATGCTTTGATACAGGCCTCTGTCCAAGGCCTGTCCACCGACCATCAGCGCCCCAGGCGGAAACGCCGAAGCAATGATATGGACTCGGCCGAGGAGGAGGAAGAAGGAGAGGACGGCTCGGAGGAAAGCGAAAGCGGGGTGTTTGGAAAGAACAGTGACGATGAGGCTGAAGACATGTCACCAGAAACTGCCGGGATAGATTAGTGGAAACAAGTCATTTCTTAAACTTGAATGGAATTTGATGAATTGTCTTTGAATGCACTGTTTGTGCTACTCTAAATTCTCCTATCAAAACTATTTGACATGATTTGGGAGTTAAGTGCATCAAAATATAGTACCTTTGGTAACATTTCATGTTGCCTATGCATTCCTGGACACTGGTCAGTTTGTATAGGTTTCTGTTCGATTTTAAACCCAACTTTGCTCAGTAAAACATTTCTGAGAAAGGGTTGCTCATTGGCTCATTGCATTTACACAACAATGACTTTACCAAAGAACAGGAATACCGAGGACAGCAGAATACCAAAAGTCCCAGCAGTTTTTGAGTGTGTGTGCACAAATCAATGCAACATTGAAGTTTTCTCCCTGAATGACATCACAGTCATGACTATGTAAATTGGCATTAGCATATTAACCAAAACAGCACCAAAAATACTATTTGAAATACCAGAACAAAAATTGAAAGTAAAGTTTACTGAAACAAAAAGGTTCATTTTCAAGGTTTTTAAATTGATTGGGTAATCTCAGGGTCTAGTTACACCTGTTTGGGCGTATGTCTGTTTCGCACAGAAACAAATCCAAGCAATAAGTACACCAAAGAATATGGGGACTTTAGAAGCAGCGTTTGCTGAAAATAGTCACCCTGTGGAAATTTAAGTGTGTGCGTTTACTAAGGGAATAAATATGTGCTTGGCCTGCGTTTAAGACCAGCTCAGGAGAATGGACGCGACTACTGCCCAAGCGGCAGGCGAGGGCATTATCAGCGTTCTGTCTCCTGAGCCAAGCATGTTTATTCCCATTCATAAATACCTTTTTAAGTCAGAGAGTCAAAAGAAGTCAATATATGATGGATTTCCAGTGATTTTGTTCTAGAATTTTACTTTCATTTTCCTGAACACCCCGATCCACTTTATGGCATATTCTTTGTGCAAGTTGTCCAACAGAATCTCCTTATATGGACTTGGGGCCCATGTGGCGAGCTGCATGCACACAGACTCTCGACCAATCAGAATCAATTAAATTGTCTTGTATCCAGGTGCCATTGCGTGATTCACGCAGCGGGCATCATCACTTCTCAGCAGGCATTATCAAATGTTAATTCACAGTCGAGTTGCTCGTTGTTGAACAGGGAGACTGTCTGAGGTATTTATGAATTTACCATAGAGGACAGACACACAGAGTACAAAAGATTTGTCCTGTTCTCGGAGGTCAATCCTTTGTTCAGTCCTGTCGGCGGTGGCAAGTGTACATTTGCAGTCTATGAGAAAGTATTGACGGAGCAATGATAAACATTTCCTGTCCTTGTCATTGGTACACACAACTGTGCACATACAGGTGTTGGTATGTCATTGTCATCAGGCATGGTCAAAACTTGTGCTGTGTTTCCAGGTGTCTTTACCACCGTAAACATCTGCTAATTGTTAAGCAACATTGTGAAGTATAGACTAATCCGATTAGACGCCATGACTGCGGTGGCACCGCAATCACACGCACAATCTTCAGCTTGACGCGCTTGTGCATTTGACAAATCACGACAACCTATTGGTCGAAGAGGCATGTAACGTGCGTGTATCACCTGTCCACGAGCCTTGTGCCACGGCAGTTATCGCTTCTAATTCTGGTGGTCGAATTACACTATAGCTTTGATGTGCATTTGCATGGTAGCTACTCAGAATTCTTACCATTCAGTTTCTGTAACACCCAATCCACTCCTGTAACTTGGTACCGTAAGTTAAAGCTGGCTGGATTTTGGTGGGGTAGCTATATCATGGTAGCTTTTGTCTGCATAAATGCTGTCCATATGCTTAATGAAGTACAGACAGTAATGTGCAATTGCATACAGAGAACAGTATTACAAGAAAGGTAGTGAGATTTTAAGAATGAACATTTAGTTATCCATTAATCTGCCTCGAGTAGAAGCACCCACTCATTAGTTGAAAAGAGCCATGTTTGAGGGGAGTTTTCATTTTGTTGGTAGCAATGTGGCCGTATAACATGAATTTCGTAGTCGTTTGTGAACCAGCAAAGTGCAGTTCCCACCAGAGGAGCTTCTGTTGCTAGGACACACTCTAAACCACAGGGTTCTTTCCTAAAGGTCACCATTAGGTGGTTGTCGTGGCAACGTAGGCATCCTGTGCTAACCATGTGAGCTCAGACTCCACTCCATGGTTACGAGATGTACTCACTCAAAACAGAGCTTCTGAGAGATGTGCCAAACTGTTAGCCAACAGCTTTCTGCCACAGTTTGCAAGATATAACACTGTGAATGCTGCAGGGCCACAAAATTTGGCCCTGGATATGGCAAGAAATAAGAGCTTTAATTCTCCAAGGTCGTCGTTACTCGCTGTTCGCTGTTTGTTACAAGCCGAAGAATATACACAGCGCCAGATTTGAGACAAGTTAGCAGTACTATTGTCAGTCCATCAAAAGTCCCGTCACAAATCTAGTGTCCTGGCCTAAGGCTGTAATTATGACACTCGATGACTTGCTGATGATGGACTCAACTGCAAGACTGAGTCAGAAAGATTTTTAATCGAAGGAAGGATGGGTATGTGTATGTTTGTTGGGGAGGTGACTGATGAGAATACAAACAGGTGTTAAAAAACCCCTGGATACATCCCTAATGAAGTTGAGAGCAGCCAGTGTTAAATTTTGTAGCCTAGGAAAGCTCAATGTAACAGGATCACGATATCTTAATTTGTCGGTTACTACCGTGTGGAGTTCAAGCAGACGGTATTGCCTGTCGTGCAAAAGTAAGCTGAGGTCCAGTCATCGATAATAACCATCACGATGTTCTCTGACTGGTAAATGATTTCGCTAGAGAAATTTTAGTACTGAAAAGAGTTCAGTGAAAGAAGGCTGTGCTTTGTCAGTTGGTCAATGTGGTGTTTTACCGCTCAGTTCAGATTGAGAATCAGCCAAATTTCAGTTTCAAGGGGTAAGAGAAATTCATTTCTTTCCCCTCTGTGTGATCTGCGTCCTTGACAAAAACGCTTAGACCCCCCCACCAAAAAAGCAAATCGAACTTCCCATTTGTAGGTAAAGGTAGATTTTGATCTTGAAAGCTTTTTCTCCTAATTCTTTTCCATGGAATTCGTGGAATCTTTGATTCTTGATGTCAACTTGCCTTGGAGCGTCCAGACAAAGACAGGAAATTACAGATAAGAAAGCGCGACCCTAACGCTAACGACGCGTGACACGCGATAATCAGAGAGAGAGGGGGAAGATCTCCGCTCGTCTCCGGCCCAGCTCGCTCTCAAATCAGATTACAACGGAAACCCAGGGCGGATCTGGGACGGTATCTGGAAAGGAAAAACCCTCTGCCAATTGACAATCAGGAAATCGGGGCATCCGTTCTCCTAAATGACTTGATCGGGATAAGCATGCTAGATATTGGGACCGAGTTTGCAAAATGTTGGGAATGTTTGAGAACATTTGAAAAGAGATCTCTTGAAATCTTGTGTTGGACTTGTGTGTGTTTTTTAATCAGAAATTTGATTAATGGTTGTGCGCGCGGAAAGCTGTCGCCCAGCAAATTTAACATGCTAAGCAAGAATAAGCTGGTAACCAGTCACAAACAACGTTTATACTACGCAACATTTTCCCCTGGTAACCTTTTTTTCAGCCCAACCGATCTACTCTTAGCAAGTATAAAAACAGCTGCATAAAATTGGCCTCAGTCGTTACAGTTTTCCTTCTATGTCTAAAGTCTTGAAATATCAATAAGTGCCCTTCGATCACTAAACATTCCATTAAAAAAGTTCTGAAAAGTTCTCTCACTGGCAACTTTTGTATTGGCAAAGGAACACCGTCCAAGTATTAGGCCTATCGAGCAATGTTTATATGATAGATTCACTCTTAAAATACCGCAGACCAGGGTAATTAGTTTTAACTTACGCAAGTATTGCAGTTTTTTCATCTGAAATCAGTACGGTAGGGGAAAAAGTGTAAATATCATATTGTAGACACGTAACCAGCCAATATACCAGTACATCTTTGTTTTTTGAGGTCAAGCAAAGAAGTGTTGTAATGACAGAAGTCTTACGTGGCTGCCATTGTCGTCAGCTGTACAGAGTATCATCAAGAAATCAAATTGGTCGATGTTAGTTGGTTGATTCAGATTAGATTCGGCGTGAGTTTCTTGTGCTTTTCAAATAGTCAACTATGAAATGAAAAATATGCGATTTATTTAATAAAAGTAGCTAGATCGGATTTATTTTAAATATCCATACATACAAATTTGAGTTGCATAAAGTTTCAAACTTGCAAATCTAAGAGAACACAAACCAGTATAGAAAATTCACACTCCCGACAAAATGATAACTTCGAAGAGTGAGACTGGATGTTCAAGAGGTGTTAAATAAAAAGAAAATTAAAGAAGATTTTTAACACGGCTGGCTTCCGGTTCCATTTTATATTTAACACGGCTGGCTTCCGGTTCCATTTTAAATAGTGGGACATGAATTCCAATGGTAAGTTTATGTAAAAATAGTTGAAATAAGAAAAACTGTAGTTTTTATTTGGAAGGTTTAGTTTTTCGAAACGGGTTAATTGTAAAAAGAAATCGAATCACTGCTTGGTCTGTAAAGTTGATGGCATTATCACAAGGTGTTTAAAACGTGATTATCGGATTTTATGTACAGCGAAAGACATTCTAGCAAGCATATTCAGTGTGTCACTATGAATTGGAAAGCTGTTTTTTCAAATGTTTTCTTTTTGTTGTAATCATTCTATTTTAAAGGAGTTAATGGCAATAAATTACTAAATATTTTCCACATATTTAGACGTGATTTTAAGAACAGGGTTGTCTCTTATTGAAAGGACAATTTCAGTTGTGTGTATGATTTCAGTTTGGAAATAACTACGGTACTGTTGTGAGCCAGCCCAGTAATGACAATGTATTGCCGGCCGCCTTTGCATTGCATGTACAGTGAGATAGTGTGCGCCTTCTCTAATGCTTTGATTGTTACAAGTTGAGAGAACCCGCGAAGTCACACTCAGAGGTGTGAAAATTCAGCTTTTTAGCCGATTTCTTTTATATTTTGGTTTAGATGTTGACCATGGATTTCAGTTTTTTTGTGTTCCTGCTGTGTACAAACGTATGGGGACGTCTTACATTTCAGCTTTTTGCTGCCTGTTTCAGTTTTAATTTTAAGTGGCCAATCACACCCCTGGACACTACTCCACCAGCTGGTTACCCGTTTATTTTAAGTAACATTGTCTGCGCTAGCAATGTAAACCAGGATGCAGTTTGTAGATGAGCTAAGGTCCCTCCTGGATGGGGGAAGTTTCGCTGGGCGAGGCAGGGTTTCTTTAAAGTTTTAGCGGAGGAGGGGGTGTGCACCGTATCCCGGTGTTGAGTCGATTGGAGGTAAACTGTGATTGCTTTTAACGATTGTCCATTTTCTCATCCTTAAAAACCTTCCCATACCGTTTCTAAAATGATGGCGTTTTCATTTCCTATTTTTTAAGAAAAAGACAATCTGTCCCGGGGGGGGGGGGAAAGTCTTGTCTCCCAATAGCTGGACACGCCACTAGAGGGGGACATGCATGGGCGTCGCCAGACCATTTTGAAGGGGGAGATGTATTATGAAATTTGCCAACGAACCGTCACGCAAAACGAGTGTACTGTAGTTTGATTCCCTAGTCCGACACCTACTTGAAGTTTTTTACTTTTGTTGAGAGACCATGATTTTTGCCGACAAAACTAACCAGTGGGGGGGGGGGGGACATGATGTATAGTGGCACAGTGCGTGAGGCCGGGGTGTGTCCATATCTCCCCTCACCGGGTGTAAGAATTATTAAGCGCACTATGGCAAATTTCTTTTTCACGGAGATACGCATGTATCTTGTCTACAGCAACACTTAGCATGCGCAAGTTAACGTCCACGGCGCTCCTAGCAAGTAAGGGAGAAGCAGGTGGGAATCAAACTGAAAACTATAATCACGCGTAGTGGCCATCCCATGACAGGCATTAAAGTATAGCGGGCCATCGAAGGACTACGCCCAGCGTCAGATCTGAGACTTCAATGCGTAGGCAACCCCACTAGTACAGTGTTATAAACTTCACGTGCTGATGTCCTCCGTCATCGATGAATCTCCCACATAATGACATTTCCATCTTGGCTTGACAGAGGAAATGAACTGATTAGTGGCCTGGTGTAAGCACGCATGACAAGAATGGAATTCAAGGCCGCCCTAGCGTGTCCTTTGTGAATAAATGAAATCCATCCTCTCGCAGAGGGATTTCATCAGTTGAATATACGATCCCCTTAACCGGAACCCCGGAGGCCATTTCATGAAGCAGAAATGAAAATCATAGATAAAACAAAGGCGAAATCATCCCCGTCGTTATCATATTTTCCGTTGCTCGCCTGCTAATTAAATAGCCGGGGTGTTATTGAGTCTTGAATTTTTTTCCGTTTTCGGAGAATTCCGGTGCGTGTAGGCCTACGTGAGTATTGTGCGCGGCTGGTGAAGAGGTCACCTTGAGGCCTCGCGGCGTGCTCTCTCCAGAGGGTTGGCAGGCAATGTTCTTCAATAACAATGATAGGATTTAAAGTCTATAATGATCCTGAGAAATAGTTCCATGTACTGAAAGAGAACTTGATGGGTATCACCAATGGTGTACACATTGATGAGCCTCTATCAAAGCGTTGGGCTTATCTTACTGTAGTGTTGGCCTACAGTCGATCTGCCCTTGATAAAAAAAAATCCCTGAAAGTGCCTGATGCTTTTTGTAGCCTAGTTAATTGGATCAGTGCTGTGTGCATGCCGTGGGTTTACGCATGGTTTGCGATAGCACCCATGCAAAACTATCTCTCCCGTGAGAATGTGTGGTTCTTGAAAGAACTGGAGGGTAGCATACGCATATACACCCACTTGTCTGTATTTATATGTACAAGACCGGTACGTAACCCGCCAGGCCATGCGTGACGTACACCCATACGTACATGAAGGTGTGTGCAAAGCAGTACGTACATGTACGTTGGCTCTGTGTGGTTCGCCGTAGTTCCGTTCGGGAATTCAGTATGACGCGACATTACACGCAGGTTCGTTTGCAGTGGTTTGCGTGCGTGGACCCGATTCTCTCTTCTAGCCAAAAAGCTGCAGAGATCGCCTTGGACGAGGCTAGCATCTATGGTGTTTTGTTAAACATTGTAAGTGATGCGCTTTTCCCCATACTTGGCAAACCTCCCCCATACACCATTAATAGAAACATTCATGAATGTTACACACAAGAGAATTGACACACACTGTCCTTTCATCTGGAATTTTAGCAATGCGAAGTTAACGTCTGGTCTGACATATACAGTGACGATTTTCAAAAACCACCTCTTCCTTAGCGACGCCACTGGTCTGAGAATCCTCATCCCTAACCCTACCAACCACCTCTATCACCCCAACCGACCCTGCAACTGTACACAACCCAACCGACCATATGAAAAACGATTTCTGACAAGAATGGCCTTGTAGCAAACTGAATGCACTGGCAATTCTGACAAGGGAAAAGATTTTTAATCTAGCCATTTGAGGGGAAGGGTTGAATGACTACTCAATCGTTTGAGATCGAAAACAAGGTATTTCTGTGTAAAAAAAGGTGAAGATTCGTATTGCGTTACGAGCGTTTTAGGTGACCACCCTTCAGTGCAGCATCGGGGCCGTGCCTCACCCCAAAAGATATTTATTCCTGTCTGTTTTTCAAATATGTTAAAAGATAATAAGCCTTTTGCGAGTTAAATTTGAATAAAATCTGGTCATCGAGTAATCTGATTGCACATAAGCATAACAATTTGACTTTCCCAAACCGAAGACACTGTTGCTTTACCTCGTGAGCTTTCACATTGGTGACTGGTTCCTTTGTGCCCTTCTTATCAATTGAAAACAGTGTATTGGTGCAAGACGTGTCTTATGAATTTAACTAAGCAAAAGCTTGCCCCGAATCACGGGCGAGGTATAGCAGCAGTGTCTTTATAAAATTATGGTAGGCCTATGGCTAATTCAATTTGATATGTTCACAGGAATTTAGATAACTCGGTGTACCAGATTTTACTCACATTTAACTTGCAAAAGGCTTATTATTATGGGGGGACTTTGTTCTCAAATCGTGTAAGTACACAACGCGCGTAAACACGTGTAAAAATGCCCCCCTCTCTCTTTCAATTTATGCCTCCCCTTGAAAATTTGGTTCTCGAATCGCCCTTGCTAACTTTTGTGTCAAAATTCTGCAATTCCCACAATAAGCCAGCTACAGCCTTTATCTTGACGCAACTGCTCGAGATACCTACGCGAGATACCTATAAATCCATTCCTTGTACTGCCAGGTGTTTTTGAGCCGTCAAAATGTCAATCTGCTTGAGGGAAGCGGTGACATTAAGTTCCAAGCACGCCTCAAGTGGAGTGACTTACTAAATCGCATAATCGGTTGCCCACAAGATCAACTTGGTCAAATTGCCGTGTTTTGTGGAGTGGTGTGAGTGAGTGGTGCTAACACGAATTCATTTTTCACACGATTGAGGAGTTTCACATAATTTTCCCCACTGTATTCTCCGAAGCAGTCCTGTCGCACGAGAACAAAGGAGTGTCCACACTGGGTATGCTGTGGACACTGTGTCGAAAATTGGAACTGTTTATATTAATCATATTAAGTCTCTTCAGTTCCATAGGCTACACACATTCTCTCTCCATCGTCGTTGCAAGAGTGTCAAGAGGATGCTTGCCCCCGGACGAAGATTTGAAAATGAGAAAGGAAAGGGGGAGTAAAAGAAACAAAACCGAGATGAAAGACGTAACAATAGCCCAAACAGTCCAAAATCTTCCGATTTCAATATGATTTTACTTACGGCCTAGGGACTTGTCGTCAGCCGCATGCTGTACTGCGCACAGAATGAACAGTCATTGTTTGTTATTATGCATACAGCTCTGACAAGCAGCGGCGTATCCAGCGTTCGGTGTGGGGGGGGGGGAATTCAAAAGCAAAAAGCAGCTTCGGGCTCATTCAACATGTGGCGGAAGAGAAACAAACATCAAAAGCTTTACTCGTGGTCCCGAAACCCTTGCTTTTATTTGCTGGTGTTGATTTCTTAGGGTTTGGTGCTAATGTTTGATAAATAAATATACCGATTACTTTCTTTCCTACTCAAATGTGAAGTATTTTTTGGAATTTTTTTTAAAAATCCCTCAGGGGAGACCTCCCCTCCCAGCTGGATACGCCACTGCTGACAGGGTCTAAGGTCATTGTGGTCTCTCACCTGTGGTTTCAGTGCACGTTTTTAATGTACAGATTTCCAAAGCCCGCCTCATCAAAATGTCTCTCTTCTTTAGAAAATAAACGGTTAAACGACAAACTGACAGAAAGTAATTAACACTGAAGTGGGACAGAGTAGACAGAAAAAAGTGCTTCAGCTAAACCATGTCGACGACGTTTAATCACGTCACTCCAGTCTGTGACGCCGGGGAGGCTTCGTAGACAGGATTCAGCTTCGTTGACCGCGCTGAGGTTTCTGCTGTGAACTCCGTTTCACTACAGCATCAACGTGTGGCTAAGATAGGAGGGTAGGGGTGTAATTATTTGAAACAGTGGTGAATATAAACAGAATGTGGTGACGGTTCATTTGAAACGAGAGGGGAAGCAGGGTGATAGCATACAGCAGACTTGGACCCAGTGAACCTTTTCGACGTTTGCCATACATTATTGTTGGTTTCAATGACCACCGGAAAAGGCATTTTATGCACAACCCTACGAAAACCTTGTAGTGCCATCAAGTGCACATTTTCGTGTTTGTGAAGTATATTTTTCCAAAGTTCGTTTCTGAGAGATACATGTTGTCTAATTCGTTCTCATGAAATCTATATTAAGAAACATTGCTTTTACTTTTAGAAACAAATCGTTTTTAGGAGATTTTTTTCCAAGTTAGTTATTATGAGATTTATTCCATGTTAGATACTTTTTCCAATTGTTAGTTTTTATGAGATATATTTGTGTCCAAAGGTCGTTTTTTCAAATTTTCAAATTTTGTGGTCATTTTTTCCTTCGCTTTCCACTATTATTAGATAATAGTTTGGCCATAGTGGTTTATTACATTAATGTCTAAGAACCCTTTTGTTCTTTTATTTAGGTCTAACTCACGATGAAGTCATAGATTCCTTGTTGTCAAATCAGCCTGACACTCACCATAGTCAAAGCCAACGCCCTTAACTTCCCCAGGGACCTATGGCTCAAGTATTTCCCAAACTGATCGGTCGTACGCACGTGGGATGCATACTTTAAAACGAACTTGAAAAATATCTCCATGAACAAACTCGAAAATTTATCTCTCGTAAATACAAAGTTAGAAAAAATATCTCACAAAAACGAACAAGGAAAAAAATTGCATTAAAGCAAACTTGGTAAAAAATATGCCGTAAAAGTTTGTTTCCAAAACTAGAAACAATGTTTCTACATACAGATCTCATAAGAAGGAACTGGAGAGTATATGATCGAACAAACGAACTTTGGAAAGACCAATCTCCTGAAAAGGAGGTTGAAAAATATACTTCATAAAAACGAACTTTGAAAAAGTATACTTCACTTTTTTGAAGATATACGCTAAATGGCACTACAGGGCCTTCGTACAATCCTATGGAGGAAGTATACTACTGTACCTGCAAAACATTCATCTGTTTCCATTTTATTACGTACTCCAATTCAAGCCATGCTTTTTTCACACAGCGTTGTATTGTAGATTTGGGATAAGAAACAGTCACAAATCCAAAAATGTTATGCTCACCAGAAAAAGAAAAAGCGGGAAATTCTTTCTAAGAACACTAGTTTTTATCTTGGGCTTAGATCATGAATATAGATAACCTAGCATTTGTCAATCAGAATCAGGATTTAAAGGTGAATCATCCTGCACCGACAAGTCATAGTGATTTTTTTCAGCCCTGACGTAAAGTGACGTAAGAATATTCTGAAGAAAATCATAAATATATTTCGGACTGTTTCATTTTCCCCTTACAGGTTTGTGCACCAAATACATCGCTTGTTTGTCATCCAAAATGCATTGCTAAAGTCAGAAAGGTTTATTACATTTGTAACGCTTTCATGTATACCTACAACCTTTGGAGACGCAACTGAGATACTCAAAAACATGAAACAAGACGTCAAGCCAACGACTGTATTTAAGTGCATACATATTTTATTTATAATTATGACACACACACGTACACGACGGCTGTCCGTTTCTCGTAAATCACCGTTAAGTCCATTAATGACGTTTACAGTAAATTTCTAGTTTTGAATCACCTTTCACTAATGGTTTGTATCGTTTGTAGTATATCTCGAGTGGTTCTCCAAATCTACAGATCTAACAGTGATTATGATTATTGGCAGTGATTGTACAGAAAAACCCTCGAGGCTGATAATTCCGTGGGTTCCACACACAAGATCACAGTCTAGGGTCTACATCCAAAGGTCTTACATTATTGGTTCTGCGTTCAAGCCTATTATTGGCTCGGCATTTGATACCCCATTTTTTCCGGACATCAATACCGCCCCGATAAACAGTCACAACCTCATCCAATGTATGCTCATGTATTACCATCCATCTTCCTCCCTGCATACCAGTTGAAAACTCCTTGTTAGTAAATTACGAAAATATAACGTGTTTTCATCATTTTTGTTTGATACTCTCTTAGTGACACTTACAAATATTAGTTTACAAAACATCTTACCGCTGTTAATTAGTTACAGAACAAGGTGAAGCGCAATACATTTTGTAATACGAATATCTTGATTTTGATACACCATGAGATCGGTAGTGTTAAAATTACACCCTTGTCAATCATTGCTGACGACTGTTTGGTGTAAGTTTAACACCAAATGTCCGGGAAGTGTATTTTTTCAAAAATACAGATGTGCTCGCATGATAGTGTATCTGTAATATATACATGGAAATATATACAATACATGAAATGACGAAGTTACCGGATAATACGTTTTACTAAATTTCATTACATAGCGTGGAGGGTCGATGACGTATACATTTGAATTTCGAAAGGGGGGACCACATCGACTGAAAAAAATTGGGATGAATGACAAAGCGTATTCAGCCCAAACTTCTTGTTTCTTTTCTGAGTTCAAGCACTGCCGGATATGACTTTCCTCCTCATCAAGTATGATTGAAATTATAGGCAAGAATATTTTAGGCTGGAATTACCATTGCTTTCAGAGTTGCAGGCAGGTCGTCAAAATGAGTCTATCACTGATCATCCTGTCCCAATTCATACCATTCACTACAAGTGACAACCTGCCACACTTTGTTACTTATTGTGCTTTGACTCACAATTTTCAATTTTGACTCGACGAACAACGTTTCAATACAAGCTATATTGTTAAAACAAACAAACAAACAAACAAACAAACAAACAAACAAACAAACAAACAAACAAACAAACAAACAACCCAACAAACAAACAAACAAACGAACGAACAAACGAACGAACGAACGAACGAACGAACGAACGAACGAACGAACGAACGAACGAACGAACGAACGAACGAACGAACGAACAAACAAACAAACAAATCATATCAAGAACAAAACAGAAACACAAAACTTGCCTGTATGTAAAGTAAAATAGTTTTTAGTAAATCTTTCCACAACAATATACATATGGAACTTAATATCAGCTTAGTATAAATGGAAATGGCTTCTTTACCCCCGGACCACGGGAAAAGTGACTTTTTTAATCACACAACAGAGTAAAACATTAATACGTTAATGAAGCAATTGTGTTTTAACAAAAATAACAATCAAACACAAATCGACTCGTTTGACTGACAGCGACTCGTCCAATTACTGTGAAACATAACATTAAGAGTAAATTTCTATTCATTACTAAGAATTTTTACGCTGTGTAACGTTTTCAGCTGACAAAACAAAAATCTTATTTCTGTGACCCAAGTGAGAAGAGATTTAATCTTTCCCACCGATGGTGTCACCAGGAAGGGGCGTAACTCTTGGGAAGGGGGGAGCACACAGCAGCTGCAGACTGACAACCATTAGCAGTGGAGGGGGTCCTTTCCAAGGCAACCAGAGATTTCCACCAATTTATTCTTTTCTTTTCGTTCTTTTTTCGGTTTTTATCAACCCCCATTTTGTCGGGGAAGAGAAGTGCTTCTTTGTCATCTACCCCCCTTTCAGATTTCGTTCGTTATATAATAGTAGTGTTGGAAGTTTGGCGTTGTTCACCAACAAAGAGGCATACAAGTGAGTATTCTAACCTAAACTTGAAATAAGTAAAGAACCCCCCCAAAAAATACATGTATCACGTTTATAAGGTAGGTGAATATGGGCTTAAGTCTTTTGCAAAAAAGTTTCACACAGATAATAACAAACCGCATGCTGTATCCAGAGCTGCATTGTTTGCAATCTAACTTAAATACTTCGAAAAAATGTTGTCGGTTATGACAACAAGATTTTGTTCAATTTGTCCACATCATAAAAACGCATAAACAAGCACAAAATAGCGTTTCCTGCGAATAAAATGCATAAGGAAACGCTCTTTTTGTGTAAAGAGGAAGTTACCAGCACTTCTGTAGTATAAAATGGAAAGTGAAACCAAACACGAGGAATAAAAAGGCGCAAACCTCATGCATGCAACATTTGGATTCTAACAGAGCTCATGCCTAACAACTCAATTCAAATAAAACGGAGAAAATGAAATGGCAAAACAGAGGATTAAACCCAAGCGGATAAGTTTAAGCAGGCTCTCTTTTTGCAATATCTCGTCTCCTTTCTGTGTCCGGTGCATCTTTCGTCCTCTCCTCCTAGCGCTTGTGACACTGACGTTATCGTGATGTTTATCTAGTGTCAAGTGTCGAGTATGTGAGCTTGAGGCATGAGCAGACAAAAAGTGTCAACTTGATGCAGTATGCGTCTGACGCCGATGTCCAAAGAGAATGTCATGGAGATTATGGAGTGGTGCTATTTGACATAAACCATCCTGGTGCAGCCGCAAGATACCAGAAGTCGAGTTGCTGCACCTGTGTGGACAACCAGCAACAATCGCGCGCAAACCGAAACAAATCAGACGAAGGGTGAGCAGTGTTTCCTTTGTGAGAAACCATCACAAACAAACGCAATGTACAGAGAGGTCCAAAGCATTGCCCTTCAAATGATGAATCAAAGAACGGTTTTGATGCGTTCCCTTTAACAGCAGGCCTACTTTGGGTTTTGGAAGACAGTTTGTCAAAGTAACGTAGGCCCATGCACAAGTGCTTTCATATTCCAGTCCTCCACATTCTCTTGAGCGTAACACATCTACCAATGGACGACACTTCGAAATGCAACCAACTTATACTGATATAAAAAGCAACAATAGAGGTAGCATCAGCGAGAATAGAAATAACACTGGTTTCGCCAGTGAGGTATGAGAATTCTTTCAAACGTGAGTTTCGATGAAATAAGAAATGTACAGTTTACAAGGAGAAAAGTAGCGTGACTTTCTTCTCAGGGGTGTCCCTCTTTAAATGTGTGGTTTTCATTTCCGACCGACCATGTTTTCTGCTCCCGACCGAAGGAAAAAATATTGTTGGGATTCCGCCAACCATGTCAGCAACAAGACCACGAAAAAATGAAAGGAAAGGAACACTCCGTCCGATTTTCTGGACGAAAATGCGACATGAATGTCTGTAATTATCGTATTTCCCCACAAAACGTACGTGTGACTATAGGGAATGAATCGACTGGCGGAACACTAGATAATGAAGGTGTTGACCACCATATTGGAACTGGTGAACTTTTGAACGCCAGATGTTATGTGATGGTAATGTGCCAGGTGCAAATTTGTTCAATCTGTGTAACTTACACAAAGTGGTTATTGGTGGTTTATTCTGTTTACTTCTCCAAAAACCATGAAAATAAACATTAAGTCAGTTAAAAGACAATGTAAAAAGGCAAAACAGTTAATCATCAATCGATTAACTTGCATGATTTCAGCTTTAGTGTGTTCACCTTGCAGTTGTTTATACCCAAGATTTTTCTTCGACCGACCGACTCTCCTCAACTACCAAGAACTATGAGAACCATGGAATTAAAAAGGGTTGCCTTAGAGAAAAAAGATAATTCCTTGGTCCCTGAAAAATTGTTTTCTTACAAAAATCAAATTTCTCATTGTTACATGACAACAATGTATATTTACATTACTTTGTACAAGACACATCTTTACACGATTTTTTTAACAGTGTTTTGGGAAGCAAAGCAAAATGATACATGAAACAGCCATGTAGGATATCTCTACGTAAATACATGCGTAAACGTAGTGAGAAGCAGATGTATAATGGAGAAATATATCAGAGAATATCATGGAAGTACAGTTTTGAATCCTTGTTCTTTTTGACTGCAATAAATCTCTCAATAGGTGGAAGGAATGTGGAATTCAGACGCCATGCTGGACATATGCACAAGGTCTACGTAGAATCAAGATTAGTTTTTACCGAAAAGTCACAAATTTGTGTATTCTCCAACCTAATTGCAGTGACTTCCATTGAGGTTACGAATCAATGAAAAAAAAATAGCCTCCAGATACTTTGCTCTTTCAGACGATCAAGATAAAAGTTTGGCCATTGATGTGTACGTCAACGCAGTGCTTAACAATGTTTTGTTGCACCGTACACTTGGGAGCATTTTTGCTTGAGTGCCTTTGTCAATGGTAGATTAAAGTTGCGAATCTACATAACAAAGATACAAGTTACTTTTCGGATTTTTTTTGTCTCGTTTGAAAAAATTAGCAAATTCACACCAGGCGGCTCCCAATAGGCCTCCCTTTTGAATATTTCCTCACCAACGTTTGTGTACATAATTATTCACAATATACAAGTGTTTACAGTTCTCAAGAAAATATCTGTTAAGGTGCAATGGTTATCATACGTACACATTTGATATAACTATATCGACACCATCATGCACGAGGCGGTATTAACAGGGAATGATTACATAAATCAAAGGGACCCGGTATAATGCTGTCAGTGAAACTGACACAGAGAACATGACAATAATTTCCCGCCAAGTTTCATGGCATCGTACAAATGAAAAAAGTCCGTGACAAGATAACTACTGTATCACCAATATTCTGACGAAACGCATACATTCCAACATTTAGGTTTACTGCATTACTTACATATGAACACACCAGACTGAACAAAACGTTACACAAACTGAGTAACCGACTGCTTGTCTATCATTTAACAAGGACTTGCAACGTAGTTACATGTATTTTAAGCACCGATTTGTAGATATAAATATAACAGAGAAGCATAGATTGAATTGTCCGACAACGTATTAATTTGTCTCCCATGTGTATGCCAAGGGAAACAAGGAGAACACCGATGAATGGGGGAACCTTGAATTATCCAATGAGACATTGATTTCTGTCTGGTTCCCGCATGAAAACACGGGGAGCCCAAACGGCGTAAGGACACAGCGCCAGTCACTTTAACAGTCATTTTCTGAGGATGCTTTCGAAACGGTTGGCGCCGAGTCGCGCAACCGGCTAGGTCTAGGCGTACTTTACACCGGTTGAAACCGGTTCAACAGCTGCTCAGCGGACAAATTACGTATACCATCTTTACATAATCTCGTGATGAAGTGTAGAGCGCTTCTGGGGCAGAGGTTAATCGCTACTGACTGATCAGCTCACACAAATGTATTCTTGCCGGTCATGTCGACAAAGGGCGGGTTCTCGTCGGACAATCTGCTGATGGCCTCATGTGCCTCCTTGATGACCAGTCGCTGCTGGGGCTGTCTTTGCCAGCAGCCCAGCATGACCTTGTAGACCTCCTTAGGGCACGCCTTCGGACAGTCCAGAAGGATACCGTTGTGGATGTACTCGATCACCTGTAAAAATCGGTCCAGAAACAAGCACAATATGGTATGTTTGAACAGGAACGGCCAAGTTGAGGTTGGCTATGTTTGATCAGTCCGTTCTTGGTAACATCATCTGGAATACCGGCATGGTAGGGCCATAACAGGCTAGTAAGCAGTCAGCCTATAACAAGTCACAAGTCCAACCCAGGTCATCTGATCTCAAGTCAAGTAATCGACTAAAAATGTACAATGACATGACCATTCCTTATTCATTGTTTATCTCTTATAACCTGTAATTGTTTTGTGGTGGACTCACCACAAGTCGGTCGACAGGGTTTAGATTCGTTCGCCGATGGTTAACAATAAATTTGGTTGAGCTGGAATTCTTGAGTTTTTAAAGCTTTGCTGCTACCGTGAAGGATTAGGTTGTGGTACTGGTGAACTGTGGTAAAATGTAACTACCTATAGATGCTAGCTTAAGGGCTAACTTCTGCTAACTTCATCTAGGAGTACGTCTAAGGATGGAAATGGTGGCTGTATTACGAAACGAGCATGGGTGTTGTAAAACAACGACCGCTCATGCCACTCGACCAATACGTTGATCAGCTGTGACAGGCAGTCTCAATCTCACCTCATGGTTAGAGAGTCCATACCACGGCTGTTTGCCGTACTCAAAGATTTCCCACAGAACTACACCGTAACTCCAGACGTCGCTCTCGATGGAGTAGGTCCGGTAGATGATGCTCTCGGGTGGCATCCAACGCACCGGCAGCATGGTGTGGCTACCAACCTACAGGCAGTAACGGGATAGCGACCATGTTTAAATCAAGCATCCGCCTTGAGGCTCCCAGCGGGTGGATTAAGTGGTCAATTTGTGCTTGTGACCCTGGCTCGAATCCCACCCACTTCATGTTTTTCCTTCATATAATTACGAAGCATGGGCTGTGCACAGAATGGCTATAATATTACACACAATTTTTATTTGTTCGAAACTGGTCCATAACACAGTTCCTCAGATGATGATCTGACAAGTTTGAGAGCGAACTTTGTTCATCTATTGGTCCTACTATTGTTGCGCATGCGTACTAAACTTCCAATTCGCATGCGCAATACAGCACCTAGATAAACTCTTGTCAAAAAACCAAACTGTTACTCAATCATCCCGTTTTTGCATTTCGATTTCTCTCACAGTTGCAGCAATCTAGCACAATTATGTGCGTTCCGTTTGTGACTAACAATGGGAAGCAATGCACGGAAAAAGAACAATGCAACTGCGTCCTGTGGTCCAGTTTGAAAAAGTCAACCAGACTTGACCAACCATCTTGCGTTCACGGGAAATATGTTGGAATTTGATTAATTAAAATATGCGCGCTTCAGCCCACTCCAAATGACGTGCGCACAAAGAAAATCTAGCACTGTATAAGGGGAACTTTCGTGCCTCCGTTAGCACGCCTACCCTATAGTAATCGGTGCTGTAGACGTCTCGGGACATGCCAAAGTCGGCTATCTTGACCACAAGCTTGTCCCCCACTAGGCAGTTTCTGGTGGCCATGTCTCGATGGACAAAATGCTGAGAAGCCATGTACATCATTCCCGAGGCGATCTGCTTGGCGATGAAGAGCAACTCGTTGACAGTGAGCGGGAGCAAGGCGGGGTTCTTGCTCAGACCCAGGCACTCGGCGTCCGGCCCACGACACCTGATCATTAGGTAGCAGTGCGCAGCAAACAAACAAACAAACAAACAAATCATCATGAGGATTTCAACACAATCAAATTCATCAATTACGAGGAGAAGGGCTCGTGGTGACCCTCGGATTGCTTGGGTATGGCTTACAGAGAATTGCAGTGAACCTATCGCTGACTGACTACAAGACTCTCGCTCTTGACTGGAGTACTTGGAATCACTTTGGAAAAAGCCTTACAGCCTTTATGAGCAACTGAAGTTCAGCACTCCTTTCTTTTGCTATTGGTTAAATGTTTAACTATTTCAACTTTGGGGTAAACTAACCACTCTTAGCATGATAAATCATGTTCGAGCAACGAAAGTTATGAAATTATTCTGGTTTTTGCATTGAGCATAAAGTCCAACAGAGAAAAATTAGAATGCCTAAACCACATTCGCATTTTTGAGAAGGGTATTTCGATTTTCTTTTTGACTGCACAGAAGGTTAGTATCGTCAAAAACAGACTTGAGCATGAGTTCACATGGGACCGAATTTGCTCAAATTATGGGTGCGCACGTGCTGTTTGTACATTGTGTTGTACCTGTTTGCTAACAAGAACAACAACGAACTAACGATTGTGTTCAATTGTGCAGTACATAAATACAGAATGTAGTAGGAAAAAAATTATAACACAAGCACACAATGAAACACATGAAGAATGAAGCACAAAAACCACAAACAGGCTACAAATAAAAAATATGAAACATGACAAAATTCGTTTGAAAGCAGCCATGAAATGTACGTCTTAGGATTAGTTTTAAAAACAACACATGCAGACCCACCTCAGGAAGTTGTTCAAATCGCCGTTCTCCATGTACTCAAAGACCATCAGGAAGGGCTCCTTCTCCATGCAGACGCCGTAGAACGTCACGATGTTGTCGTGTTGCAGATTAGTCAAGAGTTCCGCCTCCCTCTCGAAGTCTTTCCTGGCATCACCGATGGAGGCATCTTTCAGGGTCTGGGTGAGTTTGAAAGAGAGGTGGTGTGAAGGCACTGCAATATTGTGGCATTAAAGTATCGTGTACAAACCAGTCCGTGCATGCTAAGAAGTACTGCACACCACCATTTAACCATAGAATGGATATGTGGAATGGAATGGATACAAGCTGTCAAACAAAATACCTCGCACGTGACATTTTATTCTAAACTTTAATAGTTAGCATAGTGCTTCCACAGTATTATACTTGGGGGCCTGAAGAGGCTACAGTCACGTGCCCACATTCGTTCTTATCCAACATAATGAAACCAAGCAAAAGGCTAGTAACTCTATAACTGGTACGTTTGTTGAGTAAATTCGAGTAAGATAGATTTGGTTTTACGCATACAGATTCAGGATTGTGAGAAGGATCGTGACAAAGCTTACCTTGATAGCTACCATCGTGACGTCACCCTCTGCAGGTAGGTTCTCACAGATTCCCAGACACACGACACCAAATGCTCCCTCCCCAAGCTCGCCCAGAAAGCGCATCTGATCCCGACTGATGTGGTGGACAGCTGAAAAAAAAGTCATTAAGGTGGTATTATTGCATTGCGTTGACAGTCATGTTGGTTTTCGGATCTGCATTAACCAACCACATGCACATCTCTGCATGTAAAAGGTATCATTGGGTTGCTGGAAAATGCAGTTATAGGGACACATGTTGAAATGGCATGAACTAAATTGGAATTGAGTACGTATGTTTAATATGCTCCAAGGTAGCTGAATCACGCTACGTGTTGTCACGAGGGTAAAAAGAGATCACCATGTTTTGAGTGACGGAGGAACAACGATCTACGTTTCCTCATCACACATCAAATTACAGGTTAACAATCGTGCCGTTCACTGGGGATTTCTGGTTTCTTCCACTTCACGTTAGGAAGAGACGGAGAAATACACAATGTAATCAAATGGAATTTGATATTTTTTTTCTGAAGAATGAAAAGCTAATGGAACTTACTGTGATGTTACCAAACAAGACAAAAGAGTTTCAGTCACTTCTGACGTTTTGCGACGAATTTAAAAGTTAAACCTTGTCAACCGTTCCAGCATTAATGTCAGATAAGCCTGTGTTACAATTAAGGTATCGAATTTGGTTGGGCGAACTGGAAGCATCATCTTTCTACTACTACAATATGTAAAGCACAATGAAGCAGCATGTAGACTTTAAGATAAAGAGTTTACATGTGACCGAAATCAGTTCAGTGATGAAATTATGGCACTGCATTGATAGATTTAGCACTGAACAAGACAAGCATATTCACTCCAATAAGGCGCTTAGAGTTAAACACATTTCTTAACACTTTTTTTGTACCCAATTTTAACATGTTTAGGCGCGACATGTTTATTGTTATATTCGTTTAGGAATAATTATGTTTAAATGCTAAGTGCATTGAAAACAGCTTAACATGCACCGGGACCACGAAAAAGTGTTAATCGTTTGTAAATTGTATATGGGTAACTTACCCGTGCCATTTCTGGGTAGGTAGTTAGGGTTGGGAATCATGCTGACCATCTCGCTCTTATCACCCCGACCATTCTCCATGAAGCTCATGACACTGAAAGGAGCAGCATTGCCGTCCTGATTGATGCCCCGGTACAGGTGCTGCCTCTTCCGGTACCTGTAGCCCACTAGGCCGACCAGGAGGGTTCCAACGATAATCACCACCAAAACGACGACCACTTTCTGCAAGAAAGGTGTCGAGGCAAAAGACAATCAAATGCTACCGGGGATAAACTGTTTAGTACTATCGAGGCAAACTGAATATGCTCTGATAAACGACAAAAGCACTGTTAATAGCTCTTTGTCAAAGTCATTTTGTCACTACCATTCACAATTTGTCATGATTAAATGCCGCTGACGAGAAAAGTTGAGAGATTTCAATCATTGCCACCGGTGCTGCCACCTTACGTTACGACCGACAATCAATACATAATGTGAGGGTAACTATTTCCATTTGTCAACACAACAGCCATCAGTACTGTTACCTCGTGTCACTAAAGCTGTTCAGTACAACCAACGATGTCATGATTATCGGACTGAAATATTCTTGTCAGGGTACTGTTGTCAATATCCGTGTCATTGTCGCTACATTCGAGTTTTATTGTCAGAGATTATTATGAATGTGCTCTCGACCAAAGACAGTGCACAATACAAACATTCCAGATAAGTTGTACGCATAAATGAAAGACAGACAGTTATTGGTGGAACACTGAAAACTGCAGATAAGTGTTTTTTTCCATTTCCCTTCACTGGCACTATAAACTGACGACCGCTTTTCTTAATGCGCAGAGATGACAATATTGTAACCTGTTTGAAATAATGGAATGTCTGTTTAACTGCGTGCTCTGCTTCTATCATTCAAGTCGTCTGTGCAAGTCTACAAATAAATAAATTCAAATATTCTGTTTTTTGGGTCGCAGGTTTCGAATCGAATACACATTCCTTCATTGGGTGAAGTTTTTTCCTTCAATGAAGCAACAAACGCACCTTGTCTTTCACCAGATTTTTATCTACTTCGGGTGTTTGTGAATATGTAGCAAAATAAAATTGAAGTTATTAACATTTTTCAGAATCCCCCAAAAGAAAAACAGAAAAATGAGACTGATCCTTGTTTTCGTATCTGAAAGAGCAGATAATATCTACCGTAGATAGGTTTCTTCCGATACTGGCAATTCACAATAGTGCGCCTCCAAGAGTTTGCAACGCGTTGACCAATCACAATGCGCGAAATCCGTCGACCTTTTCTAAACGCACATTGGGTCGACAGATTTCGCTCACGGTGATTGGTCAACACGTTGCAAACTCTTGGAAGCGCACTATTGTGAATCGCCCGTACTCGGAACAACTTTTTGCTTCGAACCAAATTGTGCCAAGAGCGACAAGTATACAAATATAGGTCATTTTTGAAAATGAATCTACATGGTCACGGCTATCTCTCCTGTTGGCGAGTATCTTTGAAGCGTGCAAATATTTTTATAAAGGGCGTGCAAAATCGAAGAGAAGAGAAAGTAAAAAATGAAGCAAAAACTTGAGAGAGAAAGAGGTATAATTTCGATAAAATAAACATTTGAGGACCATTAAGATACGGTACAAATTACATCAACGTAATATAAACGTAACGAGCGAAGTCCTTAGTTGTTTGAAGGCTTTTGTTAAAGCACAAATTGTAAAGGTTTTCTGTGAGGTTTTTAATTTGACAGTGTTTAATTGATCACCACAAACAGTGGCTAAGCAAACCGAAATGAAGTGACTGTAAACATTGATATCTTCATTAATCTTCTTAGACTATTCCACAACCACCCCAGGGGGCATGCTTGAAGATTTTTGGTCTGCTTGAGGATTTTTGGTAATATGGCTCGTGGGCTCTGTCCAACAACTACAACGGAAAAAACAGGGTACCACCTTGAAGTTGCATATTCTCAAATTCTCTCCTAATCATTAGCTCTCCATGGCAGGGTTTGTAAAAACATAAAGTGGAAGTCATGAATATGACTACAAACTTGTATTTATGTAAAATTAGGTTGAAAATGGGTCCTGAAAGTGCTCTATTTTGCACCGGAGTGTTGCGATAACTTTTCCGCATTGGCGATAGGCACTACGAGACTGTGACCAGACCAAGGGTGTAGATTTCCCCCGAAAGTCGTCGGATAACTCCCCCAAAACTTTACAAAAAATTGAAAGAGAATTCAGCTTTATTTTGATGTGTGCGTATTAACACCTAATAAGGCTATACTTTCCCCCTAGAAATTCTTGGAGGGGATGAGAGTATTTATCATCGTTGACTATGGCATCATTTTAAATGATCTGTAACCTGTGAAGCACCACTGGACGCCAGACTGCCCGTGCCTACAAGAGGCTTCACGCCTCCTGTGCGACATGCGAGTGTTGGACGGTCACAATATAAAGTAAAAGAGCTCTGAAAGTAACTATACTTACTGTAATGACAGAGCTGGTTGCCGTGGGAACGGAGTCGGGAGGGGGTAGTGCGGAACTCGTGGGGTTTTGGATCGGAAACTTCCGATCATCGTGAATATCATCAATTGGGGGTTTCACTTGTGGGGAACGAACAAGAGTGGAAAAAAAACCCGTGGCAACATAAAATGTGTGGATAAAAAACTCAAACAAAAGGAGTCACTCACATTCTCACGATAATTACAATTACAATGATTAAATTAAAATGAAAGGAGGAATTAGACATTTTGTTACACTGATGAACAACAGCCCTGCAAAATAAATGAACTGGATAAGACAAATAAAAAATGTTGAAACATTTAATTACTTTACATGCACACGTAATGTTAGTGCAGGGATGCAGTGTAGGGCGATCAATAACACATAAGTTACAAGCATGCTGAAAAGACAAATTTAGCAGCGCCATGCATGTTAGCCGAACAAGGTTAGAAAAATATTACCAGTTTCACAGCGAATGCGGTTGTTAGTCCACGTCACGAAAGAATATAAATAAAGCCGCGTTTCTCTGTGCTGTCCACCTAAATGTGCATTGTATGAATATTTACAATGAATGACAACCCGTTTAGATTCGTCATTTGTGATTGGCTCCAAGTTCATCTAATTTGCATACCTTCACGAGGCGTGTCCGATGAATGGAGGTACCGGTATTTAACTATATCTTTCGTGACGTGACCGATGAAATACTTACTTGCATAGCACTATTTTTGTCCGCCTCTACCCGTGGTGCTAATGTTTCAATGCGAGTCCGATCCTTGACGGTTGTGCCGTGAGTTTTGGGAGTTTTCGGTGAAGGGAATTTATCCCCTATACCGCAAACGGGCAGCGTGAAGAATAAGACACAGGTATATACAAAACAGTAGAGTAACGTGACAGCACAGAGATCGCTAAATAACCATACATGGTCCCGGACATTGTGAGATTTTGCCCCTTGTTTTGGAAGAGAGATTTTGGGTATAAGTGCAAGTTTATGTCATCTCGGATGAAGAAAATATTGAACACTGGTATGAAAAGAACACGACTCACATGACAACAACAGACCTGCCAGCCTGGCCATACTCCTTCCTGAGGTCAGGCATTACCACACAGTAGATTTAAAGGTATTTACATGTAAATGAGCCTTCAGTTCATTTCAATTTTTAATCTATTGTGTGGTAATGCCCGACTTCAAGAAGGGCTAGGGCATGTTGGCAGGTTTGCAACAAAACAGCAACAGAACCGTTGCGATAACAAGGAGAAATGCCCGAGTTTTACATTGTTATTATTATTAAACTCTCATACCAGAAGGAAAATGGATATATCCAAAAATCTTTTCAAAATACATCGATCTTATCTTTTACATTGATACGTGTATTCCTGTTCGTTTGCGCATCGACGTTTTAAAAACATATCACAGTATTAGACCACCTTTGAACTCGCGAGTCGAATAAAATAATGTGGTCAAAATCTCACAATTTCACTGAAAAAACGAAAGTTGTTTCACCAGAAACAGGGTTAATTCAGAAACTGAAAAGAAGCAACTTGTTAATATTGGCCTTCAACAAAAAGCAGAGCGGTCAGTTAAAAGATATACATGTGAACGAGGATGTGCTATCTCACTTTCAGACTTCAATGCATTATTAATGTAATCACAGAATGGTTCTCGACCCCTTAATATTTTGACCAGTTGGCTAGATGTCATGTAACACTTCAGATAGGTCCGTGTGTGTTCGCAAAGTAAACACGTTTCCATAGCAAAGAACTTTAACTATTAGCGTGTGCGGTTTGCGCACTTCGTTGCTGTAACACCAAGCGTCATCCCATTTTGAACCCAAGTCGAATTTGTGAGAAAAGTCCCACACCAATCACGGTGTTGTAAATGTTTTTCTTGTTAACATTTCTGATCGCGTCGGCTAAATTGATATTTTCGTATATGTTTTATCCTTATTCACCACATGCACGAGCAATATATAGTGAATTCGTGTTCCCTCGTTAAAAGGAAAATGAAAAACGTTTGATTGGCACAATGTCTCTATGCTTGCTTACTGCATTATGGGATCATCTTCACTCGTTTTATATAGATGAACACACACGTGGGGGAGTGTCCCTCTTCCGATCCCTTTATTCAATTTAAGGTCCAAAGGAAATGGAGGGACCGGGAACCAGTCTAGGAAATGACAGAAATGCGTCAGAGGAAGAACACCGCCACCACCAGAAATGTCATGCATTGAAGATAATTGGCAAGATCTATTTGCCGTCTACCAGCTACAGAATTCAATGAAGGAATCTTTTCTACAGGTATGTTTAACCCTTCAAGAGCTGGGGTCCAGAATCTGCCTTTCCAACATTTTTACCGATATCTCCGCAGTGCAGTTGTTTTTCGCGAGCCGAGGCTTTTAGCGTTTTTTCAGGAATACTCGCGGACACTTGTACGTCAATTTTGTGAAAATTGAACCGACTGTTCTGGCGCAGTGCCATTCTTTTTTGGACACAGGTCAGCCAAAAATGCATACGTACTTTTCCACTGCCGTACTCGGTGCACGCGGGCTTGCACGTATGTGGCCTTGAACTTCAAATGACTGTAACTACAAAACAATATGTCAGATTGAGTCGAAACTCCACATTTGTACTGGTTTGCACTGTTTTACATGCATGCAAAGTTTAAAAAATCAGGCAATGGACGGCTGAATTATTAGGAAAGCGAAAATCGCCTCCTCAGCTTTGAGATGGTCGGAAATAATCCGGCTCTATCAGGGTCAAGCAATGCTGTGATTTTGTACGTGCAGTTCCACGGCTACGTTTTCGGCTAATATGCATCCTCGCTCACGAACTTAAGGTTGTCTACGGGTAACGCCGGCCAGCAAAATAACACATGTCTCTTACCCCAAAATCAAACTATCGTTTAATCTGTTAGTATCAACAGTTTGAAGAGAGCTGGTCTAGCTTGAACTCCAGCTTTTTCCTCTCGATCTCGGAAACTGCGAGCCACACTTTGGCTCATTTGGCAAGAAAAAAATCCACCAGCCCTTATCATTTCATGGTTGTATAATAACGGCAACAACAATGCCTAACTTTACGAAAAAAGGTTTTCCCTTGTATACCAAGAGGGCAAGAATGACATATTCCATAGACAAATCAAGAGAACAAATTAGACTAGCTCTTGGATAATATCTGACACCACCACTGCAGATGCAAGAACCAACCAATGGCGTTATTGACAGAAAACAACTGACAACCATCCATCAATATACCCCCTTGAAAACAAGAGGCCTGTCGACACTTGGTGGAAGCAAACATAATCACATTTCGTCCTTTTAGTTCTGGAATCGGAGCCACAACTGGCATTTAAGAGTTGAACTAGAGAAAAAGTATTGGTTGATCAATGTGTTTCCACCAAGAGTCTAAAAACTACGATTCTGCTTCTCACTCACACATTTTACAGGCCCTACATGGCACTAAAATATGAAAAGTCCTCTTTTACAAAAAAAGAAGATTACACTGGTTAGGTTGGCTTTTTCGTAATACGTTTTATGATACTCTTTGATCAGGTCTTTGGCGTTTTGGCTTTGTTCTTGGTTTTTATTCTTGCAACACCATACACAGAAAGTGGCCGAAAGCAGTGAGTCATAAACTAACGGACTCAGCACTTCTTACTGTATCAAATCATTGGAAAAACCTCAGGCCAACACCATCTAAGTCTAGCATTCTGATGTAAAATGGAGTAATGTTGACCAGACATCTATCTCCTTACATGAAGGCTTATTTACACACGTGAGCGGTAAGAAAAAGCGATAGTTTATGTTTACACAGGAAACGAGAACTCGCTCGGCAGTTACGTTAGTTAAAACAATGACGCAACAGCCAGACCGTGATGTCATACCCAACAAGAACACTGATTGGTCATAACGCGCAGTCCCAGTGCAGCATCTTTGGAAATATACCGGTAGCTGCAGTTTCTAAATGCAGCGGATTATCAAGAGACAACGCGATTTGCTGATCTGAATGTAAAAACATCTAACAGAAAACCAAGTGTCCTATAGTTCTGACCATGCATATTTACGTTAGCGCGCGGGTACATGAGCCTGTAAGCACTGTCATACTATCAGAGATATTAATGGGAATGACATACCTGGATGAGGGATAAAAATGACTTCCAATTCCTTCTCGTCGCGGCCAAGTAGGTTTGTGCAGGCCAAGGTGTAGTTAGCGTTGTCGACGTGCGACGGGGTGGTGAAATACACACATCCATTCAGGGCGTTGCTAAGTGGCTGCTCTGGGTCAAAGTGTGCCATCTTCACAAAATTGGGGTTGTTGGGATTAAGCACGTCCGAGATGAAGAACTTCCCGTTCTTGAGGAAGGTTGTGTTGGGCTTGGGTATCCCCCTCACCTCAAAGCATATGCTGGAATGGAACATTTTCTTCATTTGCAAGGACACGATCTGCGGTTTGGCTGCAAAAAGAGAAAATGGACTCGCAGCTCAAAATCTCTGACTTTCAGTGTCTGTTATTTTTACTGAACTATCTAGCAATTGTTATGTAGGATAATAGACGCGGAATTTTAATAGAGAGACGAAGAGAACTGAAAGTCTTATACAACAGACGTAAATTTGGCTTCCAAAATAATTGAATAAATCATGACAACGGAAAAAACGACAATGATGTGACGGAGCTAATGCCCTGAAGCAAACTGCAACAAATAATGGGCACGGGCTTACTTATATAACCATAAAAGAACGGGTGGCATTAAAAGAATCCAAAGAACTTTTAAAGGACCACTTCTGGTAATACATGAGATTACCAGAGCACCACAACAAATCAAGAAAGAATCGTCAAAAGACATGGTGTATAAGCAATTCGCTTTTGTGGAGAGATTTATGACAAGTGACTGCATTAAGACCGGTTCATACCTCAAGAGAATGTGAAAGCGAAGCCAAGTTGACTTCACAGAAGATTTGCAACAAAGGTTCGCTGAGTTGATATATGTTTAACTGGTTCAACTTTTGCAAATTCGCTACGCGAATGTTTGATCTGACGTCACAAGTGCTATTGTTTGCTTTCGCACCAAGTATGAACTGGCCTTTAGCTTGGTATTTGTGAACTTCGTAAGCACACATGTATTACTCAGATATACAGGGGTTGGGTCTTACTTTGTACATACAGACGAACGCTTTGTAAATTCTGCCCCCGCTCGTTGGAGGCGCTGCAGTTCAGCATACCCGTGGCAATCCCCGTGGCTCCTGCCACCTGTAATTTCTTGCCACCGTCCGGCAAGTCCACCACAGTAAAGTTACTGACGCTTCCTTCTCTCTCGAGTGAGCTTGTGTCCCAGTCGATCTGCGGCGTCGGCTCGCCAGTCACCCGACAGGTCACCTCGAACGTCCCCGTGTTATTGAAGGTAAATTCACTTCGACTCACTTGGACGGTTGGTAAAGCTGCGAAAAACGGTGTAATTATGAAGAGAACCATTAACAGATGAAAGTTTTCACAAAAGAAACATTTACCAACATATTCAATCACAAGGAAACAATGGTGTCCAACTGTTCTAATTAGCAGACCCGGAGAAGGATTTTAGTTTCACCCAGAGAATACGCTCATTACATTTTCAATGGCCTTATAACACTGGTTGCGGGCACTCGAACTACAGCACCACCCGATCCGACTACCTGCTACTTACAGCTTGCACACCAAATACGCCATGCTATAAGCAGGTTGGTATCATACGATCGTAGGACTACGTTCGCCACACTTGTAAGCATGACATGAAAAGCGCCCCTACTTGACATACAACACAGAGCCACTGCTGCGGTGCACAAGCTAAAACCGGTCCAGCTTACAACTGTGGCGCACGTAGTCCATGCTACGGTCCTATGATACTGACCTACCCAGAGCATGGCGTATTAAGGTGTGCGACCGTACTTATAGGTAGCGGTGGGTAGTCGGATCGGGTGCACCACAAACACACAGGAATCACCACAAGGAACCATGCACTTTAGCAATATGGCTCTGTGGTGTTATCATCTTGGAAAGCGTTCTAAGTTTCCAGTGTCCTCTAAAACATAATGGCATTAACTCTTTACATTCGAGAAAAGTGTACTTAGTGTTCTTCTGACAGATCTTACATTTAGGCATGGGTGATTTTTTTTCGACAGCAATATAAAAATGTCTTCGACGATGTCTATACCAAATGACTACAATATCCAAAAGCATATGCGTAAAAATCGTATTTGTGTAGTTGGCTTGAAATGAATTTTCCTAGATAGTGAAACCTGTGGGACCAGCTTAATTCATCACACTTTGCCGAAGAGATAAGCAAGTTCCCAATACTCACTACATGTTCCCTCTGGTATGTCCATGGTTCTCAAGCTAATTGGATCTCTCTTTGTGTTCTCAAAGCAGGTTGATTCCCCTATGTCAAACGAGGTCTGACCAGCAACAGGCCTGGGAACCAACCAATCGAGGGCACATCCGCACACAAGTGGGTTGTCCGAGACATCCCTGATTGGGGAGACAAGACAAAAGCCAAAATTAATTGACTCTCATGGCTCTTTTTTTTGGGGGGGGCTAAATGTTAAAACATGGCACTAAGTCCTAGCCCATCTTCGTGTATTATATTTTCCATTAGATCTTGAAAAAGATCATTAACCGCCTTAAAATGTGTGGCAGTGCAACATATTTTAACTGATCTCTCAGTACAAGTTAATTGGCTTCACACCACTGTTTAGACATTTGTCAAGAAATTCTTTTCTTCAGGGGTGTGAGTGGCCACTTAAAATTAAAGCTGAAACCAGCTACAACAAAGCTGAAATGTAAAAAGTTCCCATACTTTTGCACAGACCAGGTGTACAAAACAAGCTCAAATTCAGGGTCAACATCTGAACAAAAAAACTGAAATCTGCTAATCAGCTGAATTCTCATACCTGTTTATTATTATGGGACTTACATGCATAAAAACGTCTTTCTTCAACGTATATGACAGAGCAATGGTTGTAAAAAATGCCTTCTATCTGATACTTACAATTTTTGCAATTTGCTAATTATATATTTGAAGGGTCTCCATGACAACGTCTTCAAGTTATTACCACTGAAATCTCTGAAACGAATTAAAGTTGACAGAATGCAATATATAATTGAACAATATGTATTATTTAGGGATAACGCCGATGAGTCGATATATAGAGAGACACGCAAGGCTATGTTTCTGCTCATCATGCAGGCCTGGATAAAATTGATTTGCTATCTAGTTTGCACTTGTGGCCGTGGTATTTTGAGCATTTTAAGGTTTGATAGCTAGCCTGATTTACGCTTGTGGCAGTCACAGCCAAGAGAAATCGCATGCAGTGATCGATTAAACGTCAGCCGAACCGCTCACGTTTTGGTGCGCGATCTGACCCATGCATTTCCTGCCCACTATGCATTTAAGTGCCTCGACTTGACTCTTGGAGAGGAGCTGCTCGCAGGTATTCAGACTGCATTGTTGGTAAGTGCAAATCAAGGAAAGGAAATTTTCTAGACCAAAAACATAAATTCAAAATAAATAAATAAACAGATCGCACATGTACAATGTATTCGAAAAGTATGCGTTAAATTTGAAGTTATAATTATGATCCTCACTGCTGTTCGTGTGGTCAATAAAAAAATTCGTTTAATTAGACTGGCTTCCCTGAAAATAGTACAGAGAAGACACATTTTCCCTTCCTACCCAAGAAAGCCAACTTACATCTGAACAAGGTTGGGAGTCTCCATGAAGGCATCGTCTGATACATGCTGCAAGCCACTACGAGATATTTCACTGCAAAGAAAATACTTAGTATGAGTCCTCGATACATCACGAATGAATGTGCTTGCTATGACTAGCTGCATCTGCGTCAAAATCTGCAATTACCGCGTTGAAAATTTTTAAGCGATAGTTTTTATTTTCTCCTCTCTGTAAAAGTGTCCTTCCTGGTAGCACTCCTAAGCAGTCAGCTAATTACAGAGGGCGCCATGAGGGAATTTTTTCTAACAATTTATTTGAAATTTAACCCAATGGATCAAGATGACCAGGAACATCGCCTTTTGACCCATGCTGCTGTGAGTCTACCGGTTGATGAGCTGATCAGAGACCTTCAGTCTCGGGCACATTTTGAAAAAGCAACAACCTTCAGATTTTACCTGACCGCACACTTGCACAGACATTCCTACCCGGTAAGACAGAAACCGACACCGTGCACTGAATGGAGTACTTCATACTCATTGCTGTCGTGATACAACCACTTTGTAAATAGTAATTGTTATCGGCACAGCGGTGAACTAATATAATGCTTCTCTTCGCTTTGAGACCCCCCCCATATCATGATGTACAGTAGAAAGAATATTCCGTTATGGGACGGGGGAGCGCATCGACCAGCCTGCGTCTCGGTGCCCAACATAATCATATTCCAAAGGAGGTTGTAGTTCCCTAAAAGCATCGGTGTACCATGTGTGCTCCCTCATACGCTGTATCTTTGCAGCTGCACGAGCTGAACGTGATGGAGATTTCTGAACTGAGAACGCGCGCATTTCAGAACTGACAAACAACTATAATACTGGATGACCTATCAACTATCTAAACAGCTACATGCATTTTGAGCATCAAATTAAAACTGCTCTTCACAAGCTTGCTAAAGTGATCAGAAAGAAAACACATTCTGAGAGGTACTTTACGCTAAATATTGCGTCAATATTCTCCCTTTGAGTAGTATGTTTTCGGCTGAGTCCTTGAGGAAACTCGGTTAAGGGCACGTGGGCCGGGCCGTAATTGATCTTCGTTGTCTTCGCTCTTACGTTGGCTCCGACCCTGGCCTTTCAGAACATCGTCTGCCGTCAATTCAGCCCTTCAAGTTTCATCTCGTCAAATCAGGCCTTACTTTCCTAGGATTGGTTTTTCAAGGGGAGGGGGCTTGCTCGAGGATATCTGCTTGTTTATGAACTAAAATCCTGTGATAAACGGGGTCTGCCGGTACGGGGGCTCCGGAGAGCGTGATGGGAACGAATTGGTGACGGGGACTGACGAAGGTAAATTGCCCGCTGTCACACCAACCACCAGCCGCCAGTCTCATCCCATCACAGCCTCTTAGCTGCCGCGTGTTTTAACTCTACATCTTTTTAATCTGCAGAACAAGTATTTTAAGCAAGAGTCTCCGATGGCCAGCTGATCTGGCAATCTGATCAAACTCATTCCTCCAATCTGATAACATAATGTGTTCGATCATCTTGAGATGGCATTTCCCCTAAATATAAGTGTGTCAACAAAAATCACTTAACGTAAATCGTCCAGTAAATGTTTCATCACTGTAAGTTATACTCGCTGCAAATGGCCTGCATTGATTTTGTAAGTTGTAAATGTCTAAATCTCTCCAAGGGATTCTGTTAAGTGTTCCATGATTTCTCCATTTCATTTGTTTCTGCAATCCACAAATATTTCTGCTCTGTCATGAACCCATTAAAGAAGGACCATTTCTCTTATCGTGATATTTCAACCGTACGCTAAAACTCTGCCCCATCTGAGGAGATCCATTCAGACGACAGGTGTAAATGACCGACAAAATGTCCGCCACATGGCTCTAGGCTGAATGCTTGAATGTTTATAGTTCAGACTTCAGATGGACCTGCCATTTTTCTCCATTTAGAAGAAAGTCTTTGGCAACAAAACTGCAACTCCATACGCAAGCACCCCTAAACGCCAAATGGAGTATGATGCCACTGCCCTGTGTAACAGCAGTGTGGGTTCGTCTTTTGCCTATTGTGTGTCATACGACCAGTGGTGTCAATCCGGTTCGTAAGTGTGACGTCACTTCAGTTTAAACCACACCCACTATACGTGTACTGCACATTGAGTTACAGTTGTGCTCAAAAGTATTCATAGCCTTTGGAATAATAAAATACTTTTCTAAAGGCACCGGGAACCTCATTAAGATACAGGGCATCATGAAAAAGGAGGATTATATCAAGATCCTTGATAACGATGTGAAAGCATCTGCTGAGAAACTCCAGCTAGGACCTGATTGGACGTACAAGCAGGACAATGACCCCAAGCAAACCGCCAAGGTAATAAAGCAGTGGTTCAAAGACAGTGGTATCCATGTACCGGAATGGCCAAGTCGAAGTCCTGACATAAATCCAACAGAGAATTTGTAGAGGGAGCCAAAGACTGGAGTGATGGCCAGGAGATCATCCAACCTGACCCAGCTGGAGGCTTTCGCCAAGGAAGAGTGGGCCAACATCCCACGGAGACATGCAGACAGCTTGTGGACACTTATAGGAACCGTCTTGAGGTAGTCATCAAGAACAAAGGCTGCGCTATTGACTATTAAGAAAAGACAATGGACTATGTAAACCCTGGTATGAATAATTTTGAACAGGAGCAAAAAAGAAACCTTGATCATATCTATAATTACGCAAATGAAGTTTAGCCAACACACATGTGGGTTTGTGTATTGCAACAAATAGACAAAAGATATAGTGGAAGTGCCAACATAATGGCTTTTACAAATGAAGAATTTAGAAAAGTATGTTATTATTCCAAAGTCTATGAATACTTTTGAGCACAACTGTAAATGCATTGATCGCCGTTTACATGGAACTATAAGTTAACACGCAACTTCAGCGATCGTCCAATGGAAGCCTGCAAATCATGGCGCATCCGCCTTTGTGACGAAGTCACTTACGAACCGGATATGGGGCAAGTTCGATCATCGACAAATTGTCAACCATGGTCACTTTTAAATGGTAACTTATGCATTAAATATATACCGGCCACCAGGCAAAATCGACCAGTGGAAAACAAATTGTTGTTGATAGAACTTGCCCCTGGGTACTCATTGCGTCCACCACACATCGGCTATCTGGCTTACACCGCAACTATGGGAATGTAACTGACCCATTTTAAACCGAATTCTAAAAATGTATACTTACAGTGTTTCCAAACTGGTCATGTTTCTTAACGAGTGGCCTGTCAGCTCGGAAAAATTACTTTGGCCGCGAATAATCCTGGAAAGATGAAAAATAAACCAAAGAAAAGACAACTGTCAGAATAGCTGCGAAACACTTTGGCTACGCTTACGGACAAAAATCTAGCGGTTATTGTGATTGTCAAAAAACTTCACACAGATTTGAGTGTACAAGGGAAACGTTACTTTGAGGTGCAAAGCCATTGCTGACTCAAAGTTATTACAGACAAAAAATGCTTACAATCCGTGCGTGCAAGATAATTGTTGAGCCCCACTGTTACATGGCGCCAAAGCGAACGCAAACGCGAATTTGTGACGTCAGATCTAATTATTCGCCCTGGGAATTCGCAACAGTCGAACACCTTTCAACTCGACTGAAATGTTGCTGGAATTTTATTTTCGGACGTCAAAATTTGCTTCACTTTCACATTTGCCTGAAGTAGGGTCCGGCCTTTACAGTGTTAAAAAGTTATGTACAATTCATTTAGGAGCCAATCTAGAAGGCAATTGGGGGATGTATTAATTCAGTTCATGAACATGGAAAAGGTACAGTAATGGCAAGCCGATTCGATGACCCCCCCCCCAACATGCTATCTAGCTGCACTGTATCCACTATGGTACTGGAAAACCCTCCATACATTTCCAAATGTTGTCAAATGGCCACATCCTGACATCCGTTATACTCATTTATCATCACCCTCCGGTATTAAACTCCATGACCACAGAGACAAATTTCAGGGGGAGAGGTAACATGCTGGGGCCCCCCAAAATAGGATTTTTTTCTTTTTATTGCATTTCTGAGAGGCAAGACAACATGTTTGGCCTTTTGAAACGCTTTGGGAAGGTAAATGCAAAAGATCCTTCCCCAAATACGGGCGATTCACAATAGTACGCCTCCAGGAGTTTGCAACGCGTTGGCTAATCACAACGCACGAAATCTGTCACGCATTGACTCGACAGATTTCGCGCGTTGTGATTGGCCAACGCATTGCAAACTCTTGGAGGCGCACTATTGCATTTCTCTCATTACTACATTTTCTTTCCATAGGGGGGGGGGGCGTGGATGGCCCCGTTACGCCCTCCTCCCGATCTGCTCTTGACCGGCTAGAAAAATAAGCGCGAGGGTGTTTAACTGTATTCTTATACAAGGACATACTTTCTTCATACCCTTCTAACGCCCTCTTGTGGTTAACGAGGCTTTTCATTCTTGGGTTGCTCCGCCGTAAAGCAAATATCTCCGTAATTGGTTATAAAAACGGTGGAATAAACTCTGAGATATAAGGTACGTGGCCTCTGTGTGACCTCTCCGACGAAGGTAACTGATGGCAGCATTTGTGATCTTTCGATTGCTAGTCTCTCTCCAATTCATCCCTCAATAATTGAGGCCTACACTCCAGGCCGAAATAAGCCGGGTTCCCGGGAAAGTCATTTTGGACTTGCGCGCGCAGGCTTATATCGGCGGTGTCGATGTCCTGTATGATTGGCGTATATCAGAGAACCTAACACGGGCTGTCCAGAATCGTAAAACCGCGGACTTAACTGCCCAACTTGCGTTGAAAGCCGACACGGGCCTGCCGGCTTGACAGCGGGTATTGTCTGATGCGTGCACAGCTGCGATTGAATGGCAATAGCTCGGCATCGATCTGAGGCGACGACGGGATGATGAACTGAAGAATAGGAAGGGATATGGCGAAAAGAGGGGGGGGGTCACCCAGTGAGAGATCGCAGTGGCTTAACTTCGCACCAGGGGATTACAGGTCGGCGAACATAATGTTATAGAAACGGGGTCCCAGTTCACGTGGTCCTCGTTGGTTGTCAACGTCAAGGGGCGCCTTGAAGGGTTTTTGCGAGGATTTGCTAATCTGTTCTTGCCAGGGTAAGATGGCATTTCAGTTCACAGCGGAGACATCACCAGGTGACGAAGAGGTGGTGTTGACGCACGCATGATATCGCCTCCTAAGTGACAGCCAGAGGGAGACGGGCAAAGACAAACAGGGAGATGAGCACCCTGGTATTTCATCGAACGAAGGTGTTTTCGGGTACACAGAAAAAATGTTTACCGTTACGGTAACGTTAACAGTGTGTTTGTGCCACGAGCACATCGTGAACACCTTTTTCGACAGATCACGCTCTGCCACTATTCTCCTTTTCCTCTGAAGACGCATTTTCTAAGTCCGCTAAAGTAGAGCCTCGGTGCTTTAATTAATGCTTCAGTCCTTTTTTCCTTTCTGAAAATGCGTTCATTGTCCAAGTGATGCACCTAGAATACTAACTCTTCACAACGAAGCATCACTAGGTACCAAACTGACTTGGTTACACGTTGTACCACGCTTGTTTCATTGAACAAGACGTTTCGTCCGACGTTGCTCTTAATTAATACCATGAAACAAATCGTATACGGAAACTGACTAGGTGCTTATGAATGATTATAAAGATGAACAAAGAAATTGAATGGAGCTGGATTTGAACCTGCGGCCTCTAGAATACCGTACCAGTGCTCTACCCAGCCCTATCATAATACCAATTAGTGGGAAATGAAACTGTGAAGACGGTAATGGGTGGTTGGTGCATTAGCTCGGCGCGCTTGGGTAATCCTATTTAAAGTGTAAGGAACTTTGGTAGAATAATGTTGGAATGATTCAGAAACTCGGTGTATGAGGTTAATAATGCGGCGATAAGCCCTTTGTGAGTTAATTAATCAAATTTGAATAAAATCTGGTACACTGAATTATTTGATTTCACATAAGCAAAACAATTTGAATTCCCCAGACTAAAGACAAGCAAGCTTTTGCATATTGACCACCATCTCTGGAATGGACTGGTTCCTTTGTGCCCTTCTTATCCATTGAAAACAGTGTATTAGTGCAAGATGTCTCTTATGTAACTAAGCAAAGGCTTGCCCCGAATCACGAGGGGTAGCAACAGTGTCTTTAGTGTAAAGAATTCAAATAGTTACGTTTGCGTGAATTTAAAGAACTCTGTGTACCAGATTTTTATTCAAGTTTAACTCGCAAAAGGCATATTGTAGGCACGAGCATAGATTTAATCTCGAATTAGAGGTTTTTCATTCAAATGCAATGTGTGACACTGGCAATTCACCTTCAAGCTACAATCTCTTGTATTAATTACGTTCTTTTTACATAACATCCTTGTCCCATTAATGGCATTCAAGTATCTGTTCCTTCCCCCACTAAACGTGCCTGGATTCCAAGGGGAGTAAAGAACGTTAACGTCTTGGAGAAAAAAACCTTTTTTTCCTGATCAGCAGCGCGAGGACCGTGCGTAAACCTATCTGCACTCTAACTACATTTACCAAGTACAATTTACGCGTGGCCCGGGGCTGTTGTCTGTCACTCCGCCGAACAAGAAGGGAAATTTTAAACTTTGCCTCTGCACTTGGGATGTTGGGCCTCTGCCAAGCAGTGGCTAGCTAGCTCCTCGGCCAAAACTGGAGGTGAGGCGATACTTCTGGGCTAAGATGTCTTCCTGGGACTCTCAACCCGGTCGGCCGTCTCAAGATTTGGTGGGACGGGGTATGCGAGACCGGCTCCAGCAAGGTCCCTCTTCAAGCAATCGAACAAGACACGCAAGTCGCTTTTTCTCGTTTGGCCCTTGGCTGCACGCGGGTCGTGTTTCATCCGACGTCATTAGTAGTGCAAACCAAGCTGAGTATAACACAAACACTGGAGAACAGGCTACAGGCCGGCAGAAGTCCCGCGGCCCCGTCCATTCGAAGTTCTGTTTATTTTTTCTTGATACCGATGCAATGGCACCTCTAAGCTCCATTTTATATCACATTATGTTTCAGTTGTATGCATAGGCCTAATAAGATATAAATAAAAAAAAACCTCATCAATACCTAAAAGGTCACACTTTGTAGACACGGTCATCTGTTATAACCGCCACTGTACAGACACAATGGAGGTGTAACAAGAGGTTCGAAGACTGTTCTCATAGACAACGAGCAGCTGTTTGCGGCTGGGTGAACAATTTTCCTAGGTTCAAAGGAAACAGTCACTACGAACATCTAACAAAAGAAACACAGTGCTTTAACAATGAACGTCCATTGTTATTGCATAGTACTTCTTTTGTTAGATGTTCACAGTGAGTTGTGCTGATACCTTAAACACCATTGACACCATGCAACTGGTAACCACGCAAAGACCCTATGGGCTGAAGATTTTGCTTGCCCCTATCGCCCTTATAGTAAGCTGACATGGGCTGATTCATTTCACGAATTTCATGCTACAGAAACGCAAAGCATTGTGGGTTACTTACTGTCTTGATCGACGCACGTACATGTACATGTGCATTAAACATGCACGTATCACACGCACACGGAAGAGCTGAAAAGTGTTTTGTTCAAACGAGTGTTATCAAACAAGGCCTCGAAGAATTTACCTCATGCGTCCTGAAATAGCAGCCCATCCCAGCATCCAACAGAGGGTAATTCAGATTAGCAATGCCAGACGAAAATTGTTCATGCGTAATATGCGTCATGCGCGAACAATTCGATGAGACGTCACTGCTATGTAACAAAGCGCCCTCTCTTGCTCACGAAGAGAGTCCTTTGGTCAATACTACTCCTGAGATGTTGATAATCCATGATGTTATATATACTAGAAGACCAAAATAGCATTCTTGATCCCCTTCCCAGTACACATGCGAGATTTATTAGTTCACTTATACTTAGAATGTATAGCCCATTATTTACGCATTAACCGTGCATTCTACATGTACTGTACATGCACGTCTATCCTTAAAAGTTGTGCACGGCAGGATTTTAAAACAAAGTCTTAGTATCTCTTATAGAATATCAGTGTTGAGATGTACTATAATAAGATTTCTCTCCCGTATTTATATTTTCTAAGTGTTTGATTTTGGCTCTTTGCAATCATGAAACAAAACAGAGCTGACATTTGTTGAAACGTCCTCAAAGAGAGCTCTGCTGGGACATTAAACAAAGTTTTACCAATCATGACGCGGTCATTAAAGGCGTCACATCCTGCGATTATGAGCCCAAAAAAAATCCCGGGGTTTCTCAATTTACGATGCAAATATAGAGGCAGTAAGAAGAAAAATCGTTGTCAATTACCAGTGTTGTGTAGAGCTATGGGGATTCAGGGGACAGCAAGCTGGGCCGGACTTGTTTTTCCATTCCTCTTTGGCTACGTCCCCCTCCCTTGCGTGTATTTGAAATTCACGACCGTGATCCGCGTGCGTCATTCGGTTTAAGCGCGGTCTTGACGGTACATGATGAGGGAATCATTTCGACGAGTGCGATCGCGTCTAGCGCGGCTGCCCCCTGCCCAAGTACTCTGCGATTTTCACGGTGCCTCGATTGATGCATGGTGTGGTGTCCCGTGCGAACCATTCTCACCTACGTCAAAATGCTCGCTTGGCAAGGCAGTGTTGCGGTGACGGTGGTCTTCTGAAAACACAGTAAACAACAGCCCCCCCACACGTTTTTTTATTTCGGGGTAACGACTGAGTGAGGAATTAAAACAAATCAAGAGAACAGTGCAAGAAATCAAGGAATCCCAGCATTCAACTGAATAGTTCAAAGAAACAAAAGTGCTCTGTAAAATAACATTCAACCTTCCTTTAGTACATTTCAAAGAAAATGCGAGATATCACGGGACGAGTGAAATTCTAATGAGCATACGATCTTGCAATTCTAAGAATAGACGTGTGTTCCACACCTCACGACAGCCCGGCACATCCCAACAGAAAAAAAGGACATCCCTTGGAGAGGGTCACTCGATGAAAATCAAGACAGTCACTCACCATGAATAGACTGTCCAAGGACCGAGTCCGCGACGCCGTATTATTGTCTATGCCCCCAGGAGTTAAGAAGGCAAGCCTGGGCTAGGTAAAAACGGACCCAAAAGTGACTCTTGCCCCGCAGAAAAAAAATACGAAGAGCTCAGCCTTTCTGGCCCTCATCGACGACCGTACCTGTCTCATCAAGATTTCTTCCTCCGAGCTTCTTTCGCGATCAGCACTTCTCGCAAATAAAAAAGGCAGAAACATCCCCGGGCCAGGCGCAATGCATGCTTCATTGGCCTTTCTGACGTCAACGCAAAGATCTGCTTGTTGATTTTCTCTCCTCCCCTATCTCTCTGTGTTCACCTCTCGTCTTACTGGGGATTCTCAAAGTGTTCTGTGATGGTTTTACTCGGTCAAGCGATGCGACAATGGCAGTGCCTCGCGTGCTCACTTGGCCACCCGTGAAAACAGCCCTTCATTTTTTTCTTTAAGACAATCTTAACTGGGAGAGCAATGTGGAAATGCTGAAATAACGTCTACGGTTACTAGCCCTGGCTTGACTTTAATAACAGATAAAAGGGATTTGGGTATCAACTGCATTCAGAGAAGGGCAATCACCGGAATTTGTTGAACAACGCCTGGGGAAACCACAGCTCACCACAAAAATACAGTTCCGCTCTGCATTGGGCATCTTTTACTCTGACAAAATAAAATTTGATATTCTATCCACCGCACTTGATCCATTTCGTTAGCACTTCTGAGTTCTTAGCACCAGTCGTACGAAATAACAAACCCTAAATAATAGGCAATGTGTAAGGCGTTTTGAAGTGCTCAATTAAAATGAAATCATTGATGTATAATTCTGAGCTTTCTATTGTTTTGTTGTTGAACCTTTCAGCTGAATATTCCCAAAAGGTAAATGGTGACGCTGTAAGATGAATTGTGATTCAATAAAAGTCGGAGCTTTTTTACGTACCCTACAAGCCTCTCAAACGTCTTCAGACACAAGACAAGACGTCTCTAAATTCTCTTATCTCAACCTCGAGCGGGTTAAGAAGTAAAAAAAAAAACCGTAGTTATTTTAAAAGACAGCCTATTTTATCTGAGTGCGCAGCATTGACGGATTTGCTTGATCGGGAAGTCTCGTGGGACCACGCGAGAGATGTGACGCACGAAATACGAGAGTGAGTTCCGCAGATTGTATTTGTCCAGCAGACGACGAGGCAAAAGAGGTCATCAGTAAAGCTCCCACGAGCGGACTTGCCTTTTATAGGTCTCTGTCCGCGCGGCCTTACTGGGATCATTAGAGCGGGGGAGTGAAAGAGAAGAGCGCGTATTAGGATTGACTCCTTCAGGCAGACTGAAAAGTGAACCAGCACGACATATTTCTTCGCAATTGCTCTGATCACAGAATATGATAATATCGTCTAATCCTATTACCGAATCCAATACACATGCAATATAGCCAGCACCGTTGGCTTGCTCAGCCTTCGTTATTTTACGTGACACGTGAGGATAAATACTAGCTAGCCAATGACCCAGTTGCACGTGTGCGGAGTAGGCCTAATCGTCCGGTGGCCTTTTTACAAACATACAAATCTGCGTTTGAACTCTTGACAGGTAGCCCCTTTCGGAGTGACCCTATTTCATTCAAGGTAGGCCTACCATTTGGCTTTGTTGCGGCTAAAAAGGGGGAAGCACGCGAAAATAGATAGCGCCACCCAGCGACCAGCTTTGATGTCACCGTTAATAAGCCACTTGGGAGTTAAATTTGAATAAAATCTGGTACACTGTGTTATCTGATTGCACAGAAACGTAACAATTTGAATTCCCCAGACTAAAGACACTGTTGCTTTAACTCGTGATTCTGGGCAAGCTTTTGCTTAGCGACCACCATCTCTGGAATGGACTGGCACCTCTGTGTCGTTCTCAACCATTAAGAACAGTGTATTGTTGCAAGACGTCTCTTATGTAACTGAGCAAAAGCTTGCCCCGAATCACGAGGTATAGCAACAGTGGTTTTGGTATGGACAGTTCAAGTTGTTATGTACACGTGAATTTAAAGAACTCAGTCAGTTATTCAAATTTAATTCGCAAATGGCTTATTTCTCTGTATTCTAGTATTGGGAACTAGTTTCAGATGCAACGAATTCAGTAGTTATAAATGTTGCATGACACCACCACGGTAGCTTTTATGTGAATTCCTGAGCATACCTTTCTAACGTACTCTAAATCATATGAATATATGTTCAACATATCAACGTTGACTTTTATTCATTAGGCCCATTTCAGGCCCATCATGAAATCACCCGTTTGGTCTTGTTTAACTTTACAGGTTCTCGTCAGAGACACCGAGAGAAAACTCCAAGCTCTCATCCCTTTTATTAATTTTGAGTCTAACCTAACAAAATTCCCCGGAACCTGTTACGTCACCTGGTGGGCAAAAGCAAACCTACCGTGCCTGTAATCAAATTTTTTCCGAAGAATAATCAGCACTGTGCTAATCAACCTCCCGCTGATGCTGTCGTACGACCGACGGGCAATGCCGTAATAAAAAATGTGCAAACCCGAACAAGTTGATTGAATTCCGCTCAGTCCGTTACACGGTTCAGCTCAAGGAAATGCATATTTGCCTTGGTATCTGTATGTTTTTTTACAGAGATAACCACACGCTTAGTGCTGTTGCTTGTTGTCAAGATGTTTTCTTTCCTTATGCATGCTTGCTGGTAATCAATGCAGGGAAATTGATAGTAAACATGCTGTTGGTTCATGAATTATTACTTTACCAAAAATGACAGACCTGGTAGTTTCGGGCTTTCCGGTAAAAACTTTATATACAAAACCTTTGAAAATTTGTCATTCGCAAACAAAATCAGAACACCGGGCTTTTTACTTCATTCTTTATAAAGTTCAAATTTATCTCTAGAGAACCTTGTTCAATGATCTCTGGGCGCCCGCGTCATTAATGAATGTCATATTATGAAGTCAATTTTTATCTACGCTGCAGGGTTAAAAACGCAAATACAGTACCTCCTCGTACATACAATAACAGCAGCAACCAAAGGTAATATGCTACGTCATACTCGGTTGGAAAAATACCCCTCTCTTCGCCAACAAATTAATGAATAAAAACAGGACTGTTACAGTTGAACTGTTCGAGCCGACGTGACTATCCTAACACAATACCCTAAGATATCTCCACCAAGTTATTAACAACTTGTCGAACAGCGCCACTGTTGGACTGATGAAGTAATAGGCCTTCAGTCAGGCGCCAGTGTATATCAACACTCCTACGTGCCATCCGTTCTCCTGCCAACTTATCCACTGTGAATTACACCACGTGACAACAGATTTGACCAAAGCGCGAACAGTCGCCCCCAAAAAACTCCCTATAGCCGACATAGGCCTATCTTTCCTTTTTCCTTTTAGACCACCATTAAGGAGAAACTCCCTCTCCAGATTATAGATCTATTACGATCCAAGGGATGATGAACATGTTTGTTTTTTAGGCGGGCAAGAACCCGGAACTAATCCAGCTGCCGATAAATCAAACGCGCATGAGCAGCACATAGCTCCTGTAGCACCGGGAGGGGCGAAGCACGTGACGAAATCTTGCAGGGTCCGATTGCGACTGTTATTGTAAGCCTCAGCACCGACAGAAGTAGCGCGTACAATGCGACCGCACGCAACGAAGAATAATTTTTCGTGAAGACAACAACGTTTATAACCACTTGGTGTGCCAGATGTACAAACACTCCGAACATGATATCCAATACATCTTCTCCAAACCAATGTCTTTAATGAACCTGATTTCAGCCAAGCAGGCCCGGGCATTTGACTTTAATACGAGCTAACGACGCTTGGCTCAGCTGTTTCTTTCTGTTCACTTATGACAGATAAATCATACAGCAATGAACGTCACACACAAATCACAAAAGGTTATTGCACAGAGGCTACGCCTATTAAACGAACATTAACACGTATAGATTAGACAAATGTTACCAATTTCAAGTGCAAAAAATGCAGTTAGTTAATGGCACTTTCTTCAAACAAATACTATTGGAAGTTGATATCTTTCATGCGGAAGAGAAAATATTGGATTTCGCTCAATGGAGTACGTTTAAAATCATTGATTTTGTAATTCAGGGTTTCCGTTTAAGACCCATCGTCATTTAATTTGGAAATGCGAATATCTTTCCAATCCTGACCAATTTTAAAAACATTGTCGGATCTTTTCTGCGAATATACCAAGAGGTCTTCGTAAGACTGTGAAAATAAAAACATAAAGCCGTTCTTTCGAACTGACTAACCTCCCAGTGACAGGCTTGGCAGAGTGTTCCACTCCGTAGTCATTACGATGGAATGTTTGTCAAGTTGACCAATTATTTTGATGTACCTTGGATTTAGATACGGTAGAAAGTCATCAAAGCCGTTGGAGATTAGCGTTTGCACATTGGCGGATCTTGAATGTTGTCGAATCCACGTGGGCGGCCCAAGCATTAAGCTAACGCAGACCAGACAGTCACGAAATGGTAATGCCCAACTAGAACATGCTGTCAATATTGAGTTAATATAATTTCAGGCGCGATGAACCGTGCACTCTGTGCAACCAAGCGTGTGTGCAAGGGAAAAAATGAACTCAGCCGGACGGCTTCGCCGACAAGAAAAAAATCCCACACAACACTTCGATGCGTTTATTAATAACTTTGAGTTAATCGGTAACTTGGGGACTAGCGACTGAAGTAAGCGTGAAATGCATTGGAATGCCAGCCAGCTGTTGATGGCTTTCTTCAGATGCCTGCTATTCATTATTCTGCAAGTTGCATACTGTATCTGTCAAACGGATGAACGCCAATACATTTTCCGCAGAAAAGTATAGTCAACGGCCATGACGCTCATGAGGTAGTCATCAACAGAACAGAAGGTTTCATAAATTTGACGCCCGTTTGGACAAAATCCTCAAAATCTACGAATCATAGATGATATAGGCCCCTAGGCCGACAGAAAGTTGGCCAAAAAAGTTGAAAATCTAAATGTGGGAAAGGAATGAAAAGAAAGAGATATGATCTTAGTGGACCACGGGAAGCAATGTTAGATGAAATGGTGATGATGTGCATGATATTACTCGTTGCTAACACATTTTCAACTTGGTGGACATTTACTAATCATGGTCATCCGCATTCTTTTCAAATATCTAAACTGCACTTAACTCAGTGGAATTTATTTCATTGATGAATATTTGAGCGATGCAGGCCTTAATTCTACTTACAAGAAAAGTTCTTCTCGAGGGCCCACCAAGCTTCAGGACGAGGAGTACAAAAATATTAATAACAACAAATATCCCCCAATCCTAAATACGATGCCATGGAAACCGTGCCGTGCATTCTCTGAGGCAGACTGGCTGCAGGGCGGACTAGTCCATGTCCAAGGGTTGAAACGGTATCGCTAAAGCAAATAAGACAAGATCTTAATATTAACGAAATGTTGGACCACAACGACAGATTGGGAAGATAAAGTGACGAAACAACTCAATTTGCACGGAGCAAGATGTGCTCACGCGTTTCACCGGGGATTCAAATCTACCTAAAAAGCCATTCAGTTTGTTTGTTTGTTTGTTTGTTTGTTTCACATTTCATGACAACATTCTTTACAACATATTAATAAAGTACAGATTACATACGTTCCAAATGATCATACCAGATAAATCTTGAGAGAAAATGAGATTTATCCTGGATGAAAATACGCGTCTCCATTATTCGCGCATTTTTATCACAGTGGCGCAAAAATACGCAATGCCGATTCCTATCTCCTCCTACACACAACTTCACAATAACATTATGTCTGCTTGATGGCTAACTTCTTTTTGCAGCAAAAAGACTGCAGTATATGATAAAGATGTTATTTATTGTGACGTGTGTTTTTAACGAGAATGACAATGAACTTAAGGGTAAAATAACTACTGTGGAATGATCAGGTATCGTATCCAAGTGAAACTGCATAGAACAAAACCCACTTCAGCGCAAGCTCTCTGCCCGCACTGACCGCTGAGTTTTAAAGGCCAATGCACATTTTCTACACCTATACACCTGAAACGTGTACAGGCTATTTACCATCCCTTTTTGGTTAATTATGTTGAAAATTGCACTCAATAAACATTTCAAACATTTCCATGCTTTTTCTACAACAAAATTACGAGGATGCTGTTGTTGACGCATAGTATACTTTACCTTGTGAAAATATTTGTGGTGAAATTCACTCGCCTGCTGTCTTGACAACAGTACTGAAACAAGAACAAATACCTCCCCCAAGAATATTAAGATCGAACATACTCCAGATTTTGGACAAATCTTTGTGCAGATAAAGCTGCTAAATTGAGGTTTCCTTCAGATGTGACATTGCACGATTGCTCATAAGTACACAAAACCAAAAATAAAACAGAACCAGGGCACTTAAAATGAAAAAAAATGGAAAAATACCTTAAACGGAACACAAAGAGCATTAACAAGGACCACGTTACAAATTGTATTCCATGGGCCCTTTAAAACCCGAGTATGGGATTACGAGCTATGTCATCCATATCCACCTTGGTTCAATGCTCGAGCCCACATCTGACAGCTATTACATTACTAGGGCACTGTGCACATCATCCCTGGATATCACGCCGTCGCGCGTAACTGATTACCCATCTAGGGAATATCCAGCAACCACCCCCCCCCCCACCTCCTGCCATGCCAAAATCTCCTGGCAATTTGCTCCGACCTCCCGTGCAGCTTCCCGTCCGTAGTTTTCGGCATGCCAGCCCAAATGAGCTAATTTTCTCCGCCGAACAGCCGGGGTGCTTTCACTGTCGCACTGAATGAATGGCACGGTGCTGTGGACGTCCAATGCCAGGTGGTAATGTTTTTCCATGCGACCCGCCCAGTACGGCATGACATTTCGGACGTGTAACGGACAAACTTTTCAATATCTATACCACCTGAACTATACTGGATTCCTGGCTTTACCCCGGCACATTTGGAACTTCGAGTGATTTTAGCCGTTGCCAACCTTCTGAAACAGAAACTAAATGTCGAGCAAATTTTATTTAAAATATGATAGTAAAAGATGTCTTAATTGGGAACTTCTACTTTATGTTGCAATGTAGTTAAAAGTATTTCGAAGTGCTTCATAATTCCTAAAAATTGGCTTTGTTGTATCACGTTTATGCTAAAAGTACATTAAAGCACACTGAAAAAGTGCTTATCAATCGACTGCAAAAGAAGACTTCCCAAATCGAGAACCAAATTTGTGTACAAATTTCAGAATGGGTAACTTCAGATTTCCACTTCATTGCACACAAGAGCAATACACGTCCAACTCGTCCAGAGCTCTGGTACAGTCCAGCTTGTATATAGAGAGAGTAGTACTAACTCCAGACTTTGGAACCAAAATAGCTGTTCATTATGCGTGCAGTACAGCATGCAGTTATTGTGTGGTAATTGGGCATGTGCACTGACGCATAATCAACCATTTTGGTTCAAAACAAAACACTCATGACGCAAGTATCACTATAAACAGTTCGGGTACGTTCCAGCTATGACATGCGCCACCGACATTACAAAGCTTTTCCCTTGTAAAACTGCTAACACGATCGATGCATGGGCTATTATAATAATGCTTTCTCTTTGATTTAAAACTTGGGAATACTGGCCTCGCTTCGTCACACAGGACCGACTTGTATGTCACCCGTTGAAGCACATCAATCCACAGCATTCTTTATTGTTGACTCCATAGCCCTTATGGTTCCAGGAAATATGATTTCCAATAGCCAGTGTACATGACCACCTGATGATCCGGCCGATATCCAATGTCTCACTTAAATACAATTTTGTGCTCTCTGTTTTCGTTTGTTAAGATCCGGAGAAACGTTTGTTGAGTTGAGTTTTTTCCTGCATATGCAAGTGAATCATGGTAAGCTTCGCATATACTTCTAAGCTTGTAAAAGGAATTTCCTCTCTCTATAATTTTGAATCATGGTCAATACTGCTCCAGCTGGTAGTGTGACTTGGGCTAAGTGTTCACGCGTAGGCCTACACCCTCGCCACCAAGCCTTTGACCCCCAATATCGTCTAATCATTAGTGTCTTCTGACGGAATCACAGCCTTCTCGTCTCTAATTTCCCCCATCCAGGGTAGCACGGCAGAGTGGCAGAGACTGGGTCTAGCATCGAAAGAATGCGCACCGATTTCCTCTTCCGTTTGCGTACTCGAGCTCTGCAGCGATGCTCGCGCACCGCCGTCACCAACCAGGCCAGGGTGCCGGCCCAGGCTTTGTTGCAGGGCCCTCAAGATTAAAAGGCCCTGGGGGCCTGGTTGCGTACCTTGCACGCTCACTGACCAATCAGCGATGGGCGCGGGGTTAATTCGGATAAACGTGCCCGCCAGCAAGACATGATGCATAAATTTCAGCTAATAATACGCGGTACATCACCGTTCGCTGCACTAAGATGAAGCACGAAGTCTGTGAGAATTTTAATCAAAGTTGAAGTCCTTCCATTGGAAAAAAAGGAACCCGTAGACAAGTTTCCACATTTTTTCCGATTATTCACTCATAATGCATGCAGACGAGTTGACACTCTGTTTTGATCTAAAATAAAATACAAAGAAAAATCTCATCGTGTTTCTGTGATTGCACGATAAATCAACTGAAACACTGATCTTCTCCTGCTGATTGAGCAAACTGCAGGCGTATTGGGTAGCGTAACAGTGTAGGTCTGAAATTCTTGGGAATCTGTATATTTTAGATACTATTTTTGACGTTCGAGCTACCACTCTGCCCTATTGCCCTTGCTCGTCAACCGAGCATCTTGTGGCAGTAATGGATGGCGAGCCAGCGGAGATTTATCTAGCACGCACGCTGGCAGCATTTTAGCATGGTTCCGAGGTAATGAAATGTGACGGACATTGTTTGTAAACCAATCTTTTCTGAGGAGTTTCCCTGAAAGCGATACCCAGACGACGTCCCTCGATCGAGGCACACTGATTTACCAGCGAGGTGGGCAGCTGAGATGGGCAACGAAAAAACGGGTAAATTTGACAGTGCGGATCTGCCTTTGAACGCTAGTGAGAGCCGGAACGATTCACATCCATGAGATAAACCAGAGTTGATTTCATACAGATGTCGAGCATAGACACTATCGCGTATTAAAACAAGAAGTTTAAGTTTTACATGCGAGATATTCTTCTCAGCTACATTGCAGTCTTGCTTGTAAATATGGCTTAAAGACGGGCGAATCAGAATTCGCAAAGACATTTTTAATTGAGCTCAGCCGTGTCTGTATTGCGGGTAACCGATCCGATCTATGGCTGTTAGTGCCAGCTTGTCAGTGTGCCGAGTGATTGATCGGACACACAATGGAACGCGATACTTTGGTTACCGTGCGAATAGCCAAAGAAAAAAAAAACAAAACAAAACAACCCGAAGAGTTCAAGCGTCCGAAGGTTCTGGCCAAAGGGTTCATTAGCTCGAAAACCGAAGGTCTGGAAGTCCGAATCAACAACAAGGTTCACTAATAATCCAAATCGACCATCTCTTTCAATAGTTCCAAAAAGTCTATCAGAGAATTGTACCTTGCGTTCCTGACGGAATTTGAACATTTGAATGACTTAACATTATTCTAAAGTCGGAAAATTGAGCCTTTGAATACCAGAGCACACTGATTTCGAGTGTTCGGACTGTTAAACATTTGGACTATCGCAGTCGAGACTCACAGTTACCAATCAATATGCGATATGGCGCACTGACAAGAGACAACCGTTAATACTTGCGTACTGATATCAGAGCTCGATGATACCAAGTTCTCCATACATCAGACGCACACCCGCCGTTAATGACACAACGAAGTTAATTTTGATGTTAAAATGCATATTGTTTTTAAAGGCCTACACAAAATACACAGAAAAGGAACCGAGAACAAGGCAGCACTTAAAGAGATCACCCCCATATTAACAACCACACAAAAACTACAGAATTACAACGCAATGACGAATGAAGACTCAACTCATCACCTTACCCGTGCAACAAGGCCTATTTTACCTAACAACGAGCACAGAATAAATACTGTCAATCATAAGGACATGCTTCTCACTACAAACGTCCTTCTAAACCCTTTAATGAACAGTGCCATTTTGCGTTTTAGGTATTACTTCGCAAACTAATAAGCATCATTATTTTTTATTCGATCGAAGGTTTCCATAAAGCCTATATTCTCCTGAGTCTGCTGAGTCTCTCCTTACCAGCCGCTGCTTAAACGTCAGCGATCACCATGCTGCTGCTATTTTCAAACAATCTTCCCGCCGAAATGTAACCTTATCAACGCGTTTATTATGCATTCAAGTCTTTGTTTCTCAATGTTTCTGGCGCTTTTGGGCGCGCGTGAACCGAATTTTGTCGAATACGGGACCACTCAGATGACCAACCGATGAGGATGTCTGGCCAATCAATACACAAAGTCCATGCAGTTTGGAAGATATTTTATAAGTGGTAGCGCGTATGCTTACGACTGTTACAAACAGCCTCACTCATGGAAACACGCATCTGCTTTGGCCCTTGCAGTGGGACAGTAGGTGCTACGAAATGGTTTCCCCAAATTGCCTTTATAGTCTTATTTTTTCCCTTCAAATATGCGGGTAGGTGGGACGTAGTCCTCGTTGCAACCCTGGGTCCTCCTTTGCATTCCTGCATGTTAGATGTCGCCATATCGCAATGAATTGTTCTTGAATAGTATCTCCAGAGCCCCACATAACAGTATAAGCTCTATTATTAAAAGAGTATTGGCGGCACTCCTCAGGAATGTCCGCAACCTCCCCGCTTATCCCAAGTCTCACATTCCTTTGCTTTTATGATACTGCAATTCAAAACTTCTCAAGGTACGAGACGATGTTTACAAGGGTTTGCCCTAAAACAGGTGTTTTGGCGACTCGCCAAATCCTCAAAGGCATTCCTGGATTTTTATCAAGTTTCTATGTGAGAAAGACGGCATAATGTAGCCGACACGTGTACAGCGTGAACTCTCGAAGAGGCGTGCGAAGGTATTGAATGTTCAATGACTTCTTGATTACAGGCCTAACAAACAATTCCAAGTAAAGTGCACACGTCACCAGTGGTATAGCCTTACGGTTGACAAAGCCATGACGGTACGGGTAAGAAAGTCCTGACCCGCCATCTTGCAACAACAGAAATCCAATGCAACGCTGTTAGAAAATGTCCGGCAATACGGGCTATGTCCACAATAACCCGAGTAAATGTTACCCTCCCTTAAAAAAATTCGAAACCTTTACACCTCCAGTCAATGTGGTTGCGTAAATACCAACTCCTCCCAAATATTTGGATAAGCTCAATTTGATTTGGTGCCAAATTACCGAGGTAAGGGTGACAGATCGGCATCGCCCAAGCGAATGGAGCTCAGACCAAACATACCAACATAAACATCCCCATAAAAGAAGCCATAAAAATTATTCCTGATGCCAGATGACCAAGTACATAGTTTTCTTTAAACTTGCCCCATGCATGTGAAAATGAAACCATGTCACCTTGCAACACAAGGCACAGTCGCGTGGTGTTTTTTTACACCCTCCCACCGCTCTCGAGATGATACGACCGTCTTTATCGATCCACTCCCGCCGGTTGAAGAGACCTTTATGAGAGGCGAGGCAGAATGCAATAGTGAGACGGTGGGGGGGATGGTGGGGGGGGGGGAGACAGCGATCTGCCGGTTTTGCAAGTCATCAGCCAAGCAATGCATCTCAACATGCTCTGGGTGATGTCGCAGCGCTGCACCTTGTACATGCACGATCTCGGCGTCACTTCGTAGATCCTATTTTCCCCGAAACAACAGTGAACAAGTTCCCACGCAAAATAACGCAAGGTACGCACATCGATGCACGTCGGCGCTTTCAATAGCCAAACGATCGCCTGACAGCAGATCGGCCCCACGTTAAAAGTCAACATAATTACGAGGTGTTTCCATTTTGCTCTACCCATGTTAGAAATTGTTTTTCTTTGTAAGGCCTACACGGATCGAGGCAAAAAATCTAATCTTATAAAGGCGCGTAAAATGAATGACAACAAAAAGGTAGGTTATCAAAATTTACAGTTTGGTCACTTACACAGCTAACAGAAAATACGAAACGGCAGCTTATCAAACTGCCAAACAGGGCGCATTGATATACAGAAATACCATATTCTTAAAAATTTGATTAAAATATCCATCTATCCAATCCATCAAAAAGTGCACCCCAGAAAAACGTAATTCCTGGTTACAGCAGGCAAAGCTATTATTGATAAAACAGTTGAATCTCATGGCACATTCAGTATAAGCCCACTCAAAGAAGCCATACTGTAGGCAACATAATTACAAGAATTTGCCAAACAACGGGATAAAACAGTGGTGAATGAAATGTCAATGATTACGCTATACTGCAGCATTATGAAGTATCATTTTTCCAAAACACCAATCATGACATCCGTGAGAACTTTAATTCATTTATCGTTCTACGGCACTGGGAAGCACGCATAGTCCAATGTTCCTCCATCTCCTCCATACAGCGGATATTACACATGCATCATGCAAAATCTGGCAAGCCGTACATAAAACCTTCCAACGATTATCTGACACAAGGATTAATGGAAGCCATTTTTGGAAGGGGGAAGGGGTATGCTTATCCACACTCGACATGTAAGACCAAATTGTTTCAAACATAATGTTCGCTATCGTGCAAATAGAAGTATATACAAAGCGGCTGGGCTCTTGTCTGAAGCACGGAAAAATGTGTCACTTTCCTCAGAAAGTTGGACTTAAATGTGACACAGGGACAAAAGCACCCCCCCAAAAAAAAGAAACAAGAAGAAAAATCCTCAAGAGAAACAAACATTTCATAATTCCCTTAAAATTGTCATGAACTTGAATCTGATGCACATTTACAGTAACAGTTGCCCATCCATGTATTTAATTATGCACATACATATTCTGCGGTTACCGCTGGCACGTGCCTACGGTACATAATGCATGGGAGTGGGTTTAGTCTACTGAAGATAGTTGATGAAGGCGGTTGAGTCACCCACGTCCGCGATGCACGTATGGTGCATTTCTTCCATCTGGCTAATTGGAACTACTTCCTCTTTTCTACATCCATTTTCCAGGAACAACTTTATCACACAAGAGTAGGTGGCATCGCTCCGTGCAATGCTTACCGTCCGTACTCCGGAACAAGATGGCTTAATTATTAATAATTTAATCTATATCAGCATTAATATCTTAATTAGTCCTGTATAGAAGGATTAATGATAATGAGAAGGGCGTGCATCGAACAAAACCCATCACAGCAGTAACAGACTGACAGGCAGTGTCCTTAGCCTCCAGGCATAGGTCAGACTACGCAAACGGAGATGATATTATGGATGAAATTTACACTGAACTAAAATAATACCTTGGGCTCGGCATGTTTCTTGAAGACTATCGACCAAACTACAGCACCTTTCAAAAGGAAAAAAATACTTGTGCACTGCAGAGGGTGTTGAATCACGTGTCAGTAAGGTTGATATAAAGTCTTGAGCAGTGGCCCGACGAGATCACCGTTAAAGAGTAAACCAGTCCACTACTCGACCGCTCCAATTACGATCGCACCGTGCGGTTGATGACGTCAGTAATGACGTCATGAAGCCTGGCAGGCGCGTCTTACTCGAAGAACACCACCGAGATGACGAGATAAATACTATTTACGATCAATTTTTTGTTAGAAAGGCAATATAAACTCAAATGGCATAAAAATGACATTTTAAATGTATTCCATTGAGCACTTTTTTTGCCAGTTTTATGTCGTAATCGGTGCTATAAAGCTCCAGTGTATCCATAGAAACCTCTCGTAAATTCCCTGAAAAGTCTCTCAATTATTACTGCAATTCACACAAGCGTTGAATTATCAACGCTTTCGGAAAACTGTAACACTTGCAAAAATTCCAGCAAAAACGACAAAAAATTCTAAACTTTGAGAGAAGGGTCAAAAGTGCTGAAAAATAAAATGAGAACAACAAATAATGAACATTACTTTTGAACATTTCATGAATTAGGTCACTGACAGCGTCCACCTACACGTGAAACTTGTTCAAACTCACTCGTTTTATGCTGACAAAACAAGGTTAGTTAACCCGCTTTCAGTATTAGACATGACAGGTTTGCACCGAAGGCACTTCCTATCGAAAACAAAACGAAGGTTCAAGAGATTTTGTTATTCCAACCACACCGCCTATCAGGTTAATTTATAATTTCTACAATGTCTTTATCAGCTAAGGAAGTATACAGCTCTTTCAGTGACACAATGAGCTAAAATCTACGTCTTGCTCAAAGCCACACATTATGCTAGCACAATGTACCTGGATTTGAAACCCTGATGAAGAGAATCGACTACTGATCTAGACTAATGCAGCAATGGCATCCCATCACCATGTGGTCACTAGGTGAAAGCACTTTTGATGGAAATGTTATTTAAAAAAAAAAAGAAGCTAAATTGATGTTGTCTATCGCCTACGGCGCTCACTGGTTCTCTCGGCATCAAATTCTTTCTACTGAGCCAAAGCTGCAAATTTACAAGTAAACTCTATACGCTACAGTGTTATCGAACGACAACCTGACATATGGGTCATGTCTGACGCAGGGATGCAATTGATAGTTTCACCTTGAGAAAAGCTTACGTCAAAACCTTGAGACAAACAAAAAACATTCGAAGTGCTTCCACCAGGTGGCTGGAAACAACAAGACTGTCTCTTATGGGGGATTTGGATCACGGAGTGCCGTGCCTAAGTTCCTAGCAACAACAGAGCAGGATTAAAACCACTGACTGCGTGGTGTTTTGAGAGATCCACGGTGGGCCAACGCACGTCATGGAAACACCTGCGTGCGACTAGGAATAATCGAAAGCGGCTACAAAGAGCACACCTGCTCAGTGTGCGACCCACAAAAGCTGAGGATCGCAAGGCGAAATTGGATACTTCCCAAGCTGTCTCACTGGACATCTTGCCTGGCAGCGTTCTCGTGCGCGAGGTTAGAGCTTTATAAATCACTATGCTGATCAACCTCGTTACCGATGGGACGAAAAGGAAACCGTCACAGCTATAGCTGCTCACCGTTGGAAACAAGGTTGAAAATGAGGCGACCCTTGGGGATAAGGTTGCATGCTGATTCAAGCATCAAGGACATCTACTGGTGGCAAATTGTGATTAGACAATACATGCATACTCAAACATCAAGCTTGCAACTCCCCAGCAAGCAACAGAACCGCGAAACAGTTTTTCAGGCTGAAAGGCACGTCCCAGGCATGCACAACGAAGTTCACTGTTTGATACTACCGCAAAACAGCTGGATTGAGTCTAAAACAATTACAGAATGACCGGTAAAAAGCCCAATAATCTTTTGTAAGACAGAACCTGTCCGTTTCTGGTAGTGCATACTTGTTCCCAAACTGGAGTAGCGCACGTGGGCCAACGAAACGTCATGTACAGCTACCTTCCCGCGTTGTTGTGGGAAACAACGCCCTCTTCCGTATGGTACTAAAGCAAATGAGTGCACGTTACCAGCGCATTGCGCTAACCAGTGGCTCAGTTCGGGCGGCTTGTTTTCGTATATTCACGAACAGCTCGATTTGTTGTTCGCGGGCTGGCCGCTCGAAGGCTGGGAACATACAACCGGTTATTGCCACAGTTATTTGTAGCAAGCAACATGCAACATGGCGGCGTCCTAGTGCATTCTTCGAGAGTTAATGCTTGGGTAACTGGGTTAACTTGTTTTCCATTAAAAAAACAAACAATTTTTGTCATGGAAAATTATTCATGTTAAACTTGCTAAACTGTCCATTTTCTCCAGCTTTGTAAGCCATCTCGATAGTTTTTGCGGCGTTTCAAATCAAATGTAAAACCCTGACGTGGAGATGGTATGGGATCCTAACATTGTTCCGAGAACAGTGCTCTTGAGTCGTGTTCCCGCCATTCGAGCGCGAGAACAAGAAACCCGTGTACAAGAACAGGCCGCCCGAACTCGACCAGTGACTGCAATGGCACAATGTATTTATTCGCACAAGAGTTGACTCTGATCAGAAAAATCAAAGTCTTGCTCCTAAGCAGCTCAGAATAAGATGCGGGTGAATACAACAATAAGTCGCTCAGCTTCAATTACCACGCCGGTCTAGTATCAGGTGCAGTTGATTTCAACAATACGACAGCATGTATCTAGAGGCTGAACAGAAACGACCTACACAAATTTTGTATGATATAAAGTAAAAGCCTGTATCACCAATACAAACATTCATGCGAAATAGAAAGTTGAAGCCATTATAACCTTACACTTTGTCTCTAACATCCGTCACTTCGAAAGCCACACAGAACCATGGGTGTAAATCAGGGGGGGTAGGGGTACATATCCCCCACTGCGGTTTTTGGACGGGGTGGGAAGGGGTTATAAAAATCATCCCTCCAAGTGTTTTTGTGCCATGTAAAAAAACATAAAATACTTAATATCATTCCCTTGCAGTCAATTGAGAGACCGTAGTAAAAAGGTAATTCAATGCAACTGCGCAAGATCCGTGCTTGTTTCAGAGAAGATGAATGGACAGGTTACAGGATGAGATTACGGCACCAATATTGATATAGTGTTCATAATTTGGATGACTTTTCAACAATCAGGATTAATTTCGTCCATTTTAGTTAATATCGATGTAAGGTGCCAGCTGTACATTCAGTTCATATGTCATGTTTCAGGCTCACATTATCATAAGTTTCATTGGGAAAAATACAAGAAAAATTGCCCAAAAATATTTCAGCATATTTCGGTTAAGTTTATTATGATACATGACGGTAATACCAGGGAACTTCATTACATCAGAAAAAAAATGAACGTATCAAACGAAATCCAATTTTATGGGGGAGTCAATTTCATGTCCGAAGGACTCCAATGACAGTGTCAAATGATTTCCATCTCTCTTACAGGGAAACCAGCCTTCTCATTTCACAGAATACCTCAAATAAATATAACTCCGTGCACCACCAGGTTTGCAGTGTGTCTTAACCCCAGCACCCATCACGGCGGTGAGGACGCCTGCAAACCATCTCACAAAAACTCATCAAAAGCCGAAAGGCAAATGCATCTTGTAGCCGCGAACTGATTTACCGTTTCACGGGATTATTGGGCCGATCGACAGTACAGATCGGAGAAGTGTGCACTAAAAAGTGTGGCCGATATGGCCATAAACAGTGTGACTAGCATAATAAAACCAACCGTTTAGTTTTTTCTTATCTGACTTCATTGGAAACGGTTTCACCGGAAAGGTGTGAGGGCAAAACAACTTAAATTGATTAGCAGCAATTTTTATTTCAACCAATTACAAAAAAAGTCGGGTCATTCAAAATGGATGCCCTACATAAAAAAAATGGCAAAGCCACGCGCGTTTATGATCAAACAATAATTTTGGTCCATGCCATCGACAAAGTAATCTCCCTAAAATAATCAAGTAAAACAAAGTCAGTTGTTGCCATACCAGTGACTGGCTATGTCATGTGATCATCATATTCTTATAAACGGCATGATTTTGTGCTGGTAACGCCACGGCCTATGGCAACGGCGTACATGACACATACCGGTAATCCGGTGAACCGGTAAAATTGGAAAAGCGTGCCACCGCGGGCTTTGACATAAGACCATAACTCAAAATGACGGATATTATTCTAAAAGTTAGAAAACAACTTTCCAACTGACTGTCACCAAATTTGAAACTATATAAATACTTCTAGTTTTCACTGTAAACAATATCTAATGCATGTTTACAATAGTGTCAATTTATAAGCCTCCCAACTTGGCCTTGTTTCCGTACAGTTATCGTTATGACATAAAACTGGCTCAGGAAAGGCACCTCAAACGATGAACCAAAACAAATATTTGCTGACGATGTCCGTTAAACTTGTCAAGAAACCTACATTGTACTTTTTCAAGATGTACTTTTCAAGATTGTACGTTTTGCATGGGATCGCACGAACGAGTCACAAACTTATCGCACGCAAGCACTTCGTCCAATGGGGCTGGGTGACATGGTGCTGCGGTACACTAGTTTTACAGTATTCATGGTTTTGTCCACGCACTGTAAGCAAACGAAAACAAAAGCGGACATATGTAACGTGAGTGGCGAGTAGTAGGTTGTACTCATGTAAGCTGTACTCCAGTAGTCATGGTCGTGGGGGCGTCTACATTGCCTATGAACACTAACGCGTACAAGTGCAGTGAATTCAATAATGTGACGGGAACACACAGCACGATGCATTTGAATCACTCCAGAGTCTTCAACTTTCACTCGGTTTTACTCATTGGATTTGAACGCGTTTTGTACTCGTCATCTGCGACGGGATTCTGATACCATCAAATGTTCAACAACCATATGTCCATTTTGCTGATCTCTCGAAACTGAAAATGTCTCTGTGATGTCTGTGATTCTAAAACTGAACTTGGGATAACCCATTGTATGTTGATGACACACGCAGTTTCCTCAAGGATGACGCGTGCGTGGTGGCCACGGGCCTCGGAACCGTTTCCATAAGCAGAATTTTTCTGAAAAAAAAATTGAGTGCATGTAGCATTAGGAAGAGTCAGTACCATAAACCAACAGACGCCGTCAATGCTTTCAGTTTAAAAGATATCTGTATAAATTTGAGCAGATGTCAAGGTGTGTTCTCGATTCACAACACATCCCTCGGTTTTCCTATGTAGTAGCATTCTTGGCCTTCAGTTTTCTATGAGAGGATGGCGGCCGAACTGTCAGGATCCGATTAGACAATTCAGTCATACACAAGCTTATTATCGAACATAGCAGTGAAACTTCATGAGGACGCTGAAAACAGAATCAAAGAATTACAAGGAAGAATTTGTAATACCTTCTTTGTGAGCAGGACGACTACCACCGGAAGAAAAAACTGCCAAATAAACACGAGAACACTTTGAATGGAGGATTGTAAACTGAGCACGTCAATTATGCGCAAACAATGCATCCATCTTTTCTATTATACATTGTACTTTTTTTTTACACAAGGACTCCTGAGCGTGTTGAAATAAGACGTTTGCCTCGAGTGCCTGTATCAGCAGTTTGCCCGGCCTAAGTTATTCTTTCAACAATGGTACAAAAAGCAAAATATGGGACAACTCCGTCATTCAAGAATGCCGCAGGGATATCAACAACTTAAATGGGGCAGGTCGCTACCGAAGACCGTACCCCAACACCAAAAAACAAACATTCCTCGTGTAAGAATCTGGGTTTTAAACGTTATTTCATTCAACATCATGCCAATCTGAGACTTCACATTGTCGCATAAGATTTTTGTGATGAACATGTCCCGGTTCATGTACACTCAGACACGTGACTTAGTATTACCGTTTGGTAATAAAAATATTTAAAAAATGGGTCAGGCAGGATAACTTGTCGGCCCAATTCTGCTTACATTTCTACCTGCACTCCGGAAAACATGAAAGTTGCTGTGGGTATGCAATGACATGCTGATGTCACTGTTTCATCAATCACAGAGCAAGGAGACCACGGAAAAATGTGCTCATGTTACTTGGCAGCACGGAAAAAAGTTTTGGTTGGAAATAACTTGAAGTCGCATTGAGCTCGCGATTTGTTTCCTCGTTATTGTCAGCCTATCAAGCAACCATACACGTGAAAATCTATCATTCATGTCCTCTGTGCTTAAGTTATTGAAAGATACATGCCGCTACGAGAAACGTCTTGTATCGAGTCTAAACTGCTTCTTATTACGTCTGTAGCCTCGACACACTTTCTTTGTTTTTCACTTTCAGCCGAGAAAAATCAACAACCACCTCTGGTGCACTCCATTCTGCCGGCTGTGGATATCAGTTCTTGAGTATGGGAACACTCTAAGCGCAGGTGTTTGGATAACTGTTTCTGGATGATAGTGGTGGAAAGTGACCGATTAGCTCTTTCCATCTACGACCCCCATCGTCTTTGTTATTCTACGCCCTTGTCTTGTCTCTTGTATTTTTTTTCCGTCCCAGGCTAATTTACAGGCTAAACCCGAACCAATCCACGACAGCATCCAAGACTTGTCGGAGTAGCAAACTTTCTCGACCTTCGGAATGCCGGAGCGGAGGACTGTTTTGAATAGTTATAGTCACTTGTGTTTTAACACCGTGTTACTTCGTGCTCTCTCTCTAAATATAAAGAATAACAGAAGTTGCACATAGAGGAACTCGGCATTGTACGAACAGAGAAATGAGGTGTGGATTCACCAGTAGGGAACCTATCCACCTTGAGCAAAACCACACCTCGTCTGTTGAAAAGATCAACGTTGGTCGGGAGTAATAGGAACGTTGTTTGCGGTGACACCATGTGAAAATTTTTTTGTGAGCAGGTATGGTTCTGATAAGGGGGGTCGACGTTTCAAAAAGCTTGCGCCCTCTCTTGGTTTACCTCGGGGCTCATTAAGTCCGCTGAAGACGATCGAATCACATTAATCGTCTCAAAGGCTACGAGTGACCCATGCAGATGTTCATAAAAATTCACAAATAAATATCCAGAGAGTTGTCAGAAGAGTTTTTAAACCTCAACCAAACAATAGGGAGAAAATCGAATCCCTTCTTTTGATCTTCAGAAGTTGTCTCGACCCACAACATATTTTATTGCTCTTGATCGTAATTACTTCCCGCAGTATCAAACCGGTCTTTTAGAATCTAACTACCACACTCTCTTCTAATCTTTATGTGGTATCTGTTCCATGTCATAAGACGGAATTCCACAAATTCTCAAATTTCTGAGAATTGCTTGTATTCCGCTTGCAGTACTGTAAACCAAATTAAAAGGTCTAAATTTTCCCGACCGAAGTCTTCTTCCAGGCTTTTCAGCAGAAAGCACACCTTTTTAATATTTCAATGTTTGTGCCGCACAACGGCAGGAATCATTTTTGAAAAGAGGCGTTGGTCCATTTGAATTATCCTGTTAGCGTTTTGGAAGTAGGATTATCAAAAGAAAAAAATGCTGTTATAGTAGCTTTTTGGTCATATATTAGCTTTATTTTATAATGGGCTTTGTTAACTTTATTTTCGAAAAAGTACACATTGAAGTTACGAATGTCGTATTATTTTAAAGTTCAAATCTTGTCATTTTGTATTTCTTTCTGTGTAGTGCGAGGAGTTTTTCTGCTAAGCCTTTCTCCACTGAACGTAGTGTACACTCTAAAACAGCGCCCTCAACAGATCAGTGGATTCCTTATGAGGAAAGTCTAATGGGATCAGTCTCGGCATGTTTAAAGCGATGTCGGCTTCTTTGAAATGACCGTTGATTCGAAGATAATTGGATGCTCCAAAACACCTTAGCCTCAATACAAGCCGCTTTATGCAGAGCAAACATTGCAAGGACGCTCAGTTTCAAGCTCGGTAACCTACTTGTAAGTACTGACTGCAGCAGAAATGCGTGCGTGTATTCGCAGACTCTTATACAGATATCGTATGTTTCGAATTTGAACTAAAGAACAAACACATACAAACAAAGAACTACACCAAAATACAACTAGGACCCCAGTTGACTTTTGAAATCTTTTCTCGCCAAGATATCCAAAACCTAGCAACAATGTACTCGTTCGTCACAGGTTCATATAATTTGCATTTTTGCTGAGATCAAGTTTGATACAAGTATTGACGAATGTGACACGCCCTTCAAAGACCATTTTAGAATTTGGAATTTAAACTAACTAATTTGGAATTAAAACTAACAGTTTGTCTTTCAAGCTTGACCCATATGCCTGGTACGATCAGTCCCATCCAATATGCCAACAAGCTAATCAAGTTGTGGACCTCGATCCCGATGCCAAAGCCTGCCTCCCGGCCCCTTATTGCGGGAGACAGCGCATCGGAATCGTCGGTTCGCTTTGCCCACGATCTCATAGCTTGGCGAGCAGACGCTCGTGGACGCGCATTCGCGCGCTTGCTGGCTCGGCAGCCACACAGTGAGATAGCCTCGTCAATCAGTGAAAATCACAAAGGTTTGATTGCAAGGCTAGGCCGTTGCCTGGATAACGATGGGGCAAGGATGGCCGATGATTTTCGATGATTATTTAGACAGGAATATTGAACCGCGATATGCAATGAATTTCTGATTAACTCTGGCCTCAAGCGGTGAGTTGTCATGAGTGCAAGGGAACCTAAGGTCTCTCCAGGTCCGCTTGGGTCAAAGAAACATATTCTGTCTCCATATCAGGTTCTCCTCTTCCCTTCTGTTAGCACGAAGACCTATGAGATGTTTGAACAGGGGCGACGCCATCTTTGAGAGGGTGTTTGAGCGTTCACCAGAATGCCTGTATTCTCACGACTGTTCAGTGTATCAAACTGAAAGAAACCAAATGATGGACACAAGGCGCATCAAAGTTTGCTAGCAGTACACAACGACAACTTTTCTTCCTTGATTGCGGCCAATTCAGCCGTGCACCGAAACCGGTTGGCCTGACAAAATTCAAGTCGTGCACCACGGATTGAAATCGGGTCCTGAGTGTTTGTTTTCTGAAGTTAAAAAAACGGGACAGGAGGAGGGTAGAGCGACCGGGGGATCTGTCTCCGGTAGGCCCCTCAGAGTGCTGACTGAGTGTTTTTGCTGACAGGGAACATTACCCTGAACGTGCACTGTGAGCAGGAACAATGTGGCCATAAACAACTGCACACTGGCAGACAGGTCGTTTTCCATTCACTTGCTCTGTCAGTAGAGGATAAAAACGTACAAACCAGACGTATTTGCAGGGGGGGGGCGGACTTGGGCGGCGTGCATCCTCGATTATCACTCCGCCGTGGGCGTTGCCAAGGAAAGGCCATGGCTCTTTCTGGGGAGGGGTAAAGACGCTCATCAGAACCAAAATGACCAATAATAAAGAGAGGGGGCCTATTCTGACAAAAAATTCAAATATATTAGCGATTTCCATCCCCTTTCCTATTTTTGTTTTGTTTCTTTCCTTTTTAATATTAACAATATTTGTTCCAGGAGGGGTCTTCTTTCTGCCTCCCCTGACGCACATGCCCTCTGCTTCTCCAGAACAAGGACTTCAGGACTAACAGGGGAGATAAATGTCCAAACATCTATATTACAGTTGAGTTCGCCATGATCATGATCCCGTGCAAGTCCATCACAAGTCATTCAGTCTTGAATTCATAAAGTCATGGGCCACACTGAATTTCAAAATGAACAGTGAGACGTGTTTTCCCTTGTCATGCTGATCTCGTTACATGACACAGGAACTGTTACGGACTTAGAAAACTGTTGGTGCAAACGCTAGATCACGCAGAATATTGTAAATCAATGGCGGAGTTCACTTCTTTGATTTTGAAACCTTAAAGATTGCGGTAACACCATGTATTTATCTCTTCTTTGAGTATGTGTGGTTCTGAGAAGAACCGGGGAATAACTCGACGTTTCGAACAGTGTACTCTGTCCGTCTTCAGGAGACTGCAGGATTCTAACTGGGAGTGGAGCTTATATGGTGTAGAGAGGGATCCAGATGTAGGGATTAGCTCGGTGAGGCGTTAAGGCGGGAGCAGTGATGGCGGGAACAACGGATGCTGCACTGGATCCTGGGGCTGCATGCCCTGTGTGTGTGTTTACCGGAGCGTGTCAGTTGGAGTTGGCAGTGGGAGAGTGAATAGCTGGGTGTCAAGGGGTATAGAAGACCCATAGGCTAACTGGGGGGGAAACCTAACTAGGGAGTCCTAGGGTATAGGAGACCCATTGGACTGGGATGTGAGGATGGGGCGCCAGATATCGCTGATGTTGAAGCCGATGTCTTGGGGAACTGTGTCGTGCTTGATGATTTCCATGGCTTCTCTAATGCGGCGGGGATACCATCGTTCGATGCTGGTGATAAGTTCAGCTTGGCTCCAGTTGATTTGATGGTCTTCAGTGTGGGAGTGCTTAATTATTGATGACTTTTCCAGCTCTCCCTTCCTGCCATGGGCTTTGTGCTCGTTGATTCGGGTAGGGAGGTCCCTGCCCGTCTCGCCGATGTACACTTTGCCACATTGGCAAGGAATTCTGTACAACCCCGGTCTGCGCTGGGGGTCCTGTCGGTCCTTGTGCGAAGTAAGCAGGTGATGCAACTGTAGTGGTTTCTTAACCAAGAAAAGACTGCCTGGTTACAGAGCGCAGTAGTTTGGCGTGGGTACAAAAATAAACAAAAACCGGGGAAAACTAAACCCTAATCTTTCTTCTTGACGACCACTATACATGCCACTCAAGCTCCCGAATTGTCGAGTGGTTTTTTTTTTGGTACTGAGATGAAATGTTACGGAAGATTCATAAAACATGCATCATGCCGGTGCGAAGGCAGCTTCCGGCCGGAAGCAGCAAGCGACCGGGCACGCCCCCACGCGATTGCCCGAATCAATCGAGAATTCACAAAACCATTCACGACCACACAGACTTGATGGATGGACTCATAAAAATTTGATGTAAGCCCATCGCACGCCGGGAATAAAAAGACGAATTGAGCAATCGCCCCCAAATTGACAGAAAAAAAAAGATTGTGGGGGTGGGGGCTACATAGCTCGAGTGAGGAAGCCAAAAGCGTGGAAATCGGGATGGGTTCTAGTCGTACCGGGTTAAACACTGGACAAAAAGTCTTTTGCATACATAAACACACAGCGATAGAGCCGACTTGCCGTGTCTTGCCAAATATACAAAGGAAAAGCACTTTCTTGGCACGATCCCAGAAAAGTTCAACAGCGGTACCGATTCGAAAAGAGCCGCAGCATCCTGGCCACCGATGCACTCACGGGACGGCCAGGGACAAAAATTAGACTTGACCACATCGCTACGCTTTTGGGCATTGAAACGGAACGGCAACTGACGGAAGCAGGACAAGAAAAGATCCACAGCGGAACTGTGGCGCAGGATGCCTCTCAACAAAGTGGGCCGTAGGGAGAAGGTCTTTCGTTTGCACAAAGGATCCCATCCACGTTAAACTGGACAAGACGTCAATGATTTAAACGAACACGATGTCATTGAAACTTTATTTTCTCTTCCTCTTCAAGAAAGGAACTGCTTATTATATTTACAGCCCGTTCAGTGCTGTAAATATAGTGTCAAAGATACATAGGGTAAGTTATCGGCTGAGAAGTAATGACCAGGAAACTGTCACCAAATATTTTGAAAATTTCACAAAAAAAGTAACTTGGGGCAAGATTATAAATTATGACATAAGGATCGTCTGATGTTCAAGTTAATTCGGAACATCGTCGCCATCAAGATCCAAGATGCAGTTTTTTTAATATCTAGTTGTTTGCTAGTCGAGTCTGATTCGTGTCTTTCCTCGAAATGACATTTACAGGAAAAAAACTCCTCGACAAATACTACCCTCGCAGATTGCAAATAGCCCTCGAAAGGCGACACCGATCTCTGCCGTTTTACAATGTCAAGAGTTGTCCTCCTTTCTTTTTTTTCCTTCTTTCTTCTTCTTTTATCTTCTTTTTTTGTCTCTCATTAGTTTGGAGTGAAATGCTGTTGAAGATAGCACGCACACAGGCTGAGGCACACAGAGATGACATTTCAAACTCCGGCAACTATCGGACGCCACCGTGCAGGCACCGGTCAGCATGCAAAATGGGCGCCGGCCGGCCACGGTGCGCCTGAAACTGGGGATGAACTCACAGACATCGATTACCCATCGCCGATTCTACTTCTTAATGGAGAAGCAATAATAACTCTGGGAGCGCAGCAAGACATATTTCATTGAGGTGGGCCCAAAAAAACAGTGGAATGGAAAGTTTTGGCTAGTGGTCGAAAACGGGGCTGGGGTGGGTACACACAATGTGCACTAAAGAACGTATCCGTATACGTCTCTGATGTCCCAGCATATCAGTGATGTTGTGACAATACCGTGTCCATGTAGTTCGTTGTTCGAAACATTGATTTGGTTTTCCCTTTGTTTCCACTCTCTGCCCCTCCCCCTTCACCGACTGGGCCTATTTGTCCCACAGTCACTGACTTATGACAGTGAAGAGAAGCGAACAAGCACTTGTAAGCTGCACTATGGTCTATCTCCATTCTCAGTGCGTTTAGCAAGGTATCAGAGAAAGTGGTCTATGAACAGGTTGAGGAGCACTTTATATAAAAAAATATTCTGTATGAATTCTGATCCGGTTTTCGATCCCAATATTCAACTGGAACCTCCCTGATCCACCTAACAGACTTCCTCAGATCTGAATCGAATAGAGGTAAATTTGTCGGAGCGATCACGGTAGACCCACAAAAAGCTTGCATCTCCGTCAGCCACGAAATTCTTACATTTAAATTAGCTGCGATGGGATTTTCAGATAACACAGTAAACTGGTTTAAATCTTACCTTTCTCAAAGATCACAGATGGTTGAGATTAACAACGTAAGATCTTGCGAACTCAGTCTTAAAGCTGTGGTGTCTCACAGGGCTTGATATTAGGACCATTGCTGTTCTTGTCCTAGTTAATGACATGCCATATTCTGTCGACTGCAAATTACAGCTACATGTATAATGCAGACGACACAATGTTAATAGCTACGGACAAAAATATGTACAACGTAGAACAGAAACTACCTGCAGAACTTGCTAGGGTCACTTGCTGGCTCGCAGATAATAGGCTTTCACTCCATCTTGGCAAAACCCAATCCACTGTATTTGCTAACAAAAAGAACCTTCGAAAAAGACATGTTCTTAATATAACCTGCGATGGTGTCAAAATCAAAGGAGCAAAGTCAGTGAACAGACAATTTACAGTGAACTGGCATAAATTGACGCGCGATTTTTCGCGATATTGGTGCCATTTCAACACTCCCGTATAATTTACGGCCAAAAGTCGGAGTTAATCAAGTCATAGGGTCAAGTAGAGTATTCCGTGAAAAATCACATTATCGTGACGACTACGGCTATGTTTCAACCTCTCCGTCCGGTTCCGAAGTGAGAGTACAAGTGTAACGCAAAGACTCTATCTGCTGCAAACCACACTTTACAAATAAAGACGGCCTTCTCCGTCTCAACAGATGCACCTGTCGTACTGAATAATTCAGGTTTTTTCTTGTTGGTAGGGACTCAGATAAGCAAGTTTAAAATAGGCTTTTTTATTTTGTTTCAAACTTATTACATTTTAAATTATTTCATTCTGAACTTTTGTTCAATAAAGCTAATATTTTTTATCATAACGGACAAAGTGAAGCCGTAGAACATTCGGAAAATTTCCAAAGACTTATTTTCATTTCCGTGTAAGGTTCAAACGCGTAATGTCTACACCGGAGGCATGTGTTGACCGTGTCGGACCAGCCTATGCCAACAACTGCATGTTTGAAGATGTGATGTACGCGACCGTGCGGTCCCAGCACTGTGTCAATAAAGACGCGGCAGGCGAAGCAGATATCGACCTTTAGAGCAACAAGCATAGGCAAAAACGACTCCCACTTCGACCAGGAGTAGAGCCAATCATTCTGATGTAAAACACGTCCACTCTCACATCAACAACACTGCTAAAATACACGACAAAGGCACATTTGATGGCATGGGCGTCGCCAAGATGGCGGTCAGGGGGGGTTAAGGTATGGCAAAGCATTCAAAAACAGTAGAATGACAAACCAATCAGTGTGGAAGAAGTCAGTTGCCGTTGTCATGGAAATTGGCGACTGTCCTCTCTTCCCTCCTTCCTTTAATTTTCTTTCTACTTCTTTTTCTGAGGTCAATCACCCTCCCTCTGTCGTGTATCCAGGTTTTGGGACGGGGAATCAAAAAAAAGAGAAAAAAAATAAATTAATAGAAAAATGGCAACATGTCCCCCTCCCCCCCAATACGCTACTGAGTACAGTGGATTAGAGTATGACGTGCCCACAACTTATGAATGACATGCATGACCAGTGTGACGCGTTGAAACCAGAGTGTACGACTAGTCGTACGCAGGTGTTACGAGGTGCACGCACTAATTTAAGTGTACGAGTTCTAAGGCTCTACGAACCCGTACGGGTGAGCAGAAACGTATTGCAGGGAAGCGGGTGGATTTTTCACTGTCACCTTAATAAGCACGCAAAGTGCATTGTGTCAGCAGCGGCTTGATGAAACTCCGGACGCTGCACATGTGTGGGCTCACCGCAGACACCCACCGACTGGTCACGACTTCGTTGTCCTCAACAACGCACGGACGTTGCACAACACACCGTTCATTAAGATAATAACTTTTCCCCTCTCCCGCCCCCTCAAAAATAACAATGAGCGAAATTAGCGTCGGTTCTGATTCTTCTCTCCAGCGGGGGTTGCCCTTATCGTTAGTTCTGTAGCAGACACGTGCCAGTGTCACTTCAACTTTTACAAGACCACCCACACCTTCAAGGGATCGTATTAATGAGTTCTTCCACACAGCACTATCAGACGGGCAGACAGTTGACCAATAAAAAACGTGAAATGTACAACAAATTAATCGCCCGAGCATATACAACCATCCTCTAACAAAAACGCATCGGAAAGATTTGCTACTTAAACTGAAGTCTTTTAAATATTTCAATTTGCTGATATTACCAAATTTAATTCAATTCGCTATTGGAGTTCGTAAGGGTTGTTTTAGTTACGTTTTATTTTTCAGGTACTATGTACACAAACACGTCCAATTGTCCATCAAAAATAGCCTCACTGTCGATGTAAAACAGTGCTTAAACAGAGCGGTTTGACGAATTTCAATAAGAACAATTTATCGTCATTTTCAGGCACTTTACTTTACACTCGACCGTGTGGTGAATCTGTCCATTTGGCAGGATCCCTGACTTTGACCTTTTATAGGAGCCTGGGTCCACTCCCTACAGATAACAAGTACTCGCTGCCGCAACAAGATACGTCGATGGTTACGACAAGAGGCCTGCCTGAACTTGTTATCTGCGTGGAGTAGGAACTTAGATCGCACCACACGCTCGATTTTAACACTGTGCCATATTTCTCATCATTGACAAAAACAGAGAGGCGGAAATGGCAATAAATTGTTCTTATTAAAGATTTGTAAAACCGCTGGAGTTGTCTAAGTACTGTTTGAGCTTCTTGTCATGGCGATCAACATACAGTACATGTATATTTGAAATTACTGCGGGTTACGTTTTCGGATGTTGGCCACATTTCTGGTAAAATACAGCATTTGCATCAAATGCCATAAAGCTAGACCCTTCAATTTGGCACAAAAATTGGCTTGTGAATTTTTAACTGCAAAGAGGATCACCACAACCTGTTAGGTTATTTGCCAGTGTCTAGCAAGCGAAATTGCACGTTTGTTAAGACGTAGAAAACCTACGTAGGCCTATATGAGCTACGCATGTCTTTGAAACTGTCGAATCGAATAATATTCGACAATATCCAAGGTTTCCCTTCATAATTTGTTTTATCACTTTGTTATAATTAGTCATGGTAATACTCACGATTGCGACAAACATTTAAAACTGTCATGGCAATCCCAGGTGATAAATTTAAGCCGCTGCAATAAATCAAATTAATTAGTCACTGTTAAATGTAACTTAATTTGGAACTTCATTATGAGTAACTTAATTAACCCGTATTTGCGTGTGATCTTCTATTCAAATTTATTCCTTCCTCTTGCTAATGCCATGAATTCCCACACTGAAACACTTCGCCATGCTACATTTCCCGTGGCTTCTGCAAGCTATTGTCCAAGTCGACGTCGGGACACTGTACGGTACACCGTCCTGAATTCTAACCCTACGTTATCACGGACACTGTTGACCTAAGTCTATATTCAGACAGCAAAATTTCGAGTTTGTTATTCTTGATAATGACAGCATCCCACAAGGCGGTACCACGCTACAGTGGTCTAGCCGAAGTACTGGAAGACGCTCTAACGGCGACCTCCCGGTGCAAGGAATCCTCAGACAAATAGACGTCCAAGGAAAAAAAAAGAAGAGGAAAATCTTTAATCTTTCACAGCATTGAAAAGTTCCAATCCTAGGAGGAACATATTCCCCAACAAGCAATACGCAACATGATTGTAGGCTGCATGAGTGCATGTGACGTGACTGTTAAGCATGAGCTACTCCCTAATACACTGTCAACAGAGGGCGCTAAAAACCAGGCACATTTTTGGCCCCATGTGACCCCACCGGAATTTACGTTTAACTCTCAGTACCTGCTAATGGGTAGTTACAGTTTTTTACCTCCATGGTAAAAGAGCTGTGGTTACATACACCTTCCTAAATGATGCAACCATGTAAATTTTTAGAAATGGTCACGGCAGCTCGATCCGTACATGTGCAGTAGGCCAATAATAAAGTACATCTAGATTTCTCTCCGATTTGGTGTAGCTACCACTTTCAGCGAACTCATGATAACTATTATATTATTATCCTGATTATGTAAGTAATCAGGCGGCAAGGACGCAGATTTTTGCTTAAGTTAGTCACCGTCACGATAAAGCACCGTTGCGGAACTGGCATGGCAAAAACAAAAAAGCATATCCTTCCGCATCTTGAGGCCTTGTTCCAACTCAGGCCGCAAGCTGAAACGCGTTGTGCATTGTATCGGCAACGAATCACTGAGTGGATACGGACAAATTTAATTAATGAAACTACCCCCAAAAAGTACACATGCTTCATCATCCTTATGACGTCGAATGATTTATGTAACCTTGCAGCCTACCTCCATGATGTAACAAAGAAGCTAAGTAAAGAGGTGTGCATTATGTGGATAAGGCTACATGATTGGCCTCTTTTAAAGGGGGGTAATTTTTCAAATGTTTACCAATAACCTACCAGCGTTTTACAGTCTGGAACGACTTTACGAGTTTCATAATAACATAGCTGGTGGATCCTTCCAAGGCCAGACATCCAAGCATAGTAAATGGTTGTTACGTAACGACACAATGCCCATGGCCACATGAGTGCCACCAAATATTCATAAAGGTCATGCGGATAATGACAGGTGGAGGAGGCTTCACGGTACGCAAAGGACAGAGAATCCATGCATCCAACTACACGGCGGTCAACAACATTTCCCAGAACTTGTTATAGGACTAACAGACTCTCCCTCACGTGTATACAGAAAGCTCACGAGTAGACAAAAAGCAAACCTTTCGCAAATATATGATTCAAGGAACGATTTTTCCGTCGAATACGTTTAAGTGCAGTGACACACTGAGAGGTTTGGACACTTCTATAACTTTCATTTTCATGCGACCACAAATTGCTTAGATTAGCAAAATAGTCTGTAATGTAAGACAGACCGAGGGGGCGGATCTCAACTCATATTTCCCCGTAGAATGGACACCGGGGGAAAATAGCGCACAAATAATCTCACCGCAATATTGAGATTTCGTGACAGCATGCAGGCGAACAACACAACCAACACTCGTCAAACGCTAAGTATCTGTGGACAATACACTTGGCGACTTCATGTCTCAGTATTACTGAGACATGAAGAACTAGCCGTGCGATATCTTTACTTTCGCGAGGCGCTAGGGATGGCACCTGTTCTTTCACTGTCCTTACCAAGTTCAAACCCGGTTTCTGTAATTAACACTGCAGTTAATAACAGCGTAATAATGAAGACAGCTGACGTCATCGCGTATTGATTGTATTGGGGCTTGACAGGTTTCAGTCCATTTTATTTACATGTATTCTTCCTTTGTTGTCAAGAAATGTATTAGAACTCAGTTTTGTATCAAAGGCTGTCGTGTCTGATTGTTGTTGTCTATTATGCATTGCCCCAGACTTACTGCAAATATAAACAAAAGAGGAATACTTAAAAAGAACTAAAAGGGGGGGGGCAAGATAAGACACAGCGCAAGACGGGGTGAGAACGTGACAGGAGGGACCGTGAAAAAGGAACAGAAAGGGACGGGACATGACAGGACAACGCAGGACAGCACAGAAAAGGACACAACAGGGCAGGACAGATCTGGAGAGAACTGGACGGGCTGGATAGGATACGACTGGGGACAGACCAGAACGGGTAAGACAAGGTAGGGCAGGCATGACTTGGTAGGACAGAACAAAGCCCAATGAAATATACAACACTACGGGACAGTACTATAGGACAAGACGGTATGACAGGTGTTGATGGGCCATCAATTAAAAGGATGGACGAGTTCTAGAACAGTACCAATCTGCGACGTGTCAGATACATGTAGGAATGAAGTGGGACAGAACATGTCGAAACGAGGACTACTGACCCACGACTGGTCATAACGGAACTATCATAAATGCTTTGAAGAACAAATCAATTCCACAGGAGAAAGTGTTTGGCAACCGTTTGACGGCTCCCTATAGGCTAGGATTGTCACAGTAACTTCTCCACGATGCAGAATTCACATATAAACGTGGCCCACTCTGGCATTCATTTTGATTTACAGGCCATATTAACCCTAATAGTACAATAAATGTCCATATCTCACCGATCATCAACTAGCTGAGGCACGCATGACTGATCAAGTGTGCAACCAATATCAAAGGTACTTTACTGGAGAAAAAATCACATATAATTTCAAATTAAGGAGTCAGCGATTATGAAATCAATCCATGGTAAAGAACAAAAGGTATATCCGAGAAGGGATACCCTCGGTTTCTCTTTTTGGAGGAAATGTTGTGAATGAAGGATTAAGGGATGGTTCAAGAATGTACCTCTAGAAAGGAACTATGCTGGCCATGCTCAAACTTGTTGCCAGTCTGTGAAGGTACGGCCCTGACAAACGTTTACGAGTTGAGCCTAAAACACAGAGAAAGGTGAAAAGTGGCTCACTTTTTAATAGGCCTTCCTTTCAGATTTCAGTAATAACGCTGAGTTATAATGGCGGGAAGCCGATTTCAGCCTACATAAAAAAACAAAAAACGCTGTGTTTTTAATTGGTAACAAGTTATATTGTGCATTGCAATGTGTCGTGATGTTCAGGTGCACGGATTTCGAGAGACCAACAAAATTCTAAAACTCGACTCTTTGATCGTTGGATCGTTTGATCAGTAAATCTCAAACTGTAAACTTGACTACTCTGGTCCAACCAGGTTATCAGATAATGCCGGATATTTACTTAAAATAGTAATTAAAGCATACATTTAGTCATACAAACAACATAGGCCGATTCACTGAACACTTGTTTACTAAAATCGGCTTGCATTTCTAGGACATTCAGAGCACCTTAACCTTTGACCAAGACAGTAATTACCGCTCAGATGGACTATGACTTCGTCATTAAAATGTCTCACACAAATATTTATGCAACGGGCACACGATTATCCGGAAACAAAACCCGAACTTCAGTTGCAATGTGTTTTCTTTTCTATTTCTGTGGAAGTCCAAAAGTGGACATCTGCCAAGCCATTGTTGGTAGCCATTGTTTGGAATGCACAACGGTTTCTCCACTACGAACACAGGGCGAAGGTTCCCCCTCGTTTTCCCTTTTTTCTCCGAATGACACAATCTACATTCAGAATTCGCATCTTGGTATGAACGGGGGAAAAAAACCTTTTTAGCTTGTTATAGTTTCGCTCGGACAAATGACACTGCGTTTGATTTGGATGCTTCCATATTTATTTGAAAAGATAAAACATGAGAAAACATGTTTTCCTTAGAGGTGCTCTTTAAGTCTACGTCAGCGATTCAGAGACATATTTGCTTTGTCGCTTCAGCTGATTGAATATGTTAACAGTAGGCCTATCTGTTTTTTCTAGTTTAATGCATTGCTAGGGACCAGATGGATTTTTTTGTTTGGATGGTCAAAGTGTGGACATCTGCCTTCTGCTACTCCACTTCTTTTCTTGCTTTTCTGCCAGCCCAGAAAGCAGAATACGCTCCTTTCTGGCTGCCAAACTTGATCTAAGGCTTGTCGTTGCTACTTTCCCCGTTCAAAATGGACAGTTCCAGTTTACGTCATTGTCGGGATAGTGTACAATGTACGCACGAATCCTTTATCAAGCGACGCGACGGCTGAAATGGACATTTTGCAGCGCCATCTTCGCGAACTTTCTCTACGCATGACCGCATCATACTCAGTTACTTCTTCTGTCGAGCAAAACAAGTGTGAGCAAAGCTTTCTCTTTATACACGTTGCATCGTATTCCGAGAGAGGTCGACTGGATTCTCTCGGACTGTGGAGGGCTGCAAGTGTTACGGGCTTTGAGGTTCCTCAAGTTTCTGCTCTTGCTGATTACATCGACGGGTTTAAAGTTGTTGTCAACTGAATCATTTTGGCAGCACATAAAAAGGATGTGCATGGTTATGCATGCTTGTTTATTACAACGACAACCTTTGTTTTCCCTGGCCGCCATTTGCATTCACTTTGCTCCCTTTTGTTGAAACTTCGCAAATTATTATGTCTTTTAGCAAGCGGTTTATTATTTCGAACATCTGGGCAACTGACAATCTGGGAGAAGCTGACAACTTTCCTATTGCATTTTTGGCGCACTATGTTCTTGTCCATAATAATTATGCTTAGCATGAAATTTTAATTCGTTTCTCAAAATGGGATTGACAGCCTCCGTTTAGTGCTGCCAAAGTTTCCCCGTGCATTGGGCAAATTTTGGCTGGTTATCGGAACTAACTGAAACTAACACAATGCACTATACTTGTACAAACAAAACCATGATATTCGCACTGCAAAATCTGTAGTGTTTTATTACCAAACCCGGTCTCCATGTAGAACAAACACGGCACTCGTGATGTCCTACCTGGAAAAAGAGGGTGTTAAATTCACACCGCAGTTTTGGCATAGCATTGAAAGAATTTGCTTTCAGCGCTCCCTTGAGAACAAGGTGTGCACCCTAGGTAACTCTGCTTCGTTAGAAATTTCACCCTAGTTACACGAATGGCAGGGGGTTTCCCCGAGTTGGGTAGTACGTAACCCCCCCCCCATTTATGGTATTGCAAATCAAATAAAGTGAAATGCCGTTAAGATTCGTGGACTATGTAGCGGAGGCTGGCCTCCTGCTCAAGCAGTCCCCGTTTGCTTGGCAGTCGGGCCTGCATCCCCTACGGCTTCCCCATAGCCTTATTGATTTTGACACCTTTGCTTATCGACAGACGTACCCGTCGTATATAGGTCGGAGCGTAAGGACAACTTAGGCGGGCTGACTTTTAACCTTTCTTGCTTGGAACCAAACCCTCGTTCCAAAGATAACAAATACCTGGCAAATAAACACAAAAATCCAAAAAGGTCTGGACGTTGCTTGACGTGAAGAGACAAATGTAACAATCTCCCATGCTAATTCTTTATGTTGTTTATCTTTCAGTTTAAGAAAAAAATGGTTTGTGCACACTAAAATGTGACTGGCTATTACGAAAAGAATCTGTTTGAGACTATTTCCCACTCAGCAGGCCTTAAAATTTATGTGCATTACATAAAGAAAATAATGTCGTATAAAAAAATGTAAATTTTTTAAAGTTGAATTTGCTCAAAAGAAATAAAATTTTTTCATTATCCAAAACTTGGACGACCAGAATTGCCAAGAATTTATGCTTCAACAGAAATGCAAGTCTTTTCTTCCCCATTTTCCAAAAAACCCGGATGTTACAAACACTAAAATACAAATTCAAGTAATTAAATATCGAGTCAACGAGATCAACCTCTGTACTAGTTTCACGGACTTCCGGTTCTGTCTCAACTACAACCAGAATTGAATTCTTCAACCCATCTACGTCTCTTCACCGAGCAGATGCACGGTGGCACAGACAGAGCATGTCACATATCATTCATAACTTGGTTTTTCAAACTAGACAAATGACAGATTAAGGTTATTAGCTGCCGTTTCTTTATAGAAGCTGCAGTTTCTCAGTAGAGGCACTTTCCGCGAGAGGAGTTCACGGACACTGTTTCTAGTCCGTAAGCGGGCGTCAGTTTACTGACCGGAATTATCAGGTTTATGATGACCGTCATCTAATACATGATGAGCGGAAATAGCCGGCCATCATATCGATTTTTCGCGGTCACTGTCCTACCATTATAATATCTCTTTGTATTCATCTCAACTTCACATTCCACTAGTCTTGCTCAGAAGAAAAATGGTCTGCAATAGTCAAGTGTTCATTGCAGTAACTCCGAGTTTGTGGATCAATGGCCCTTTTTAGAATCACTCTTTGGCAAAGACCGAACCACATTTAGGTTGCCATTCGTCGCTCACGTGCACTAAAACGTGCTCTGCAATGTTATCTGCTGAAGTCAGCGATCGTTCGCAATTTTGTCCGATGAAAAATGTCTCCATTATTAATAGTGACCACCCATCGCGCAACATGAGTATAATTTACCGTCCTTTTTTTCTGCTGATGTAGCATTCATAAACAAAGAACTCCAAATTACCTGATCCCAGATTTTCAATCAGTTATTCCCTTCTCTGTATTCAAGCTCCTTTGTCCATCAAATTTAATTACGCAGGCCCAGGGAGCGCGAGCATTCTGTCGAGTAATAAACTGGAGCATTCTAAATGAGGTTAGTGACATATCATATGTGCGCTATTCAATAAATGGTATAGTCGCCATACTACATGTTGAATCCAAGGCCACGAGGCCTACGGCGCACAGTCCAGATCACAACTATAATCAGTTCAGTTAGGCTGACAAACCATCAAACGGTATAATGATGTCGTCCCTTTTCAAATGTAGGAAATATTAATCATAACGATGCGCTTGTCTCCACGTAACATTTAGCCTTCTGTTTTTCAACCACGTGTTGAATATCAAACTCAAAGAAAACCACAGGACAACACCAAACGGTGAAATTAAGTGTTCCTCCAAAGCAGGCAACTTTATACTCTGCCCCGAAATTGAACAAATCACAAGGATACGTGGACGGGATGATGTCATTGTTGGGTTCCAGAAAAGAGGTGCAAAATTAATCCAAGGGAGTTAAAATTCCGTCAGCAGGGTTGCGACAACTTAGGGCTTATAAACCAAAGTTTTCTCTCTGAAGGCCGGCGACAATAGACTTTTGTGGGCATAACGTGACCACACAGTACCGCATGGATCGATGCCCGCTACATTGTCCCGGACGATGCTTGCACGTTCACATCAGACACAATGCTGAGGGTGAACACCGTTACGTGCTCCTATGCCTTGAATGCTTACGGACTGGAGTGAAGACGGGCACGGAAGAAGCCTCCGAATAGGAATCAAACCGTGCCAACGCGCTCCCGGCGACGATAAATTTGGAAGATAGTGCCAAAACTGTAAACAGTAGGCCCGATAAGTTTGGTAGTAAATAAATCTGGGCAAAGTTCGCGGCATCAAAATATTGTTCACTCGTGTTGTTTCCTGAAACATCCGCCACTCGTATTGTAATTGTATATTTGCCCACAGGCTGGGGAACTAAAGTTATGCCTTACCTATATGCCGAACGTTGGTTTAAGCATGCATTTTCTTGCTTTTACAATAAATACACTCGATTCCTGTCATGCAGATGTTTAATTCATGTTATGTATAATGTAAGAGACGATGTCGAATAAATGTCTAGAAGTCTTTAAAAGATCTCAGTTTGCTATACAGCGGAATACAAGAACTGAGAGAGGTATAATTATTTTTCCTATAACAGGCCTATTTCGAGTGGAGAAATACTCATCAGCATACTGAAAACTGTAGCAATTCATTAACACCGAAAAATGGAAACAGAAATCGTCTTGATCACATGCAGCACAATATATCAATTTTTTACTTCTGACAATATTGTCCGTCTTGTCAGGATTTGGTCTATCACTGGCATCTCCGGATAGGTTAAGGCCGCTCCCTGACACTTCAACGTGGCCACATCACTATTCAGTTCTTGGTGCGCGCCAGGCAAAATTAAAATTTCCAAACGCTTGTATACAAACATTTGTAGTGGGGAGAAAAGGACCATCGTGCTCTCTCTGTAAAAATAACTTTAAGGAACAGAAGATTTGTATGTGCATATCCATAGCAAGAGACCAAACAATAAAAAAGATATGTATGATCGAGGTGTCATGAAATATTAACTTGCTCCAGATACGATAAAATTACGAACAACTGTATCTACAGGTAATGGGGTGAAGGTTGCACGGTGGGCCTACATGAATAAACTTACTTGGGTACGCGGTTTGGGTTCAAAGCGGCAAAATGCCGAATGATGAAACCATGGCTATCTCGGAAAAAAACAGCCCGATTTCAAAGAAAATGACATATTTGAAATACACTGAAATAAATTTTGCGTGACAAAGTCAGATGTGGCAATTTGGTTTACGTTCTCATTAACTTTTGAGTCAAGTATCGTAAGCCACAGGACGCTCCCGCTGTCCTCCTATTCCAATTACAAGAGAATGGTCCCATTCTTTAATGGAAGGAAACCATAGATTATCTAGAAAATTGTAAATAGGCCTAGTAGTTTCGCATCGAGTAGACCATGAACAAATAATTTGGTAAGGCATACAAAAGTGACGTTCATCACTGTTTTCACGAGAATTTACCGGCAGTACTGCTGTTCAATATACTTGTGCAGGAAAGAGTCGAAACGCTAGAACAAATTCCACTTTCATTTTCACTCCCACATTTGTCTTTATTCCAACGCGTCGTTGGCACAGCTCTTGCCCATGGCGTTATATAAACACAACGAGAGGACGGAAAACAAAGAAGAGTGGCGAAGGAAGACAATTCGAGTGACGTTATTTCGCATTGCAAAAATGGACGAGGGGAAAACCAGGGAATTGGGAAGTGTATGAAATAAATCAACTCACAGCAGACTGGACAAATATACCAACATTGTACACGTATCATCAGTTGACATTTGGACTGAATACAAATGGGGGGAAACGGCTCTAACAAAACTGTTTCTCCCAAAAGGAATCATTCATTTTATCAACGCCGTGAGAGAAATAACACCACAATGCTAAGCTGATCGAAAGTTGTTGATGGAATGTAGCATTGATGGCAATGTCGGCACAGTCTTTACCCCCCATTACTGCATTGTTATCCCCATCAAAATGACAAATTTCAGTTGTCGCCGTGTCGCGATATTGGCCTACTACATGCTAATCTGAATTATGCACAAACACGCATGTAAATAAAAAAATAACATTTACTGTGGTGGGCAGTAGCAACGAATCCCACGAGAGCGATCGAATCATTTTTGAAGCATTTGTTCTTCTGACATTTTTACAACCCTTTCAAATTCAGTGTAATAAAATTGATGTGTTTTCCACCAGCACTGGGTGCAAGCGACTTAGGTAAGGTGAAATTCAAGACCTTCGGGATTTCTGTGCCAAGTACCGAAATGGCACATAGGCATGACACGTAGACATTATAATGGTGCGGTAAGAATGTGCGCACTCTTCTTACGCGCAGGGAGAGATTTTCTCAAGGTGCGCCATCACAAAGCAAATATTTCCAGTGCACATGCATACTCTGCAATGTTTGAGCCAGCTCTGGTCAAATGGGGCTGCGATAAAGCAATACGAATAATATGCATTACACGTGTCGTGCGTCATGTGCGTACAGTAATGTATTGTGATGGTTGCTGACAAGGGGAAAACTACAGTAGGCCTACTTACAATCTTGTGAAGAGTTGCTCCGGCGCGAGTATGTGACTCGGGAACTCAGTCATGTTGCTCTCCCTAGTGCATTCGATGGTGAGCGTGGAATAACACTGGCAGGGGGGCGGACAGGCGCTAGTGTCCATGGGGGTCGCTAAAGCAACCCCTCCCCCAGTGCCCGACTTGTGGAAGATAACAACAAAATGGAAGCAAAGAAACCAAAACCTCATCTTGTGGCTGTTCTGGCGATGAGGATGCACGGCCAACGACGACATACTCCTCCGCACGGCACCTCACCACCCGTCTCCTGTGCGTTTTGTGTCTGCTCCGGACAATCCCGAGCGCTGCACCGTTCGTGGCTTAATTCCTCGTGCGAGGTCGACGCTAACCGTCAAGAATTTCGGATGAAATTCCCCCCATGCTCTGCACTTCCTGGTAATTCTTGCCAGTCGTGTATGGTTTACATCCTTTTTGCTAAGCGGAGAGCTTGGAAGGTGTCTGCAGTCTTCCTGTTCACGACAACGAGAGAACAGCGACAGCTTGGTTAGTGCATGGTTAGCGCGATGGGGAGGACGCACAAATAATGGTTCGACCGGCACCTAATTTCCCTTGTGAGTTAGCGAGCGCAGCACATTTCACACTCCTAGTCCTAGGCCTACTGCCGCGGCAAAACACGGTCCGACCGGCACGCGACCTTGGTGCGGTTGCATATTAACTAGAGTCCAGAATATGCATAGGGCGGTTCAGCCCGGCCGGCCAGCGGGTCATGGCTTTTTACTGCTGTTGGCTCTCGCCTGTGCCGAAGTCGAAGAGCGTTTGAATTCCCGTCCAGAGATGTTCGGAATGAAAGTGGCGCAAATAGCCAAAAACCGCCTGTTAAGAAGACTACCCGGTGCGACACATGTCGGTACGTACTGCAACTCTTGTGCGCGTGTACTGTATGTGCGCCGACCATGAACGAAGAGCCGTATACTGCCGTCTCCTCACTGCTTCCGATGACAAAGCCCCCACTCTCTCAGATGCTCGCGCTGTGCTCTATGGCCAGTGCTTACAGCGGTTTATTTACTGCGCAGACGTTGTGCTCTCTGACTCACGTTCTTCATTACCATAATGATCGTCGTTCCCATCATCTGAAGGTTTTCGCCTTAGTCGGAATGAACGGAGCCGTTGCAGCTCATGTAAACGATTCATCTCGTCCATATAAACTAGTACACGTAATCTTTTCCTGCCGTCACAATCTTTTTCATTATGTAAGGATGTTTTGAGCTCGCCTGTGCCGTCCACTGTATTATTTCTCTCCAGACTCCGGATTTTTCTATAACTACAAAAAATGCCAATGGTGGATAGCAGTGGTTTACGTATTGGTGCAGGTGCTGGCAAATCACGAGTGGATAGTCTATCTAGATACACGCCCCCATGGGACTACAGCTGAATAGCATTCAGAAGCACTTTGTTGTGTTCAAATACTATGGCAAACAAAAAAAAGAAGGTATTTTCACCATTGTTTCGCATCAAAGCTACAGACCCGGTCCACATGTCGAACCAGCCGAGCAAAAGCGCATTGTAATGCAATCGTCCATCTTATCCTCCAGTTCCTCGATCAGATTGCCGGCGGATGACCTAGCGTCGGTGTACCGATGAATAAGGCTAACACGTTAGGACCGGATATCCGTCAACTTCACCAATAGACAAGAGATTGGGCCATGCAAAATTTATTAATCATTTTCATAACCTTCGGATTTACCGAAGACGCGAAGGCGAGCAAATATTATCCGCTTTCACCCGCTGGAAATCCGCGTCATTGTGGTTTCTCGTCCTTTATTTTCTTTTTCCAACTCTCTATGAAAGACCCACAGAAGTCGGTCGCAACCTAAATGGAGACATTCTCCACTCCAAACTTCCCGTATTAAGACCCTTTTACCGTTTGGTTTCATGACAGGCTGACAATCTTGAATGTTTGCAACTTTAGATGAAGATGGAAGTAAGATGGTGAGGCCTCTTCCATCCCACGGAGAATCACACTATACTTTTCCTTGGAATATAGCTTGGGATTTGCTAAAACCAAGTTGTTTCGAAAAGCGTTCACTTCATTCTATGTCTAGGCGCAGCATGATAAAACAGCCTCTTTTGGCAGGTGGACTGGCGTGTTCTTTATTAATGTTTTTAAAAACAATTTTCGGCAGTCCAGGGGTGCTAAACCCGTAACCCCCAGTATAACCAATTGTAAATGCAAATAAACGAAAACCTACCTTTTTTTCTAGGTTACAGATGTCTAGATTTTTTTTTTCATTTTAGTGAGTTACATATACATGTTTAACAGCTATCCAGGTCTTGTGAATTACTAATACATTTTATAACGACATGCATGTTGACGGCTATTCCAACCACAAGTAAAGCCACTAAGCAGTTAGTGCTGTTTTGCACAACAACCTTTCTGGTCTACAGGCTATGATTACATGTATTCCCACACTAATCACTCAATCAATGTTATATCCCCTATACTAGTCGTATCCCCTATGCTACTAAAACCTCTGCGGGAAAACTCTTCAAAATGCTTATACAAACCCCAAAACGGCTAGTTTACAAGGCGAGGAGCCAGGTTACATCGAACGCCTCTTTGTTTACCTGTACAGCGCGCTCAGCCGGCTACAGAGAGTTTAAGGCTGCGTTCGGATCACGTGGCAGCCGCTTAAAATTACAGGGGGGTGTGTGGTATTGACTGCGGCCCGTTTCCATAGAGTTGTGCGTAATTTCAAGCCACAGACAAGTGAATTGGACATGACCTAACTGCAATTTCTTGTCGAGCTCGTCCTTCTTCACACGGCATCAACTTTCGTCAAAAGAGGGCGCCACACCAAGTTAACGAAGCCCTTGTACAGGGGTAGCCGACCATTAAAAGAAAAGGCAATTGTGACCAATGCCCAAAATTAAAAATGAAGAAAATCAGGAAAAGTATTCATAACTGTCCTATCTTACAGACAGACATCAAACAAGAGCTTGATTCAATCATACTTCACCTGCTGTTCAAAGATGATCCCCGTAAAATAATCACCAAAGGCCTACGATCAAGCATGTTTATTTGTAAATGCAAAATTATTCAGGAAGCTATGGGTGCTGTTACATTCGACACTCATTGCGTATAGTGTAATTCGACAACCAGAATAAGTAGCGACTACTGCAGTGGCACAACGCTCGTGGACAGGTGGTACGCGCGCGTTACATGCCTCTTCGACCAATAGGGTGTTGTGATTTGCCCGAATGCACGCGCGCGTCAAACTGAAGAATGTGCGTGTGAGTGAGGTGCTACCACAGTTAAGAAAAAGAGAAACTGGTCGCCGAATTCAAAATATTCTCATGAGGAGACAGATGGAATGCTCGCTTGTATTCCGTGAGGCAAGATGCCGAGTGGAATGGAACATATTCCAGCAGTCAGTCAATCACTTCATGAAATTATACTTTCCACTGCACTTTGACCATGAAATGAGACCTCTACCGTGGCACATAACTTGCCGTGTGTTTGGAAGAATTAGAATCATTTCATTATGACTGACGACCAGGTTCTGAGACTTGTGTACAAAACTACCAAAAATTTGGTTCTAATTTGTTTTTGGTTTACCTTGTTAAAGAAACTAATTTCACGTTACTAGTTCTTAATGCCACTATCTATCCATCTGGGGGGTTTGAGAATTTAAGAATGAACCATGGACTGCAAAATTAAGGAAAATAATTGAGAGACAAAGTTACTTTTGTAGAAGTAATTAATCCGTTCTCGAGTTGTAAAGTGCACGCACGAACAAGAATGCGAACTGTGTGCACGCACTACACGTGCGCAATTTCCATTGAAGGTCTGTCGCGCGCTTGCTACACAGAGGCCGTGACTGGTGCCCGGCTTTAACCCGCCTGTCGAAATAAAAAAAATTCAGTTCCATTTTTGTCGGATCGGGGGCTTCAGACTGACCAGTAACCCCCTCTTGGTTACCCCTAAATGTTCATTTTTTTCTGCTTTATATTTCGGTTTGTAAACATAAATTTGCGACAAGACCTGCTATTTCATAAGAATAACCTCTGTCAGCTGGCTTTATTAAAGGGTTCTTGTATGGGCATAAGTTCATCTCTTTTGGAAGTGTTTACCATACAAATTTAATTCGATCGTAGAGTTTTATTGGTTAAAGATGTATAAATAAACAATATTGTACAGATCTGATTTTTATTGAAATGAAACAGTAACTTTTTTGATAATTGAGGAATAAAAAAGAGGATTACACTGCGGGCATGATGATCCTGATGAACAGGCGTAAGCGAAGCTATAAACTGATCAGGAACACAGTATGCCGAGGCAGTGCTGGTGCGCGCACGTGCGGTAAGTGGCGATCACGCACAAAATTGTGCTGTTGATCGGCCTTTCCTTTTTCATTCGTAAACCAAACATATAATAAGCAGACTGAATTGGTATTGGCAGTTACGACTTGGATTTTAAAGCAATGGACAGATAGCTAGACTGTGTCAAAGTTTTAAAAAATCTCCTAATTCATACGTTTTTTGGGGGGGTTGGGAGATGCTCTCCTAAAACCCTCAGCCTCACGTAGGCCTACATCAAACAGCTGGAAACTTAAGTTCATGTGTACTATGTACATGTTTGGAGTCCTTTGTAATCATAAGTGCCTTCCGATATTCTTGTCAATGTTTTGTCAACAATTTTTGTCAGTGTGCTTAAAATTCATTGGCTTATTTTGGGAGGTTGAAGTTTATGGTAATGCTGGAGCTCTGTGTGGTTATGGGGCGATGGATCCCAACAATGTGCAATTTCAAAATACTCAATAATCTCAAAATAAGTGAGTTCTCGTTTTTAAATTCAGGCCCAAGAGATCATGATTGTTAATCGCCGTTATTGACTCTCATATCAGTCGATTTTTTTAAATACTTATTTGTGCCAGCGCGTTCTCAAAAAGTTCTCCATCTCTAACAAAAATGTATTTGGTACAACTTTTAAAATGGGACAAATCAAGAGATATGAGTAAATTGCTAGCAACAGAAATTTGCCAAAGCTTTGCTGGATAGTACCATCTCCCCTCGACACGGAACTGCCAGGAGTCCCTTAACTGCTATCAAATTTTGTGGACACCTGTTGTCTGTCTAGTTTAAGTCCACCTGTTGACACATAATACATGCTAGAAAATGGCTAAGATTTGTACAAATCCTGAATTTTAATTATATAATTATCCCTTACTGGCCGTAGTAGACTCAGCTTGCGTGCAGGTTACTAGACCAACTGTCACCAACGCACGCCACTGCCTCGCCCCCGGCCCGATGATGTGTGTACTCTGTATGGAGATCAATGGTACTAGCGGCTGATAACTACGTTGTTCGTGCTTGATTTCATAGATTCGGCGTAGACTTCGGTTTCGCTGGTTCCAGTCTAGTCAGAGCTTAAACATGTGATTATCGATGTGCGTGTACCCAGCTCGGAATCTCGTACGCTGAATAGATTCGCGCGCACACTGTACGAATTGCATTGGAGAACGCGGTTGAATGAATGGCAATAATTAACGTTACTTCATAGTACATTTTCCTGTTTTTGTCTTTTGTGGTGATATGTCGAATTTCTTAACCCACCAGCTGTGGAGAAAAGGAGGTATAGCAGTTACAGGCGTGAAATTGGCTCTTTGAAAAAGGTAGAAGTGTTGAAAAGTTTAGTTATAAAATTTTTCGCCCGATTTTTGGCCCGGTATATTCTGGACTAGACTTCCTCCGTAACGTAGTACGGTCAGGGATTCCACCTGGGCCAGATGACGGGGAAGTTCAGGTATTGCATAAAATTAATGGTCTGTTTTCATTTTATAAGCAGGTGCCCGGTGTTGTCCCTCTGACTTCGATAAAGCTCCGAGCAAGAACGGTTGGGAGAGAACAGTTAGTACCATAGTGGTATTTGTTCGAACTAAAACATCTCTTCCACTAGTAAGGGCTATTCTCTTCCACGAAATTTTGTACAGGATGCTTGGGTAACGCAAAGCATTGTGGGGAGCTCGGGCACTGTGTGAAAGTGACGACACAACCACTATTACAAACTTGACGCCGATAACGCCTTCGATACTCTTGAGTACGCTTTTTTGTTTCTTTATATTTTAATTGATTAGATGAATTTCGTTTAAGCTTCGCCTTGAATTTTATTCAGTAATCATTAAATACTGTACAAAGGGTTGGGAATAAAATTAACAATGGTAGTACCGTGACATACTAAATAACCGTGTAAAAGACTTACTACTGGAAAGGAGGCTATTTGGTCAAATTGAGGAGGAAAGGGATTATAGGACAAACATGCCAACTGAAAAGAATTGGTTGATGCATTTATGAAGACAGTTATCAAGATTTTTTCTTTACTTTTAATGAAATATCTCATCCTTTCCAACTACACGCATTACAACTTCGGACAAGCTCAAATAATTTAGTAGCGATACCGGAGACACGTCGACAGACGGCTGTCGAAACCAAGCCAATTCATTGTGACTTCATTCCGTGATTTCATGTGGCGAGTAATGATGTTTTAAAAAATCCCCATCTTACATCTACATGCTATGTTGACTTACCGGTAGTTTTTCCGAAATAACACTACCTTCTACGTTTACGTATACCCCAAAAGGCCGTCCGTCGTCATCATTACTTATAAACATCACACAATGGTCTTTACGAACGTTAATACAGAACAGCCTTTCATTTACTTTTACCAGACGACAAATGACGCTTCGTAAAACGTACAGGCACACAAGCAGGTGTACAACTTCTAATCTCTTCATACTTGGGTGTTTTAAAGCACAGTTTTTCGTACATGACTTTTTCCAGGCTTATACAAATACTCAAAGGGGCAAAAGACGGATACAATTTCTGTGGCGTCAGAGAAGCACTGCAATATTTTCCTAACGTAGGCGTTATGACTGAAGGCTTTTGGTCTTTCTACAGTCCAGTATATTTCATTGTGAATTATAGATAGAGGACAGAATGAGGAAAATCATTAGTAAAATAATACGATTCATTTCAATTGGTTAAGTCTGGCTAAAGTCTATCTTACAGGCGTAATATTTTGCAACAATACAAACTAGTACAGCCCACAGAGTTAAAAGAGATCACGCGACACCACCCCCTTCCTGTACAATACATCTATTTACATCATCTCATCAAGTCTTCCTGTGCTCACATTGGAAGCACAGGGTTTTTCCCTTGAGAAAAGAAATCAGATATCAATTTTTACAATTTCAGCGGCTGCGGTGAAGTAAATATTTGTGTGTTTCGTCAAGCTGCTGCACGGACCTCCGACATTTCGCTCAGGAAAAAATGTCAAAATTATTCCAACTAACGTCCAGCAATGACGACTCCGACCACTTGAATGGAGTATATTTACTAACAATTATAAACTAAGTCCGGAAATTGGACTTGACACTGACACCACGGCCGTTTGACCATACTTGGTAATATTTTAAAATAAAAGCACCATTTTATTTGATTGTACATGTAATACTCACGGGTAATTAACACATTCAGACAATATTAATTTGTGAAGTTACTGTGACATTATACACCATTGAAGAATTTTTTGTCTCAAAGGGAAAGAACTTGACATTATGAAGCGAGGTATTTTCATTTTCATATATAACTTCAGTCTTAGCTCTCGGGGAAAAAACCAGCAAGTTTTTTTTCTTAGTGAAAAATGAATGTGACCTGTAACAACAGAAGCAGAGCAGTTATTTCTGAATGTTGGTGTCAGATTTAGTGGGACATCCCGGGGAAAAGAGAACAAAAAATAAAACAAAATAAAACCGCACTCTTTGACCACAATGCGTATGTCTCGGCACAAGAAATAAAGTGGGTATTGGCAACGTGCTCCTCCCACCCCTCACAAAATTCTACGGAGGAAATACGTCACAGCTACCGGAGCGCAAAGCACTGTGGGTTACTGCTATCATAATCCAATGCATGTCCATGAGTGTGCAAGACTTACTGATAAAGGAAAGCAATGAATTACCGTACAACTGCAATTGCTGAATTTAGCAGCTCGATACAATTGGCCCAGCACGGCAAACAAATTAAAATTTCATGAAACACTACTGGTACTTCCCAGATACAGCACAGTTTTACTATTCATACAAAACTTGCCACTCGGGCACCCAATAACATTAAAATACTGACTCACTATATCAGATTTCTGGCGACTGGATGTCAGCTTTTCTAAAAGCAAGTATCTCATCATTTAATGATAACAAAAAGGCCATAAATTCGATGACATTTCAGCGATAGCCTAACCGCACATGGTGTGAATGTCGATCCGAAAAAATTCCGGGAACCATCTTCCACTTCAACTGCACACCTAAATCCGATGATGGAATTTGGCACAGCTCGGCAAGTAAGAAACCGACAAAAAATATTTTGATTACTCTTATCCAAGGTGTCATCTGAAGGTCAATTTTGACCAATATCTCCAAGCCCACGCTCATTAGAAAAACATTCTCTACCATGTCGAGACTATACACAGTTACTTGCAGTAAAGAAGGGAAACATGAACAAAAAAGGAAAATTTTGAACCAAAAATACAAATATATAAAAACAATAACTAATGAATACAATGTAGACATTCAGTGACGCTCAGATCATTATAAACATTTTCTTACACGTACCAAAATAACAAATTTTCCATATTCACTGAAGTATCTTTACCAGAGTTGTGCTGTGAATTATTGATCTTGTGTAGTTCAGGTCCACATCCAAGTATTTTTAGTACACGCTATTTCTCCACGTGAAAATTAGAAAAAAAAATCACAAAAATAAATTAATAAATGGAGATTATACAATATACCTTCAGCAGGTGAAAAGAGAGTACAGGTTGGTTGTTAATTATATGAGAAGCATTTTAATCATCGATTTAAATATTTGATAAATTGAACAGGTTCCTCATTATAAATACAATTTCTTTTGTACAATTTTTTTTGGATGACAAAGTCAGTCAAAAATACAACCAAAGCCTGACAACAGGACAGAGAGATGCCGATTTAGTGAAAGTTGTTTATATTTTGTAACAGTAAGAGGAATTTACGTCCACATTTGGGTAAAACACGGAACCACTGGGTATTCATTATATTATCACAATGATGGTAATTACTAATAGACAGTCAATAATATAATGTTCTCATTCCAATTTGGTGTAATGTAAAAAGGATTGTTTCTCCATACATTCGTTTGTAAATTTTTGACAGTTAGGTAATTTCACCTGTCAAAACCATGACCTGAATTGTCAAATATCATTTATGTTGTTTTCCACCAACATTCAATACTGTCATTTCCCTGTCTCGGGGTAGTCTAAAAAAGAAACAGATTCATCAAATCTGTAAGATGATGTGAAAGTGTCCAAGCTATCAGACACAACAGCATTAAGGTTTGTGTCAGTAAGTCAATTTGAAAAAAAAAATCATTTCAATTCTACAGTGCTTAGCCAAAGCTATGGAATCAGCCTAGGCCAAACTGTTCAACTCGAGTGGGCTGATTCCGCGCACTGGTCAGAGTGTTGAGAGAAATACGGCGATTATATTCATTTAAGGTCAGACCGGGTCTTCAATATGTATCATACATCATATACATGGTTGACAAACAGCACCGTTGACTTATAAGTAACTTATATGTGACAAGGCTGCTTGGGAGAGGTGACTTGGGTTCAAGTGACTGGCAGCTCGCCCATGTTGTTCTTGTTCCTGGCACAAATGCTTGGGAACCGGTGACTGTATGGTTCCAACTGAACCTGTCCGTTGGGTGCCTCGTTGTCCTTGGATTGACAGAGGGCGGTCTACACGGTGAGTGGACCGAGCTCACATCCACAGAGATCACTGAGGCTCCTCGCATCAAAAGCACCCTCCTAAGTGCACCAGAGTCACTCAAGTTGAACTTTCCACGACCCTTTGACATGCTCTGACTGCGATAGTGGAATCCTTGATGGAAGCCAGTGATCTATCGTGCCACTGTGACACTCCCGGAGTAATTTAACAACCAACAAAAAATCTCTTTTCTTGTTGCATTTATTATTATACAATGAACCCACTCTGATCTCGTGAGATCAAGGTAATTCTTACAAGCCAAGTTCCAGGCAGACTGGAGCCTCTCTCATGAACCAAACTTGACGATGCTGGGGGCTCAGCCCCTTGCCTCCTGTTGCTAGTGCAATCACCTGACGGTGGTATACTTCCACAAATCTCACACCCCTCCTGGGTGCAACGGGGAATGTAATTGAACGAGGATTTCATTGGAATAACACTGACCTTAACAGCAATTATCACAAGAGTCTTCTTTCTTTTGTCCAAATTTAGTTCTTATGTACAAATATTTACAAAGGATTTCGTTTTCCCTTTTATCTCTCAATAGCAAGAGTTTCTTTACTCTCAGATATAGACTGGCTGCTCCTGTCCTGTAAGTAGCTTGTACATTGAGAGTGGCATTGTCTTCATACGAATCTGCAAAGGGAAAAAAGAATTGTCACTTTTCTTTCCAAGGACTTGCACAAAGCTGAATAAAAGAATAAAGGAGTTTCTTCTCCACTTTCCTTTTCCTGAAGCTACTTTGCTGTTGTTGTTTAAAGGTTTCTTGGGGTTCGGTCTGCAACATATTTTGCAATTTTTTTTCTCATAAAATATTTAGCTATACACGCCAATTTAAAGCTCAGAAAACAAAACAAGTCCCCAAAGAAGGCCCTATCTGCTAAACTGAGTTGAAAATCCACCCTCCAAATCAGAGAATAATTATGCCATCTTTGAAAAAGGGGGGGGGGGAACTGCCTCAACGGGTGAGCAGAGTTTTGAGACACTTCTTTTCTAACCTCCCAAAGATGTCTCAAGAATTCTCACAAAATACCTAATCCTGTCTAGGCCAGACAAACTGGGCATTTTTGCGAGGCCTCTTAGTTAATCCTCCTCGGGGTAAGGCAATGATGACACAGTCTCTGCACTGAAACTTTCAAGGGAAGTCAGGTTCCACACCTGCCCCAGTGTTTCAGAGGGAAATTATTAACTGCGTATGTCCCATTTTAGGGTCACTTGCATACGTAATGAGGGTCATGTGAATTCGTGCCAGGCAAGCAGCTGTTTCATTTCATGAAATTTACATTTTTTTTTTTCAGTTTCAGGAAATAAAAATTCCTTTGCTGACGGTTTTCTTCTAGACTTTGTCTCTTCCCGACCGAATGCGTTTGCATATTGACCTCATGCATGGCTGATTCCGTTCATCCCACATAATCTTAAGGCCTTGCAAATGTAAGAATTCAGTGACTCGGGAACGAAAGACAAACACAAAAGTACCGTAAGTTAACATGAAGTTTATTATTGAAACCAAGGTCTATCTGTCATTATGACATTGCCAGGAAATGTTGAAATTCACGGTATATATCCCCAGTTTTACATGTACTTTACATGCGTGAACCACCCGAACCGGCTCCGACGAGAATTTCCATATACACGTGCATGCACATATACGCTGCGGTAAGCTTGTAACAGGCTGCAGCGTACCATGCATGGTACGTGGCTGGGTCGGTTTTGTGCAGGTAAAACACATATTTTGCACAACGTGGAAGTATCAAAACTCATGAAAGTCAAACAAAAAAAAACCAACTAGATAGAACTGATTATATTGTGCAGTTAAGATGCTGGCCTATACAGTGTCTTACTGTTCTGGGAAAACTTCCAAAATTGAGAAATTTAGTAGAAAAAAAGACCAAGAGATCAACTGAAAATGGGAACAGTTTATCATCTTAGCAACCACTTGAGGCTAAATTTCATATTTATGTAGCATTTCTTTTCATGATTTTGTAGTGTTTTAATTGGTTTGAGTATTCTAGAGCACATACAAAGAGTTTCAAAGAGATTGTTTGTTAATTTTGTGCAAATGAAGTCTTCAAAATGAGAAGACTCAACAGAGGATTGGCAAGTTGCTAAGGGCAATTCCATGTGGTTTATAAGGGTCTGGTCAAGTAATTGCCGCACACAGTCAAAGTAGTTAATTTCCAAATATTGAATGGGAGTGAAACATACATGTGCTTTCCTCAATCCTACAAAATCTTCCCAAACCAAAGAGTAGACTTTTAAGCATCTTGGTGGAATAGGGAACGCAGAGGATTGCAAGGCCAATAAGTCAGTTACATATGCCTTTCCCCACTCCATGTACTGCAGTGTTTTATTCACGCCTTCTCCAAGTCCAACAGGAAATTTGTTTTCTTTTTTTAATGTTTTCACCTGCAGTTTATCAGCCTATTTTAATCAATTACCGCACATTACCTTGTGTCGCCTCTTTATGAATACATTTATTTGTCCAAGTATATTTATCAGCTCATATTGTACTGGTCATTCATTGCTTTAGCCCGTGTTCCTCCGTCTTGCCTCTATGCTTTTTAGAGGCCATTTTGTTTCAATGTTTTAAAGGTTTTTAAGTCTTAACCTTTGTTTTAGATATTTTATATTCAATATTCATATTCTGATTTTTGGTTTATTCATTACATTTAATCTTAACTACTCGATAACTCTCAGATTAAATTAATCCCCTTAATTATGATTTAAAGCTCCCATGGAAACCAGTTTTATCACTGATAACACCACCATGTATAAATAAAATAGTAAATAAATAAATAAGTTAATGAATGGTACTGAGTGGTACACAGGAACTACACATGTTGTAATTACACAAAACTGACATAGGTCACAAGGCCACAGTGGCCACAGTATTTTGAAATGTTGTGCCTTGTGGAGACCCAGGAGAATGGGTTGACTAGGTCTCCACAAGAAATTTCTAAAGGTGTATGGGTCTCCACAAGGATTTCACAAAACTGATATTTGGAAATCGCTCAAAAAGGAGAAATTTTTCATGTGTAAGAATCTGTTACAAATTGAAGAGTTGAAGAATTGAAGAAGGCAAAGAATTTGAAAAATCAAACAAACAAACAAACAAAACAAACAAACAAACAAACACCCCAACAACCCCAACAAACAAACAACCCAACAAACAAACAAACAAAAGACTTCTCCATGACTCTGATACAGTTAAACATTCTACCATAATCCTTCAAAGCGCTCTGCTAAGACAGCTTAGCACTGGTGATACATTGTGACCAAAAAAACCCCTTGTCTTTCATTATATTTGGGAACCCGGGAAAGCACTTAACCGTTTCATACTAATCACACACAGACAAAATAACATCTAATTTCCACAACGTCCCCCCAAAGCAGAACTGTGCAACAAATTCTGTCAATGACTAACTAAGGGATGTCTGCCGTTCAACCTGGAGTAACCCCTTGATTTTTTTTTTTTGAACCAACTGATTCTGCCTGAGAGTGGGCTGGAACCGGACTGTCCCTAGGCTAGCACATCAGTCCACATTTGACAGGGTCTGTGTGACAAGACCCTGCAGTATGACTGCACTGGAGCTCCCCCCCATTCATTAACCTTTGTCCATCGTCGTCTTGATAGTGTGTTAAAATCAGACATGTTTTCCATTCAGGCATGACCACCTGCCGTAGGGAGACTGACGGCATGAAATAAACCACCCACCTTATATTTAGACATTAGAAGCAGAAAGAAATAATTTTCAGCTTTTTTTTGTCTTTTCAAAGGCACTGAAGTTCACACGTCCAGTGTTACAGTTTTGAAGATCTTTTCTAGCAGCACCAATGGTGAATTGTGAGGCACACACTCTCCCCCTTCCCAAGACAAATTTCTTTATTACTAGAAAGTACTACAAAAGTTCAGCATCTTCCAAAGCCTAGTAGCCAAAGTGTACATGGTTTTGAATTGTCTTAAAACTTTTCCACTTTGCATCGAAAAGCTGAAAGTAAAGTGTCCTCAGAAATGATAACTTGCAAAATTTGAATGCAAACACTCTCAAGAAAACGGATTATGAAAATTTGAATTCCAATTTATAATCTTGTTTGAAAAAAGGCACAAAACAGTGATATAAATGAAGTAGAAATCAGGGATTCACCTCTCCAACAGACGTGGACAACATCTCTACAATCTTCTCGTGCGCCGTGGCTACGACGCTGGCCCCATTGATCTCGATGATGCGGTGACCCACCCGCACTCCTCCCCTCTCGGCGATACCTCCTCGCATTAAACTGCATATCTAAATGAGAGAAAGCAGCTTGGGTTACAAGGATAACTGTAAAAATAGAAATACAATTCGAGATTATATTACAATGGGCATGTTTATCGCCAGGAATATCGTAGGGAAAGGAAGCACTTATCAGTAGCTAAGTGACAAACCATCAATAGTGGAACAGGTTTAATTTCAAGGCGCTTTCAAGCAAATCGCTGATTTTTATCCCCTTTCCTTATTTTCTTTTGCTACTTTACTTTTTTTTTCCTTCTTCCCCTTTCATTGTTTTCCCAGGGGGTGGGGGGTGGGGGAAGGGAGTGGGGAGTGCCAACCCTTCCTCCCCCTTTCAATGTTTTCCCAGGGGTGGGGGAAGGGAGTGGGGAGTGCCAACCCTTCCTCCCCCTTTCATTGTTTTCCCAGGGGTGGGGGAAGGGAGTGGGGAGTGCCAACCCTTACTGCCCCTTTCATTGTTTTCCTGGGGTGGGGGAAGGGGGGAAGGGAGTGGGGAGTGCCAACCCTTACTGCCCCTTTCATTGTTTTCCTGGGGGTGGGGGTGGGGGAAGGGGGGAAGGGAGTGGGGAGTGCCAACCCTTACTGCCCCTTTCATTGTTTTCCTGGGGGTGGGGGTGGGGGAAGGGGGGAAGGGAGTGGGGAGTGCCAACCCTTACTGCCCCTTTCATTGTTTTCCTGGGGTGGGGGAAGGGGGGAAGGGAGTGGGGAGTGCCAGCCCTTACACCCCCCACACGACAGCTGTGATGAGGAGGCTGCGATGGGAGGGGACAAAGGGGCATTTTCTGGCAGTAGATGAAGTAGTCAAGACCATTTACAAGACCAACGAAGACCCCTAGTCCCAGTTCAAGTCACAGGCTCATCGAATGATCTGTAACAATAGTATTTCTATGTCAGTGTTCACATTCTGTTACTTGCCAGGGGTTGAAGCAGTGTTAACGGTGTATGAAGACGTAACACTAAGACTATTGTAGTTCTGCTCTGGCATGTCACATGAGTTGCATACAGCAAAGCCAGCTTAACCAATTTAAAAAAGCCACTGTAATCAATGAGTGAGATTACTTGATAGGTCCCTATAATTAATAATAATTTATTCATTTATAAAGCACAAATTTCATATAGTATGTTCAAATGGGCTGTACAATGAAGACATTAAGCGTGGAATAATGAATACATTTAAACATGGTTGAGCCGATGGCATACAAGGGCACCTCAGGCAGCCGCCAAACGACCCACATTCACCCACATCAGTAAAGAGGACACAATAAGAAGCAGTTACAGTTTTAGAGGTGGGAGGAAAACCCCAGAGGAACAGTCTGGGTAAAACCCACAGAGTCAGGTAGGGACTGAAAACTCAATCCGCTTATGGACCGGGACGGGAATCGAACCTGGGACCACAGAGGTCGAAGGCGAGGAAAGAACTACCTTGCCAACCCGACTCCTGATTGTCCTCGACAGCACTTGATGTGTCCCAAGTGTCCTCAAAACCACTTCACAATGGGTCTTTGCACTCCATCATAATTAGGCCTGTGCCGGGTACCCACCCGTCGATTTCAAAACCCGGTTCCATTTTTCCGGGCCGGGTACCCGTAAAAAAGTAAATAAATTAGGAACAAATATTCATGCATAAAATATCTGTGAAATTTCTTACTGAAGGACAGACTTCATGAAAAACCACCGTGCCGATGAAAACCCGGTCCCGCGGTCATACATGAAACTTGAATTCGGAGATCGACAGCTAATTTTGTTACCCACTCCGCCCATTGTACCGCAAGTCGTTTTCCTACTTCCGGATTTCCTAGTTCACGAGCGAAAAAACCACTAAAATTCACGGGCGATAGGTCACTCGCTACGTCTGATTTTAAATATTTCTTTAAATTGAATAGTCATATAAACCTTTGCATCTAATGTCTGCTTAATCAAAATGACTTTTTTTTAGAGTTTCCGTTTTTGTAATTTACCGAAAACTGCAAGCTTTTCCCCTACTCTCGGATCGCGCGGCGTTACCACGCAAAGTCGTTGTGAACTCAACTACACGGGCGCAGCAGAAATGTACGTGACGTAATGGGTTCGTCAACTGTGCGGCGCGGGGAGGGTAACGTTGATAGCTCACTGTACAGTTGAAAAGTCGAGTCAAACCTTACGCAATTTCTACCTTTTTAATTCATTGGAATTCTTATTTTTCATCAAATTTTCTCAAAATTAAAAGATTCTCTATTAGAAAAGCAACTTTTTACAATGGTTTGGGCTGAAAATGGATTTTTCGTATGGTAATTTTTATTTGTGAAGACGTTTTTGTCTCGATCCTAAACCGATCCAGAACTAGGAAAGGTGTCACCGTCACTTTCGTTGATCGATCCTGTGAGTCCAAAGATAAAAGCTTAGATTTTGAAAAAAAAAATTGACGTATATCCAAAACACAAAGTTGACTTCTGACCATATTTCAATCGAATTTGAGGATTTTTAGCTGCAGTCTTAGTGAATAATTTAACAACGTGAAGTGCTGCTATTTTTTTCACTTGGGCTTCCCTATGTGTGGTCACATGACCTTTCTTTTTACGGTCACATGGCCGCTGCAGTGTCAGCGATTGGACTGCCTGAAGGGCACTACAACTGGGCCCGCGTTGCAATCAGGTTAGTTTCAGCGTCTTGAAAGCCAGGATTACACAGTTGCAGCTACGTTGATTTATAATTATGCAACGTGCTGGTCCTCGTCAGAAAAGAAATGAACTTGGGATGACTCCTAACCCTATATAGACTTCCGATACTTTTAACGCCGTTTGAAGCATTTTGGTGGCGTTTTTTTAAATCAGAAACTTCAAAATAAGTGGATGTAATGGTGTGGGCGTTGTTCGAGTTACGGTGGTATTTTTGTACATAAAACTGTAAGCCTTTTAACCCGTGACGTACATAGCACTGATCTGGTCCGCACGTGACACGACCAGCGCTCACCATTTGTGCACGCCACATGCGTTCCGCGTGTACGTGGTCAAGCAGCATCCGGGACATTTCCTTTGAGCGTTTGCAGGTGCGTGTATCATGTAGGTGGTTTGCAGCTCTGTTCTCTTTTCTAACGTTCCCCGTGAAGATTTGTTTTTCTGTTTCATACATCCACAAAAAATTTGCAAACTGAAGGTAACAATTTCGTTTGATAAAAAGGTACGAGAGATTAACTCCGACGTTTAGAACAATGTTCTGCTTGCTTCCTATGTACCAAAAAGAACCGTGTTTCGGGTGCATGATCCACCGGTTCGCGCGCAATGCCATTTGTTATTAGGCGATCTCTTTTCCGGGTACCCGGGTACCCGATGTTAACAAAAAACGGGTACCCGGTTCTAAAAATACCCGCAAATGCACACTCCTAATCATAATTCTAACAATGTCCACTATCTTTTTGGATACCAGATGTGTCTGAATTGGGTAGCTATGGCTGGGTACAAGACTTCGGACAAATGGAAGATTTCCACCACGGTGCTTGACCCACGATTTGCACACAGACTTACGATGCCATTCTGCACGCTGAATCCCAGCTGGTACTTGGTGTCTGGTCTCTTGATGAGAACTTGGGTTACTGGTGGACAGGAGACAATGTTGAACTTGGCCAGGCTCTGGCTCTTCAAAGACTGCAGCAGGTGGCAAAAGACAGGACAAACCAGAATTAGACATGCAACAATGGGAATATGAAGACATGTTCAATCCTTGAGTGAGTGCCCTAAAAGCTGGAGTGAAGTCTGAACCTGACTGGTGACTAGAAAAATTCGACAAATTCGACGAGGCAATTGGTAACAACTGTAGCCCCCAGAAGCAAACTTGGGGTCCTACAGATGAAATATGATGCAACTACCCCCTCTAGAGGTGAAGAATGCCACATTTATTACTCGTGGATGTTTCACCGGCAAACTGCTCCACAATGGTGTATCCTTGGTATATGAATCACATTGCATGCTCTACGTGTACAGTTTTTATAACTTCAGCTCAACCAAGACTACAGCCATGTGTTACAGGCATGAGAGCACCTCTAGACACAGGTACCGGGTATGCAACTGGTAAGCACCGCTGTTTTCTGGTCCTAATGTGAGCCCCTCCCCCAAATATTGATGTACTTCTTTCATCACCATGCCATCCATGTACTTAAACACTTGCATTCTGTCACATGTAACTCCACTAACGCTGCCTTGGTTTTTCTGCCTAATTTTTGTGACTTCATCTAATATTTCCATTTATTTGGGGACTGGGGAAAAAACTACAATAATTGCTAGCAGGAGAAATAGAAAGTCACTGGCTGCACAAGACTTCGTGTATACTACTCAGTCTGTATTGGCATGGATGGGAAGTACGTGCAGAACGCACAGGAAACCAGCTGATTTACAGCTGACCCCTCACCTTGATCATCTGTTGGCACTGTGCCAGGGGTAGGCCCACTAGGCTGGTGCCGTTGATGGACATGACCTGGTCACCTATGTTGAGCTTGCCCGAGCGAGCCGCTGCCCCAAACTGGGACATATTGGCTATGACCACGGTGGGGATGAGCGAGCCCCACCCAGACTCCACAATGACCACGCCCATGATCTCACCCCGCTCCTTCTCAATCAGGACCTAAAGTATTTGAACACAGAAATAACAAGTGTTTCTTCAGGTCTGCATTTGGGTTACGCTATAATAATTCTCACCTGCACAAGCTAGCCGGGTCCAGTGTTGCAAACACATCATGTCCTGCATCACATTGTTATGAATGGCACCTCCGAGTGAACAGTAACTTACAGGGGGCTCGTTATTCATGCAACATATTCTCAGGGGCTTTTTACACCAAACAATCAAGTTAGACTCCCCACAGCACAATGTACATTGTACTTATTGGGTACATTTCAATTACTGTGTAAGTAAAGTCTCGGCTGGATGAATTTTCAGTGCAGGTGCCCAAATCCATCTCCAGGGCGTGCGTGCCTGGACTACTAAATGTGTCCACACAGGAGTATTCAGTTGCCTTCGGACATGTATCAGATGACATATCCTCAAAGCTTCTAGTTGTCTTCACTCCCCGGGAAACTCATCTATTTTTGTTTCCAGGGTATTTGGCATAATGATGGCAATTTGTCAGCCTTCGGGCACAGCTTTGGCTCTTTTAGAGGTTCAAGCTATTCTCAGAGGCTCCTTGGTAATGCCATTTTACTGAGAAATAAAAACAAACTGATTCAGGTATCCGAAGGATATAAATTCAGCTGGAAAACACATCATCTTATTGTGAATAAACTCCCGCTGTTTAAACTCGAGTCTCTAAACTGAAAGTCGAGAGCAAACATGCTGCAGTCCACAAAGCTGGTAACATTAGGAACTAAACTTCAATGCCAAGACACAGCACGTAGTCAACTTAGGAATACACGTACAACCGATGGACCTCTTTCTTTTGACATCAGAGTGTTATTTTTTTGCCAACAACAGGCTGGTGTTCAACCATTGGCTGGCTGTCAATACACTTCAGCCCAAGTATAATCCACCAAGTGTTAATAGGAAGGCATGGCCCTTTCCAAATGCACAATTTGTGGCCCAAACCGAGGGTGAAATTTCTACAAAAGGTGGCCACCCATACAGACAGTGCAATATTAGACAGATCTACATTTCCTACGCAGTTCCTTTACCACTGAGTTGATGAGATCAATGTCTCAGTATGTATATGGAAACATGGATGCACAACACAGACACTGACATTCAATCCAGCATTTACATGTACACTGTTCTTGGGGGGAAAAAAAAGCAAAAAAAAAAAAAAAAATAAAATAAAATAAAAAAGCATGTCTTTTATTTTTTTAGACAGGACATGTCAATCTGAGAGTACACCTTACCTCCTTCTCGCACTCCTTGTTGGAGAAGAGCATGAGGTCATCGCCATATATCTCCTGGGAGTTGAGCACATCATGGTAGTCCAGCTCATTGACATGATGGTCCTCGATGCCGTTGGCCTTCAGGAACTCCAGATAGGCCATGGCAAAGGCCTGGCCAATGGTCTGGGCAATCAGCTGAGCCTGGATGGAGTGGGGACGGAGGGAAGGGGGATAGAGGGAGACAAAGGTATGGTACCATTCAGAATCAGATATCCAGGACAGAGATTGTCAGCCAATTGCAGACAGGCCACCGGTGACGATTACGAGTGAGGGGAGAACACTGCATCGCTGATGCCTAAATCCAGAGTTGCCTTCCACTTGTCTCTTCAAATGGAGGATATCAACTGCTACTCTGGTAGGATTCAAAAATCGGAAACTCTTGCTTCTAGAGCAGCCAGCTTGGTGAAAGGGAAACTCCTGACCTAATCACGGATTACTCAAGCGAAGTACATGCATGCCTCTTGTTGGCAGACTGCTATCCTTGAACAAAATTAACTGCTGTGCTGTACTTGTGCCAGGCAACGACCTTCCTCCAACAGTCTTTTTAAAAAAAAGGCCAGCGATTCATTTTAGTTTTCCTCCAAGAAAATCCCACTCCCAACACAATTACCACTGCTGGTTTGCAAATATTTTCTTTGTTGTGTTTTTTTCCCCCACGACAGTCGTGGTTGAAATCGATGGTCTACGCCATCCATTAGCAGGGAATTGTCTAGACAAAGAGGTTGGTTGTGGCAGACCAGCCATCAGAGTGTACACTGCCAACTGTGTGTGTGTGCCTATGCTGCGAGGGGAAATGGGCATTTAAGAAACCGGCCACTTTTCTCAATCAGAATTTCCTGCTTTCTGCTTAGGTTACAATGTGCATCCTGTGCATGGATAGTACCAGGGTTATTAGGCGTGTGATCAAGCTTTCACAGTTCATGTCACTTTCATTTTTTACTTTGCTTTTTTTTGGCAGGCCTCCATATATTTCCGCTATTTATACTGCGCACTGGGGTGTTATTTAGATTTCCTTGTATTGTGCCTGGAGCACTGTTAAAAACATTACTACGCACCGCTTCCAAACTCTTGTTTGTATGTCTTTTCAATAGACTGTATTGTGTGGTTTTACATGCTATTGTACAGAACCATTCTTAGCATTTCACACCAAAGTCAAATACCTAAATCAAGAGGAACTCACATACGGCTGTCAAACAGACCCAGATTTGTTACAGTTTTTGGTTGAACAATCTTCATGAGGAAAGTTGCAAATGAAAAAAGAACTTGGAATTTTATGAAAGGACTGAAAGCAGAACCTTTTCAATAAAAATGTCTACTATAATTTTCGGAATATAAGCCACCTGGTGTATAAACCGCAGCACGCAAAATTGGCAAATCAAGATTTAAAGTCGGCGTATAAGCTGCATCAGCGTGTAAGCCGCACCACAGTGCTGACAATAGAGCCACAAAGTTCATTGAGCTGTGTGCTGAAGTGCCAATACAGCATGAACAGTCCTAAAAAATGCAGGCAAAAGGCGAATGAATGTCACCATAAAAAGTGAGTTTTAAGTCCTCAAATTTAATACTTTTGTGGGCTGGATGGTGGTCCTGCACAGGCCATGCATCAGTTCTTGCCCTTTGTCCAGTAGTCGAAAGATCATTTTATCTCGTAGGCCAGCTATTTCTTGCCAAAAGAATAGGCTTTTATATAAAAAAAAATACCTCTGTAACTGTCCACTGCAATACATCTGGTTATCTCAAGGTTTCTGTGATGCCAAATCGCTTCAGATATGAAAAATTTGCCGCAACCCCTTGTACGAATCATCGTATGGAACCGCATGTGTTGAATGCATGCTGCACGTGGCATGTCACACACACGCATTGCATGCACTACCGCGATTGTTCAAACCCTGTTTTCAGGCTAGCCTGACTGCTACCACAGACCCATTCATGGACAATCCAATCGCTGACTCTTTCTGATAACCACATGATGACAGAAAGTGTTGTCATCGGTAAACCCACGTGGAAAAACCCTGGCATATCACGCTGAATACGATCAGCGAAAAGATGACAGTTCTATCACATGAAGGTACACTATTGAAGTGGTTGAATTTTGTATAATAGTAGAAAGAAATCTTTAGGTTAATAAAACAATAAAAAAAAAACGTGATTAAAATCACACAAGGTAAAAGTTCATTCAGGAAAGACGACCGGATGACTCAAGTCAACACAGGACTGTGTAGAGAAAACGGAACTCGAAAAACTCAAAGATGTCTAGAGACACGTCAGTTGTGATACGGCACTGAGAAAAGAAGGACAAACATGGTGGCGTGACTGCAGCGCATAGTGGCAGGTCAAGGGGCACCTTGGACGATTAAGTCTTTTCAGCGAATGGCTATACGCGCATGGGAAATTTGGATATGTAGCGACTGCTTGGGTAGGTAGAACACCATAGACTTTAAGATTACGTACATATTTCATGGATGTGTTTTGTGACTCCGTGACTCAGGGAATTCTGTTAACTCGAAATCTGGACAAGTCAAATTTTTATTTATCCTCTGAGATTCAAGTTTTCAGATGTAATCGGGAACCATCAAAAACATGACTGCGCCACCTGCATGTGGTATGCGTGGCTACGGGTTCGGCTTTTGTGACTGATTTTATCCTTTAAAGTTTGCCGTGTAAGCTGCCCGGGGTATAAGCCGCAGAGACATTTTTCAGAGTGAGAATCAACATATAAGCCACGGCTTATCTTCTGAAAATGACAGTACTTTGATCTGTCTCAATAGCTGCATGGGCTGTACTGTACAAAGCTGAAATAATATTTCTTTCATGATAGAACTGCATGGCCAAAAGAAAGGAAACCAGCGTCAGTATAATACAATTCTTGGCAAGCCCACACAAGCCAAAATTACTGCAATGCAATCCTACTCAGGTGGACAACATCACTCTCAAGATGACACACTATCACTTTCCAGTTTCTGGGCCAATATTCTCTCTGTTGACAACTTGGGCGCATCTCTGTTGTGACAGCATGTTGCAGGACATTCGTGTTTACACTCTAACACAACAGGTCCAGTGGGGGAAAAAAAAAGGAAACTGGTTAAAGGAGAAAATTCTTGCAGCCCTTGATGGAGACACTGGCCACAGGCTGTGTTTGAACAGGTGTTTGTTTCAAATGAAGCCGCCAAGAGAATGCTTGGAGGAGACCAAATTGAAATAGCAGCTGCCTTGTAGCCAACAGACACTAAAAGTAGTTCATCCAAACACTGGGGAAACAACTACACGACTCATTTCCGCTGTTTTTATCTCTCTTTTCTGTTAAGGTAAAAAACTGAGTATCATGTGAATCATCTAATCCACTTCCCTTCTCATTCCCAAAATAAAAGTATTTTCAATTGTCCAGAGTCTTATAATTTTTATTGTTTTTTCTCTACTGCTAAGTTGATTTCTTATCTACTGTCAGTGTTTCTCATGTGGCATTTTCAATAAGCTGATCAGTACTTGATGACAGAAAGTACTCAATCACAATACTGCGGGGAGCTATCAACAGGTCCTATCAAAAAGAAAATGAGAGGAACGCAAGATCTGGACACAAGCAATCAGTGGACTAAATATAGAAAAGCATTTAGGAAAAGGGAGCCTCTAACTCTAGAGCAAGCTCAGATGCTGATTTGTTTTATGCCAAGCTTTACGGTGACCAAAAATGTATGCACATTAGGGCAGAAATGTTGCACCACATGCATTTCTAATGGCAATTTTTTCAGAGACGTTCCAATGCTCTCTCGTGTATGGATACTTCGAGTGTCGCGCCTACATGTACTTCTTAATGCAACGTTTCCGTCTGATGTTAGCATGTTGCTTCCCATGCTTTTGACTAGTGGTCTAGTGAAATGAATGAGTAAACTTTGCACCTGAACTTGCCGTGGGATGTATGTTTTAAGACGTCAGGTAGGAGCTCTACTCACGTCCTCAGTCTCAAAGACATGGCAGATGATCTTGCGGGGCTGTCGTCTGCCCTCCGAGTCCACCATCATGCCGCTGTCCTCCATGGCTTCGTCCAGCGTCCTGGTCACTCGCCGTCTGGCCATGATGACCACAATGTTGCCGATGTCCGCGATGTAGGAGATCGTCTTCAGGGGGTGGTCCATCATCGTCTCCTGTCCAATGAACAAAAGATTCCCAAAATTACCCCTATTTGTGGAGGCACAGACAAACAACTGATGATTCATATCTGGGCCTGATGCCAAAGAGAAGCTAAACACAAAAACGGGCCCAACACTGAAACCATTTGAAGAATTTATTTTCAAAATATGATAAGTGCCATGTTGGTACCTTTCACAACCCCATCCTCTCCTGGCTGCCTCAAGACTGTTTCAATGGGTTTCATGAAGATAAACACAACTTAATAAACCAATACAGAGAAAAAACTAAGTATTAAAAGGCAAACTTGGTGCAGCCCTGTTATTTTTAGTATTTCATAATAAGCAAAAAATTTAACCTGCTGTTTAGTGGAAAAACTCATCTGCTTTAGGTTACCAGCCAAAAACGTCAAGTGATTTGCATTGCTCATGGCTGATATTGAAATTTTGTTTGTTTTTTCATTTCTTTGCTGAATCTGAGTTGCGGATAAAAAGATATCTTGTGTGACATTTCCAGTTGCAAATGCACACAAAAAACTCCCTGAATGTACATACCAGCTACTATCGGCTCTTTCCACATTAACTAAGTTTGTTTCCACATTTACTATAAGTTGGGTGAGATCTTGTGATACAAAGCAATATGGGGCTCAAAGAACAGAAAAGAGGGTGGGATACTGCAACAAATACCATTTTTCCCTTATCACTCCACAGTCTCAATATGTTTTCAAGATGGAAGCAAAAATGGAAAGACTAATAGGCAGGCACTGTTGCCATGACCAAACATGAAAAACTATGGATGGGGCACACTGTATACATGTATGTCCAATTTCCTACTGAATGGGCCTGAAAACCATTACTGCTGCGCCATTTACCTGTGCTGATGTGAGATAAACACACGACTCAATGAGGGTGCAAAGTGGATGATTACCAACTTCAGCATCAGTGGGTGCCGTATGTGAACAGTAAACAGCGGGTGAGGAACACTTTGACAGCTCTTCTACCCAATTGGTCACCCTCTCTACAATTTATGTACGTCTGTGGGCACAATCTGCCCACAGTCCTTCAATACTGGGATTCTCTCATTTTTTTTTTTTGGTTGTTGCTGTGTGGAAGATTCAGGCGGTTCTGAGGTTCAGTTATGATAAACCGGCAATAACACAAGGTGGCTGAAAGGGTGTGATAAATGTTACTGGACTGCCCCGCCCCCTCCCACCCCACAGAATGAGCCTCGAGCAGATATTCTTTTCAAGTGTTTGTCTTCATAAGCAACAGAGAGAAATTTCTCAGCTCTTTGTGTCACTCAGAGTGGCATGCTAATAAATGCAGATGGCACGTGGGAGAAAACATCGACATTTCCTATTGATTTCCATTCAGAAAGTTTTCTTTGCTGCTTCTGGCGATTTGTGGCTCATTTGGTACGGTTGGGCCACAACCGGAGGGTGCTTGCTTTAACGGTTCACAGCTAAGGTATGAGACAGGCTTAAGTTGCATTAATCCTGACAAACTGCAGCACTACTGTGGAGACACCAAATGGCACATTCTCTGTTTAATTTGCAAGGAATAGAGTGTCTTGTGTAAAGTAGCAGTGACTAGAGTCTGTCTTCTTTTATAACACCTCACCCACAGATGCAGCATCTTGTTGGCAACGAGCTGGTCACAAGTCATTTGCTCGTTTTCTACCTTATTGTGCACGGCCAAGAGTACAATATCTGAAGCAACAAAAGTACCCTAGCAACCAAAGTGCCATACATGTAACAAGTGGTGCTGTATGCAAATGGTTGTAGGCATTGAGGGCATTCTCAAGCGCTAGTAATACTGAGCTGTGCTCAACCATTTCATGCAGAGCCACTGTGGAAAAATGCTATTGAAATCTCAACACGTTCCATATTCAAATACAAGCACATTTTTAGTTGTATTTAGGTTAAATGAATCAGTTATTGCTTAAATTGAGCAGAATCTGTGGGAGAGGTGTTAGAAAACACATACTGACTGCTTTAACTCACTGGGCATTAGCATCAGCTTCCCTTGGTGATCCCTGGATCATGCTACTTTCCCTCAGCTTGGCCTCGGGAAAAATAAGACTGCTCTATGGATCACCTCAGAAGGCTATTTATACAACACCACTCAAAATAGTCAATAGCTGTATACCATCCTCCAAATTTCTCTGTTACATTGTACATCCTGGTGGATTTCAAGGAATCCGGGAGGCAAGGGTGAAACCATCCTCGACTTTTTTTTTTCCTGGAAGATTGTCTTTCACCATTTCAGTGAACTTGGACATTTTACAAGAGTGAACTTGGACCCGACCTGTGTGTCTGCATTGAGGACTTTGATCTTCTCGTTGGAGATAGACAGGTCCACCTCTGTGCTGGGCTGCTCCTCACCTTCTGGGGCCTGGAAACATGACCACACACAAAAAAAAGTTGGCTCAGATCAAATAAATAGCACAAAATAAATACAGCACCACACTGTCAAGTTGCCTCCTGCAGTGCTCTGAGGAAAGTGAATTCCTCAAGGTGATAATTCCTCATCCAGCCTGATAACCGTCAAGATGCATTAGGTAAATCATATCGATCTGAAGAAAACCTCTTGATTGGAAAAAGAATTGGTACTGCCATGCACAATGCAACTTACGCATTACGATGAATACGGTACTTAATCCAGTAAAACCTTGAGGACAGTGAGTTGTATTCCTTGACTGTTTAACTAGGACCCTTGTCAGTAAGGTGATGACTTAGCATGTAGGGTTGGTGTGGAGTCAGGACTTAGCATGTAGGGTTGGTGTGGAGTCAGGACAGACTGAAACTAATGCCTAACTTACTGATCAACAAAGACATTGAATTCGGCGATGATTTGGCACTGTGAGATACATGTCAGGTCAGGTGTTCAACAGTATAGCTACTCACATCACTTTTATCTGTTTGTTTCATAGGAATCACTTTTGGGTATGCTGGTGGGTAAAAATTTTAAAAAAGACAAGGACCCTACACGTAGTGAGGTGACTGAACAACACTTGGGTGAAGTAATGTGTGGTCAATACAGAGGCTGCTTATATTTTATATTCCATATACATGTACATGCATACAGGGCGTTAATAATGCCATCCTAACTGTCAGGTGTACTGAACTTTGAGTGCACATGTTAAATGTCCAATATAAAGAGAACCATTATTTTCCATGAAATAGTTATTTACCGTAAGTCCACATGAAAATTAACAAAATGTGCATTATATGAATGCCCCCCCTAAAAAACTGTACAATTACAATCAGTTTGTGCGAGCATGTTTGAAAAGTGCTGAATCACAAGAAGAAGGTGACTGATTTCCTATCAAGGCAAGACGACATCAAGCTACCTGAAACCAGCTAAAAATAAACTAAAAACAATCTGAACATGAGAGCATAAGCCAAAAAAAAAAAGAGAGGACAAAAAAAGTAACATATGTCATCAATAATCATGAAAATGCTTTCTTTGTCAAATTAAACATCTGAACATATGGCTTCTACTCTAGTAGACACTAGCGTGGGCAGTGTGGGCGAATGTTCGGTCAACTTATTACATCAAAATGAACATGATTTTGGATTGTGTGTAAATAATTTGAGATAAAAGTGATAAATAAGGTGGTGGTGGACTGGTGGTGAAAAGGTGGTGGTGGTGACGGTAGTGAATGTGGCAGTAGTGGTGGTAATGGTGACTACATCAGCCATAGTTAGGGGAGAGTGGTTGGGATGAAAGATGTGCTTCACCACAGGAAGGGGTATCCAATGTCTATCATGTTAGTATCAAAAAGATACAAAAAGATATCAAAATGTTTAGTAGGGCGACACATGAGAGTCATGCCTGACGTTTGCTTTCCCCGCTCAGCCTCAGCTGTTTCAATGCTGTTTGGGGCGAGGGATTACTTGGAGGGGAAAAACGTTTTGAGTAGCTTAATTTCACAGCAAACCTTTACACACCAACCAGCCAAAGCAACATACATTTTACTAATTTTAAGGTTTTGCTGTTATATTTGGTTTGCTAGTTGCCTTTTCTTGATAGTCTGAAATGTTACATCAGCCTCTGATAAATTACACATGCAGCACAGGCAATGATGGAATATATACATGTACTTTGTCTGCAAAAGCTAAGAATGCTCTAGGTTGACTGTGGCCAAGTGTGGTAGTCACAACGCTCACTTGTTTCTAAAATGCACACCAGAAACAGAACAAACATCTCATTATTGGCAAGCCGTTTACAACCTGAGGCCAATCCAGTTTTCAAATTTCCTAGAAAACGACCAAAAGTGCATCAAAGGACATCCGCCCCATTACTTTTTCAGAGTACTGTATACATGTATCAGTTTTCCAATGTTAAATGATCGCCTTTCCTGCATCTGACTTTTGATTCTCAATTTTCCCTCTGATCTGTTCAACTCTCCATGTAGTTTCTGCAAAAAAAAAAAAAATCCTTCCATTTTGCATGGAAATGAAATGAACCCTGCAAAACAGCAAATTTCCAGCTTCTGTTTATCTAAAGTTTCTGATAGCTACATTATTTATGTCTGTTGCCACAACTTTCCCCTGATTGTGTTTCAGGTAGACAGACTAATGAACGGAAGATGACTGGGCTAGTCCAGATGAATGCGTTCTATGAGTCCTGATTAGTAATGTGCTACAGGCAAAACACAATATTACCACAGCAATTTGCCAGCACAGCGTCAGGCAGGCATGCACTGTCGTTATGACTCAGTACATTTGGGATGCCATTAACCACAGCCAGCAACGGCTGAGAAACACTTCAGCTTTTGGGGGGCCATCATGCACATGCACAAACACATATGGGCAATTATGCTGCGTCCACAAATGCCAAATGCATCATGAATTTTTTTTTCCATCTTCATTCTCAAGATTTCCCTGGTGCCCTCTTCAGTAATTGTCACCGCTGAGCAGTGGAGGGCCCATGAGGGAAGCCGGTTCGAGAAAACAGAAATGGAATTAATCTAAACGTGGTACTAAAAACATCTGGATGAATCGTGACAGCGATCAGTGTGTTTATGTGGGAGACAGTAATGCAAAGTGACGATTAATATAAAAAAATAACGCTTGTTATTTGAACAATTGAATACAATAGTTTTGAATTTTTGACAAACACAGATGAAAAGTCATTCCTGCCCTTCGACTTAAGAAAGAAGCGATATGAAGATCTACAAACAAAAACATTTTCAATTCTGGGTTAAAATAAGTATCTGGTGGTGCCCAAATTGCACTGTTCTTAAAGTGATCATATAAATCACTGGGAAAAAACCCCATTATGTTCATTACATTTACGGTTTGTTTTTACCGCCATTTTGACAGTAATCTCAAGTTTTCTCTCACACTAGATGGAATTATTTCAGAAATTAGAGAAGCTACATGATCAGCCCTAAAAACTGAAATTTGGGAGAATTCATAATTTCTGGATAATGAAGAGACTGATTATTCCCCTTTTGTAATCCTGTTGCTTTAGAACCTTGAGATGCGCCCTCTTTGACAGATCTTTGTAATTGTACACTGCATTACAGCCATGTCTTTTTTATGCACGGTAACTCTCTTCCATTTCTTTCGGTTGAAAGCAAAATTGCAACATGATATGACAACATGCTGGAGCGTATCACTGGACACGAGTCAAAGTGTGACAAACAAATGCATGAATTGTTTCAAATCTTCATCTTTTTCTCCCCAGGCCATTCTGTTTTACTGCATGCATCTCGGGCAAGGCTGTTCATGTAAAATCTTCCTTGCAAAAAATGAACGAAAGAAACTGTTCCAAATGCCTTGATGCAAACACTGTGCAAAGAGATCAATTGGGCTCACTATTGCCGTTTTCACCACAAACTCGGTATCAGCCCCTTCTTCTTGGGGTGTCAGGATTTGATGAAATAACTACAATTATTCACACAAAAAAAGGAACAAACACACAGAAAACATCACTTTAACGTATCAAGCATGCACAGCTATATATGGTATTGGCATATCAACTCCCTACTGTGTGGCTGTGGCTATGGCTTTGACTCTTAGCAACAGTTATTATCAATAGCCACAGCCACTAGCAAAATGAGCCATCACTTGCAAGTGATCAGTGTACATGTACATTCAGCATGAGCCAGTTGGGTATTTCAACAAAGCACAGTCATTTGGCAACAAGCAGGCGCACAAATCTACACAGGGTTGCGCTGAGAGGACAGGCCTTGGACAAACCTGGCTGGCGCTGTTGGAATACCGAACTGGTTCACAGCCACCAGCAATGGAGGAAGTTCTGGCCAGTTACATGTACTGTATACCGTGCACTTTTATAAGTTCTGAACCTTTGTGGATGTCTCAACCACGGCTACAACGCTGCATCTGCTGTAATCAGGGGCTGTATGAGGGTACAATGAGCAGGGGGCCAGTATTCATTCACATGCATAGAATGAATGAACATGTAAACATCTACACATACACAAACGTACTGGTACATTGATAATAGTGGGAAAAATGATCTGCTCAGTTGGTGACATAAATTGTCACATGTTCAAGCGGCATGGTATGATGCACAACTGACCAACATAGCAAACATTAAACTCCATTCAAAACCTATGGTATGCATGTACGTGCAATGGACAGAGTGAAATGTGCCTATCAGGAAAAGAAGAAATGAAGGAAAAAACAAACTGGTTCTGAGCAATTCAAAACCTCCAGAGACTGATATGGGGATCCACCTTAGAGTCATCGAGAACATAGTAGAGAAATATCAGCACACTAAACAAAGGAAGAGCTACAATATAAATGCCATTTTGAAATTGTTGTCGGAGGAGTATTACTTTGAAAACGAGTACAGCAACCCAAAAAGCAGACTTGAAACAAAAAGTCACTGAAACAAAAGAGAGCACATTGACAGCACAGGATGTGTGGGAATTTTCAGAGTATTCTAAAAGTAGAAAGGAAAACCACAAGTGAAGTGTCACCATCACCACCACCATCACAATCACAAACCATCAAGAAAGAAAAAAAAAGAAAAGAATTGCAGCTTTTTTTAGACTATACACCAAAACATCCAGAGAGCTCGGAAAACGCCACCTTATTCCATCTTCTCCGAATACGCGTCTATTTAGCATGGGGAGGTAGGGATGTAAGAAAAGAAGACATCACATCAGTTTCTTCACAGACAAATATAAGAAACATTAAATTTTGTTAACAGCTTTGATAGAGTTGAACGTTCGTACAATCCAACACTGACAGCACAGTTCCCGCCACCGCGTGCGAGTCTGAAGAGAATATAAGAATTGTTATGGCAGTGAAATAAAATTAGCATCATTATCAACAGAGACCAAACTTGTAAGAGTCAATTCAACATCTACCACAACTAAAATGTTAAGGCTGCGAAGGGAACTTCAGAAGTTTTCCATTGTGAACATGACCAGAACTTTGATTTTGAAACATGTATGATGCATCCTCAATGGAATGGCACAGTGGTTCCCAGAACTTTAAATTCTCAGGAGTCTACATATGGCAGAAACAAATACACTGTGGGCTGAGATGGTTGTACCAGTGTGCAAAACACAAGAGAAAAATTCACGGAGGGGCCAGTGTTGTCACTGAATTTGGTAACCCGAGTCGAGTCTTTTTAACATTGTGACTCGAGTTGAGTCATTAAGGCGAAGAAATCGAGTCCAGTTACTTTGTGTAGTTTAGTCAAGTACCGAGCTAGAATCAATTTGAGTGACAAATTTTTGTACAATTTTCATTTCGACATACTGAAAATAAATTAAGATGACAGGTATCTAGCAAACTAAAATTTTCCTTTTAATTTTTTGAGACTTTAGTCTTATAAGCTTGTACTTGAGTTGAGTCTCCATGAAAGATTCGAGTAAAGTCATTTGGTCGCAGACACTCAAGTCGAGTCACTTACCCGTTGGGACTCGAGTCGGGTCACCAAAAATCGAGTCAGGACTCGAGTCGAGTCATTGACTTGTGTCATTACAACTCTGAGAAAAGCACTCTGGGAGCAAATTCATTGATCTTCTAAGCGTAACAATATTTAGAGAAAATTCTCGTTACACAAGCCATATGATGTGAATACATGTGACTCATCCGACAAAACTTTATGCTCATCACCACTTTGGACTAGTAACCTGTGTTCTTAGGTCAACATTTTTCTCTGCAGTTAGATACCTCCATGACACTGGCCCCTCTCCACAATGCAGGATGCATATGATGTGGTACATGTCACTGAATGAAATATCTATGTGTAACAATGACAGCCCCACTGAAGGTCCATGATCTGCAAATGTTTTCGCTCCAACCTTGAATATGCACCTTTGCACTTCTATTAACCTTATTTTCAAACTTTGTATTGCAATTTTGATAGGTATTTCGGTGAGTTTTTGGCTTTATGCTTACACAAATTTCCATACTTGTGAGCAAAATGGCAATGTTATTCCACAGCAAATGTACTGCAATGATTTATGCCCAGAAACTGCTGAATTTTTTTGAAATCTTGCAGTCTGAAATTTCCTTTTTTTTTGGATAATTCATTGTTGTGACAGGGAGCCAATGAGCAACATTTTCTCAGAAATGTTTTCAGTGAGTAGATTTGGGTTCACAGTCTAAACAGAAAACCTACAAATTGAACAGTGTCTTCCTTGGATGACATCACATCAACAGCGCCCTCAGTTGTCCAGAAGAGCATGGACAATTTGAAATGTTTTAAACAATGCACTTTTTCTTTACGCTTGATCAGTCAAGGATATCAAATAGATGTGCAAACACATTAGGAAAAAAATCATCACATGGACCCTTTAATTTCTCGGAATCAGGAAATATTTCAAATAAAAAGCACGCCCGTCCCTGTAATTCAATACTAAGAAGACAGTATTTTTGTAACATTGGCGACAGAATGTTTATCAAGGCAATCCATGCTTGCAGAACCTTCGTAGCTCAAAAAGTGAAGAGTTTATACACTGCAGATATATTAACTCATAAATCGTCAGTGCCAGCTTGGTTATTCAAGCAGGGCCTCCTCAAATTCCAACCTTGGTAAACTGGGTAATTGACACAACTAGGTTACCATGTTCAGGACACATTTCTATTCACTTTTTCACAAGATGAATTTGACATAAGACAGGAGATGTTAGAGTTTATTTCAAGGACACCAGAAGATACTTCTTGAGACCCACCAATGAAAAACAGAAATGGACGATAAAAACCTTGAGAAAATCCCTACAATAAACACATGTACAGAGAACCAAAGGGAGAAAGACAGAAAAGGTGTCGAGGGGAAACTGAATACTGTTTGCAATAGTTTAAAATGGAGAAAAGTTATGTTAATTTATGATCACAACCTGAGAGAAAGAGAGAAGAAAGTACAAACGTGAAACAGCTGTGGAGATGAGTTGATCTACACATTAATGATTAACATATGCTTGTCCCATCCAATTCTTGACCTGCATGTTCGCGCACATGTACGTATGACTTGATGGAGAGAGCTGAGCACGTGGATATGGGTATAAGGAGCTGTTACTAAAGGAGAGGGGGAATAGGGTTCAGAACATTGCATGCCTTGCTGTAATGACTCAATCTGGTACCATCAATCATGCCTATTGACGGAACGCTTGGCTTCTGCCTGGCAGTACATGCCTGCGCACTTAGTGGCTCGCCGCGATAAATATTTGCTCTTCTGGGTCCAAATAATCTAGTGGAGCATTTCTGGTGGACTCATTCTCCTTGATTAAACAGGGTAAAGGTAAAAAAAACACACACATACACACACAAATAAAACCACAAAGAAGCTACACTCACAGTAGAGACACCAAAACATTTACATTAGTACATAAGTACTTAAGTACATCAAAACAACTGAAAAAAAAACCAAACAAACAGAAACAAGTACCCACCATGTCTGTCTTCCCTTTTCTCATTACCCAAGGCCAATCAGCTAACTACTCCTAATTTGCTGTGTTCAAACTCTCAGGAGCCAAAAACACTCTGTTCCAATGGGGTAAACTTCTTTAACCCTCCTATGCAAAGACACAATCTTGACATAGTTGTCCTATCAGTCAAATTTCCCATATGTGTCTGTGTACTAGGGAAAATCAAGTGGAAGGAATTTTTGACTGTTTTTGACGGTTTCAGCAAAAGGAGGGTTTTAAGGAGTGCGGTCTTGTCTCAGGCAAAAGTTCCCACAGTGGTCACAATGAGAACTCTACGTAGCTGTTCCCAATAAAACACACTCTGGAAAAGATCAGCACTGCCAACAGGGAGATCCTTCCAAGCTGTACCCACTGTGCAGGTGCACATATGCACTTCTCCGATGCTCCACTGCATATTCCAAATGCGCATACCAAGGCAAATAAGTGTACATGCGCGTCAGATTTCTGTCAAACCTTTCAGTGTTGCTATCACTGCTGTGATTGGTCAAGATACCATAGGAGAGTGCTCCATGGATCAGTCTTTTGGGAAACCAGATGTTTTAAAGTTACTCTTACTGGGAACATGTTAAACAGCTTTCCTGGAACCAACAGGCAACAGGTGGCATTCCCACCTGAATGTTCCTAACAAACCCAAGCCTATCTACGTACATGTATGTCAGAGTAGCTGAAAGCTCATCTCTCAACCTGTCGGTTAGGAAGCCAGTTAGCCAACCAACGAGTCAGCCAGCCAGCAATTCAACAATGCACTGACTATATATGGCTTGCTGGATATGAATGGTCTGCCTTCTGGCCAGCCAGCCGGATTACCATCTACATGTAAATTGTAGTAATAGTAAATAGTTCAGTCTGCTAGCTACCGAGCAAGCCACTCAGCCACCCAAAATAGCCAGCTAGGTATCCAGCCAGCCAGTCAACTAGTCAGTCAGTCAGTCAGTCAGCCAGCCAGCCCCCTCTCCCACCCACCAACCGTACCAACTGGTCAACTAGCAAGCTAGCCGGCAAGCCAACAAGTCAGCCAACCCACCAAACCATGTCATCTAGCCAACCAACTGGTCAACCAGAAAGCAAGCCTGCCAGCCTGCCCGCCAACCAGCCAGCCAGCTAGACAGCCCACCAACCAGCCAGCTAGCTTACCCATCCACCCGCCAACCAACCAGCTAGCCAACCACATACTACAGTTGAATATTGACCTTAATTCTGTTGACAGCCTCCTGCGCCTGTTGCATGCGGACTTTCTTGGTGGGCTGCTTGGTGGTGACCAGCTGCGTTGACCCCAGATACGCAGCTGGGTAGATGATACCTTTGGTGAGAGCTGTTTCATCATGTGGCCCACGAGCTGTCACACATAGAAAACAAAAAAGAGAAAAACGTCAGTCTAAAGGTTTACCACTTACAAAACTATTACAAGAAGAACCGCAGGAAAGCGTATGGAATACTGCAGGATTATGCGTTAGGTAACCCACCACCATATGGATGTAAAGGACAGAACAAGATGGACCTACATGTACAGAGACTATTTGAGATTGTATTAGTGCACATACACATGATTCAAAAGAAGACTGGGTGCCAGACAATGAGAACTGTGACTGGGCTACAATGAAATCTAATTAGGGTATGGAAAAACTTGAGGAATCCAAAGTCAGAATGATCAAAGAAAAAATGTGACAGAAGTACTAAACATGTGGCTTTTTAAAAGAGAAATATGCAGCACTATATGGTTGTGGAACAGCAATACTTGGCACTATTCGTGACCAGATGTAATCATGAAATCACCTCGCATAGTCCTTGGGTGATGCAGTCAGACCAGAATGTCAAGGCAAGATAATATACACATTAACATGACTCAGACAAACAAGACCGAAGCGTGATGAAAGACGTGCTAGATGCGCTTCATCCATGGAGAATTTGGGCTAATTACGGCAATTCAATCTAAGCACGCTGTGACTTGGCGAAATAGAAATGTCAATTTTCTTAAACCTCATTATATCAGTGATATTTGAAGCTTTGAAGAAACAAGACATTGCAAAGGAAGGCCCATACGTGGTTGGGGGGTCTGACAGCTGCTTTCAAATCTTGGCTTCATTTCTCTCCTGTTCTCTTTTTTGGTCCTGTCAAAGTTCAAAATTACATTGGGCTCCACTCCCTCACCCCATCCTCCAAATCCACCTTCGGTTTTAATACTCCTCTGAACGGGGAGGGTTCTTAAGTGATAGAAATTGCCAGCTTGGACGCTTTCACCTCGCTCAGAAAAGTGCTGTCCGATGAATATGACAACTACAGGTGTGTGACGGGGGATGAGGAGTCACGATTCTGAAGCGGGTTTGCCGCCTGACTGGACGGGGGAGTGAGGACTTAATCCCCTCGGCAGCATTCAACAGGAAGCCAGAATTCAATTTGTGGGAATGAAGACAGATTGAAAGGGAGAGAAAGACAGACTTTGTACGCTGTCCATGACAAGATATTGCACTCTGTCACACTGTCTTAATGCCACAGAATGCACTTTTGTGAGTGTATTATGTCATGTTCGTCCCTTTTCCCACATTCAATTCAACACTGGATCATTTTTACATGCATTTTGCATGAACTTAGGAGCATTTGTTATTAGACTCAAACAGTCCTTAATCCTTCTCATATCAATCAAGGCCTGTTACAGTTACTGGCTATATGGATTGTATGTTCATTTAAAAACAATTTTCAGAAATTTTGATACCCTTACAAAATACAAAATTACATGTACAACTTACAAAACGTCATTTGAAAGTGGTATTTACCCGCCCCAAAATGGGGGGGGGAATGAGTAAACAGGAAGCTTACAAGTAACAAAATTTGGATTCACTCTATTTGTCAAAATCAGCCACCTTTTCCCCAGCAATTTCAATTGATGTACACCCAGCACCACGTCAAAATATTCCAGTGCTGCTGGCGTACAGGGATTAATTACTTGTAAGCCGAGCATCCCTGCTGTGCTTAGGCAAATGTAAATGATTAGTCTCTAGGAACGTGTTACGCATAATGACAGCCTAGCTGGCCGCATCTTTTTTTTTAACACCTTGCTGAATGCCCGAGTGGCCGACCATGTCATGTGAGGTGAGAATTTTGTTCTTCCTTTTTTGAAAAAAGAAAAAAACCTTTTACTTGTCTGTGATTAAATGTTATGATATTTCTAGCGGCAGGGGCAAGCCAAGGTTTTTGGGCAGGCCAAGGTTTTTGCATCAGGTGATTTCTAACGCACGATGAAAATCTCTTCCCCCTTCAATGTTTACAAACCCCCCCCAATAAAAATACAAGAAAATAAAAAGGGTTGAAGAAAAACACGAGAACAGAACTGCTGCAGAAGAATTAATTCTCAAGACTTTGTTTAGAATCTCAAAAAATGGGAAAGAGTCTAAAAACAAGGATAGAGTGATGTTGCGCGATGGTTACATCTAAGTTTAAGACTCGAGCCAATTTCAAATCAAACGGGAAAGAAACAGGATTCTGATAACAAAAAATGTCGTGGAAGCTAGCTGTGGTATTCACGAAAACTCAGACCCTGTTGTAATGATTATAATATGCAGTTTTGTGATTGCCATGTTGTGTCAACTTTCAGATCCTACTAGTGTGACTGAATACGTCAGAGTTCAATTAAAAGGAAATTTTTAAGTACTGCATGATTTCAATTGATTCAGCCCTAATTCAACGGTACACTATTTGGACAGTCATAAATATGGGGCACTGGGGTCTACAGTGTTTTTAAGGTCTAAAATGCTAGACATTGGAGAGGTTTGGGGCGGCAATAAAATGAACTGTGGTGCTAGCACAAGCTTTGATTTATTATCAAATTCAGAATTTTTCTGTACTGACGAGGCCTTGTTGCTGGTTTGTATTTTACACACCTGCATCAGCTGGTAAGCTCCAACCTACAAGTATGCAACATCCTTTCGCTTGCCCCTGCATGGCGCAATCTCCTTGCGCATTGATTTCCCCCCGTCCCCTCAGCTTTCCAATCTTTATTCCATTCCGCTGTTGTTGTCAAGGCTCTCACAATACAGAATCAATGACAACCCCCGAAGACTACCGTAAGTACATTCTCTGCACGCTAGGCAGAAAACCCCCTGCTTCAGGTGTTCTGGCTTGACCAATCACAGCCACCTACACAAAAAAGGCAACAGCTGCACAGAATGACATTCTCCCCCCCCCCCGACAAGTTTCTCCTAATTTCTATGGCTGCCTGCCTAACTTTTCAATTTTTAATCCCTGATCTCCCCCTCCCAGAATGGTTAAAAAGTGTTTTGCGAGTACACGTCACCTACAACCTACATGTACATGCTGAAGAATTTATGATCAACTGGCTGAGGGTCTGACGACCAAACTGGTCTTTTTTCATGTGATAACTTATTGGTGACAAGCGGCATGAAACTTTAATTGTTTTCATCTTGCTGAAGTCCACACATATCTGACAACTTCGCTTTAACCTGCTGGCTTCTTTCACGTCAACTGGCAAACATAAAAAAACACACCTTGTCATTTTACTTTTGCTACAGTAATTTAGTTTTGAGTTGTAAAAACTGTACAAGATGCAGGGAACGAGTTCTGCGCATACAAAAACCAAGCAGTACTAAAATGCAGTTCTGAATTCTGAATGTGCTAATTTTCCCCCTGTAAAGAAGGGCCTATGCATCACTGTCACTCGAACAATTATAAACGAGGTAAAGGGTACATTGTACATGCACCCACACAGGCATGTACAACCACGGCTTTCCAGAGTGGCAGTACGAGCGAATGCCAGAGCTTTGCAGCACCCCCCTGCAACTTGAATGGCTTTGGAGATGCAGCGATCCATTGATTTATCAATGTCTTCTTTGATCCTCTTCATGCATTTTATGGATGAGGCTTGATGCGTGACTTAAAGATTCTGCTCCCTCAAGTGGAGATAAAAAGACAAGTGGAAGCTGTTTTGAGGAATTCTTTTTTATTCTGGAGGTAAAGATTTGTTCGTGGATACCATCCCAAATTGCATCTTTAATATAAAAACCAACTAAATCAGTGAAAATAATAATTCTTTGTACTTTTTTCCCAACTGCAGCAAACCATGACATCTTTAGAACAATTTTGGTTGGTTCAGGTGCATCAAACATGCAGACACTCCCCTCCTCCCCATGAAGTTACAAAACGAGTACTTTTCAAAGCATTTTACTGAATAATGTCCCATGTTGCAAAAACATGAATCTGGTGATTAAATTGAAAATCAAAGTTATTACTGACTCTTGGAAAGTATTACCAACACAGTGCTTACTGAATTTGAACTAAGTTAGAAGTGGAAAAAAAAAACAAACAAACAAAAATGACCAAACAAAATAACAAGTATGAACTACACAGTCCTTATTGGACCGAGAGAAGACGAAACAGCAAAATACATGTACTTGGGTTTTTTTTTTGGGGGGGGTCAAGCGATGTAAAGCCCCACCATTCTCCACATTTGCTGAAATTAAGCAAGATAAGCAGTGTGTGTGTACAAGACAGCCAAGAATCATGCTCTATTTGAACAGAAGATTTGCACCAGTATCAGAGATCAAGATGCAGGGGGGGAGCACATCAACTGTCTCCTTACATCCCACACATTATGCACCATCCTTTGATGGAGTAACTTGAGCCCCTCAGACCCATCCTGTGGGAGGCAGAGGATGTACAATGGATGCCAAGGGTAATTGGACATCAGGATGCCAAGTCACGCCCATCTCAGTCCCCCCCACCCCCCTTGCGATTTGAGCGCGTAACGACAGCACAAACACAAATTACCCGCACCTAATCAAGTCGATAGGGACACAGGCACTGTGTCAAGCTGTCACTGAACAATGCCATCACAAGAGAGTGTTCTTCTCAGAATATCCTTTCAAAATAAAGACAAACTGAAATGCGGCCATTTCCTGCATTGCACCTGTATCATTTTCGATTTGCAGGTGGATGATTGATTGAGAGTAGAAATAAATGAAAGGCTACGGATGAGGAAAAAAAATCCACGTCGCATTGATGGCATTTGCAGTGACTACATAACAGTGGTGAGGATTTCTTGAGTTAGTCATAGTCTTGAAGTCATATTTGGGAGGAAACACAAGTATATTACAGATGTAATAACACTATGTCTTGACAGACATCACAGAAATGGCAGACACGACACGAAGGCTAATTATCACTGCCCAACAGCGTAACTGACAAGACAGACAATCTGGAGGTGCATGTACAGTACATGCAGTTAGTTACTCTTTGGAGGAAATGTGCGCATGATGCAAAAAGTCCACTGAAATGAAAGTGAGATGTGATTCAGTCGAAGCCGACATGTGGGAAGAGAACATGAGACAGGCAATATGTGGGATGCAAAAAAGAGGAACAGCAAGTGGTGGGCGGAGCATGGTTAAGGGCCGGAGCATGGTTCAGAGTGGGGGTGGGCAGGGGGTGTCAGGCAGGGGCCCCTTCTCAGCTTGGGCGACTTTTATTAACATGACTGTCTTGGAAGAGGGTCTTTTGTCATTCCTGTTATCTCTTGTGAGTAGTAACCTTCTGGTACCTTTGAACACATGACTACCCAACACCTCAATGAAGTCAGAGTTGACAGTGGTTCCCTCTCACAAAAATTCCATCACCAACATTATTGACCCTTGACATTAAGTAGTAAATATGTTCAGCCACTTCTTTTGGTTTACATTCTTTCTACTTCAATTCCAGAGTGTTCTTACCTCTTTGTCATATAAGCTTACATTAAACATCCTGTTTGGAGGATACAAATGCTGAGCACTCCTGAGATACCCAGAACTACATGTAGCTCTCCAAGCTGGGTTTAGGACTTAGGGGTAATTAAATTCATTCAAGATTTCATCAGAAGCTGGTTGGAAGTTACGAAAAAACTTACCTCACCTGAGATTCCTCTGTCAGTTTTACACCAACACAGCACACACATACAGTATGTGTACTTGTTATTAGGTTATGGGAGACTTACATGTTGAAATACAGATATTACAGAGACCAAATTGTTACGGTGACAACCCCCCCACCCCCAGTTCTGACTTTACCAACACAAAAAACTGTCTCCTTCCCACATCTACATGTATTCACAACAGAAATGAATGCACATTTAAAACAACAATATTAATCTGCACATGTACGTGTACAGTGCAACTAAGTGTTGCCTTTCAGTGCCATACTTCAAAATAACAAAACAGGCAGACTCAACAATCTTGAGGTTGCTTGCAAAACTGTTACCATTAAAAGAACAAAAACATGACGTTTGTAGGGTAAAAGGCCCAAATGCCAAAGACTAATTCAAAACAGTTTCCCAGGAAAATAAAATGACACTTCCACGACTTCTTTAATCCACAAAATTAAACTCGTCAAAACTCCAGTAAAAACACCACGTAAGTCTTGTCACTCTATGTACAAACCAAGACTTCCCTATGGGATGGTTACATCCTGAGGAAAATGTGTGCAAACAAATTGAGAACCAAGGAGCAGATCTACAGATTTTATGAAAACCAAGATGACACAAATGATAATTCCTAATTGAGGATGTTTCCTCTACTGACAAGACTAAATGCAAACACACTATGGATTAGGTATTCAGTCAAAGCACAGGAGCGGGTGACTCACGGTAAATTGCAAATAAATGGATTATAACCGCAAAAAATAACATAGAATTCTGGGACTTCTGTTGTAACCTGCCCACTCATCCCGGCCACTGCAAACCGGGCCCCTAAAAAATAACCCCCAGCGATGAAGCAAGTAAACCTGAGGCGGGTGCAGCATGGGCCATGATGGCGTAAACAGATTCCATGCTTGGTGTGCTGGAGTGCGGCGTTCTTGTCACATGATAATGCAGGGCAGCCTTGGGACACAGCGACAGCTGATGGAATATACATGTACGACGTGTATACAGGTGAAGCGTTGGGCTCCCCGCTTCCATCTTCTGGGCCTGAATGTGGCTTTGGTGAGCTACATGTACATGTAGTCCACAGAAATGAGCCAAATTTGGCCAGGGCAAGCCTCACAAGGAATAAACTCCTATAAGATAAAAAGCTAATGTTGTACTTACATGAATAGAAGGGGAAGTAATCGCGCCGGATGCGCACACTAAGCATTGTTGTGCAATCTAATGCCAGCACTCACAAGGTACCAAAAAAAAATACAAAAACCGCAACGGCGTGCACTCACTGAATGCAATTCGCATGCGAAATTCTGCCGCTTCGGCTGGAATGTAATACCAAGATGAGGAACGGTGAAAAAGACGGGGAGGAGAAAAAAAAGGAAGCAATCTAAACTGTGCACAGGTTTTGTGAACCGTACGCACACAACCTGATGCCCCAAATGGCCTGTGGGCTGCGGGGGGGAGTGGACGTGATTTGCCTGCCGACACTAAGGCGAATAATACCTTCCTTGAGCCACCTTCGATTGCTTTTTCCCTAAACCCCAATTTTGGCAGGCCCAAGCCCCAATAAAAGAAAGATGTGGGCACAGACATGGCAGAAACACAAAAGGTGATTTTTTGAAGGGGGGAAATATAGTGGATTGAAGAAAAGAAGTCCCACGTTTATAAAGAGGAAGAGGAGGGCTGATATTTTGATTCCTACCCTGAAGCTGTCAAAAGCATTAGCTATAGGAGGTGAGCCAAACAGAAATAGTGCAGGGATTTCTTGTAGTGTCACCACTATGTTGGGATCAAGAAGCGATTTCAGATCGGGAGCAGAAAAACCTCCTTTTTTCCTTCTTTTAATAATGGGAATCTCTCCGGGTGGCGCTTAACTGGCCAAACTATTTGGGCTAGACATGATTTTTATGTGAGCTATTCATGAAAAAAGTCGGATGGCATTGAGGCAGCTGCTGGGAAAATGACATCCAAATTACAAAGACCCATACGTGTAGATATGACTGCCTCTGACAAACATTTCAAAAATTTAAAATCAGAACAAGTTAAAACCAAAAGTGAGACCTCCAACTTTACAAATACATTACATTCTGTATCATCCATAAATGAATATTTATGAGGCCATGAAACTGTAGAAGAAACTAAAACTGGAGCAGGGCAGAGAGAATGTCTTGCCAAAAATTAGAAGAAAGAGTGACCGATTGCTAGAGAAGTGGGGACGGTCGAGAGCTGCAAACTCAAGCAGTGGGTCACCATGGCTACTGAGACGTCATTGGCCGATCCTCTTCCATCTAGAGAGAGATGTACTGCGAGAGAAATCAAGTGGTCTGTCAGTCAGAGGCTACAAATGCCCTGGCTGGGCCAGGCTTCAGTGGAGGGTAAGAGATGTAACAGCATCACCGATTCCAACCATTGCTGGCAACTTACAGTACAACAGACTGCACCATTCAGAAATTGAGAAACTTCGGTCCCACAGAACTTAACGATGTATTTGCCTTCTTAACCATTGTGATCTCATCGTTTCGCTGAACCAGATCCTAGACAAGGACCCTCAGTTGTTTTTAGCATAGGTCACTTTTGGTTTTCGACTGAATGGACAAGAACATTTCAGGTGATCACCTGATTTAAGGAAACCTTGTCTCATCAAACGGGAAATTTGCAGTGCTCACAGCTGATAAATCAAGACCCAGATGACTTTATCCTTAAAATGGTCTTGACAGAAGCTTTCAAATCCTTCTGAAACAAGACTCAAACACCCTCTCATTGGCCAACATTTGGTACTGTCCTATTCATGGAAAGATGCATACAGCAATGACAATCAATACAACTTTGAAGTAACACTTGAAGAGACCACAGTCTGCATCCATGCACCTGCTATGCACACTATTAACACGTCCCTGTGACTGATCAAGTAGGGGGGGTATTCATCCTTAGGATGGCAGGTTAATATTCATATAAAATATTGCCAGCCAAACCAATTTAGCGGCAGGGGAAAAAATATAGGGCAAGAGCTTGTCAGAAACACTGAACATCACCCCACATTCAGGCTGGTGATAAGCTTCTTGGGAAGCAACTATGCCTGCTTATTGGCCAATGAGTAGTTGCCATGACACTTGTATTATTTTTCCTGAGCAAGACATAAGACAACAATTCAAGTCACATTTTCAGGAGTGCTTGCATTTTTATCAAGGGTGAAAGAGGCACACGGTAAATGTAATGTAGAAACTGTACATTGTTGTCCAACATAAAAATTATCCCAATAAATACATGTAGTTCTCCCTATTAACCTGTTCACTGAGAAGACAGCGACAGAAGTGACGTTTTCATATCGGATTGCTAAGGGGTGTGTGCATGGAAATTCAATGAGGATAAATGGAAAAAATTCTCAATTTGCTGTGTGAAATCCTTTTGAATAAGATGTACCAGAAATATTCAAAATGTAGCACCATTGACATTTTTTTAAACAGTCCTTCTGGTATCATTGTGGAGCCCCCCAAACTCCAATCTGTGGTCATATATTCCATCCAACCTCTATTCTTCATCTCTCAGCCCCTATGCCCTCCCCTTCCTTGATTCTTCTCCCTGTCCCCTCCGTTGACTCCTCCCCCCGTCCCCCCACCACCGACCCCTGAACCTCTTCCTTCATTTGGCCAACATACAGATTAGAAGATTAGCATGTTCTAAAAAACACTTTTGCCGAAGCTGGACTAGCTGGCAGGTGCTAGTGTGCATTCACAGGGGCCAGGCTCCGCTGTACTTTCTGCAAAAACAAGCCCTTTGATCGGACCTGGAGCGGGAGTAATTTGACTGCTTTGGCCAGCAGTTGAACGACACAAATTGACAGAATCTTGGTGCACAAAATCCCCCATTCCCCCCAAAAGCACACAGTGATGTTTATCAACCCTAAAGGTAAAAACTGTGAACACTTGCATGGGTGTGGATAGAAAAAGAGACAAGTGCCACCAAAAATGACAATATCAGTAACACTCCAATTATTGAGCAAGATGAATACAGTCTTGAGGAATCTGCACATTTGATTACACCAGATGGTCAAATGATGCAATAAACTCAGCATCTATTTGAAATAAATGTATTGGATTTGTCAACCTTCATCCCATTAAATGACAGCACAATCTATGCCACAATTTGTTTTGTACATGTAGGTGGCAGATTTACACTGTCTAACCTCCGTAAAATGTTTTATGAACTTGCTGTTCAACTTAAACACGCAACAAAATGTGGAGCAAGTGGAGCTACGCGGCGTGGAAAGTGTCGTAAAATCGGACTTTTGGTTGCTAGAAAATGCGCGTGTTGATCTATACAGATGATCTCGTGAAAGCAGAACTTTCCCATCCAAATTGCAACAGCGAGGCACAGCGAGAAAATGCAGGGGGAGAATGTTGATACTCTGCACCAAGTCTACAGGGTGACAACAGTCAAGCTAAACACACCAAGAAGGGATATTTTAGGGGGGGTAATAACGGGCCAGATAATGGAGAAACCTGATCCCAATGCAGGCAATAAACATCCTGTCATCTTGGTACATCAGTAGGATTGTTCCACGGCAGAAATATGAAAATGAAGATTGGTGGGATGGCAGGGGGAATTGGGATGAATCCAGAAATACTTGTGAGACTGCTCTGTGTGATGAGAAATGCGAGTTTCCAATTGGCGATGACGTTGGGGGAAACAGCCTGTTAGAAAGGACGGACAATCCGCAAACAGCCGTATAATTTACATGTCACAATTGGTGCAGCTGTTACAACAACACGTATGCACTTGACAGCAAGTCCTTCCGAGTTGTTTCATGAGGTTATTTGGAAATTATGACTTCCAAGAAATAATTTCACTCTGAGTGCATCTCTGAAGACAGCAAGAACTGTCAACAATGTTCTTTCACTCTTGTTTTTTCAAGATAGGACTTTGTTGTATAAGTTTCTAACCCTGTCATGATCCAATGGGCATCTTACTTTTGCTAATGATTCGCCTTTATAACGTTCACATCAGGTACTTTGAAGATCAAATGAATATAATGCCTGAAATGGCTGCCATGAAAAAAATTAATTTTCTGAATGTTTTCTACATGAAATATCAGGTCTTTAAATCTGTAATTTTTATGGTGCACATGCATTATGGGAAGATACCATTCTATTCCTATGTGGTCTGTGCACAGATGTGCAAAGAGTTGAAATTTTCACCCCAAATTTAAACAATCGCCCTTCACATTGTCAGGATTGTGGGAACCATTCTCGAGTATTTTCCTTCTCTTTGTTCAAAACACGGAACTGTCAAAACCAAGGTTAGACACATATCTCCTCAGACACATTCTGACGTAATTAGATTTTGGTACAACAGAATACACAGGCATGATGCAGAACAAAAGACATCAGCGCTTTGCACAACATGAATGCACGGAAATGTGCCCCAGAACACAGCGAAACTGAAAACCTAGGCATCGGGGACACATCAAGGTTGGAGCAGATGAAATCTGAGCCTTGACTTCCATACCCGAAGGTCTGGGCTTGCTCGTGCGATTTGCTGTTCCTGCGTCACGTACTCGATATTAAAAACATTCTCCCACCACCAAAGTCATCATAATTTAATAATATGGACTCACACAATGTACATGTATATGGGGAGTGCCTTTCTACCTATGGTAACTGGGTCAATATGTACTGTATGTTCAGGACATTGGATGTTCAAGGGGAAATAAAAAAAACCCGGATTTTTTCCCAATTCCAAGTCAAAATTGTAGGCCAAGGTGAAGACAACTAAGTTCTATTTTTGCTTTTCGGACTCTGATTTTTGTCCTCTTTTTTCATTCTGGGTGATATAATCGAAGATGCAATCTCAGGGAGATTTTTTGGGGGACACTGGATGCACCTTTGCTCCATTATGGAAGCCAGCTGTAAACTTTCTTGGCCTCACGTTGCAGTCAGTATCTTTTTTCACGTATGCTCTAATTTGGTTGAGTGTGAGCAGGGAAACTGCACTCAAGGACTGACACACATGTAGAGTACTGCACTCCAATAGACGCTTCCTTCAATGATGAAGGCACATGTACATGTAAGTGAATATAACTTAGAATGTGAGTTTAACGACATCAAGCACCGATGTCAACTCTGAAAAAATGGTGGAAAAGGAACCTTGGTACACGACCCAATAAGCACACACACCTTTTCAAATGTAACATGCAGATCTGCCACACAAATTCTCCAAACTTATAATTTTAAAAATTAAAAACAAAAATTACTGAGATTCAAAGGCAAACGTTGTCTAAAGAAATGCACATGGCCCATCGGTTTCAGCTTCTCCGTTAATAATTGACGGAAAATTGGCCTGTGAATGATTGATAACGTCGCGCCGGGAGACAAAAACAAAGTTTTGGGAGGAATAAATTGCCATTTACATGGGCTGGATATTCCGCCGCCTAGGCCGGTAACATTATGCCTCATCTCCACTCTAGTCACGTCCTTAAACATTATCTCCTCCGTCTACAGAAGGTCAAGTGGTGGCCAATGGATTGACTGGTGACTATTTAAATACAAAAAAAAAAACTAAAAGAAGAAAAAATAGAGAAAAGAAATGACAAAAAAAACCCCCCAAAACATACTGGCGCTGGATGGCAAGAATATGCATATGCAGTCTTGTGCGCACCAAAGGAGGGTGTTTGAATACACGCCGTGTCCCCGCATGTCCCAGGCATTCAAATGTACATAAATTAAAACCTGTGTTATTTCATGCCTACATGTGTTTGCATGGAATAGGGCAAGAACGGTATGTGTAAGCATGTGAGTGTAAAAATGTAACACTAACGATGCGTGGGCCAACAGATGCCCGAGGTGTGTATGTTCTGCATATTCACAGAGCGGAAAATTGAGACTGGGTCAGCTAGAAAAAACACTGTGCAAGCTTCTTACTGCATGTTCTTTGGCCATTAAACAAAAATGTATATAAAAATCTCACCCCAAGTTGACAGGAATGCCAACAAGTTTATACACTGGTGTAATCAGATGTACAGGTCCACACTGTACATGTACATGTAGCATTTGCCTGGATTTAACAAGTCCTGTAATGGATGCAGTTCTAGTTGGGCTGTTGGGGCGTTTGTATTTTTGTTGATTTTAAGCAAGGCTCCAGTATGCAGCCTCCATTTCTCCAGTCCTCCAAAAGACTATGAACATGCGAACTGGCACATTACGTCCAGTCAGTTCAACTCTGCACATACACGTATTTTGGCTAAAACTGAAGTGCAAGCCTTGTTTAAATTATTAGATCAAACTACCTTCCTTGTATTGATAGGTTTCATAGTTCTTTCAAATTTTACGAATTACAAAAAATTTGAATGGTCTTGTACTGGATGCATTAGCGTATGAGGCAAAGCAAAAGCAGTGTTAACTGAAGGAAATGTTCAGTTTTTTTACCAACAACAAAGAAATTAATTACATAAAGATAAATTCATTTTCCTCGGTTCCTGGCCATTACAAAAATGGGTTAGATTTGAATGTTTACATCCTGGGCTAAATTGCACCATACATGGAAAGCAGTCTGTCTATTTAAAAAAATTATTCCTTCAACTTGACACTATATCAAATGCTGAGCGTCAAGAATGCGGAAGAAAAAGCCAAACTAACTGACAGGAAGTGACAAATGTGCATGTGTCTGACTTACAGCCTCCTGGTCGTTTCCTGCAGCGATAACGCAGCAAAAAATTATCCTCCGTCCTGAGAGCCTTGGATGCAACGACTGCCATGCTGTGCGACACTTGACTTCCCCACACACGGCACCCCTTGCCCGGACTGGCCAGGCTTGTGGTGGTTGGGGGGAGGGAGGCCAAGTGTCTGGGATTCAACCACCAGATTCAGTACTTCGTTCAACCGACACAAATCCCCTCAGGTTGGTTCACAATGGTGATTGACAATCCATTAAGCATTCCACAGTGCCATGAATGCATGCACAGTGTGCAAGTTGCGTGCTCGCAGTGGGCCGGTGCTTATTCCTAAGTGGTGTGGCCAATCCCACTCGCGTTTTCAATTTGTGACAAAAAATATGAAAGAAGGGGAATGGAGTGTTTCAGCAAGCCAACAACATGATGACAACCACAATAAAACGAATGCTGTAGCACAACAGGAAGGGCAAATGCAGAATCATCCATTGGGACCGGTCTCTGGAGATAAAGTCCCTGGCCGTGAAATCCCCTAGAGCTCGTTGATTCACACTGATTAAGGGCCCAGCTGACTGCACGCATGCACGTGTCTCCTATAGCCAGCTATATCTTTGGTAACAGCTACATGTACAGCCGTTTATGCGTACATATGTTGCATGGCTGGCCAAGTTTACTCTGTACACATCGTATCATTTGAAGCAGGTCTTCCTGTTTCAGTAATGGGGACCTCTGCTTACCACACAATGTGCATTTGTGTGATAACAACTAGCTACCTGAGTGGAGACCTGACCCCTGTAATGAAAGATCAAGGGCAGACAATGAGCACCAACTATCTCCAAGCTCCAAGCCAGTACACATGCCAGTATATCTTCTCATGTGGGCACAGTCATCAAGCTGTCACAACAGTTGCACATGTTGATCTTTACTTTTTAAGGGCTTGCCAGGATCGGCAGCATTATCTTGACTGGAGGCATGTAGTGAAGTGCAAAGCTTGGCAGCTTTGGGTCAGTAATCCTGCAATGATACAGACTCATTTGTAAACACCTTGTCACATTAAGAGGGCCATGCACCCTGCACTGTTTACAGTACAGCTGCCAAGCTCTTGGCATCGATTGGTGAATAAACAGTGACAGTGTCTTTTCAAGAACCCCTCAGTGTACAAGATGAAGGCAGACTTATGCAGCACAGCTTCAATTTATCAACTGTTTTTCAACGGCTTCCATTTTCGATTTTCAGTTGTAATCGTTGTGTAGCCAGTGCAACCTTCCTCCCCAAAAAGTGATGATTGTTCATCACTGAACTCAAGTTGGTTGATTCGTGGTCCAGCAGAGGTTGAGCATTAGCAACACAAGTTTCTCATCCAAGAGGCGACAGCAACTGAACTGTGAACCTTGCTGTTGGCAGGCAAGAGAGGAATCTTATTCCAACTGCATTCTCCTCAGGTATAGACATGCGTAATTTCCGTAAAGGTCACTGCCAACCGTCCAAGAAATTCTGGTAATGTTTGACAAGTATAAAGGAATATCAGTTAGTTTTCTTGCCCACTCTGATCCAGTAGTCAGTGTAACTGAATTCCGGTCTTACTTCTTGTCTTGGAACACTGCTCACAATGAATCTGAACATCAGTATTTTTCTACTACTAAAACAATGAGCTGGAATAGTTTATCAGTACGGCTAAGGCTGGATGTGATTGTATGGAGTCCTTCATCCCACGCACAAGTCCAGCCTCAAATAGTTTGCCACTGAGGAGGTTTCTAAACAGCCACAGTGAGCATCACACTGCTTTGTGAATAACAAGTTTTGATGTTCATCCTGGTTGTTTTTATGAAGCAAAACTCTAGCAATAACATTCCAATGCGACAGCACCTAAGAGTACTACACAATCTCCTGACGAATCATGGAACGTTAGAATAACTGGCCAACTTTCATGCAAGTACATTTATCTCCAAGGAGCTGGCTTTAGTTTGACTGAAGACAATTTTCCTCACATCAATGTCTCTGGCTTCCATTACGGCCCGAATCCAGCAACTGAGGAGTTGTTTAGAACAAATGATCCCGAGCTAAGAAGTCTTGAGCCCAAGTGATATTGCAACCTGAGTTTTGTATGAATCTGAGCCCACAGCTAGTTTGGAATCAATTAACGGGGACTGCTGCTATCTAGCTCCTATTTCCTTCTCTCTGAGTATAAGATGCACCAGTTTCCGCGCTGACATTTAAAGAAGAAAAAAAAAGAGATGAAGTCTCTGCGGGTTCCTGGGCAGTATCACAGCTGCCTGACAGAATTTGTATACACTCCCAACAACGGCGAAGCAGTTGTGATCAAACAAAGTCCAGGCCTTCAACGTCGAATGAGCAAACAACTTCCAGCTGCTCTGGAATACGCTCACCCAGCTCAATGACACTAACGGTCAAGTTATGATGCCTTTGTGTGGTACAAAGACCATTTAGCGTGCAGCCACTTTCATAGCAGACGCATGCACAACACTGGATAGAATCCTAAATTAAGATCACTTTCTTCCCTGCACGGGTTCTATGGTTGCTTTAACATCCTAATGATGGAATCAGAGAATTGAGAAATTGAAGCATCTACCAACATGTTGCATCGTCAATCTTCTGCTCACAATGGAAACCTGGCTTTAGCCATCTTTGTTTTTTTATATACACAACGTGCAACTTCTACAGTGCTCTGAGCAGATACTGATGTGTTGAACTAATGAAAGAAATCAATCATGCTGCATATTGGGCCGATCAGGGCCTGCTGGCTGCCAGTGTGATATTGGCAACTACTTCTCTTTGTTGTTTCAAGCTCTCAACGGCCGACAATCCAGGAGTGGGGCTTGCAGCAGGGCACTCTCAAAAAGCCAATTAAAATTAACTTCAATGGAGAATGTTTTCACTCATACAGGTGCTGCAGAAACACTTGTTTTTTTCTCTTTTCGAACACAGACCATGCAGCAGGTAGTTGCGGTTAAATTAATATCTCCTGCTGAGGCCACAAGGTAGAAACTATTTTCCTCGAAGCAAATTTCCCCTATTAAAGCACACAGTTTACAGCATCAGTGCCGGGCTGGAGAGGAAAAAAACGTCCCATCCTGTTGTGGACTTCTTGTATCAGTGTGCCATCAGTTCATCTGCGCGTGGGTGATCAGCCCGGACAGCCCGACATAACTTTAATAATGAGGAAGAGACCAAGTCCTGCGTGCCACGGTATGTTGGTTCAGCCCGGCAACGTGGGGCCCCGGCCCCCCCTGCTGGCCCTGCATGGCACATGCCCGCATGCCGTGCACGGGAGACAAGACGATAGATCTCGCACCTTCTTCACAGGGTATCACAAGGGAAATTAACACTCGGCCGCACACTGTGTGATTATGCCTATGGGATGAATCAGCAGGAAGAGAGATAAAGACTCCTATTGCTGCCCAAAAACAAGAAAAGAAAAGGCGGGAAGAAAAAAAATTATGCAATGATATGGCAAGAATCATGCATCGAACCACTGCAGATGCAGAAAGCTCTAACTGTGGAGCAGATTGCTCGTGGTATGGGGGGACGGGTTCGGAGATTGCAAAACCTCTCAGAGAAGTTTGTGATATGACCTGGAAACAATCAATAGGGCATTCGCTGGAGCGGAGGTATAACGTGGCAGCGAGGAGAGTCTTCTCCTTTAGGGAGGAGGGTTCTGGGGCATGACGAGACATAAATTACCGGGGAGAGAGAACGCTAGGGAGGTGTGGTGACAGACAAATTAGGACAATGAAATGAGGGTGATGAGGAGGATTACAAGGGTGAGAACACAGCTTCCTGTGCTGACAAACACGGGTTGTTGGGGGTTGATTCCTACTGCATCTGGAGAAGAAGTACCGGGCTCAATTACAATGAGCTATTTGGAAATGGGATTTGCATGAAGCTTTGACTGGTAACCTCTTTTTGTTATCACTCTGTGCTAAATGAATGTTTGCACTTTGTTCTGGTATGAAATTGGCTTCTGGTGTGTGTGAGTCCTACTCTCACGACACCGCATATTATCTAACAGCTATTCTTAGTCATTATGAAGTAACCGAGATTTAAATTTAAACTCACGCTCCTCCAGCCCAAACTGAAGGAGAAACATTTTCTACCTTTACCATCATTTTTTTCTGACCCCCTTATTTTTGGCATTCTTGTAACAAATAAATAATAATGAGACTAATATCACAATAACACTGTGGCTTCAGGTGGTCTTCATTGATTGTAAATTAATGCACTGTGGATAATCCGTCAGAAGCAGTACCATGCATATTTAATACATCTCTCTAGGTGAGAACCACTTAAGACAGTCCAAAGAATTAGCCCAACGTTCTCAAAATTGGACCTTGTTGTCCTCCGGATGCTTCCGCCGCCACAGTGCGCAGGCTGTGTTTTGACAATTCATCCCATCAATACGCGCCGCCCAGGGTCCATGTGGACGCGGTGGGGGAAAATGAAATTTGGATTATTGTGCCAGGTGGCGCACCTGCTACCGGCCAAGGGAGGGTTGCACATCGGCTCCGATCAGCGACGTGTGACTGATTGGTAGGGATGCTTCCATAATGATACAGAACAGGTCAGAATATCTCCGGGGGAGGGGGGCCAGGTAGAAACCTTGTCAATATGGGAAGTGGTGGTGGAAGAAACACCCTTGCCCCCCCCTGCTAAGGCTACAACTTGTTGGCAGCAAAATGATGTACATGTATTCATCTGTAAAGCACAGCTCCATACAGCACATTTTCAAATGCGCCATGCAACAAAGACATTAAATTCAACATGGTCAAGTGGAAGGCATGAGACGGGGGGGTGGGGATATCTCAGGCAGTACCACCCACATCTGCCCAAGGAGCAACAGCCACAAAGCATAAAGGTTGATTTTGCTTAGGGAGGAAAACTAAGGAACTGGGAGAAAAAAAAAACAATCTTGTGGCAGAGGAGAGAATCAATCAACAACTCTATTCACATATGGCCCGGGCCAGGAATCGAACCCAGGACCACAGTGATGAGAGGAGAGCCTTTTAGGCACTAGCCACCCCGTACCAAGCAAACAAAAGAGGAACACTGTCGATTAAGTTTCTGCTCCGTTTTGCCTCAAGAGGAAACTGATACATTCAACAAACCCTTCCTCTGAGGCTATGCTTACAGTTCCTGTACACTGCAACTTCAACTCACAGTGGATGACACAAAAACAAAATTCATTCATCAATGCTGTAAATGTGAACTAGCCATGTTGGCTAGAAAAGAGTCAGTCAATGTAGTCTGGTCCTCCGACAGCTCCACCGAAGATTGAATGTAATAACATCCAATTAAGTGTGGTGACAGATGTGCCATCATCGTGACTGCCATTATCCACACCTGACTGGCACATCATGCAATACTCAGAATTAAGGTCATGTCATAAAACTACGCTACACACAAAGGCTACAGTGCAGCCCCATCACTGAACACCAAGAATGGCCCCTAGTAATGGCAAAGCACTGTGTACCAGTATATTCACACAATCTGTTCAGGGGCCAGTTAATTTTATGACTGGTGAAATGTTGATTACCCGTCATAATTTATTTATCCCACTGCACAGTGTGGTCACAGGATAAAAATTGGAACGCTCCATTCCACAGGTAAATGAATTGATCAACTTTTGCTCAGTCACAATATTGGCGCTGCTCTGATGCCTGACAAGAGGCAAAACGTGCAAGAGAAACACCAGGTCTTCTTCTGAAATAGCAAGTAATGCTGAGGCTGCCAATACACAGGAACAAATCAAATATGCTTGTCAAAATACGAGGAATCTGTAAGATACAAGAGGAATGCAATTTTATGCCAGACTGAGAAAGGAAAATGAGAAACACACACAAATGAAAGGATACAAACAATAAATGTTTCACAATTCCTGGAAAGAATCCATTCCCTCAGTGACAGATTGAATGCTCCGATCCAGTCATTTCTGCTCATGGTGTAAAACATTCCAGCATTCCAACTGTCATCTCATCCCACAGCACTAATAAACATGCATTGCTTGTACACCAGTCTCTCCAATGCTTCCTTCATTAATAACAGCTCTCCCTAGTGAACAATAATTTCATGTGCCAGACACAAGAACATGTACATGCTGCAGGCCAAAATTCTAACTGTAGGCTCAAAAGCTGTACAGCCCACCCATGAAATCCAAACATTCCATGAATAGCTTGAACATTGAAAAACAAAATTAAAGTATAGACTAATTTTTACAATCACAAAACCGAGGCATTACAGTCCCCAACAGTCCTCCAATACTGTCTGATTCTTAAAAGCTTAACTGGGGACTGAATTTGATAGCAAACTTAAAGCATGATGGATGAGCTCCATCTATACATTTGTGGCTGGCACATAAATACAATACTCATATCAAGGTCTGGCACTAGGAACAGACAGTGACGATGTGCAGCAATGGAAAGATACTGTGTTTTCATTAATACTTAGGCTTCAAATCTGCCCCCACAAATCCTGCCTTTCCACTGCTGGAAGGGATTAGGATCACTGCTTTCGGTTTTGATGCCGAAGGCTAAATAGCTTTGTCTATGGCTAGAACATAAAATGCACTTGGCCACTGACAGTGAACCAAGACTTTATTTCACAGAGATAGTTAGCTCATGTTCTAGCTTCGTAAAAATAGGCTAGAGAACCAGTCAAAGCTACTAAGCAAAGCACAATGTTTACTTGGTCACCTATATTGGCTGAGCAATAATTGTGTTGGCCTTGGCTTTGGCTCCAGGCCTGTAAGCTGGGGAGGGAGACCAGTAATGCCCGGGTAGCGATGCTTACTTGGCAAGCTCTCAAAATCTGACTCCCATCTGGGAAGGCTGGAAAGGGATTCAACAAAAATGTCAGTATCTACCCACACCGTTCAACAAGGGGAGACAAACAAATCTTGACTTACACCTACATAGGAAACGAGAACTTCTCTGAGGAGTCATTATCAAGAAGGTCAGGGCTTCATCGTTGACCTTTCCCGGATCACCTGAATGGCACCTGTTCCGTGGTGTAATCACAGAATTGTCCACTGAAGAGGTATGAAAAGGGCTCTTCAGTGTCCACTGAAACAAGGATGCCAGCTTCACAAACAGGTCAGGGGACAAGTGAGGCTCAGGTGGACTGGACAGCATCCAATAATTGGTGGGATGGGATGGGGAGAATATCTCTCAGTCAGGGAAATGAACTCACCCCTCCCTAAGAAAATGGACAGTATGTTGAAATGAGATGAGGTAATCATGGTGCGAGGCAGACAGGCAAATTTAAATGTACCGGTACATGTATGATAGGTGTGTCAATACACATTCAACTACAAAGTGGTATTGTATTTTTTTTTTTCAATATCTAATTTTGTTTTTCAAATTATTTTCCACTTGTTGGAGTAGAAATTTCAGCACTCAACTACCAAGTTGGGGGGCTGGTGGCCAGCCTGTAAACACGTAGTGCTTTCACAATTACACATGCAATAAATGTTCATGTGTATAAACATGGAGGAAGGACACAGGAGTTACAGCTCTGGCACTTCAAAGTGGTCCAAGATTGTCGCCGCCCAGTCAGGTGAATACCAGAAAACATTCCAAAAATGCCCGATTACTGTCTGGAGCTTAGCCGAACAAGTGGGACCAATAATGTCCTAGCGATAGTTTGTAGTGTTTTGCATGCAAATAACTACAACTTATCACTGTGACCAGGAAACTGAGAAAGAAAAAACCCTCACGTTAGACCTACTTTTGCCATCATGAACTTTTTTATTTTGATGCACTGTTCTGTTGTCCCTCCAAAACATCAGTTTTCAAACGCTTGGTACAAATTTGGCAAAGACTGGCCAACAACAAGCCGAACACCACTTGAAAGCCAAGTACATAACAAACAACATGCACTATTTCATCACCAGGAGCAATCATGACTCTCATAAGACACTTTTGTCTGAAGTAATATGATCCAAACAAAAAACAAAATCTTATAAACAACTGGACTATTTATTCCTAAAATAACTCAAGAAGAAATCATTTGACAGGGGCGATAACTGCACATGAACATTTAGGGCACACAACCTAAACACAAGCAACAGTGTAAGCATTAACTTTGATGCTGCTGTCGGGTCATACCAAGTGCAAACGAAGACACGAATATTCAATCTCCAATTCTTCAGCGCCCAAAGTTTTAAGGATGCAGATTACCAGCAAAGAATGGCGGCGGTCGACCATAGGGTACAAAGGGGTCTTCTGGTTGCAAAACAGATGGTGCGTAGCAAGCACTCACTGCGCCCTGGCTATGGACATACCAGGCATGCCAGAAAATCGGTGATTGGCCAGATGTTTCAGCCCGGGCAGTTCAAACTCCTTCAGTGTCCTTCCTCCACGGTACAAAGCAATAAGCTTTTGTTGTATTTAATAATGTATATGTATTTCTAGTCCCAAAAAGAATTAGCATTTCCATAAACCAGGGTGCACGTGAAACAGACACGACAACGAAACTTGTTGTGTAGCATCTTAGCTGAATTAGAGGAATCTACAACTGTAAAGGAATTTGTGTTAAATTTAAGTTTTTCAGATTTCAATACCACTGTCTCATTTCTATTAACCACAGAAATATTTTCTCCTGACATACTGATCAGTACTACATGTAATGGCTCCTAAGAAAGCTCTTATCACAGTCTCGCTTTTTCAAGATCCCGTTTCATATTCTGTCAATAAAAAACCACAGGGGACAAAAAAGGGAGAAAGGGAATCCTTGGCAGGATAAGTTTACAATGAAGGCATCAAATATGACAGAAATCACCAAATGAATGCCCAGGAAAAAAAAAGAGAGACTAGGCCAATCCCTCAGAGTGACTATAAATATAACATCACTGTTTCTCTTCTCCCAATTTTCCAGCATCCGCTTTTCTCTGTCCCAGCAGGTCTGGGCCTCAAATCACGCAGCCCCACTGTACGGGTAATACAATTCGCCTCCAATATTCCCTGTCAAGCTCAAAAGAAGAGCCAATGAGTTTTGGCATGGGACAAGAGCATGAAAGGCGAGTCCTGGCCATCCACTGTGGTCCGCTGACAATTCACCGGATGAAATTTCACACCTTCCAAGAGCCGTGCTGGGATTCTGTAAGGCTGTCAGCCTCCTGTGCCTCTCTTTCTCTTACTCCATCTGTCTGCCTGTCTGGTGGTTGCCCCGGTGGTGGCGTCATCATACACTGCGGCGCCAGCATCACTCTCAATGGCTCCCTGACTCACTGGATTTGATTGCTTCACCAGGACATGTCAATAGAGGGCTCCCTTTGCAAATCACGGAGTATGAAGACAGGACTTTTTTCTTGCACTCAAAGACAGAAAGACCTCATCACATTTTATATGCAGAGGTAAAGCTACAACATCTGCAATGGACATGTATTCCTGGAGAGATAAATTCAATAATGGTGACGACCTTACAGAACACACACACACAAAAAGGAACAATTGTTTAATCTCAGATTCTGTTATATTTTCAATTCAATAATATGATTAAAAATCATGAAAATGGGCAGTTTTCAGCTTGGCTCTGATTTTTAGATATGGTATCAAGGGATTCCAATGATACCTTCTAAAAGTGGTTATACAAGAAACTCATATGATGATAAACTTGGATTTCTGGTGATATGGAAAAAGACCAAACACATGAAAATCTCAGAACTGACCATCAACAAAAACACACAGCAAATCCAAATGCTATAATGTCTCCCTGCATAAAGGGGAAATGTGTAGCACGCCTGCAGTGAAAGATCAGTGTACACATTTACTTTCACATGTAACCTAAGCTTCTCCAACTACAAACAGAGGGATATAATTATTTGGTATGCTTAGGATGGAGTTGACAAACCAAGCAGGCCAAAAACAACAATCTAAGCGAATAAACAATTTTCCTCTTTTCGTGCACTGATCGCTTCAAAACACCCTTCCCGTGGGATAGAAGACATTATCAGCTTTCACTTGAAAACCAGAAATGATCACCGCTTTCCAATGTCCAAGAAGGGACAGTTTGTGCACTCAGTTTTCCAGGCACAGCAGAGAAGTACAAGTTAGTCTTGAGATTCATTTTAAGCTGTCTGGTGGACGCTAATGATTTGTGAGCAGCTGGGAAATTGTTCCTGGGCTTTGGAACATACAAGAGATGAAAATGTATGGATTCTCAGCTTTGTTGGAGAGGGGTCGAATGAAGGTTACTGGTGTGACGACGCTGCTCGTGAAAATTCTGGAGGTTCCAATGACTCGAATTTGGAATGAGCTTAAAGTGTAATAATAATGGGAGATACAGAATACAGGAAATACACAGGCGTACAGTACAATTTGAATGACAAATCAAGATTCATAAATAACTAAATTTAAAATGCTCCAATTATGCATGTTTTTATACTTATTAATTTTTTACTACTTTTTGGTAAACTAATTTTCAGACAGAATTTAATCACATATAACAGAAGGCAAGCAGTCCATCTTTTCATATTTGTCACTTCTGACATTCATTTTTGACATTCTTGACAATTTCTCAAACATGTCATTGACATGCAGCCTTCAGGGACCACAACCTATGTGAGTCGGCCTGTGTTCGCATTCACCACGCTCTGGGGCAAAAAAGAGTTTCGTTCATGCAGTATTTCAGATTTGGGTTAATGGAACACTTTTCACATCACCCTTTTTCAATAAATCAAACCAAAACCAGTAGGCAAACAAATCAATGGCACAGCATTTACTTGACTATCAGCAACTGAAGAAAATTCTTCCGGGGAAACCTCTCAGGAAATGTCCTGAAATGTTCCCTGAGCTGAGTTGTGATGTCACTTCATCTTCCTTGCTGCTGGGCTCGAAAATGTGCACAAAACACAAATGGTCCACCACAGCTTCACAGGATAAAAAACCCAAGAACCCACACAAAAGCCACCGTGTCGGGCACAGAGATGAAAAAAGGTCATCCGTAATTTGTACTCAGTAGCTCAAGGGGGTGTGGAGCTGACGCTTGGCACGATTTACGCCTGCATCAATGGCTTCCCGTCGGCCAAAGGGTACCTGCCTTATGAAGCTGCCCTTTACCCCTCGTTTCTTTTTTCTTCTTTCCCGGACCAATAACGGAAGAATGAGAGCATTCCCTTCCTCTTGCCTGGTCATAATTGACTAATCACAACATCAGCAGAGAGAACCAGCCTTCCCCTTTCCTTCTTGAGCGAGACAGGAACCTTGGCGACGTGGCGATGCATATTTAGCGAGGGGGGATGTCTTTACTCTTTCAGGCCTTTTGAAAGTAGGGGGGGCCTGCTGCCCGCAGGACGACAAAAAAAGGGAACAGTAAAGATGTTAGCAGACTAGTCCAACACACTGTAAGTCGAGGGGGGGATGCTGATAGATTGCCTCAATCCAGCAGGACCTAAGTTAATGCGTAACCTGGCTGATGCCCTATCAGCCACTGGTATGCAAATACTTCACCGGTCTACTGCCTCTTCCCCGCTGCTGTGACTTTGCTTGGCCTTCCAATGCAGGTATTTGCTTACTAGGGGGAAATCAATAGTTATTTACTCCTACAACACTGACCAGAAAGAAAGGGAACTCCAGAATATAACCACACATAGCCTACAGGTACTCCTGCCTCTGTTTTGAAGAATCTCAGATTTGATTTTCCCCATTCCATTTGAAGTGAATACTGATAATCAAAGACATTGTAGGATATATCAGCTCATTGAAAGACTACTTAAAATGAATACGCCACATTACAATTTTTCCTACCATTAACCCCCTCTCCTCCCAATAAATATCTAAAAGAAAATAAAAAAATTGTATCTGATTTGCTGCGTACAAGGATTCAACGATTAATTAAAGTGCTTGAAAACTGAGTTCTACTGCAGCAAGTTAATTAATAGGTATTCCAATCAGGCATTCACAAGTACCCCCCTCAATAAAATGTTAAACCACTACAAACCTAGATAATGACTGTGTTTCAAAACTCAGTGGCTGTCCTACTAATTGAACAAGGGTTTGACTTTGAGGGCAGATTCTTCAATAAAGCCACTGTGTTCCACTTTGGCTAGCATTAAGCACCTTGACTGCTCGACAATGATCTTACATATTCAACCTCAGGAAGGATGTAGGCCTATGTGTACCGCAGGCAATGTGCTTCATGCAGATTTTGACTGGTTGCCCGGGTACTGTTGCACTGCTGCAAAGCTTAATGTCTCCGCCTGCCAAACGTTCCATGTTTGCTCCAGCTGTCAAGAGTTACCGGATGTGACACTAGAGATTCATGATGAAACCTCCACCCAACCGCGACGATAATTTCATCTGGCATGCATCTCAACCAACGGTGATACAGTCTGACCGACTTTGATATGAATCTATCCTTCCTTCTCCCCCCCCTACCGATACCCTCCCTCCTTCCTGTCTGAGTGAGCACCGGCAGCAGTTCTTGACTCTGCAGAAATCCGACCCCACTTAATTATGGGCAACTACAATGCAAGAATCACTGTCCCGCTGATGGAAACAGGTTTCAGTGCAAGGCGACCGCTTTGCTGGCGGCTTTGTGCAATTACAGACTTCAGAAGATATTACTCCCCAGCCCCCCCTTCCTTTCTTGAGGGAAATGGAAAAAAGACGAATGTCATCCTTCACTGATAAGCACGTAGGAAAGATCACAATCACGTACGAATGACACCTGATACTCATAAAGCATGAAGAATGTCAAGGATGGGTTGATTTATTTGCCGAATGATCTGTTTGATGTGAAGTCTCTGTCGACTAAATTTCCAACGGCAGACGATCAAATGAATAAATTTCCATATCATGCAAAATCTCCGAGCAAAACAAGTGTACACTGACACAGAATGTGAATAAATACCATTCCAAGCTATTACACAGAGATGGTGCATCACTTCTCTGCAATTCAAGGAGATTCTCATGCCTTTCAAAATGAAGTTACATGTATGCACCTGCATGTAAATTGGGTCTTTCTCGCATTTTTGATAGAGATTATTTGATGTGCCTTAAAATCTAAATGCCTAACATTGTGCCAACTAAAATAAATCATTCCAATCAATGAGCAACTCAAATAGCATCTTAACAAACCATCCAATAAAAAAAACAAAAAATTAAGAGCACAAAATACATCATGATAACTCAATATTTTGTAAATTCTCCTGATCCTAGATGCAAGCCTTGATATAATTCTATGCAAAGTTACTGAGCAATTCTTATTAATATCTAACCTTTATTAATTATTTTGTTTTTGTTCCGTTTTTACTTAACATTATAAGTGCTCAATTACACAAGTTCTTGGCCATGTTATGAGTTTAATCATATTTATTAATTTATATTTTGCATGTTTTAAAAAAATTTGCAATATTGTGACATTCTTGTACCGGTAATTTGACCCCTAGGCGAGAGGAAAGAAATAAACCAAAATTATAATAACAAAAATCATAATAACATGAGCAGCAAGCAACAGCATTCCCTTGTATCCATCCACATCGCACAATTCATTAACTAATTACCTGTAATTTTTCGTATTGCATTGTATATGTTTTTTATCAGTGTAATTTCTCTTTTCTTCATGGTTTCTTTAAGTGTTTTTTAAACATTCTTACACTGTTCTAATGTTTTAATTGTATGTGAATAGTTTTATCAATGGGCGACCAGTGAGTTTTTCTCACCGTATGGCATGCCTAGAATAACAAATAAAAATGAAATAAAATGCCTCTGAATTAAATGTTTATCTCACCAAACGGCAATGAGTGCAGGGAGCTTGTTTATATTCAACTTCTTTGCCTCCATCTGTTGGTTTCTGTTTCACAGATTATTGTGCAATTCACCACGATGAAACTGACACTTTGATGAAAGTGAGCAAAAGTGTCGGGAAAAAAGTCCTGCATCTGCAAGGCCGCTGAACTTTTCCTTCCAAATCAACGCCAATGTGAGACTGCTCCAGTTTGGACCAAGCATAAAGGTCGACGTACTGACTTGCAACAGCGTGTGTCGTCTTTCATAAGGGCAACTGATAATTTCGGCAGACTTCCGTCATTGCCTCGACCAAGATAAATCACCAGCCGACAACAACAGGAGTCCGGGATATGTTTGGCACAGCGTATTATTGCAACTTCTCTGAAACCTTCCCAGGGCACACGCACACACACACAAGAAACGATGAAGAAGAAACCGGCAATATTATTAAAAAGCATGGTGGTCCATATTGCCTGTGGTAAGCTGCAGGCAATAGTCGCTTACAAGCTCAGAAAAAAAAACAAAGTTAACGGTGAAAACCGACGTAATTTATTTCTAATTTGCCCCCCCCAAAAGAGAGAAAAGAACGGAAAACGTCAAGACAGATTGCAGAAACCAAGGACTGGTATTTGTAACCAAGCCACTGAGCAGATATCTTGATTAAAAGGCCTTTGAGAAATGCTAGTAGCGACCTCGGTTTAATAAATAACGCAGGGCGAACGTTATCACATGTGCACAAGAACTTTGCTTGTCATGTCTGAGATGTGTGGCACACTCCATCTGAAATTACGCTTCAAAATCTGGGTTAGAATTCAGCAGGACATGTACATGTCCATGTCCATGTACATGTATGTGAGAATGTCATTCTGGTCCCACTCCTCAACTGTACCAGGGCAATCCGTTGTATTCTAAAGTAAATGTGAAAAACCATACCTTCTTTTTCAGTCAGGGTGTGACATGCCTTCAGAGGAAAACATTTCTTGCCGACTTTTGCCGCTGATGGTTTTATGAAAGGCCAATTTTAATCCTGTCCTTCAGATTTTGTTATTCCGGAGGAGTGCAAACATCTCTCTATTTTGACGACCTTCTTGTTAGGACACAAGACCACTGCTCAGATCAACCTCGCAACAAATGTAGAAAATGTAGGGAAGGCCTAGACATCTGCGAATCAATTTTTTCAATATTTTTCTGACCCACAAAGTGTACCGTTCTAGTTTCTGCGAGTGTCTAGTGTGCTGTGCCAAAGTGATGTCACTCATGCTTACTCTGAGGCCACAAAAAAGAAAGAAAAAAATCCCAAACGCTGGACAGGCATAAACAACTCCGACTCCTCAATCAAATTCTTCCGGGAGAGGTAACAAGGCATAAAACAAGGACTTATTCCTCCTCCCCTCCCCAGTCGAAGAGGTCAGAGACGCGTTGCTGACAGAGCACAGTTGGCAAGACCGCTGCCCGTATGTACATGTAAGCTGTGTCTGGAACTGTCAAAGTGGTAAAACATTTGAAAGGTTGGAGATTCAGCCTGGAACGTGTGTCACCTGCCCTCCGATTCGTGTTTTTTTACCTTATTGTGACTGCAAGGGCAGCTATGCTGAGCAGGCTGCTGGGATAGTGGAGGGGGGTGGAAAACACGACACCATGGTACCCGGTTCAAGTTGGGCATGAAAATGATTCAGGTTGCCATGGATATTTTCGACATTTTCTGATGAGGTGTGCTCACTTCAGACGTGACAAGTGAGACGAATTGCATGGCCAGCCACGGTATTTACTAAAGTAACAATACGAGTGCTCTTGAAGGCGATGTGTTTTCTTACACATCCACTGTATAAACGAACTGGCATACGTTTCACAGTTTTTGTGCGCCACCAATCAGCATGCCATCATGGTACTTGTAAGCCACAGGAACAAAGTGACCAACATTTGTACATGGCTCTTCAAATTATCATGAGGTTTACAAACTGTACACTTACAATTACACTTACAACAAATCATGTTTAAGCGATAAAATCTGCTGTTTTTTTCATTCAATTATGAGTAAGAGTACTTGCAATGTAAAATTTGCATCTTTGATTGAAATTTCTTCAAATGTCTGTTCCTGACACAAAATAATAATAATTTAATAATTTATTCATTTATAAAGTGCAAATTTCATACAGATCTGTTCAACTGTGCGGTACAATGAAGACATTATGCGTGGAACAATGAATACATTTAAACATGGTCGAGCGGATGGCATACAAGGGCGCCTCGGGCAGCATTCACCAACATCAGTAAAGGGGAGACAGTAAGAAGCAGTTACTGTTTTAGAGGTGGGAGGAAAACCCAAGAGGAATATTCCGGGTAAAACCCACTGGACTCAGGTAGGGACTGAAAACCCAATCCACATGTGGACCGGGCCGGGAATCGAACCTGGGACCACAGAGATGCAAGGCGAGGAAAGAAAGAACTACCTTGCCAACCTGACTCCCCAAAATGGACTGCTCACAACGATGCCTTAGAGCAGCAAGTCCAATGTGTGCAGAAGGTATGAAGATGTATCTACGGTCTTGCACTTGGAGTATGCATCCTACTTGGTAAACAAATCTGAGCTAAGGCAGGGGAGGCAATGCTGGCAATTGTATCTGGAACTTGAAGTTCGTTTTGGTGACCGTAACCCTTACGGTGAGGTCTGAATTCATTCACATTCGACCAAAAACCAAATGTCGATTGGTCTTCAAAACAACAAATGAACCGAAATCTTTTAGAACATGTATAAAAGTGCACTTCCTTTTAATGGGAACATACATATACGTGTACATGCATTTTAATGCCTCTTTTATAAGCGCTAAATTTTTACTGTACAAAGTGAATTCTGCTTTCATACTATTCGACTTCACTAATGCAGATGGGGACGCACAATGTGAAATTAACATGCACTGTATGCTCATGATAATTTCAGATTTTTTAACAATGTTTATTAATAATGCCTACATCCATTTCAGTAGAAAAGTACAGTTAAGTGTTGTTTCAACTTTCTCCGGGAGCAGTAATGCCAATTCATGCAAACAGCCTAAAATGCAATAACACGGCACCGTGATCATAATTGCATCGGCGCATGAGGAGCGGCAACTTAACTTGAGCTTGCATATGATTTCACCAAGCGCGCTGACGACAGGACTCGGGGAAATCAGCTCCGCTCCGGAGCCAAACAGTTAAGGGGGCCCAGTTTGCTGCTGCCTCTAACCTAATTAGGCTATATACAAGAGTTCCGAGCCGTGTAGTGGCCCAGGGGATCGACTGTCTCCGCAGGAAACTCGCCGGGGATAGAAGCACAAAAGACGACCCGGACAAGAAAAACGGTGGCGAGTTGAGCACAGTAAGTTGCATCACATTATGGGAATGTGACACAAAACACAGTAAAGCATGCCAGTCAAATTAGCTGTATTTCCCAGTGGTTACAAACATCTGCAAGAGTTTCAACACTGCCAAACGTTTTACACTTGCAGGTATACAATCTACCGAATGAAAACAGCAGCAACAACATTACTACATGTTCTTACACAGTTGTTTGGGTCAAAAATGAATGGAACAAAACATACTTGTCAGGTTTGATTTTGATTTCAAAACCAAAATCACTCTCTGGCTGTAATCCAGTTACAGCCTCCACGCCGATACGCACAACAAAAAGGATGTGAAGAACTCAAGACACGTCAAAAATGTCAAAATCATCAGCAGTACACTGCCAAATGTGCTGGTAACTTTAATACTGGGCCCCTTTACTGTGTACATGTACACTCCGAGCTTAAACATTTCCCATGATATCATCTACAAGAACCTTCGATCTGCGCTGTACGCCTCTACTGGCACACGCTAAATAAACTCATAGTGTCAGCCTCCCTGCCCCCCAAACTAGAAACACAAGCCATCCACCTACTTTCAATCAATGCACTTTCAGGAGGCAAATCGAAGCTCTGAGATGAACCATGACAGAACTTAGCTGTACAGAAGTTGCGATCAATTTCAACCCAGAAGTGGTCAGAATGGAGTGAAGTAACGTGATGGTGAATAAGCGTGGTGAAAATGCTCCCAACAGCAACATGCCTCATTCACTTCCAACACATGGACCTGTCAAACTGGCTCACATGTGAGCAGCCAAAGTCTCCCCAATCTGTCCTGAATCCTCCAGTTTCAACATTATTTCACATAAACCCTAGGGGGGTTAGGGTTGGAAAGATCCCAACGACTGTTATTTTGTGCCTGTCTTTATGGCAACAAAGTACAGTGCCTGAATTTAAAAACAAAAAATATTTAGCAGAGCATACAACATCACTGGATGGACTGGATGGACACAGAAGGAGTTAAAACTCTGGCACATCGAAGTGCTCAATGATCATCGCCGGTCAGACAAACAATAGTAAACATTCCAAAAATGTCTGATTACTCCCGGCAGCTTAGCCGGACAAGTGGGGCCAGTAATATCCTTGCAATGTTTGTGGAGTTTTCTTTGCAATTAACTGCAACTTGTCGCAGTGATCAGGAAATAGAAAGAAAAATATCTAGCATTAGATTTACTTTTGCCGTCATGAATATTTTTTAAAAGATTTTGATGCACTTTTCCATTATCCATGCAATGTTTGTAAGTTTCTTTTGTCACTCCAAAACACCAGTTTTCAAAGTCTTTCTACGAATTTGGCTAAGACTGGCCAAAAACATGTTGACCACCACAGGACAGTTAAGTTCAGGAAAAACAGAATGTGCTGTTTCATCACAAGGAAATATCACGAAATCTCATAAAATACCTTTTTGTGTAAATTCAGCAATAAAAAGGATTCAAATAAAACACAATATCTCATAAACAACTTGGCTGTTTATTCCCAAAATAACCCCAGAAGAAAGTCTTCGATAAGGGCGACAACTGCACATGAACACTTCAGGTACACAGCCTAATAAAAGCAACTGCGCAAGCGTTAAATTTTATGTTGTTGTCAGATCATATCAAGCACCAATGATGGCATGAATATTCAACTTCCTATACTGCAGTACACAATGTTTGAAGGATACAGATCACCAGTGAAAAATTGCGGCAATGATCATGGGGTACAAAGGGGGCTTACGGTGGTGTGTAGCAAGCATTCGCTGTGCTCTGGCTACGGACATACCGGGTATGCCAGAAAGCGGTAATTGGACAGATGTCATAGCCCAGGCAGTTCAAACTCCTTCTGTGTCCTTTCTCTATGATTCAACTGAGGACATTTTGGGTCTGGTCTCTCCTTCCGTGTTTTCCAGTCTCCTCTTCACTTCCCTTTGACCAGCCCAAGGGACTTTTGCGCCATTAGTGTTGATGTCTTTTTACGGCCGAGGCCGGTAGTTTTGGTTTTTCGCTGTCTTTTAAATCAACATAAGAAGTGAATTTAAGCACCCTTCTGTAAGAGCATGTTTTATGCTTATGGATGGCTAAAGACCACTGTAAACATTTTGGTTATTGGGAAGTCCAAAAACACTTAAAAATCTGCCTAATTTTTCCAAACACAAAAAAGTGGGGGGAAATGATCCAATAGCCCATCATCCTCTGGTCAAAAAAAAAAATATATATTTCCCAACCCCCCTCCCAAATTGACATCCCTGTCCCCCAAAATCATGCACATGGCGGAGGAAAACTGCCCATCCCCCTTCCTGCCCATCAATTTGGGAATTAACTGGTATCAATGACTCCCCCCAATCACAGTGCAGTCAGCTGAGGCTGGTACATTAATTTATCTTTAACACCATGCCCGGTCTTTGTCAGACATGTAATGCTATGAATGCTAACGGGGGAATTCTAACACCGAGAACAATAAAATACAGTGACTTCTCAGGGCTTATGACAGAAAAAAAAAGGAATTAATTTTCTCCAAAATGGCTATGATTATGTGAATTTTACACTTGGTTTGGGGGTTTTATTTGGTATATTGTGTTAAAAGATGCAAAATCTGCACGATGGAACTTCTACAAATCCCCCACTTTATTGGGCCAAAGATCTTGAAATCCAGCACCATCCTGAGAAATCCCACTACCGTGAAATGCGACACATGGCCTCTTCAAGAAGGTGCCTCGTATCATTTTACATGCCATTGCCCAATCTCTTTAATGCCCCAGATTCATTCCGGCTGTCAACTGGAAAGGACAGTGCAGTTCGGAGGAAAGTGAGTGCGTTCAAATTTCGAAATGTCACCTTGCCGACATAAATTCATAGGGCTGGCATTTTCCCCAAAGCGTTCTGACAGCAGCCGGACGGTTCAAAAGAAAGAATTGCAGTCTGCGAGGATGACAAACCTATGAAAGGTTCTCATGCATGTTTGTTATTTGATTTGCCCAAGTTCCTAAGTAAAAGGAAACAGTGGAACATGTAACATAATCGTTTGCATTTTAATCATGGCAGCAAGTCTAATCCAGATGAAGCAGACTTTGAAACTGACCTGACATTTGCGCTACAGTGAATGTCAGTCTTTGAGTGAACAGTTTTCATTGGTGTGTATTAGTCACAAGTATTTGGTTTATCTCAAAGTGCCACGTTGTCTGTAAGCATCAACAAGATCATCAACGTTGGCAGAATAACGTATATACAGTTCACCTGGAATTGCACCAGATTAACAGGGCAAGACTTTATAGATGTGACCTTCAGTACATGTACAAGGATGCAGAGTACCCCTGTGGGTGCACTGTGCTGCCAACCATTGCAGACCAAGGACAATATCAAATTGCAGCATGGCTGCTAAGGTTCTTTCATTTCATCTGGCCAGCACCAGAAAAACGGGGTTTTTGTTATCCTTCAAATGAAGAACATCATCAACTGGCTGTTTGTATCACTACCTACCTACATTTAACGTAAGATTTTTATTACCTCAATTGAGAAAAAAGTATTTGTTTCAGGTCATTGATAATATTAAAGCTACATGTGGGATGGATTGAAATTGTATCGGATAATTTTGCTGCATGTAAAAACTGAACAAAGTACCGGGTACTTAAATCCAAGTGTTCTAAGCATGTGCAAGATATACAGACATACATGTATGCAGCTAGGGACAAAAACAAAACCTAAAACTCCTCAGCAATGTAATCATCACGACGAAAACTGAAATTAGTTTGGGCCTGCAGTCATGTTTGAGTGCGCATTCTCATTTTGCAAAGTGTTAAAGGCTATCAAGGAATCACCGGCCTGCCATTAATAACTTGACGCCGGTTACCAGGCAAGGTGTCGGTGCCATCTTTTGTGGCCATAACGGGTGATTACATGTGCAGGTGTCCCCATCCCAGTGGACGTGTCCCTGGCTTTTCATCGACCATCTCTGGCCCTGTAATGTGGCCGGTCGCAATCTATATCTTGTTCGTTACACAAGAATCCAATCTATGTAATGGGAGTTTAAATAGCATTGATTCAACTGGGGGGGGACAACAGTTGCGACACAGGAAATGCATAATGTGATTATGGCTCGACAGAATACCATAATGGTCAGACACCATGGCTGAATTTCACAGACATGAGGACCTCTTGGGAGATGGTTCCTGCTGTGCAGAGGCACTGAGGATACTGGACCATGTACAGGGCACGGAGTTCAAGACAAACAGGGTTTCATTGATCACCTCCTACGCTCTCTCGTGTGTATGTTGTGGGGGAGTGACGGACCGGATGCTGGGTAGAACATGTGTGCAAATACATCAGCCTGTTTCTTGTTTCTCCAACTTGAAAAACAGCAGTGGGCCTCTCTTACATGTACTTACACGAGTGGGCGGGCCAGTGAGAGATTAATTCCTGAGCTCTGGTTAAAACTAACGAGTCATCAAGTGTTGTTTCCTGCATCCATTTTTTCTAATCTAGGGAAATCACCTACACACATGTAGCTTTGCTACTGATCAAAAACACTCACAGCAGGTTGCTAGCAAGTGATTGGCCACAATCCCTTGTGTTCAAGTTGTCAGGCAGGCTGAAGAAATCAAACACATGGCTTGAACTGTATCCCAGGGAATGCATGGTACACACCCCCTCAAGATAATTTAGACGGTGAAATGGGCGTACATGTAGGATTTTCCTCTCCAGAGTTTTGTGCTGAAGACCCATCAAAATAATCTTCATGTCATCCCATCACAGAAGTAAAATTGCCAGCAGTGAGAAAGGACTGATGGGAGAGTGTTAAAGGTCTGCACCTTAGAGTGTGGTAACATCACAATTTATGGCTTCTAACTGTAATTGTAGGGGGGGGTTGGACTAAGGTTAACCCACTGAAGGGAAAGTGCCAGAGATGTTTGCAAGGACCAGGCTAATCAGATGATATGCATGCAGGGGTCCATTTCTCAGGAAAACTGTTTATCTATTAAGAATGTACAATTAACTGCTGCAGCCTTGAGAAACTGGGTCCAACATTCCCTAAGAGGACAATTCTGAAAGGGCTTGATTCAGCTCTGTGAACAGGACACAAGTGATTCTAACATAAAATAAACACATTCTAACAATAAACACACATACAGACACTGAGTGGTCTCTCTCTAAGATCTGGATCTGATTTTCAAGACTGGGAAAAAAAAACCATAAAGGAAAACGACGGGAGAATACTCAAGCAACAAGACTGAAAGAAAGGGAGAGATAATGAGGAAGAAAGAGCAAACACGCCGTCCTGCTTTGGCCAAGCAAGCTGGGGATTGACATTCAACACTTGTATTCGATCAGCGAGAGTGAGCTACAGCCTGGCATTATGAAGGGGAATCTTTTGCCTTTTTTTTTTTTTAAAGGTCTCAGAACGTTACGTTCTTGCTTCCCAGATTGAGTTTCCTGAACGCTGCACGGACCCTGCTATGCTACACCTGCTATGTGCTGCCTGGACTTTTTTCTCTTCTTCTCCTCCCCCCCCCCTTCGCTTTGCAATCTTTCCCATAATGACTCCAGGTTTGGCTCGGTGAGGTCAAACGCAACTTCAACGACTGACTCCTAGCAAGCCGATACAACAGCTAGAATGGCCCCCCTGTCAGATTTCGGGAGTCCTGCCATGGGTCACTTTACAGGAGCGCCACAAATTAAGACTGTGGAACGTCAGGTCCAGACACGATTGCTTTCAAAGCACGTAGAGCTCAAATCTGATTTCCAAAAAGATGGTACTCATGCGTACGTGTAGCCGCTCCGGATATTTGCTGATACCACTGCGCATGACATCACTTTTCTCCTCGTCTTAAAACCAATTCTGGTCAATCAACCCTGGAACTGATTCATGCTGAAGACTTGTAAACTGTAAGATTTTCAAATAACTCAGTAGTACACGTATCGGAACTTATTCAAAGAAGTACTCCTCCAAACAAGTTACGGGGCCTGATCATCCCAACAGAACTTTCTCAATTTCTCATGGACAAAAAAAAAACCAACCCCCCCAGGTGGCTTTTGTACATAAAATAAATACATGTACATGGACTTACCATGGACCTTTTCCACAGTTAAGGTAACAGTTCTTGATCACATGCATGAATGAGAGAAATTTATATGTACCACAAATGTAGCATGGATATTTAACTGTAAACTGGGAGTGTGAGTACCAGTTACTTTGTGATAACTTGGAGTCAAAAAGCTTTACCAAGTACAAGTACAAGGTACATGTACCGGTGCTTGTCTTTTGTCAAACTTGTCAAATTAAGAGCATTTTTCCCCTTAAGAATGCACCTAAGTGTGCAGGATTTCTCTCAGTATAGGCGTTGGTATGAGCACCACATGTACATGAACAGGAGATTATCAAGGTCTTCGAAAACAAGGCGGCATTTTAGCAAATAATAAAAAAACCCAAATGTGTTGCACTAAAGTTTCAAAGTCATCATGCAAAACAGTTGAGGGAAAAAGATTGACAACCATGATGGTAGTAAAAGACTGTAAGAACCCTTCACGTCAAAAGACCCTCCAGCAGTGTTCACTGTTACATTTAAGAAGCTTCAGAACCCCAACACTTGTTTCTTTCACCCTGGGGCATAGAAACTTCAAACACACTGAAGTACAGATACTGCCTGCTACTGGCAAATATTGCTTAATTACTCATCCAGAATCAACATCTTTGCTTAAGCTAAACTGCATGTATAAACACTAGAGTCTAGGCTCTAGTCAGCCAAGACTTTCTGCAATGCATTGCCATAGCACAGACAGTGATACAATATACAAGACAAATGATATGCCAGTTATCATGCAAAGTATTATAGCTAGCAGACTTTGATCCTCTAACTTGCAAATTCACACAGTACAAGGAAAGCTCATACAATGATTTCCCAAGATACAGTTTAGCCTTTCTTCTGGACATGCAGATGGATGTTGTTGTAGCCTTGTGGGATTGGCTCTCTGAATCATTGCGGGAAAATTCACTAGAATTTAATAAGAATACTGCATGGTACACGGACATATACACAAATGAACATGCAGCCGGCAGAAAACAGAAACCACTCAATTTATAAAAAAAAAAAAAGACGGAGATGACTTGAATCGCCAGCATATGGGACACTCCCTACGGTGGTGTATCAAGGTCTTGGATTGGGAAGCGAGGGGCAAAATGGAAATATTTCTAAAACTGACAGTTCAAATTTTTTTTCAGCTGTAAAAGAATCCCCCCCAAAATAAAATATAACAAAGGATAGTTGGTACCAGGTACATGTAGTACTGTTTTTAAAATGATGGCATTTTCAATTTCAACAAAATTTCGAGAAAATATTACAACATGGCTGCATATGCCACCAATTCCAACACATGATGACTTCAGAGGGTAAATCTTAAGTGAACATAAAATGTCAAAATCTGTCTGGCCACAACCCATGCACAGAGAGGCGACAGTAGGTGCCAACTCTGCGATTGGAAAGTCCATTTCCACGGCTGAATAAATATCTACGCCATGTCTGTGAGTAGCTGCGACAAAGGTTCCCTCTATTAGGTATAAATGGACGGGGGGGGGCTCAAATTTTGGTGCCAGAGTCCCTGTGTACACTGTCCATGTTAAGGATTTACCAGCAGTCTTTGAGCTACAATAAAAACAATCAACACAGATACTTTGCAATAAGTCCATAAATTCTTTGAATCTGGACTTGGTCACAAAAAACCCATCTGTACTGTTGGCAAACACACAGATGAGCCCTAGTTTATCATGATTGTCTACATATGGATGAGAGTGTTAACTTCTTTTCTTAATCTTGGTACAGTATGTCAGCGACCTCTAAAGATGGCATCTTTGCTGCAAAGGATGGAGTCAATGAACTTGTTAACTATCTTTAAATCCCAGAGAGCTGTTTTTATCCAATCATACAAGTACATGTATTACTGTTATTAAGGAGCACACATGCAAGTGAATATCAAAATTACTGTTTCTGATATCATGATCAAAACATGAACAGCATAAGTCTGGGGGAAAATATTTTTGGAAAACAGCATACTGCAGAAGCAGAAAACTAAAGAAGCTTTTGCCACATTCAATACCCATACTTTTCTATTGTAAGCATTTGCTTTAAAATGACAAAAAAAAAGGTTTATGACTACCGGTACTGTGTGCACAACTCATCTTGATAAAGTCTTTTTTTTAAACTCCACAACAATGTAGCCGTGAAAATAAATGGCACTTAAAACAACAGGTATGATTGCCTTACCATACATCTCAATGACATGGCACAGATCCATGGGTATCGATGACCCTCTTCTCTGACCGATATCTAGTATCTACCCCCTTGAAAAAAAAAACTGTTCTAACAACTTGTCACCTCATCAGTGCATAAGCCCGGTCCTCAAATCCAGTATACAAGATGACAATCCCCTATGCTAGCAACGGTGACAGGCAGCTCAGTACATGGGACGGAGATTACGCTAAGAGTGTCCAGCCACAAACGCAGTATCTCGGGCATTACCGCACACCCCATAAGGCGATTCTTCACGGCTTGCTAGCTGCAGGGAGGGAGTGTATTATCGGCACACCGAGATTGCGTCCTAATCGGATGGCCAATGTTGTTATCAAGTCCCTTCCGTCATGTCCGAGGAAGTGGAGGGGGGTGGGAGGGGGAAAAAACGCAATGATTTTTTTTCCACTGGCGAATTTGACATTTAAGATGCCTCACTAATCTGACTAACTTGCATGCAAAATGGCTCATAAAATATCCAGCACTGCTCCCCCTCTTCACTACGTACGTGTCCTGAGCATGCCCAGGGGATAAATATCCAAACAAGACAGAGCATTTTAAACATCATCTGCTACAGCAGAAGGTAGAAAGGGATTTGCCTTATTATCCCCTCTTGAAATGGGGAGTCAAATGATGGTGTACTGTGCAAAAACAGCCGGTTTAGACAAACACATCAGGATTATTTGGTGGGAGGGGGGCCCACTCCATTCTGCAAAGGCTGAATCCACAAGCCCGCCAATTACATTACGCTGGGTAATTGAACGGGAACATTATGCAAGAGAAATGCCTCTCCGGACACGCAGGTGTGCTTGGGGACCCGCGCCATCAGCACTGCCCTTAAAGACAAGGGGGGGGGGAACCCTTGACACAGCAGGCAGATGTTTACAGTCTGTCCCCCAAATCAACATCTTCTTGTGGGAAGGCGGATCGAGCTATTTGAAATTACTGGTGGAAAATATTTTGATAAGGAGGACTCGTTAAACAAATACGGCAACTCACACTGAACAATGACCCTAATGCAGAAGAGCACTGAAGATTTTTGTGTGTAAATATTGAACATTCAACACGAGTTCAACAGTGAAGATATTTCATAGAAGAGACATATGCTTCCTTTAAGGGAGCAAGTACATGTATTGTACATGTAACTTTATGTACCGAGCTGTGGTTAAAATTGCTGCCACTTAACATGCCTAACTGGAATGATCATTCAAACTCCAGTGCGGGACAGAGCCAATGTCAGGCAGTTTGACAAATCACCCTCTCATAAGCGCTATAACGGTTACAAATTGTAAGCAATCTGTTCGGTGCGTAGCTGCCAGGTAAACAGCGGGCAAATAATTAACTCCTGTACTAATGTAAAATAGAGGTTGGCTTCTGTTAATTGCTTGGCCTTTACAAAGCAGTGGAGACATTTCACTGATGGACTGCATCCGTTCCTTTGTAAAAAAGAAACACTGATATTTTTTTTTCAAAGACGCTGTCTCTATTTTTGTTGTTGGATCATCCCTACTACTTATAGTGCCAAACATCTCAGACATCTAGACTAAAATCACTGAATTCCTTTGTAACAGGAATGGATGAAAAACAGTGATTTACCCTTCTGACATTGAGTCATCTACAGTTTAAATGTCAGATGACAACTTAAGCAGCCCCTTGGTTTTACTGTTCTTGTCCATTCCATTTTACTTTGATTTTATTCAATTCATTTCCATTCCTTTCAGTCTCTTGTTCACACACTTTTAAATCTTTCTTACCTTTAAAAGAAATTGTTTTGTTTTAATTTACCTTTGCTCTTAAAGCAATCTTCAAGTCATTGTGGTAATTCAGACTTGTGTTGTGAAGGTTGGAAATAATAACTATTGAATTAAATTGATTTGTAGAGTCCCTATACATTTAGAATGTTATTTTTTTAATTTCCTACAAGCGGTACTACATTTTCATAGTAGTGGTGACATCTACAATACAATGTATGTAGACTGCCATAAATCAGAAACTGTGACTGATTAAACGCTGCATACCTGTATGGTCCAATCAAAACCACATGGTTTAGAAATGTGAGCAATCAGTATTAAAGGGTAAGGAGGTAGAAATGAGCGGCACCTGGGATGAGGCTAGGTGAACTGAATGCATTCCGTAAACACAACAGGAGACATCATGAGGAAGTTATGGAGCAGCTGGGGTGCAGAAAGGAAACTTCTGTTACCCAGCAAACATGGGGGGGTGCTCTGTGTAAGCGACATTACGCCAGGCTCACGGATTTCAGAGAATGACAAGGGAGTGCAATATCAAAACGGCAGACTGAGTGGTGCCTGCGTGTAAAGTGCACTGGATTGGCTCAGGACGGGGTTCACTGGTCGTCCACTGCAGACAATCTCAATTATGCAGTGCATGTATCAGAAGAGTGAATGGGTGACCCGAGTCCTCACATCAGTTTCTGTTTGTATCTCATATTTACATGTAGTATATTTCTTCTTATTGTGGCCCAGGGCCCCAGGAGAACAGTTCACTGATGAATGATGGAGCTCCTCTGGTAAAATAACATGAAATAAATCAAAATCAATCACTCAATCCAATGATCAGAATACAGTGATGTTGATAAATTAGGAAACAAATGCATTTTAAAGGACATCCAATTTCAATTCTGAAGCAGAAATTTGTCCAGGCGGACTACAAGTATGTCTTTCTACACATCATAGGGAATAAAACATTATATACTTTTGGGGAGCAAGCATGCTGCTATCCAGGGACGGAATGTACATGTATCAAAGTCTGCCATCTGGCAAGGCAGGTCTGATGCTGAATTAAATACTCATCAATCATGGCGCATCTACAACATATACGGGTACGTGTGTGAAAGCAGCATGCAATGGAAGGCCTTCCAAACGTGCTGAGGATATTCGCACTGCATTAAGAAACTAAGGGTTTCTCCTTGGACTGGATTTTCTTTTATAGTAGAGAGAAACAGTAGATTCAATCTGCAGACTTCCAAATTGCACATTTCATGTAATTACAGGTGTATCTTGATTACCCTCCAATCAAGTTTTAAAAAAAGGATTCTATTCCATTTTTCCTCCTTAAAAGGCGCAGCTGCTCTCTTTCAGTTTTTTTTACAAAAGCGAATTTTCCAAGACGGCGGTTGGATTTTCCGAACACTTTTGCTCATGCTTTTGTGAGTGACGAAAAAGAACTTTCACCCATTTGGCATTTTAAACTTGCATTTATGTATATGTTGTAACAAATAAAGTCAAAATATGCTGAAAATTTAACCATACACCCCCAAAAAGCAAAGGAAAAACTGAAAGGGGGACAGACATGGAACAAAGGAAGCACAGAGGAAGAGGAAATTTTTTAATCAGCCTTGCAGTCCTGAATCAATATAATTCTTTACATACCGTAGTTTTTTTTTAAGGCATCGAAAGGGCTAGAAATGGGTTCTTTTTACACTGTGTATATGAGATCGCAAAACAGTATGTTAACGTTCTCATGAAGACCGTTTAGAACAGAGAAAGCTCAACATAAATGAGAGCAGCACGGTGTTCAGATACCAGACATTTCTCAACACTGCATGCCTGATTGCCTCAATTCTTATTTCCTAAAAAAAAAAAACAAGAAAAGATGTTGTGTAATTCCAAGCGATATTTGTCCATGGCTGGCAGCTGCCAAAACAAGGCTGTGGCTTCCCTCTGCACTGTCTAAGTAAACAACAGACATGGAGCCCCCAACCTCTCCTGCCTCATTAGCTAAAAGCTTACTCAATACTTCCCTCTTTGAACATGAGTATCGTCAGGGGCTGACTACAGTAAAAGCCATCAGTCAGTCTTAATTACTACTTGCCGGTCTACAGAGAGGAAACAAATACCGATCGCTGACAAAAGAAAGATACTGCAGTTGATAACTTATGAATGGTGATGGTGTAGTTATTTAACGGTCATTTCCAGGTGTGATGGATTGGACGTACTGATGTGGTGCGGACAGTAAATGTCCGTGAGGGGATCCTACATGTTATCTCTGATAGTCTCGCGAACAATATCACATATCATCTGGTTCTGTGGACAGCTGGGCTGAGGTAGGATACGATGTACAACAGATGTGCAGTGTTGTGTGCATTCTATGAAGACTGGGCAATTTCACACATTCTGGCTTTGACTCCAGCTCAGGAGGTTGCAGTGTGGAGTCCCTAGGCAAGATACATTGTCACTTATTGCTTCCCTCCAGCTTGTTAAATGATTGCACCTACACTGTACTAGATCTATATGTTCCCCAAGGAGCTGCAACTGCCTACAGTGCGCTTTAACCCTTATCAGGCCAAATCCATCAAGTGCCTATGTTATTTTTTATTATAAACCTTAAGGATTAGGGTTGAAATCCCTTCGATTTTGGCACCAACAACACTGTAGAAATGCTACCATTACATCATGCTAGGAAGCACCCAACACCAAGATTATCCCGGAGCCATCTGACAAGGTTAGAAGCTCCAATAGTCACAACAAGCACTTTCAGAACCCAAGCAGTAGGCAAAATATTCTCGACTAGAACCACAAAGTATGCATCATCACGATGCATGCATGTTCATGTAGGCAGTGCAACTGGCCTGCTGAAAAGTCATAACCACAACTTGGGATAAAGTACCAAAAGAAAAGCACTTGAGATAAAAGTAATTCATTGAAGTCTTTGTGAAGCTAGACGCACCTTTTGGGGCAATGAGATACAGCATGTACAATCACCATGAAAAACCAATGGCCACAGCAATGAAATCTGCTTCACATTTCTAGCTAGTTCACACAGGGCTTTTTATACATTGCATGGGTTCCTGATTTTGAGTTGATTCCAAGGTACCGGCACATGTACATGTGCATCTAGAGACATGTATACTGGAAATATGGCTACTATGTACAAATTTACGAACAGTCCAAAGGAGCAACCACTGCAACCGCATTTTCACTGCAGCAAAGCTGTGGTGAGCTGACGATTCATTCATCTCAGTGGGAAATGGCATGGTGGATATCTCTCCAAGGCGGGACACCATACAGACTTCACAGATGTATAAGCATGGGTATTTCACATTTTACTGCCCAGCAAAAGCATCCTATCAGGCTGACAAAACGTCCCTGTACTAGTTTGCACAGGCAACTGTGGCATGAAGCAGGCATGATTTTCATTTGAATGTGCACAAACTCGTAGGGTTTCAGTATTGACTCCTGATGCAAGGCAACAAAGACATATACCAAACCCAACCTTTCTCTTTGTCATTTTTTGCATGCCGTCATACTGGTCCCAGGTGAATTCCATTAGTCTGATTACAGCTCAAAATCTCTCATGCAGAGAGTCTGAGAACAGTCACCCTGTTATTCTCCATTCGACCTTTGACACGGGTCAAGACAAATGCATGATTAGGCACTACACTCCCCTTGTACTTGTACATGTTTTTATGAATCAAGGCCAATCAGATTCAAGGGAAGGCAGTGTTTGCAAGGTGCATATCAACCAATACAATGTCAGAGTTATTGAAGGTGTTGCCTACCATCTCTGTGGTACGAGGACGTACGGGCCTTCAGCGTCAGTTTCCTTAGGGTCACAAACTCCCGATGATTAATGTGCATACATGTAAATGTATACATGTATGTATCTGGACTATACCTGACTTCATCCAACAACACTATTATAAAGTGTGACAAGATCGATACAAAAAGTAATCAATTAAAAAAGTAATCAAATCAGTAAATCAAATTACATAACAGGCTAAAACCAATTACAAATACATGTATGAGTAAACAGCATGTATACACCAGTACCCACTAGGTTATATTCAATTCTGAAGTTTGATGGTTCGTTGTTATATGAAGAGACATTTTACACATGACATCCATTCAACAGCCTTTTATCGTATTTCAAAAAAAAAAAAAATTATAGTTCCACCGACAATTCACAACATTAATGAGACAAATTGTTACATTGTCTTTATCCAGATGATTTCAAGGAAAATCCACATCTATGTTTATACAAGGCTATATTCTTTAATACTAAAGTACATGTAGGTTGGTTGGAAACTTGGCGACTAGCACAAGTACTGCAATGAATCATCCATTATAATCTTTTCTGGAACCAGACTCTCACGCACAACTCACACACAGATAATGACGGACAAAAGAACAAACCGGGCCCTGGTTGACACAGCTGTCCATTTGCTGTCCCATTCCCACGTAGATTTCGACTTACTGTCTCCCGCACGTCAAATTCAACTTACCGTCTATGGTAATCCGGTAATCGTAGTCTAGAAGCAACGTCGGACCTGCGTACCTAATCATGGCAACATCAGCATGCACTTTTTTGGGGGGCAGGAGAAATCACAACCCTTTTTCAGTATTAACTCCACATCTTTGGATAAGGCCTGGGAAACGATAGCAGTGGTGGTTTCAAATGAGCACACAATCCATCCGTGAGTGGAGACAAAGTCGGGGGTTAGTAAAATCCATGGGCCCCATGCTGTTTCAGAAAGAAAGGAAAGCCTCCAGAAAGCAGGAAGACAGTGGATTCGACAAGGGAGGGCGAAGCTCAGTTGAGAGGTTACGTGTGTACACGTGTGTGTGGAGAGTCACTTGGGTCATGAGGGAGCAGCAATGTGCGCATGGAAGCTGAGCGATGCCAGAGAGAGCACTGTGGATTGGATTGCAGTGGGTTAAGTACTGTAGCCTCACACGTGCGCCACACAGCGCCGCACAACAAAGTGGGCATTACGCATGTGGGCTGCGGCTGGGAGAAAAATGGGGTTAGTTGGCAGATGTCGGAGTGGCGGAAGCTGGAATTAAAAAAAAAGAAAGAAAAAAAAAAGGGCCAGCTCTGTTTTACACTGTCATTGGCAGAGTGCTAGTAAGGGGGGGGGGGATTTTGTGAATTAGCCTTGATTTCAAGGTGGCACACTTTGCAGGCATACTCACAGCAATGTAAGGAATATGATGATGAGTGATGAAACCAAAGAGGAGAAATTTCCCCAATGACGGGGGCATTGTGAGATGGAGAAATGACATTGACATGATTTTGAGTTATAAAACAAAAAATTATCGGTGTGGGTACTCACCAGCGGTGCGCAAATCCATGCAAGCGGGCATTTCACAAAACAAGGAGGAAAAAGGGTAAAACAAGTGAGCGTTTCATTGAGAATCCATGCACTTTTTTAGAGATGTTTTTCGGGGTGTTAGAGGTGAACACGTTTATGCATGTACATGAAGAGTTAGTGTGGACTGGCAACCATTCACAGATGGGACAGTTCCACATATTGATCAGCCTGTCCACGGAATGAACCATATGGTCTGATAACAGATATGGTCTGCTGAAAATACACTGCAACCTAATGAGCTGCTAGTGCTGATGTGCACTGACATGTGACTGCCTGTATGAATATCAAATGAGATGCAAATTAGGTCTGGGATATAAATGAGGGTTGTGTCCATGACATGAACTTCAGCTCTCTGGATTAGTTACACAATACACAGTGCACATTAAGAAAGCCAGACATACATGACCTGTGTATTCTCTTGTGCTTAACTCAAATGTACGCCAGACTATTGTGATCAATACTTGAATAGTGGTACAGCGTGTATCCTGCTCCCTTTGTCTCTAACTCATGAATTTACATTTCAGGTATAATTTAATTTAATTTAATGGGGAAATAAGGTAAAAGAGTACAAGTTTCTTCCAATACCCTTCTTCAATATTCACTTTCTTTGCATTATTGTGACCGATTTCCCAATCACAAATTAAACAAAACAAAACAAAACAAAACAAAAAACAATTTGATTTTCATCTGCACCAAATTTTGCAATCCTCTTTGTGCTGTCTGTTTTTATGTAAGGACAATTCAAATGTACTTTTATCAGAACCTCTCCCAAAACATCAGTTTCTAATTACTCCCTGTGTTTTTCAATTAGAATTTTGCTGTTTTCCATTTTCACAAAGCAATAACACTATTTCCCTGCCCAAGTCTTTTCCCGAGAGGTGCATGTATTTTCTAGATTCCTGGGGGGGGGGTGGCAGGAGGAGGGTTGCTGTTGCCCTGTGCTGTCCCCCTCCCCCTGCGTCATCACAAACAGATTACGTTTCTCTTAATATCATGTCCTACGAGCCTGTGCCATTATCCCCATCATCCCAGCTCCAATCTACACGGGTGTAATGTCGGCCGGATGATGAGCATCACTTGAATGCCAAGTTGCTGTTGTCAGGAACATACATGTAGCCCTGTGGCTTATCCAACTGCAGTCAAAGTATCATCCTCCACTAATGTACCTTTTTTTTTTCCAATCCAGCAAAATAAATCCATGGGTTTAAAGAATTACACCGTATCAACTAATGTTATACTGTAGATTTTGTCCACCGTTTAATGGAATCGATTGCAGAAATGTGACCTGTCACGACAAAATGAGAGTAAAGTCGCATCCCATGCTTTCATATTTTCAGGGTTCAAAGTCAAATTGAAGTGGAAGTCAATTTTTGGGTTTTCTAATCATTGGAAAGACTAACCCGTCTCCTATCTAATCCCATATATTTCGCAAAATCACATATTTAAAAATGTCATTGTCTCAGCAATTTTGATAGTATTATTCGTGCCTGGTCTGAAATGTTGAAACAATGTCGGGAACAAAGACGCAAAGCTGCCAGATTGATGTCCCATTGTTACCTTTTACTTTTCCCCTAAGTGTTCCATGTACATACATAGGGAAGCTCTCTTTCTGCTGAATTCAAAAATACCAATATCTCAGTTTTTGAAAATTCCGACTTTCAGCTCATTTTGTGGTGACAGGTCACAAATGTCCTGTGGAGAAGTTGACCACTTTCCCATCTGCATGCAATGATCATCTTTTGAAATGAATTTAACATTTGACCGACACTAAAACATCATTTTTGATTTTGGCCTGAGGAGTTCACAATACAGATTACCGTATGACGTTCGATTCCACTGTGAGAAGAGTCTACATGGGCAATAACCACAATGATGCAATCATTGTCACAGGACTCGGACTATTTGCACAGACTGGAGAGAAGACTATAGTGGCAATGTGCCATCAGACCAATTCTGACACAAGAGGGCTCACTTCAAACTCTCACAGTGGATCAGTTTTGGCAGAATATTACGCACTCCAAAATGTGAATGATCTGCGGTTGGGTATGAAATGTCTTCAATATGAAAGGTTTGGGGCAAAATAATGAGATAAGTCCAACTGACAATTTCAACCCAACTTTCAGGTCAGCTAAAAACTCTTCAAGAGTTGAAAGACAACAATCAAATGAATAAAACTTTCAATTTTAATTTGACCAGCTGGGGCAAATAAACAAAACATAATGAAATGCCACACTTAAACTTAAAAACAGAGAACCCAAGTAAGTGAAATTATAAGCAGAAACAAACTATTCAAGGCTGTGAATGTGAAAATGCAAATTTCATGCAAAAAAAGAAGATGTCAATCCTGGAATCTTTATTATCTTTGAGTGCTCTTCACCTGAACGACTGGAAGAAAAACACTCAGGGAGTGTAGGACATTTATACAAATGTGTAAGGTTAGTTTAATACATGTACCAATACGTGTTGCAAAGATCTGTGCATGTTCTGGTAAGTATTGGTACATGTACTGTACATGCAGAATATAACGTTCCGCAACAAGTGCAGCGAATGACAGAAACGGACCTTTCCTTTGCCAGTGTCACAAGCAAAACTTTGCCCACCTGCCAAAACTCTTGGCTGGGCCCAAGTCAATCCCATAAGAATAATTCAGAGAGTGTCCAAAAATATCTTGGAAATATTGGCACCAGCAGATGGTGCATACGTGTACTTCTGCTAAGCACTGACAGAAAAATATCAAAGCCACATGTGCATTTTGGGCCAAAAAATGTTGCCAACCGACGGCAACCTTTCTGTACACTTTGGCTGGCCATGCAGAACAGCAGTTACTGTTTGTAAACTTGTAAAAGAAATGTCAATATTATACATGTACAATGTATTATCCCAATGTGTTATCCCAAGTGCATGGCTGGGGAAAACAAACAAGCATATCCCAATTTTACGTAGAGGACCATCCAGGGCCAACCAAAGTATGTACATTCACACACTATTCTGCACATTCAAGTGGAGCAACAGCAACTGTGCATGCAACATGGTCTGACAAAATGGTAAATAGCGCCCTCTCTTGACTGTTTTACTAATACTTTGAGTATACACCATGTGCATGTACATGTACGATTCGTACACCAAAGAGAACCTCTTCAGTTGCAACTCATGAGGTAGTTAGTTGAACTTGACCTTACACATGAAAATAGGAACTTGTAACACTGAAGCCAAAGTTTTTTCCCATTACCTACATCTACTGCATACATGTACAAATTTTGCCCAAATTTTGCCATTGTCGGAAACAGCCAATACAAAGTCATTAAACCAGTCTCTCACACCGCGATGCTGTTTTGCCATGTATGAATTTTTGCTCTTTTTCACATTTAAACTGTCAGTCAAAATTTAACCAACCTGTCATACATGAAAACAACTGACTCAAACTTGCCAGGAATAGAGGTACTGGTACCCTGAAGAACACAAAATATCACACATTTTGGGAAACAACAACATGGCAGATGGGTCTAAGATCAGGTCATGCAGAGTTCAAGCAGGTGACTAGTCACAAGAAGATAAGCCGCCAACATTTATCCCTGACAGTCCTGAATCGTCCAATTTCAATGCGGTTTTGCACACACCCATTGGAGTTACGGTAGGGTCAAACTTCAGGCAAGTATTTGGTAATAACTACGAGTGAGCAGTTCCCACCTACCAGAAACTGCACTGCACCGTGTTGCAACTTGATGTTGAAAGTATATTGAAACAACATCTTTCAGAACAAGACATTGTGTAACGTTTCAGTTGTGTATTCCAAGTTCATGAGTTTGACCAGTTGGGCAACACTTTGGAGTACTTTCCACTTTCGGTGTTTGGGGGGATGTGTTTCCCAATTTGTGCTTGCTTTGTAATTTTACAAGGATTATCTGCTTTGAGGTCTGGTGCTTGACTTTGTTTTGAGAAGTGAAATGGAAAGTGGGAACAGGAGGAAGTTGCACAATTTCCAGGCGTTGATTTGTATTGTTTTGGATATATTTGTTTTGCTTTTCAATGTTCCACCCCATGTTGATCCAGCAAGCCTTTGTGCTCATATCTTTCTGAAGGCTTAAGGCTGCTTAACCCAGTTTTGGTCCAAACTGGAATACTTTTCATGGACTTTCAATAAGAAAATTTCAGATCTCTTCACTGAGCAAATGTGATCGCATCTCAGTCTCACAACATGTGCTGTGAGGCCATTCCTCCCCCCCCCGTGACTTTGCTTTGGTTTGCATAAGATAGAGAGAGCAAGGTGAGCCTCTGTTTCGACGTATCACTCACTTTGGCATTTGCACTTCAGATTGTTTTTCAAGACCTCTGAAGTGGCTCTGGCAACTTCAAACTCGTTTTGTGAGATTGGGTCATGTATATGACCCACTCTTAAAAATTCATCCTCGAGGAGTTTGACTGGTTGATGAATGTCTTTACTGCATAATGTGACCCGCTCTGCAAAAAGTTGCACTAAGTCGCGCCATGCAGACACACGTAATGGCCCATTCCATGCACTGAGGGAGAAAATACTTGGGAATATTTTGCGGCCAGTTTCTTGACCAGAAAGACTCTGTTGCTAAGGAAAACCAAGAGAGTGTCTAATTTAAGTTAAATGTTTCTGTTCATTATGTTTAAAGGGCATTATCTCAAAAGGCATGTGTGATAAAATGGAATTATATGAATATGCAAATGACAAATAATTCCAAAACGGAAAAAAAAATTAGATATAATACACCTTTTTGCCGAGCTGGTCACATATATCGTATCATATTGATACTGTCCTTTAATGTCTGATGTACCAGTAGGTACATTTTTTAACTGTAATGTTATTACACTAATTGTAGTTACACATGATACATGTACATGTATATACATATCGGTACATGTACATTGGTCTCACAGTGGTCTGGCCGGACAACTTATTCTTTTTCAGGTTTCTGCCCAATTTCACAAGGTTTTGCTTTCTGGCTTTTAAAGGTGGTTCTGGGTTTATACACTTCTGTCATTATGGTTGTAACACTTCTTACACAATAGTCTTTATCTAAGCATTTTGTGTGTGATTTACCATGGGTCAGTCAATGTTCTGCAACTTTACTGTGATAGCACGTGGTTGAAAAGTCAACTTTGATCCATGGGGTTGTCTTGGGTATTTTTCAGTGAAAATTTCATGCGTGGCTGTGTTATTCAGTGAAGTCAGTTTACTTGTGTCCTTGAGGAATTGGGAGGCAGTGGGATTACTCTTTTACATTATGAAAGCTTTGCCAAAACTGGAGGAAAAATTCTGAGCTTGTGCATGAGTGGATGAGGAGAAATCCCCGGGAAAAGTGGTTTCATTGTGTCACATATTAAGGCATGGCTCTTTCAAGGACTGCAGCCTTTACGTCTCGGGTATCTGATTATGCCTGCCACCAGACGCTGCTTGCTAGCTGATCCGTTTTCACAAACGAATTCAGGCATGAAGCTGCCCCCCATGACCGGATTGCAGGAACTTAGGGAGGTAGATTTGGGACATAATTCTGCCATGGGACGGCTGACGCAACAGCGTGCAGCTCTCATATCAGGGTAACCTGAGCACTATTTCCATGAAACAGTCCTGGGGCCTCGTCATACATGTCCAACACCTGCATCTTGGTACTATGACACCTCATGCATGGCTGTGTGGATCCACTCGGGAGATCTTCGAGGGCAGCAAGATGAGATGGAATACCTGACCCAAAAAGCAGTTGACAACCTTGTTAACTTTGCTTACGGACATGAGGGGAAAAGTCCTCATCAAAAATGATGGAAACTGGAAGTGACACCTTGCTGAAATCTTAAACCGTCTGTCTGGGCATGGAAGTGCAGACTGTTAAGGCTGATTTCTGCTTCATGCAAATAGGCCAGGCGAATCTGACGACACAAACGTCTACTCTAAAATTTGCCAGGGTGGAAAAAGTGATCATTTTTGCAAACGTGCAGTATGAAACGTATTTATTGTGATGTCACATGTACGTAAGTTAGTTTGCTCTGGTACAGAGAGTGAACAAGCCTTTGGTGTACAGTGTACATGAACGTACACGAACTACTGGTAGATGTATGTCAAATTTTGCTCCCAAATAAGCGAAGCCGACAAATTTCTGAAGCTGGGAAAAAAGTAAATGAAGCAAAATAAAAAATGCAAACCAAATACACGTAATCCGTGATGCTTAAGCATTCCGTGCACAGATCCCAACCCACGATTTCAGTCATGTTTGCACTGGATGATGTTTTTACCGTACAACCCCAGGGACGATTCTAGTTTTCCGAATACTTCCACCAATTCAATCAAGGTGACGGGTAAAAACCTTTCTGCCCAGAAGGCAAAATGCAAGGATCAACTGCCTGGACAACCGACCCCCTTCCCAAGTCCACAATCTTCCACTAGAGATTCTTGCCCAGCAACTATGAGGGATGAATTAGGTATTTCACAGGAGGGGGGAGGGGAATAATCGGCTGTTTAATGCCTTCTGAATCTAGACGTAACATACAAAGGGATAATGAGCGTGGGTTTGAGACCCCGTTCGTGATGATTCCCGGAGGGTATTTCCCGTGGGATGCGGGCGCCAGGCGCGATCGATGTTCACCACAAATCGTGTTTGCACCCTAATGCTACCGCTTGTCCTCCCCACGCCGAGCGGCTGTGTGATCTTCGTGCCGTCCTTTCCAGAAGTCATTGCTCCGGAGAGTTAGATTTTAATCTGCTTCGATAAACGCTTTTCCAATTTCTTGTGTTCGCTCCTCTAATCTGCAGCATCGTGGCTCCTAGGGTCTGTCGTGCAAAGTGGGCATTTTGTTCAATCGTCCGCCCAGCAGATTATTTTGAAAAGGCTTCTTAGAGCCTGCTGATACATCTAGGATTTTCACTTGGTGAGCTGTGTATCAGGTAGAAATGGCTGTGTATGCAATCACAGGTAACTGTGTAGCTGCACCTACACATCAATCGCTGACAAATTTTGACACAACCTGCCAGCAAAGGAAGACTTTGGTGTGATATCTGATTTCAGTCAAAGCATATGATTATGTGTCTAAAGCTGAAGTAACTTGTCTCTCCCGTAAGATGTACACGGTGCGGGTGTATCTCGACATAATTGATTGTGATAAACAGAAGGCAGTCTTCGGAGGACTGACCTGAGGGCAAAAATTACATTTGTACAGTCAGCCATTAGACATTTTCTGGAAAGTGTACATGTAGTACGTTCAGTCACTGATGGGCTTTGCATGTTGGCTTGATAGGCAGTATTTGGGTGATACATGTACATGTATATACATGTAGCTGATTATGTCCCAATATCTCTCATATCAAGTTATACCATATGGAACTGTGTTTTAGGCTTTGAACACATGACCACTTCTAATATCAGCAACAAATGGCTCGTATTCGAGTATGCATGTACACTGTACATGTCCACGGACCTTCTAATGAGGAACCAAGAATACTAATGAATAGAATGTGAGCTCTTCCGTACCATCTGCAGTCGCTCGCGTTGAGTTCTTTATTAGAAGACAGCGAGCACCCTGTAGGTTGCGGCTTGTATTTTGTATTAAACCTGGCTGGGGCTGGTTTGCTGGATGTTCACTGAGGCCATATGCCCGGCTTGATGCTGGTGAACTCATCAATGCCCTCTAAGTGCCCTCATTTGCTATTCTGATGGCTGCCTCTGTCCGTGGTGGAGTCAGACAACAGCTGGCGTGTTGTCCTCATGACCTCGGATACAGGCAAACAGAATTGACAGATTTTACCTGTACATGTACGCGTACATGCATACACACAGGAACGATGTTGCACCTCTTGAAGGCAGAGTGGACTACGTGTATTCATCTTTTGTGCATTTTTTGTTTGAAGCAACAAAACTGCTTTAAATCTGAAGACAGGTTTGAAGACAGGTAATATTTTGAGAAAAAGGGCGATGTCTTCGGGTCTTGTGACTCGCTTACAGAAGTTCCTGTGTCGTGTTTGCAAATGAGCCCTCGTATCGCCAAATTGATAGAAGATCAGCATTTGGACTCTCATTCAGCCTAGTTACGTACATGCATTATTGCAAACTTATTCAGTACTTCTACACACATGTATACATACTGCCACAAATTTGTTGCATAAATTCAAGGATTTTCCCAGTAACAAATCAGAATGGAAGGATGTCAAAAGGGTGTCTCTTGACCTATCTTTGGAAATTAACTTTTATCAACTTTGTTCCCGTGTTATTGAACAGTGAACCCCAAGTCTGCTCTCCAGTCCCGGTAAAGGGTGATTTCAATGTCCAAAAATCATGTCAATTAGGAATGGTCTGGTGCCTGGCAGTCTGTTAAAAACAGTTTTCACTTAGGTACACAGAGTCTGGTTTAACAAACATGGTCAAAACTGCATCGCGTTGAGAACTGTAAACACAATTTTTTTAAGAGTTAAAAACCTTAGCCAGCTTATTTGCAGTACCATGCTTAAACTGAATATGAACAAACTGGAAAAATGAACAGCAATTGGTTTGTATGAACCAGAGGGGGTGTAAAAATTCAGAGTGAATGTGAATTAAGAATTTAATAACACAAAGTCCACAATACAAAATCATTATTCACTACTGCTGTTTCAAATCAGGGCACAGGTAGAAGGTTGGGTCTGTCTAATGAATAAAGTCGTCTTTAAACTATGTACATAACTTTTGTAATGATAATTGTGTCACTTGATCTACATGTACTTTTTAAAAAGTCTGGTCAATGGAGTACAGGGTAGGGAGAACCATCGGTTGCTTGGCAACTGATGAAATGCAAAATGATGGGAGGGCTTTGCCTGTCCTCAGATGAGGTCTGGTTTCCAGTTTTATCATTTGGCTTTGCTGGGTAAACTGCCATGTTCTTCATCACAGCTTGCACTGAGCTCCATAGGCAAGCATTTAATGAGCAATTTTCGTGCACAAATCGTAAAATACAAGTACCTTGCTTCAATAAGTGCTCATGAATAAAATCTACATGTACATACATGTACAAACACCGGTACATATGAATTTCTAACCAAATATATATAGTCTTGAACTCTGAACTCTCGACCTGACCTTAAACCCAAAGATCACAAGAGGTAGACTCCCACAATGCAAATTTTAATCACATCAAAAGATTTAAACAGATGAATGTGTCTGGCAAGATGATTCTAATCATGTCCCGACTCAGATCTTACAAATGGTAGTGATGAGTCATCTTTGTTTGCAAGGTACAGTACAATGTGTAAACGTGACAGGTATGTCTGGAATCTGCCAAGAACATTGAGGAATTGGTCAGACGGGTACATTTTGTGTTCAAAATTATTATTAAAAATTGAAGATCTTGCAACATCCTATACATTCAATGAGGATTTCCCCAGTTGGTGAAATGATGTCATTTAACTGCTAACAACTTGCTGTGGGAGGTACACATATTCACGCTTGGGCCCATGGGAATGTGTCAACACATCCATACTGTACACAAATTTGAATGTATATGCAAGACCATGCATTTTGACAACATATCCCTCTGTTTGCACTTTCTTATCTACTAGGAGTTGCAGGAATGAGATTGACCAATGATAAAAATAGCTGAAAACAGTTGAAGAAAGGCATAAAAAGCTGAACTGTGAAAATCTCCTATACTTTTGTACACAGCCAATGAGGAAAAAAAGCTGAAATCCCAAACAAAAATAGCTGAAATCAGCTACAAAGCTGAGAAATCTCACCCCTGCAATGTAAAGATCTTTGGTTTGAAATGTGGGATCTCTTGGCATACTACTGTTGAGTGGAAGTTTTATCAATGCTTTGTGTATTTGCATGTAATTGGACATACGGCTGTTGCAATGAGTAGGATTGATTTTGAGACTCCTGACTGAGTGGCTCCACGGAAAAGGGAAAAATGGTTTGACTTACATTCTTGAATTCGTCCTGGGGCTGGGGGAAGATCCGGGGCCTGCACAAAATTAAAGGAAAGAAATAAAGCAAAAGTTGATTCCCTTGAACACTCGTCGAACTGACAATCAAATGAGTTCGGATTCAGTGACAAAATTCTTTAAATTGATAGATTTTCCCTACAGATTCCTTTCATCGTATTCATGAGTGTACACAATTCTTTTTGGCAGAGTTGTAATTGAGTCAGTCACAAGTCACTGCAAGTCACCACAAAAAGTCAGTCACAAGTCATTCAGCCACAAGTCAAAACATAAGTGAACTCTGACTAAAGCATTCCTTTGTTATTACTCATCTCTTTAGTTCGATCCCACTGACTTGTGAAATGACTTGTGAAATGACTTGTGGACTGACTTGAGACTGAAGATCTACAACTCTGCTTTTTGGACCCTCCTCCTAGGGAATAAAACTTGAAAATACATTTTTCATATTGTACAAGCAGATATGCAATTCACTGTACATGTACAAGTACAAGTATGTGGATGCATTTTGTGGAACATGTGCGTCAAACAGAGGTTGACCTTTTTCCCACAATCTCCTGTGATCCCTTAGATAAGGGATTGAAATGGAAATTGATCCCTTTTTCCTGCTTTCTTCAAAATGCCAGGTTATTTTGAAATTTCTGAATCCTATCAATCTTCTGTTTAATTTATATACAAAGATCTACTGACACATTGGTCTTAAAATCTTTAAGCCCCCCCCAAAATGATAAGAGTGCTCTACACGCCAGCTGAGGATGGTCTTTGGAAGTGTGGATGATATGCAAACTCTGTATCTAAAATCACACAATGAATTTTTAACATGGAAATGACTTTTTCATGCGAGGCAGCGTTGTTGACAAAACACTCTTTTATCAAGAATATAAGCAGGTTGTTTGTCATGTCCCCATACATCACGTCAAGGGATCCAGGGCGTCATATCCAGAAATATTAATGTGCTTATCCGATGCTATTTGAAATCAATATCACATGCGTTTTACACATGAATGGTATCAGGATCTGCACACTTTCAATACAGCAAAACCATGTGGGCTGTGGGAGGTTGATGGGAAGTCACTTTTAGTTCTGCTGCTGAAAGAGACATGTACACATGTACATGTACAGTACAAGTGATTAGAAGGCACAGTCCGTCGTCATTTGTCATTATGTTCATTTGAGGCAACATATGTGCTCAGAATCTGAAGAAGTGGAATGCGCTTTAAAACTGCTTGTAAGATTATGAAGTTGGCATTCAGTGAATGCTGTATATTCAGAGAAAAACGATTCTTCTAGGATCTTGATTTCAAATCAGACGTTGAAGAGTCATGTTCTGAAGTGCGCCCATATTCAGTGTCCAGGACATGCTCCCATCCAACTGACTGCAGCTACCGTACATGCACATGTACGCACTGTTGTGCTCTGAACCTGAGAATTACATGCATAGCAACTGACAGCACTGTGTCAACACTTACGCTTGCTTCGCTGAATTACAAATGAACTATTAAGGGCAATTTCCAAAAATGCATTTTTAGACACGGCATTGGAAATGGCCTCCTTTCATAGCTTTCTTCAAAACAACAGCTTGCCTGAAAGAACGATTCCACGGGGAGCATAGTCCCATACCCATCCATAAACCAACTTTAACCGAGTACAGTGTATGCTTTCCAACAATAATTTCTTCAGTTACTTTATGGGCAGCGGCAAATGTGGGACTGTACCTTTTAGTGCATGTGCTTCTAAAGCAGTCTTTAATTTGCAGTCCCACCCTTCCTTTCCCTTCCAAGTCAACCTGGCGGTTTTGCAAAAAAGTGAAGGAGTGAGGAAGGCCCAGCCCAGCCCAGCCCAGTCAAGCCCTGCCCAGCCCAGCCACTTTCCATCTGATACCAATGGGAAGTACCCGGTAGTACCCACAACACTCTCTCAAAGAGTGTGAGAGCTGGGATTGTTGGAACAAAGCCTATTGTAAAATCCAACGTCGTTAACCATGTGCATGCACAAATGGTTCATTCAGTGTCTGTCCATGTTTACCATCTTGTTTTACATGAATTTCATTTGCAGGTTTCACAGCGAGCAAAATATCATGCAGAACGTATTTTGAGGAGTACGGTGTACATCACAAGGGCGAGTTTATTTGTGTCACAAGGACAGGCCTGTATAATTTGTCAGTGTTTTAGCAGTATCACTTTTATTGTTCTTCTACTCTCTGTTCAATTGAAGGATGCCTACTTTTTGTTAGACAAGGTTTTGGCTCCATAATGCATATACGTACCATACACTGCACATGCACATGCCAACCATGAGAATCTTTCAAGTGACAGCAATTACAGGTGCGTCTACGGCGGGGGGAGGGCATGTTCAGGATGGGGGAAATGCTGCAAGCTTGACAGGAAATTAAGCCAAGTAACAGGGGTACACACACAGGGCATTTGGTAGCGGTAGAATTGGATTGGTCATGACGGGAGGGGAGGGGGGATGAAGGAAAATGTCTGCGCTGGAGCAGGACGTGGCAAAGAAGGGAGAGGGAAGAAGGGGAAGGCCAGGCTTGGACGGAAGATATCCCCACTGGAGGGGGATGTGGCAAAGGGAGAGGGGAGAAGGGGAAAGGCCTGGCTTGGACGGAAGATATCTGCGCTGGAGGGGGATGCGGCAAAAGGAGAGGGAAGAAGGGAAAAGGCCTGGCTTGGACGGAAGATATCTGCGCTGGAGGACGATGTGGCAAAGGGAGAGGGGAGAAGGGCAAAGGCCTGGCTTGGATGGAAGATACATGTATCTGCGCTGGAGGACAATGCGGCAAAGGGAGAGGGAAGAAGGGGAAAGGCAAGGCTTGGACGGAAGATATCCGCACTGGAGGGGGATGTGGCAAAGGGAGAGGGGAGAACGGGAAAGGCCTGGCTTGGATGGAAGATATCCCCACTGGAGGGGGATGCGGCAAAGGGAGAGGGGAGAAGGGGAAAGGCCTGGCTTGGATGGAAGATATCTGCGCTGGAGGACGATGCGGCAAAGGGAGAGGGGAGAAGGGGAAAGGCCAGGCTTGGACGGAAGATATCTGCGCTGGAGGACGATGCGGCAAAGGGAGAGGGGAGAAGGGGAAAGGCCAGGCTTGGATGGAAGATATCTGCGCTGGAGGACGATGCGGCAAAGGGAGAGGGAAGAAGGGAAAAGGCCTGGCTTGGATGGAAGATATCTGCGCTGGAGGACGATGCGGCAAAGGGAGAGGGAAGAAGGGAAAAGGCCTGGCTTGGATGGAAGATATCTGCGCTGGAGGACGATGCGGCAAAGGGAGAGGGGAGAAGGGGAAAGGCCTGGCTTGGATGGAAGATATCCGCACTGGAGGGGGATGCGGCAAAGGGAGAGGGAAGAGGGGGAAAGGCCAGTTGGACGGAAGATATCTGCACTGGAGGACGATGCGGCAAAGGGAGAGGGAAGAAGGGGAAGGCCAGGCTTGGATGGAAGATATCTGCGCTGGAGGGGGATGCGGCAAAAGGAGAGGGAAGAAGGGAAAAGGCCTGGCTTGGATGGAAGATATCTGCACTGGAGGACGATGCGGCAAAGGGAGAGGGAAGAAGGGGAAGGCCAGGCTTGGATGGAAGATATCTGCGCTGGAGGACGATGCGGCAAAGGGAGAGGGAAGAAGGGAAAAGGCCTGGCTTGGATGGAAGATATCTGCGCTGGAGGACGATGCGGCAAAGGGAGAGGGAAGAAGGGAAAAGGCCTGGCTTGGATGGAAGATATCTGCACTGGAGGACGATGCGGCAAAGGGAGAGGGAAGAAGGGGAGAAGGCTTGGACGGAAGATGTTAGGAATGGAAATTTACGTGAGCAGTGCCAGACGGAGTGATGAAATGGGGAAGCAGCAGGGAGGGGAGGTACATATACATTGGCTGGCCACTGTGCGTCATTACCTGACACTGAGGGGAAAAGGGGTACCGGGCACACGTAATGTACATCTCATATCCAGGTTCATATGAAATGTTTAAATGTCATAAACTTACATGTATACCGGTACATGTGCATGTACATGCACAACCAGGCCATGTGAGCATGGTAAAAAACTTACTGGAAACTGGAATATTGCCAAACATGCACATGTATATTTAGCTGTCCTCAATGCCAAAAGAATCGGGGGAACACAGCTCCAATATCACTCAAATAGATTTGGGGGTTCTGAAAACAGCAAGTGCCTCAATATCTGCATGAGCTCTGTACATAAACAGGTGCTGTGTTCCAGGTTTTTGATCGATTGAGACCTTGGCCAATCACGCTACAGGAACGGAAACACTGACAAGTGCACTGCATCCACGTACTGCCTGTACCCAGTGTCTCGGATGCCATGGGGGAAAAAAAAGTATTGACATGGCATGGCTGTGCTGGCACCAACGACTGGGATGGATAGATACTGCGTATGACCAGACACAATCCTGAAAAACAAAATGCCAAATGTACCGGTGCATGTACATGTACATTCATGTACATGACAGGCATGAAAAGACAAGATACATGTAGATCTTTGCCAAATGTACAAATTTATGATTATTCACATACATGTACGTGTTTTGTTTTCATCAGAACTTGATGTGGCACAACCAGATGAAAGTTTGGGGGCAAAAAACACTTTACACAGTCTTATCTCCAAGGGTGAAATTTCTAACAAGTGAGTCACTTTCACAAAGCAGGTAGCTTGTGTTGACACAGCAGATTGGATGCCCGTACATTTTCAGCAATTTCTATTCTAGAAACCTTTCAGAGTCCTTGCTCCTGTACATGTAGTCGTGACTCATTTTCAAAGATCTGAGTCACAAGTACATGTACATGAACATTCGTGTTACCATACTTGTCCAGTAGACTAAACTGTTAGTCTAAGTTCAATGCCCAGACAGCATATTATTATCGTATCAACGCCAACCTGTTGTGGGCACTTGCTACCATTCAGCCCCAAAGCACTCAAAATGGGATTTACTGGTTCATCAGCTACTCCCAAATCTCCCTGCGCTGCACCAAGTAAAGGCAGGTTTCTCCAAGGGTGAGGCTGAACAAAGACACAAATTAAATGTCAGATGTCCTTAATGGGATTGCACAGGAACCCCAATCTGTGGGCTCTCGTCATCTCAGCTGACCCCGCAATATTCATGAACATCGCTAATTCAATGGAGCTGGCCCTGGTAATCAAATTAATGTGCTGGCTACATCTAATAACGGCTGGCTGCCAACAAGAAGGCAAGCTTGGCCATCACTGCATTGTTACAAATACGCTACTCAGTTTTCCTTTGACATGTTTAATGTACGCGTACACGTATACTGATGAATGCGTTCAAGTATTAAGGCTGGCTCATACTTCAGGCGAATACGAAAGCAAAGCAAATTTTACGTCAAGAAAAAATTGCAGCGAATTTCACTTGAGTTGAAATGTGTTTGACTTTTGCAAACTCGTAGCAAAAATATTTGATCTGCCCTCACAAATTCGCATTTGTTTTTGCTTTCGTCGAAGTACGTGTACCGGTACATGTATGAAACGGCCTTTAGACAGCAGCTCTTGCTGTCATGTGGGAGGTTAGCTTGAATGTCCTAGAGTGTTGAAGTTGTGATATCATTTTAAAGACAACCACTGTAATTCAATGTTATATAATTCAAGATTGGATAACTCAGGTTTACATGTACCGGGTGTCTTATTTCATATCCTAAGTCCTGTAGTTCTTTCATTTTATTTTAAAACTAGATGTAGGTAGTTGAAGAGGAATGCCCTCAATAATTCTGTTCAAGGTGTTGCAATCAATCTGTCCACTTTAAGTTTAAGACAAGTTGTTTGTCCATAAAATTGGGACATTAGGTCCACCTGATAGTGACTGCATTCCGCTTTCTACATTCCCAAAGACAGCAAAATGTTGCTGAAAACCTTGGCAAGCATGTTCCTTCAAAAACAACTTCAAGTCGAAATGGTTGACACCAGAAAAGTGTAAATATGAACATAAGGGGTCTTGAGTACCGTACATGTAGCTTTCAAAATCCACCATAATTAATGTCTGTCAAAAAGGACAGAGAAAGTTAGTACACTTGCAAACTCCCAAGGTACATGTACCATAAACAAACGCCCAAACGAACAAGTTCTGCAGACTGGGAATTCAAGGTTCTGTTTCCAGTGCTGGAAGTACGGTACACACTGTGCACATCATCAATCTCCTGATTCACACCTGACTGGCTAGTCCAGAAATGCACATAACACGCGGGGTGCCATGGTGTTAGACTGCGAGCTGTGGTGTGTATTTTGATAACTTGGAGGAATGAACATGGTATGAATGGGTCAAAGAGATTGCTATGAATCATAAATGATGGTAGAGACGTAAGCCACATGGGGAAATTCTTAAGACTACAAACACGTACATGTACACTGTACCGGTACAGTACATGTATATTGTAAATATGCATAATTACATGTATATTAGCTTCAGCAGTAAAGACATAGATGGTCTGGGACGTTTTAGCCGCTGCTGGCCTCAGTAGAGTAACATTGGAGCTTGGTCACTCTATGACAAATCAAATGCCCTCCAATGTGACTCAACACACACGGGCCTGAAAAAAGTCGTCAAACATGTCAAATGAACGGTGCCTTTTCAAACAAATGACAAGAGAGTTTCAGTTTGATGGTGTTTCTTCCAATAGATCCTTTTGTCACTTCGGGCACCCATAAACTGCTCGTCTGTTTTGGTGGCATCTTTGGAGGCCTACATGTATGTATTGTTTTCTCAGAAAGTTACATGTACATGTAGACGCTGAAATAGGCGTGAATGCCAATTTTGGCTGATGTTTCTAAATTCTACAATGAAAAATGGTTCACCTCGTCAAACCTGGAAGTTATGGACCCCTAAAATCTAAATTTATATGCTGTTCAAGTGATTTTTGAGTTCAGATTTTGGGATTCCACGAAATTTAGGAACTTGACGATATATCAAAGCTTGTTTCATAGGAAATATCAGTATGATGGGGCCTTCAACACAGTACTGTGACAAGAGATCACCTCAACTACCCCCATGTTTCTGTTTGACAATATATATATGATTTTGCTGGCACATTAGATGGAAAACTGATGGTAAGGAAGTAACGTTGTAACCCATAGACTTCATTCAGAAAGTCCAAATGGTGAACAACTGATTATGTGACCGTGATGTACTGGATTATGCACTGAATTTTAGATGATCCGGGCGGAAAATTTCTGAGTATGCAAGGAGCATCCAATGAATTCTTCCCAAGAGATCAGTACAACTGGTAACTGAACCTGTAAGAAATGTTACAGGTTACAGTAGGTGAATCTAGCCCCTCGCCCAAACTTACTTCCCTCTCTTCCCCCTTTTCCCATTCCTGGACCTTACCCGCATGTCCGGTTCCAGGACCAGCCGCTGCTTGTTCAGGTAGTTGCCGCCGGCCTTGTCCTGGTTGGAGATGAGCTGCCGGCTCTCCAGCCCTTCGTCGGTCTCCTCGTCCTCGTCGGTCACCGTGTGCTGGTAGCACTGTGGGTCAGTGCTTTGCATGTACTCCTCCCGCTGCTTCAGCCGTAAGATGCGCAACTCCTCCTGCCTGTAAGAGGGTCAAAGTTCCCCTCATTAAGCCTAGTGCTGCCCTACTATGTGAGAGGTACATACCAGTACATGTTGGGTTACATTTGGCAGCCCAAATGCATGTATGGCATATCTAGATGTTCGGAATGTGAAGAAGAAGCACTGTTGCAAAGTGCTTACTCAGCAAAGTCACCTCAAATTTGCAAAATCTAAATAGCATACCTATCAAAACTTGGCAGCCCAACTACTTCAAGAAGATCGTTAATGTAAAGCAACTAAACTGCGGCAGAATGATGACTGACCAAATGCAAAATCTAAACAGTTAGCAGTCCTGTTTTTCACTGTCAATCCTTGAAGTACTGGTATCTTTCCGGGGATAAATTTCAGTCCAAGCAGAAACGACCGAGATTCTCGAGAGAATCTTCCTTGAGAAAGAGTTGACCCTTGCAGAAACTGCCCAGATTAAGATCTTTCTCACAAATTATTCACCTAGCATGGAAACAGCAGGACCTCCGACTCTTTAGATTTGCATTCTGAGGGTGACCGCCTTTGAAAATGCTTGTGAAGTGATGAAAATGTTTTTTTGAAATGCTTTCAAAGGAATAATAAATAATGTAGTAGGGATCACTGCCATGCTTTGAAAAAAAAACCAGAAACACTGTGGGAGAACATCTGGTGAATGTTCCCATTGTTCTAAGCAAATTTACACTTTGATCAGTTTATCAACCACACATTTATACTGAGAGCATACTGGTACCAGTAACTCTGGTAACAAAAGGACCCAGCAATAAATTCCTTTCGGGCACTGCACCTTCAAAGGTACATGTACAGTCAATCATTTGTCATATGAACATCTTAATCCTTTGAGGCAGTCAGTTACTTTTTGGATAACTGCAAATGATTTACTGTACCTTTAAGATGGACTTACTCTCACCTTTTCTTACGTTCCTCCATGATCCTTCGCCTCCGGTCTTCCTCCGCAGCTTTCTGTGCGGTCTCTGGCTGCATCACCCAGATTGGCTGTGGTAGCTGCTCTTGGATGTAGAAAGACGGGGTCTTCATAGAGGCATTCTTGCTGGATGACAGGGCCTGTTGGAGCTCCTTCATGGCATCCTTGACGTCCACTGGTTTGGGAGGTGGTGGGGTCTCTTTCACCGGCTTTGGGGGATACCTCCCAGCAACGGGACTTCCAAGGTTCAGGTTTTTGTAGCCTGGGCTGAAGTTAAACTTCTCAGGGAATTTGTCCGGTGCCACAACACTGCTGCCCACTCCACCACCGGACTTGGGCTCATCCTCTTCGTCGGCGTCCGAAAACTGATCCTCCTCGGGGTGGGGTGGGAGACTGCCCGCAGCTACATTGCTCTCAGCGTGGCCGGCCAGGCGCACGCCCACCACATCGTACTCCATTGGGCTGACGTTGGGCATGTTGGGCTTGCGCTGGTCCTGCTTTGCCCCGGCTGCGCCCAGCTCTTGTGGTGTGGTTGGGGGACTGGGCCCCGAGTACTCAGATGACTGCCGGCTGCTGTCAGGCTGGACGCCGCTGTCCGAGCCAGCACTCTGCTTGTTCCTGTCGTTGGACTTCCACAGGTTGGCAAGCTCCCTGGCTGCCAACCTGGCCAGGAGGTTTTCGTCAACACCAGTTGGTGGGATGACCGGAGCCCTGTCATCGCTATCAGTGCTGCCGTCAATGTCTAGATCGTACTTCCCTCCACCAGACGACCCTGCAAGATCCTCTTTCCCGCTGGGATGCTGGTGGGATGGGGTGTTGCTGTCTTCAGCACTTCCAGCAGCATACCCTTCATCAACTCGGTATTCCCCTTCATTGGCTTCATCTTCGCTGCTTGATTCGCGATTTGCCATCTCATAGCTGTTGCGACGTCTAAGAGATCTTGGCCTCTCCTGGGGTGCAGAAGTGCTGCCTGGTTTGCCAAATATGCTGTTGGGAACATCCGGGCTCTTACTGGAGCCACCCATGCGCTCATCAAGGTAGGCTCCACACTCATCACAGTCATCAAAAACCACCTCCCCACTGGCACCATCTGACAGTTCACTCACATTGAAGTTGTACTTGTCAGCAACCCTGCCCCTCTGCAAGGCACTAGAACCAGGGCTGACCCTTGGTAGATTGTTGGCATTGGAGTTATTCCTTGGGGGTTCCGGCTGAGCTGCTTGAAGCCGTGGCGAACTGGTGATACGTTTGGCTGGTGAAGGCAGGCCTGATCTCTTCTGTACCTGCGTCTTGGCGCCTGCTGGTTGTGAGCCAAGCTGGCCAGGGAGTTGCGATGCTGCCTGGGCCCTCCCTCGGGTGCTCAGTCCAGGGCTGGCCTTCTCTGCTGCTGATCTGAGAGACGACACAGCAGCATACTCATCATTGTGGCGTGCCCGCACTGGACTGGTTCTCTGCCCAGTAAGGGACGCACTTTTGGCACTGTGTCCATTTTGAGTCCTCCTGCCAGCTTCCTCGGCAGTATTTATGAAAGTACTTGAGGACAGGTTTTTCTCCAAATCGAAAATCTCCTTCATCTCGTTCTGGAATCGGGACTTCAGGGAGGCCACTGGCCTGGCACCCCCAGGAACAGGGAGCGGCTTCTGGGCCTCAGCTGGTTTTTCCATCAACTTGTCCTGATGCATCACCTGCTGACTGACCTCAACCTTTGGAAGGCCTGCATTTGATTCTGGGACTTGTCTCCTTTGAGCATGTCCAGGACCGACACCTCTGGCATCATTCTTGCCGGCTTCATATCTTTCCTGCTGCTTCCTTTCAGGAGCAGCTCCTGTCGGAGAAGTTTTACCTGACAGCGTTGTGGCTGATGTCTGTGCTGATGGCAGCTGTCTCGTAGGCACTCGTCGTGTGGGGCTTCTTGGAATCTGACCGGCTGAATGTTTTGCGAGTGGCCTGGTACCCTGGGCATCTCTATGTTGAGCTGTGGAGGCCTGTTGAGAAGGAGCGTTTGCAAATCTTTGGGGCTGAGTGGTAGTACTGCTGTTTGCAGGAAGTCGGGGAGCTGGAGGCTTTGATCTCTTTGGGCTCTTTGGACGGACAGTGTTAGGAGGGATGCCTTCCTGATTGCTTGCCAGTTGCCGAGCGGGTTTGCGAGTACTGTCACTATCTACTTTGGGTGCATTTGTGGGTGGCTCTGCTCTCCACTCTGGAAATCTACTTACATTCGGGTGCACCACATTGACAAATTTATTCTCCTTAGTACTGTCTTTATTAACATCTAGCATGTCGTCAACCTGTTGTTCCTGATTTAAACTCTCATCAACAGGAGGCTCGATGGGGTAACATCGGTCATTTAGAGCTGGGCTAAATTCCTCCTGATCTGCCTCCGCTGAATCACTCTGACTTTGATCCGTTATGTCGCGTGTGGTTGCTGGCTCCACTCCGTAGCTCTCTATGTCGTAGAGGGCTCCACCACCTTGCTCTGTGGTTCCTAGCTGGTCATCAACTTCATAGAGCTCGTCTGGTTCATGACGGCTCTTATATGCATCTGTTGCGCCTGACTGACCATACTGAGTAGCTGGGTTGCTGAAAGAGTCCAGCGGTGCCTTCTCATATGAATCACTCTCTGCTTGTTCTGACTGAGGTAACTCTTCCTCCAGTGCAAACCGTTGTTTCAACTGAGGCTCCCCACCCAGGTAGAAATCTTCCACCTCCTCAAAGAAGTCCTCCCCTTCGACTTCTTCTTCGTCCTCACTCAGGTACTGCATACCCTCCACCCTGGTGTCTCGGCCCAGATCCCCTTCTCCTTCGGCACCAATGTTGTCCTCCTCAGCTTCCTCCCCCTCCCTGGGTGACTCCTCCCCTCGATCCAGAGGAAGCTGCTGGTCATCCTGAGGCTGATCTTCGGCATAATGCCCCTCCCCGCCAATAATGTCCCCCTCTTCTGTCCCCACCTCCCCTTGGTACTCTCTATCATTATCGCTCTCCGTCATGTCCTCTCCCGTGTGGAACTGATCGGCGGGCTCCACGTAGTAATTATTTTCGTCCAGCTGTTGATGGAAGTCATCCCTGGGTAGACAGCTGTCTTCCTCATTCTCATAATAGCCTTCCATCTGGTCATCCTCTCCCTCCAAGGCACCATTCATCTCCTCGGGGCCAATCTCCTCCCCACACTGGGACTCTGATTTCTCTGACTCGGGCAGCTCTCCATTGCTGCGTATGGACGAGGTGATGGTGTCCATATGGAGGTGTGGGTCCAGGGTTGATTTGGGGTTCACAAGGTCACTCTCAGCATCTTCGAACGCGTCGTCAAACTGGGCTGCGTCACGCCTTGCCATGTTTGCACAACACAGCTACCAACTGCTCTCCTGTATAAAACAGAAAGGGAATAACTGATTCAACAATGTATCATGGCTGAGGCTAGTGTGTTAAAAGATACATGAAAATTTCACAGCATTGAAGGCTAAATAAATGTACGGTATCTGGGTACATGTGTTACAGCACAATCCATGATGGTGTGTGTCTTTCGCATCACTGTCAATTTCCAGGTTACAGTGCATGTACAGTACATGTAAATAGGCCAGTGTAAAGCAAATGAAACAAATTTTAGACGCATTATGTGCAAGCAACATGTATGTACATGAACATGTAACAACACAACTGCTGTCAAATTATACGCATCTAAGTACACATTGGTCAACTCATGTTAAAAAAATATCAAGCTGCACAGCACAGACATTCAACAATGAAGTAGAAAAGGAATGCTGCCTACATGTACATGTACATTTGCACATGCACATGTATGTATGCACTGTAAATGTACAGTACGCTGGCTTAAATGTCCTCAGTTGGTCAAGGGACAAGACTGATACAACGCTGACAGTCTTTAAATGTTAATGACGCAAGGTGCTGAAAATAACTGATAATTTCTCGAGTCAGTGGGCTTGAATGAGCAATTTTCATTGTTTGTGACTTACTACACAATGTACATGTATGTAGACACATAAACCAAGAAGAAAAACACCCACAAGCAGGTACATGCAGCATGCTCCATTACTTGCAATGTAACAAATGGAATACAATGTGTCCTAACGCAAAGCCACTACAGAAAGTACTGTACAGTAAGCATATCAAGAATGTGGACACTACATGTACATTATACATATACAAGTACCGGTACATTTACAATCGACCAAGATGGCATGTCTGTAGACTCTACTCTCAGTAGACTGTTCACAGTTAGGTGTTACATGTACTGGTAGGTCTTGCTGAGAATGACGTACATGTACACTGTCCATGCGCACTCCACTAAGATTCTTAAAGTACTGGAACAGTTTTCTACAGTACACACTACACGCTGTGTACAAAGCTGCATAAAGATCCCTCTGGTGACAACAAAATTACGATAGGACTTTCATGGTCGACAACGACCAAGAAATTGAATGAAAACACTATGAAGTCATTTTCATTTGATTCCTACATACATGTATATGTACGGTACAGTGCCCTTACATTGTAAGGAAGACAGCCAGTGATACTGGTCATTTTGATCGTACATGGACAAGTACTGTGTACATGTATTTACTACGAATGATATGCATCTAACAACTACAGGTATATACATTATAACAAAATGCCCTTGGCTTCTTCATGTCCATATACCTGTACTATACATGTTCATGTATATGAAGAAAGTTACTTTCTAATGTATGTCATTAACCCTAACCCCCTAGGCTCTTGCACTAGAAAGCATACTGAACCTCACAAAATCCAACAGGTTCATGTACTTGTCTATGTACTTGTACATGCAGGTTAGTGTACCAAACCTGATAAACTCCAACAGAATGAGCCCGTTGGAATTTGAGCGATATGGTATGGATGGTCTATGCAGTATAGGATGACTTGGACTGAACAGTACCAAACCTGACAAAATCAAGCATAGTCCAACAATTGGTACAGCAAGCCAGACACTGCACACAGTGACCCGTGTGTGTCCCAACTCACACAGAATCCAACACCATCTCCCTGGGCCTTTCATCCCAAGTCTCACAAAATTCAACATCAAGTTCCTCAGGTATGGTACCAAACCTGCCCAAACCTCACAAAACCTGCTGTTGGAGTATGGCAGGTTTTGGGCAGTTAGGGTTAATAGCACCTCTCAGGGCTACTAATCTGCCACGTCAGATGTGTCTGACAGACTTGAAGAAAAAAAGATTTCTTTTAAAATAAACAGATCTAAGGAGAAAGGGAAAGGGATCTATGTACCGGTACGTAACTTTTGTACTCATTTTTCAATTCCAAATGCACTAGCATTTCAATATAATATTAACACAATGTACCAATACATGCAACTTCATTTAACTTAAATGTCTGGCCTACATCAAACCATTGAACATAAGGCATTCACCTGTCAATTACCCATGCCAAAAAACTGCATGCTGCCTCAGTCCTCCAGAATCCTCCAACATTTCTTGAATGTGCTCCTTTTGAGGGGTGCCCACTACATGTGTACCTCAACCCTTCAAAATCCCCGGGCAATTCCTGTCACTGTGCTGAGGAAGTGCAAATGGATCCTGGAGCAGTATGGATGATTTTGTGTATAATCTCGACATGAATTTATGCATGGCTGAGCATAAACAACACAATGTCTAACCCACAACCTTGACACAAAGTATCCTTCGCAATCGGCCACACCTTTGCCATTCTTCGTCAATGCTCCAAAATCCTCCAAAATCACCAAGAGGATGTAGGAAGATTACAGTCAAGTGAAAGTATCAAATTACACCATACAAATGTGCAAATGTACACATGCACATGTACATGTATGTCTTATAACTGTGATAGAACACAAACGACATCTCCAGACGTTTTTCAGGTCATGTATTCCTTATTAACCCTAACTCCCTAGGGTGTGTGCAAAATCATATTAACATTGGAGGATTCCGGAATGTTAGGGTTAATACAGAATATTCTGAGCTTCAAAGTTCAATATGTCACTGGCTTCCTAACCTGCTTCATGTTTTTATAGCATTGATTCTTTACATGTCCACTTCAATTAATGTACATGTATTGCGCCTACCGTACATGTACTTGTCAACTGTTATTATATTGTACCCATATAATGTTCTCTGTACTGTTTGCTATACAGTGTGTTCAATGGACAAATAAATAAACAAAGATAACAGTAATAAATGTATAGCATATTGTGGACATACATTCTGAAGCTGCCAGAATTCATGTGTACCACTATGGAGGTCGGAAACCACCAAGCATTACAATGAGCTATGGTACGTGTATTGACATTTCCCTTGTAGATGTACTGTACATGTACATTGTATGTATTTCAATTTATGCGCATGTAGCATACACATGTACTGTCACCGTGAAGAGGTTTCCAATACCACTCTACAAGAACAACAGACTAATTTCCCAAGGGCAAAATAACCACTGGCTGGCAAGGGTGGGTGTATAGAAAAAACATCCAACTATCAAATTGCCACCCATAAAATATAAAAGAAAAAGTACACTTGTACCAGTACACACATTACAGTAGATGTAACACAAAGCACACGCAGAGTACAGGTTATTTCATTAATTAATGCTTTTATTTCCTTCTAGGTGGGTGCATTTCAAAGGAAGACAGAGGGATATGCAGTACTCAAGAGTAAGACAGCTGCATGCCTTAAATACAGGCACCGACCACAAACTCCAAGCAAATTCTCCTCTGCCAATTTTTTTGGGGTGGGAACAAATTACATCCAGTTGGTCTCCTTTGGTTCATCTGAGGGTTCAGGAATTGGAATCAGATACACAGTGTGTACTGTACAAGGCACATGTATGCTACTTGTAAAGTACACGTTAGCCTGTGCCTGAGTGTGTGCTTTGTATAAAGACGGCGTACGCCATTCTTGCTATTCAATCAGGATTGATTGTGAGGAGGAAACTGCTTTAATTCCATGTTTGTAGAGTGCACTGTATTGACAGATTTTTCAGTGTAGAGGTCACGTCATTTATAAGAATGACGAGGTGGAGGATGTACATGTAAGAGGGAGACTGTGAAAAAAAAAAGATACACGTGATTCAGTGACTGGAGGAATTGTACATGTGACGAGGCTATCAAGAATATGTCCAATTTGTCAGAGTAAACAGCATGCCATCACATCACCAGTGATGTGTACTGTGCATGTGTTCCCAAGCTTCCCTGAAGCAATAAAAATGTTAAATTTGGAAAGATTTCAGGGAGTTTATCATTATTGTTTATTATTGATCATTTCTGGTAATGACACCAAGAATCCTCAAAAGCACTTACAGTTTTAGAGGTGGGAGGAAAACCCAAGAGGAATACATGTATTCTGGGTAAAACCCAAAGAATCAGGTAGGGACTGAAACCCAATCTACATGTGGACTGAGCCAGTATTCGAACCCAGACCTATAGGCTGAGCCTTTTCAAACGTGTGCCAGCCTGCCCCACAAAGTGTTTGGGTATCATAGGATTTTGAGCCAAAATCTACATGCAAACAAGGTAAAAAAAAAAAGAACAGGAAATTCCTGCACTCTTTATTACGTTAATATCCTTTCTAGTTTCCCCTATGGGGTACAGCCCTCACTGCAAAGTAAAATCGCAAAATGAAATCAACTTTTTCTTGAGTCATCACTGAAAATGATTGAAACTCGCAAGATACATATTTATCGAAGATTTCTTTAAGTCCAACAAAGACTAACCCTAACAGTCCAAAATCTTTCGATTTTGATATAATTTTATACACCCTGGGGGTTAGGGCAAGCGTAATTCCTGTTTCAGTGGTTTCAAAGCTCAAATCTGCCGGCTTTGTAGCGATTACCATGCAAGATTTCTGCACCAGAGTCGTTAGCGCTACATAGAGTACACGCATACCATATAGACATACATGTACCATACTTGGCAACCAGTCCGCGTAGCCGCATGCAATGTACACTGCGCTAAATATACAGTACATATCATGCATTTTGTCGACCGAGAGTGGAATTTCACAAACTTTGAATTATTTATCATCAGTTCTAAATATGTTTCTCTTATTTAAAACAAATTTGTAATGTTCGTTAAAATGGCACAGAAAATTTGGGAGTCAAGGGGGACATTTGGTATTCCCAAAATGTTCGGTGTAACTGTGTTCGTTATAGTGACGCTCTACTGTACATGTATAAAGGCAAGTGTGTTGGGACACAGATACACTACTTTATTCTGTGTTCCAAGAGCGCTAGCAGAACAACAAATTCATCTGCAAGCAAACTGGACATGCAGTATAAAGATGTTATGGGGCCCATGTGCACAAATGTGCCACCTTGAATTGACAGCAAATTTTGCAGTTGCACATTTTGCTTTTAGCGTCAAAAATAGCGCATTACGTGGAGTAACTCAATATTATGCAGACTCCATAAAGACTAATGAAAGCCATGTTTGATTCAATATTTCGTTCTTTATTCAGAACATAATGTTCTGAATAAAGAACGAAATATTGAATCAAACATGGCTTTCATTAGTCTTTATGGAGTCTGCATAATATTGAGTTATCTGAATATTATCAGTGGATCACCTACTGGTACGTGGACTCGTGGAGTAACATCATGTAGAATGTTCAGCACATTACGCAGGGTTTGATATGGACCGTGCAAAACAGTTACGTGTCACACTGTTTGTTGCCATGGATCGGCTAATCAGAATTGAAAAATTCAGGTTTATTTGAAGACAAATGAACATATTGGGTTTTCCTGCATTTCAACAAAAATAATTCTAAATACATGTAGTTCTACGATTGTTGTAATTCTTGAATTTATATTACAGTTGTAATGCTTCAAAACTTTCCACTCCTTTTCTGTAATTTGGTTGTAAGGGGATGAAGTTACAATGTAATGGTACATGTACATGTACGATACATACTCCGTACATGTTCATCGTCTACCCGCATAATCACGTGTCTTTATGTACATGTACACTGTAGATAGGCTTGGGGCACACTGTAATCTTTGACACCGATTCTACAGATACATGCACATGAACAATGTACATCAATTCTGACTTCCCCTGCCAAATTGAACACGCTTTACAATTCACTGATAACATGACGCATGATGTGCAAGTACATGTACAGTGTACATGAATGTATCCATGTGAAAACCATATTGCTCCCTTCAACATTATTCAGAACCTAAAATTTGTTTGACATGTGCATAAACACGTACATGTACATGTAGGTTCGGGCACTGCTCAGACTCATGTTTTAATAAACTTGTGGAAAACTAGAATTGGCCACTGCCTGTGTATAGACAGTTGACTCCTCAAGCCCATGATTTTGATTTTATGTATAGGTTGGGAATCCATTCTGTTGATTTTTTCGGGCAGAGTCACCCGAGTCTTCATGCAAGAAAAATAACCCTCAAATCAGCGCTGAACTCCGACTCCTCGTTTTCCCTGACTTCTCGCTCCGATTTCTCTCACACAAAGTCCCCCCAATCACTGAGGTAACTCTTGTTCATGCTGTGTGCTGTACGTGTACGGGCATGCTCAATCACATCCTATCCAAAAACCACTTTTTCCTTTTATCATTATTTTGTTCTTCACATTTTGCTGTGGGGCTCCGGAGCTGGCCCCCTCGATCTCTCCTCAGCCACGACGTGCTTGGGGGAAGCACTAGCTCCCAAAGTAGGTCAAATCAATCCTAAAGATTCTTATCAAGTTGGGCAACACAATCATGTCCGCTTCAAGTTTCTTTAATTGCAGCACAAAGTATGGTTATGGGGATATCTTCCACTACAGGTACTCATGTGCAATGCAAATCGACGAAGATTTACACATATTCTTTTTACATGTACATGTATGTGCACAATTTGCTAAACCGTACAGGTATTGTTACAATACATGTATTAGGTAGTGCATTTACATGTACATGTAACTTTCATATATGCACAAGTTGAAAGTACTGGAAGCCGTTCACATAATGTGTCTGAGTTTGTCAGCAATGTACATTTATTCACTTCGTACAGGTGTACATGTACACAGAAGAACACACATTTGGAAAGCCAGAAAAGAAAACAGGAGCAGGCAACTTTCAGGGAATTCAACTTTTATTCATCAGAATGTTCATGAGAATCTCTGTCCAGATTTGATGGGCATTAATGATACACATGTAAGTACAGACTTCAAAGAATAAACACATTCTGTACAAGTTCAGCAGATCATTCACGGGGAAGGTTTTCCAAGGAAGGGCAGCTCTGCTTTCTGCAGCCAAATGGGGAAGCTTCTTCCCGGAATGGCATCACAACAACAGTGCCCTCGGCTGCCCAGAAAAGCACAGACAATTTTGAACTCTCAAAATCGACACTTACGTGTACATTAACTCAGACAGGATGTCAAATTGTTTTCATCCAGTAGCAGTAGAAAAGATACACAGCATGTGTAATCTGAGAGAAATTCACCACACGGACCCTTTTGCTGGAAAACACTGATCACATTTTAATGAGCGGCAGCTATGTACAGCAGTTACACATATGCGCAAAACCTTTTTTTGCATGCTGGGAATTTAATCTGACATGTTCTGCAATGGACTGCAGCCTCCGGGCACTTTCCATGGGATTATGGTTGTCATTTTGCCAACAACAATTGCAGCTGGCAGGAAAAAAAATTCAATGGAAGGACAATGTAATCTTAATATTTGCATCCTGTCATGTTTCTACTGAGAGAGGAAAATGAAATTACCCATCGTACATGTATGCACTGTTACCAAGTGCATACTGATAAAATGCCAGTATGTCAGAAAACTCATGAAATAACCACTTTTTTTCTCAATCTGAAAATAGCTTGACATGTAAGACTTGGGCCATTTTCCAATACTCGACTTTGTCTCCGTCTCAGGCTTCATTCCCCAAACCAATCCCCGATTGTGGGCCTGAAATGTTTAAATTACATTAGATTACTGTAATTTTTGGCTTTCTTGCATCTTATTTGATGTTCTGTGGCACTATTAGACTGATTACTGCACTTACAGCTTCAAAGTCAGCTAGTAAAAAAATCAGTTGAAGCCTGAGACGGAGCCGAGGTTGAGTATTGGAAAACGGCCAAAATTGTTGGAAAACCCAACAATTTTGTCCAAATTGTGAATCTGTGGTATTTAGGCTCTTTATCATTCACACAATCAGTGAAAACTACTGGTGCCAATATACATGTACATGCATGTGATCAACATATATGGTACATGTACATACATGTGACAAACACATATGGTACATGTACATGTACAATTTACCAGTACACTGTATTCACAGAAATGAGAATATGCTTTCATGCCGGTACAACCGTACTGTGCAGGTCTGGATGTATTCCAGTCGAACCTCATTAATAAGAGGCCCTTCAGACTTGGTAAATTACCTTGTTTTAACGGGAATGAAAACAATGATAAACAAAGGATTGGGACCTATGATTAACTTTGTTATAAGCAGACTCTTGTATTAACAATGCTCTTATTAATGAAGTTCAACTGTATACACATTTGTGACCGGCTCTAGAAAAATGGGTAATAAGTCGCCAGATTCAGGTCATCAGTTTTTGGTATGGCTGGATTGAGTACATCAAAAGCTACAATTTGATTTATGAATGACCCCTGCAGTGCACTGGGTTCCAGAGATATCTAGACATTTGTATATCCACATTTTCAGATTCAATGAAAGCACTTCTTGAGAAAAAGCTCAGAAAGTGTAGCACTTGGAAATACAATGCTATGTAGGATTTCCTACTGAACGATCAATTTTTCATCTTTATTCATCAGTATCCATGTTTGTAGTCACAAATTCTGAAAACATACATGTAAATGTTATACAAGCTGATAGAGGAAAAACACAAAATCACATTTTTGAAGACATTTTGCCCTCTCCAAATAGAACGGGGCATAACATACTTATACCCTTTTTGCAGAGGGGGTCACATTTTTGTTAGAACATGTACATGTATGTACGTACTACATGTTTACCGGTACTGTACTGTGCAGTGCTGCATTACCGTAATGCACACGTACAATACATGTACCTGTGTGCACAGATGGAGGTGTAAACAAAGCCAATTATCAATCACTAATTACCCACTGAAACACCGAATATTTATAAACCAATTACAGCTTTATAATCCTGCCATTGTGGAGTGACAGATTCTCAATAGAGTTCCTCTGCATGCTGCCACTTTAATAGTCGTTGACAAGCAGAGAATCAATGTTTGTGATGTACAGTTCATTCGTTCCTTCAGTCTGGCAATTTTGTACCAGCAATCAAGTACACTGTGCGTGTTAGAAAAAGAATGCACTGGTGCATGTACGTATTGATCCTGTACGTGTAGGCACTATGCAAACTGTATGCAAGAAGTGCAGACAGTTATGTTCCCTTTGTGTAACTGGTAGTACAGTAGGTTTCCTTTTGCTCTTTCTACATTATATGGGTCTGTCTTTTTAAGGGGTCCAATGGGAACTATACTGGTACATGTAAAGCAACATACATGTACATGTATGTGTACATATACCATGACACTGACAGAGTTGTTGAGTGTAACTGCAAGGTCAAAGAGTCCAGTTTTTTCATTATGACTTTATCAAATTTGGTTATTACAGGACTTTTAGAAAATGTTATCCTTTTTTTATTTCAAATTTTGGGTTTTAGGACAAAAAGGGTTATAAACCAATCAGTTTGAGAAGGAAGGGAGACAAGTATACCAGTACCTACATGTACATGTAGAGTGTCATTTTGTTGGGTAAAAAAAGAATAGTTTTCATTCTAAATGGACTTAATGTAATATTGTTTTCCATTTAGAAATATGATACAAGCTCTATACTAACACTCTCCTTTTTTCAAGATGTATTTTTTTGCGTTGGGGAGATGTTAATTTATAATAAATATATGTTGGGTAAGGGCAAAACCTGTTACATAAATTAACACTCTCCTGTCAAACAGTCTGCAGGATAAGAGTATCACCCTGAAGCATTCCATATTCCCGTTTGTTATATGTGAAACCACAATGTGAGTTCTGCCACTAGCAAAGAACCAATCTCAACGTTCTCCACACGCCTAATATTTTAAGACAACACCATACAGTCAGAAAAGGTTGAATCAACCAGAACTTAGGCCACTGTTAGCTCTTCCTTTACAGTTGCGCACTGTGCCAGAGATTACGTGAGAGAACTGAGTGATGTCCTGGCCAAACTTTGTGCCTGAAGTGTTTCACCTTTGCTACACACAAAATAAAGCAGTGACATGCACTACTTGTTTGTGTAAATCTGTGTTGAGGGCTATGGAATGATTTGCAAAGGGGGGGAGGGGGCATTGGTGAGACCATCCTAAACCAGCTATTAAAAGACCTGCTAAAAGTTGCTGTTACCCACGAGTTGAAAAAAGCATCTCCTCCCCCTTCTGATGCTGGTACTTTGCAAATTAGCCAACTGCAGGGTAGGGAACAGCTTTCAAAGTTTGGCCCCGAGTGTGTCCCACTCCTTGAAAAAAAGAAAGACCCATTTGGGGTATAGAGTACAGAAGTGAATATGTTACAAGCACAATTATGTTTGAAAAAGGTCTTATTGTGAGAACCAGCACGTGAACCAACGCATGTGCGCATACTCCATTCCTTTGTATGGCATTTACTGGCTCTAAATGACATCACACTTCAGTTCTCTATACATGTACATGTACAGTATACACATAAGTAACACAGATTAAAAAAGAATAAGTTCAAAGACCATTTACACCAAAATCAAAAATCCAACACCAAAAATCAGAGTAAATGGTGACTGCATGGAACATCTACCAGTACGGTACATACAGTACTTCATCATTAGTTCAGGATTTTTCTTCCATGTCCACCGTCAGAATGCAAATTAAGCATACATGCACATGTACATGTGTGCCAGCATCATCTGTGCACACTGTGCTCCATGCATGTGCCTGAACCAGTTGAAATTCTTCTTACCATTTTGCATGTGAACCAACCTGCTCTTGGGAACTCAGTAGTATCTACTCTGATCCATAATAGGCATGCATCCCCTAGACAACAGAACCAATTAAAGGTAACTGATACGTCAAGTACCAGCACCGTCGACGTAGACTATGCTCATTCCCCACGTCCTGTTAACACACTGCCGTGAATGTAATCAGCATAAGGGGGCGTAGCACACGTGACAAGAATAATGGCCATGACTCTTTAGTTTCACCTGGCTGGTTATTAAAACTCCCCGCCAAATGGCACTGCTCAAATGTTTGGGGCTACAATGCTTTATGAAGGATGCAATGATGTCCTTTGGACTATCTGAAACATACATGTACATACACAGTATGTATGCACAAGTACTGTAGGAACTGTCATACAGTTTCTGACAGATCTGTGCATTTATAAAAAGCCAAAGCTTCAGATTTATTTTATTGAGTATTCGAGTACGGTAATTCTTCAGCCTTGCTCCGGGGAAGTGTACAACCAAAGGAATACTGTGAACATTAAAAGGAAAAAAAGCACAGCACATGTTCACTCTTCATGTACCATTACCAGACCTGCCAACCTTGCTGTACTCCTTCCTGAGGCAGGCATTACCACACAATAGATTAAAAATTCAAATGAACTGAATGAACTCATTTACATGTAAATACCTTCTAATCTACTGTGTGGTAATGCCTGACTTAAGGAAGGAGTACGGCAAGGTTGGCAGGTCTGCAGTACACGCACCCACATAGTGTGCAAGAAAATTAAAATACACCTAATTTACAAGTAACATCAAAGAATAAGCATTAAAGTACATGTAAATTTTAACTTTCACAGTACATGTACGGTAGGTACTGTATTTTTTATATTGTACACTGCACGTGTACTGAATCAGACTTTTCAATTTCCATCACAAAAGAGCATAAATTATGAGTGAACAATGTAGCAGTACATGTACAGTGTAGTACATGTACTTTTGGGCAGGGCCTAAGCTGCAGTTTGTAACTTTTGCCCATAGAGGCACATACACAGTTGTCCATGTACATTATACCGGTACATGTACCTTTATATGTACGTGTACATGTATGTACATGAATAGTATGTGGGCTACACTGTACTGGTACATCTACATGTACATTAACTGCAGCAAACAGACGCACAAGTTGGTTTTTTTAAAACATTCACTGTACATTTGTACTTTATAAACCCAAATTTAGAGGGAATACACACAAGCGTTAAAATTATTCTGATAAGTTATGGGACAAGTTCAGCCATACTTGAGTCACAGCTCCAAGTTCAAGCATAATGCCACATGTCATTGTGATTTAATAAGAAAAAAGAATATTGTGTCTGGCAAATGACCAACACTGCCTCCATGGCAAGAAACCTCTTCATCCTGTGTCATTAAAGGTTCACTCTTGAGATCTTTACTTACACTAAACGCTACCCTAACCTTGACAAAACATAACGGTAATGAACACAGCTTGGCAGATATGTGTATTACGGCATAATGACTAGCGCGGGACACGGCCTGATGAGACATTCCTTGACTCGGAGGGAAATACCGGGGCACTGGGGACAGACCTGTTTTCGTCATTCTCAGAGATTCATCCCTTAAACGATGACGCATTCATACCATCTTCTTCTTTTTCTCTAGCTCAGTCTCTCTCACCGTCTCATTCCCCTCCTCGCCCCAATCCTTTTTTCTGGTGCTGTGTAAACGAGACGCGGGATTGATCTGTGGCACGTTCAGCTGACTATATGGGAGGGCAAGACGGTGTGTGGCAATGTCCCATTGATCAGGGGGAAGAAATGTTAAAATGCCAGAGTGGGTTTGGGCTAGTAAATGATATGGAAGAATACACGCCAACAGCTAAGAAGTACCGTAATACTACTACCCTCCATGAGCACATTACATGTTCATGCACATGTATATGTACACGTACACCATGTACAGACATGTACTGGTACATCGGATTATCATATGTGCACGTACAATGTACACATGTACATGTACTTTTGTTGTTTTATAAGCAAATTTAATTTAAAATTCCTTTGAATTATGTGAATAGCTACAGGTGTGACTCCCACCTGTACATGAGCAAGCATACATGTATACAGTACATGTAATGCATGCCGTACATGTACTGTACCAATACATGTACATGTATGTGAACTCTGCTGACATGTTTCGTATGAGCGCATGCAAATGGTGCATGCATGAACGGATACAATGAATCCTATAATACACAGAGCTACCAGTATTCAAGTTCCAGACTTCAACTATAAATAAATGTAATGCACCTTTAAGTTATGAATTTAAACATACAGTAGACACTCTGTAATTTATGTACTTTGAGACACTTACATGTACATGCACACCCTAACCCTGTGTCAAAATTCAAAAATAGAATTCCAAGTTGTTTCACGTAGCATTTACCAGTATGTACATGTACATGTACAATGTACCTGTATACATTGTGGTCAAATTGTAACATGGTTAAAGAGCCCATCCTTTGTTAACAGCACATGCACTTGTACATTTATATACACGTACATGTAAGTGTTGCCTGTGTTACGGACCCATGCAACTTGTTCTACAAATCATTACAAGCCAGGAGAATGGCCCATTTCACCTCTAACAGTTCAATTTTGAATTCGGCTATCGTACGGTACATGTACCGGTACATGTAAGATGCAAAGGCTAGAGAGTTTGTGGCTTCAGTGGAACTGCACCTACACATGTGCATGTGGCCTGTGTGCCAAGCCGAACAAACTAGATATTCAAGTCATGCCGAAGGTGTCGAACTGCCCATGACAGAGGCATTCGTGCGCAACAAACAACCTCAATATTTATGGAATTTTTCCCCTTATACATGTATATCTATACGGCCTCAGTTTCTCTGGTAATTGGACGCTTGGCAATTTGAAGATGTGTTTTCTAGGCCTGGTTTGAATATGTCAAGTTGAACCATGAATAATCCATGTTTTTGTTTTTTCTACATAAACCCACCTGAATTGTAAAATGCACAGTGAAGGAAAACGTACTACTGTATTTCTATGTGTTCCTATGTGCAATAGATGTTCGGTATTATACCAAAGTCAACTTCTCAGAATTATCACTATTCAATGCACAATTTGCCAGGATTTCACGGTACGTATTTTAACGTTTCCTTTTTGTTAGAAGTAGCAACGAGAGATAAGGACTAATTCCTTATGTGATGTTATTAATTAACAAAAAAAAATGACATTCCAATCCTATTTATATAATTACCGGTACACTGCACATGCAAAATACAACAAAATGAAACCCTTTTTTCATTTTTGGCATAAGAAATACATGTACCATCCTAGTATCTATACATGTAAACATATACATGTTTCAAACATTTGGGCAAATTTGCCAAAGATGTGTACACAGATGAAGCTAGGACACAATAAAAGTCTCTTCCCTGGCACAAACATCCAAGCATGCCTTAGCAGCCCTGATGAGATAAGGTCGTACGTGTACAGTTGTCAGGTTTACTATTTCTCAACAACCATACATGTATTTGTCACTCAAGCTCCACGTGGTACTTAGTGTCTTGGGTAGCCACAAATCTGAAACGTGAGCCGCACTGAAGTACATCTTTGGGTAAATTCTGTTCATCAACGGGTAACTGCATAATTATCCTCAATTTGTTTCTTTCTAGCCCGCAGGCGCACATCTCTGCGAGAATCCCGCTTTAACGATTTGAGCAAACAGCTGGTGAAAAATGATCAGGGCACACTGATGGGTTTTTCTGAACAGATCGGTTCAGTTGCTGTTAGAAAAGCCATGATGACCCCAGTACACAACCTCGGGACAGCGAGCCTTCACACAACCTTGGTGAACATCAATCGACTGTGACCACTAAAAAAAGAAAGAGGGTAGTTTTGGGCAAATTGTCAGCAACTGTACGAATGTATGTACAGGTTTACACGTACACAAGTGCACTGTGTCTGTTTATGACTACACTGCACCAAAAATGCATATACACTAGTGTAAACTTTTTTTCACCCCGTGCAAGCATGAGCAATATGCAGGAGTACAGTTAAAGTGCATCATGCCCCTTTTCTCAACTACATGTACCACCTACATGTACTGTAACATGTACATGCATGTACACAAGTACCTAGCACTTTGCATGTGAGCCCCTACTGATTACAGTGCCAAGTCCACTACATAGGCAATGTGCAATGTAGCAGTACATGTACATGTAGGCCTACTCTTCTTCAATTGGGAATGATGGATTGTACTATACATGTACATGTACTGGTGACATAGATTTACAATGTAGGTCTATACTGTAGGTATGGTGTACATGCACATATACATCACTAATAATTTTGATCCAGAAATACTGGTTTTTCTATTTTTATTATTCTTTAAACGTGACATTCCATTTCAACCAATACAAATGCAAAAAGTGAAAAAAAAAACGTAGGTTATCTTGTACATGTAGAAGCCAGGTTCATACTTGGAGTGAAAGCATATATGAATAAAATTATACACGTACTGGTACATGAATGATGTCGGATCAAATGTCCAAGCTGCTACAAAAACACCCTGTAGTAAGCCTTCAATTTCACAAAACAAAATCATCATAGACACGACGGCAAAAAACCTCTTGTTGAAAGCCAGTTTGATAAAACTTGGTTACAGTGACGCAACAAAGCTACATGTACGTACTGATACATGTACATGTACCCAGCATGAACATGTATACATATACATACGTTGCAGATGTCTTTTGGTACATAAACATGTACGTACATGTACCTGTCGAAGCACACTGAAAGCATTCATCTCTCTTTGACATAATTAATATAGGATGAACTAATGCATACGCCAATGGTTCATTACGAATCTCATAGAATGCTCACATCTAGCTGGGATGATTCAGGCAAGACCACATATCCGACTTGCTCATCAGACATGCATGCACACAGCATTGTTTCCATGTCAAACTGGAAACAGTATGCACGTGTTGGTACCATCGGTACATGTAAACAGTCTACATGTACATGGCACACTGACGTGTACACATAAATCCTTGGGTGTTCTCATTAGCTGAATGTGCAGGTCGGTATCAACCTCCTCCAATCAATACACTGCGATGATTACTCATCCTGACTTTACTCAGAGTCAGAATGTTCTTCACGGACTCCGTACACCATACATACTGTACACTGTATATTGCATTTACAGCACACCCACAATGTAGTCCCTTTGGTGTACTGTACATGTACCGTACATGTACAATGTCCCTAGCTGATGGCAATTGAGGATAGACCAGTTGGCTACTAAATGTACATATGTAAATACATCATCTCCCACTCCCTCTTTTTTTTTTTTTCAACAGACCTTCTACTGCCCAAGACATCAATGCCTCTCAGCCATTTCATGTTGGGATTTCACACAACAAAACTGTCACAATGTCAAGATTTTTGCCATGAATTTGGGCTGAAAAAGACAATTTTTGTAATGGCAATTTCAACATCAACCCCTTGAGCAAGGTATTGCTTCTTTAACTTGAAACGGGCCCAAGTTTTATTTTTGGCCAGAAATATCGACCTTTTAAAATGGCAAGATAAATGTACATGTACTAATGGTACATGTAGTATATACATTGTATGCGCATTGTACTTTATGCAGAATTGTGATTTGTACAATACCGTACATGCAGTCCCATGCCAAGTACAAAGAATATCTCATTGGTTTCGTTCACAGTGAGGTCTGGTGGATTTAACAGAGTTCTGGGAAATCTGCCTCAGGAGATTTGATAACAAAGATGAATAGCACACAGAGAATTGGAGATCAACCTTTTTAGCCTGAACTAGAGCCTCGCTTTGGATACTTTATGAGTCACAGACGGGTCAAGCAGGTTTTTGCAAAGATACATGTACACTCTGACACAGAATCAACATTAAACATGTACTGTTATATGTGCATGTATGTATTGGTACATGCACATACTGAAAGCACACATGTACATGTACCGGTACAGTACATGTACCTAACTGGTACCACATCTGAGCTCAAGTGGAAGAATCTTCACAGGATACAGATATCAAAATCTTTGCTGCTTGGAGAATGATGCCTTATGCTTTTAGATTTCAAGTCCAAATGTGCTTTTATATGCATGTTAAAGGCAGGCAATAGAACCTAATGCATGAAGCCCTGCCCCATGGTATTCTGACTATGAGCTGTGATTTATGTCCGACAAGCGTACACAGAACTGACATGCATGCATGCACACGACATGCAGCTAGCTAGGGCATGCACTAGTGAGGCACTTGAGGGGAGCACGTGTTAATTGCCAATGTGTGTAGTGGGCAAGACTCACTGGATCAGTCTACCGGTACTTAGACTTTGCTCTGAGTGACCAACGAAATTGCAGTGATCAAAGTTGAAACGTAAAGACTGAGAACTATGTACCCATAATTTGCTCTTTTACACGTACACAGGCTACGATCCTGTACAAATATTGTTGGACTATGCCTCCCCCTCGCCCCGTCAGTGTCAGTTTCTCACTGGGTAAGCTGGGCTTAATCTTGGTCCAATAAATGACCGCAACATTGAATGGGGGAGAGGGGGATCTTTTCACCGCGCTTCCCACAAGATGTTCCAACTATTTTGTCCAGGAATGTCTGAGTTTCTTAGTGGAAAGTGGGGGTCATGAGTGTGGGTCTGTCTTGCCCAGGAGGGCGGGGGTTTGCCGCGTTGTTATTTTGGGCGTTGCGGTGTGATACTGTAAGCATTAGATGGTTAATGACTAAATAGGCAAGGTGTGGTAGTATTCCCTGTCAAGAGCATAATAACCCCCCCCTAAAAAAAGTACATGTAAATACATAGTTATTTAATATTTAGTGATACAACAGCTATGGTCACCCATCTGTACGGGATTTTTTCAGTGGAAGGGTTCATAGTAAATTTGCAAGGATGTGATTGCTGCTCGCAGGTATTAGCAACAAGAGTTAAGTTGGCCATTGAAAATGGGATAAGTTGGGTGCATCGTGAATGGTGCACCATACAATTCCAGCACACATCTCTCTCAAATGAAGTTTTTTATTTGCTCTGAAGGGCTATATGGTTATATGAGGAGAACACAATTCTGTCTGAGCACTTTTCACTTTCTGGTTGGGTTTCAGATGAAACGTTGCAACGGTGAACCTTGAAAGAAAAAGAAAAAGGATGTGAGTGACTCTCCTTTTTTCGGTTGAGGTGGTGTACCGTTGCGGTTGTTATCGCGCGCGCGCATGCAGCATTTTTAAGAGCGACAGGTACGCACTCCCTATTAAGATTAGGCGGACTTTTTAGAGACAATCCTGGACAAATCTCATTGGAACATGCCTCCCCTCACCCCCTGTCAATGTTGTTTCTCATTGGGTAAGCTGGGCTTAAACTTGGTCCAATAAATGACAGCAACACTGAATGGGGGAGGAGGGATCTTTTCACTGTGCTTTCCACAAGGTGTTCCAACTATTTTGTCCAGGATTGTAGTTAAGCTTTCTTATGTACATGTGGACCCCTCTCATAATGTCTAAATGGGGGAGGGGTTAATATTTGCAGAAATATCACCCTAAGTTGCTGTCAGGTTTTACCTCAACTGAAAAGTACATATTAAGTACATGAACTTACTAATGGAGTTTTCTGTTTTCTTCCTTTTTGATTGATTTTTCTGACAGCTGATTGAGATTTTTGTAAACACTTCTTGTTCTTGTACATTGTACATGTTAGAATGAGTGGACCCTATTGGGCAAGAGGCTGTGACATACAGACTGTAAATGATTTGCTGAATTCCATTCCACTACTTAAACTTGGATCTGAACCTACTGCTACCAAGTTAGCTCAACCAAAAAAAAATACATCCACACATACATGTACATGTACTACTAGTACTGTCCATGTACATGTACACACATGTACGGTACCAGTATGTACATGTACTGTTGTATGTACGGCACATACATGCATAGAGGATGAGATTACAGTCAATTGATATTTTCTGAATTTATTGTACTGTAACTGCCTGGACATAACCTACGTGGATGCGTACGGTATGATCACATTCATGGCGGCTCATCTGACCTTGATAAATGACATACATGTATTAGACGCTGATCCTTTTAATGAGGGTAAGGTATGGTATTGCAAGGCAGGCAGTGGAGTGTGCACTTGCCACGATGACTGTGTGAAACACAGTAGACAGACTGAGCACCCAAATGCACATATTGTTTGTCACGAATGTTCCAGTCTTTGTACATGTAAGTAAGCAGTGGTACACAACAACTTTTGATACAGTACATGTGCAGCCTCATTTTACCAACCAGTATCCAAACAAACGCATCAATAATGATCTTCATAATGTACATGTAAATGAACAATGCACAATAAAGGATATATTTGTACAGAATAATATGATCTGTTGCACTGTCAGATTCACATGCACACATAATGCAACATGTGACCACTACACTAAGCATACAAGTACCGGTATATACATGTACATGTGTGATACCCTCTCAGCTCAGTAACCTTATTGCAAGATTATGAACCATGTACATGTATGTCTACCAAAAAAAAAATCAAAGCTACTGAGCTACATGTACATGCACCTGAACTTACATGTACATGCACAATGTATACGAAATTATACATGTACCTTGTGAATAGAGATTACTTGAATAGGATTTCTCTGCTTTACCAATCGGATTCAGCTTAATATCTTGGTTCATATCTCCAGATAGTTTTTTTGCTCTGGGCTTATCAACATCCATGCTAGTCTGGAATACTCCCTGATGTTAGTACTCTGCTGTGGGGAGTGATCAGCGATAAGGCTCCTAATAAGCTAAGCACATGAAGCACCCGACCTTTGATCATGCATACAGCACAAAACTGTAATACTCATACGGTAGTCTGCGGGGCCTGCTTCAGCTTGGCATTGTCACCGAAGAGTTGGTGGGGGGGGGAGAGAATCGCATCAGAATCCATAGCGTGTCCCTTTGACCGTTTGGCAATGCTCTGAGTGTTACCCCAGAACAGTCTGGATTTCAACATTCCGTCGCCGCCAAATTGCACTTGGAAAATGTCATCGGGAAAATGGACAGGCGCTGTGCATCCCACATAATCTCAGCCGGAGGAAGTTTGCTGTTCACTGCATACTGTATATTATGTGTGTGCAATAATCCCATGAATGCAAGGACTGTGAAAAGATGGTTACACTACACTTGCACAGTTACAGAAGACACACAGCACGTTGTATACAGTACATTAGCTGGAACCATGTACGCATGCAAATCATAATGCAGGTGACTTCACAGCAGCAGCATGTAATGAACTTGTTTGAGTACAATGCATGTACCATAATCTGTTCCATCTTTGCACTCAACCTTCATGAGCACAGAGTTCACGAGTACCGGTACAAGAACGAGGAAATTTTGTTCCGGTATGTTCAATAAACACACATGCACAACAACAATGAGCCTGTTTAAGAGGAAATGAAAACTAAGAATAGTTTAATTAAGGTGCTACCATTGAATGTACAGTTTATTTCCTAAGAGACTCTTATTTTGCAGACACATACACATTGTACATGTATGTCATGATGTACATGTACTGTACGGTACGTACTGAGAGAAGAAATCAAATTCTGAACCAAAGCCTGACTGGCATGCCCCACTTTAGTTTAGGTGAGTGCTCTCTTTGATCCCAGGAGACTTGTATTTGTACACCTGCAAGCACCTCTGTGAAGGCACAAGTGCCGAAAACTCTGGAAAAAAGAACTGGTTATTCAATGCAACACAACAAAAGACCAGCCAATGTTAACCAGGGAGGCTGAGAGGGCACTCATTTTTTGCACTGGAATACCACTGCACACAGCACTGAAGTGGGAAATCACTGCATTAAGTTCCAACCACCTCACGAGCAGGACAGTAGGCTCTACATACATTCTCAGACTTTTTATTTGGTTTTTACACAAAGAGTACTCCAGAGATTGTTTTGCATTCCCCAATAAATGGAAATGGTGTGAAATGTAAGTGAAATCCAAATTGTGTCATTTACGTGCGAACAAATACTTAGTCAAGGGGCAAAAAATGAAAAGGCAAGCTCTTCAGTCTAAAATGACACAGAGTCCAGATTTGTGAGGTTACTCCTGGCTGGAGCATAATAATTCCAATATACCCTCTGCATGTTAGATTACTGGTGTGATACTAAATCCTTATCTTCTTTAACTGTATATGTACATGTATCATTAAATACGCTTTCCTCCACAAATCATGCCCGCAAATCATGTCTGCAAATGATTTCTCTTTAAAAGGAAGGCTAACTTTTTTTACCTGTGGAAACATGTCTGATAAAATGGTCTGTTTCAACATGCTTCATAAATGACTTACAGTAGGCAGTAATGATCAACTGTGAAAAGTATTCTCAGGAAATGCAAGCTAAATTACATGTAGGTTTCGCAGCAAAAATCTGAATTCCACAAAACTTTAAATCCGAGGTTTTGTTGTTAATTTTTTGCTTGTTTTTGATTTTCTGTACATTGATGGCATTCACGTTCCTTTGAACAGGAGGGGCAGTTTCTTACTAACTACATGTAAAGGTGACTTTTCTCTTTGTTGATGTGAATGATACATAGGTTCCCCATATTTACCAAAATAACAGTGTAATTACACAGGAACCGTTTAGAGTGGTACAAATCTCTTAATACTTAAACACACCTGAAAGTTTACTGCAGGAACCCAAAATAATGTAAAGACTGTACAATAATCCTGACACCTTGGCCCAATTTTCCTTACAATAAAACCCCACCCCATAATGCCGTCTTACACATGGGTATTCAGGTACAGTACTATTACAGCACAGCGCAATCTAAGCAATGGCACAGTGTGCTTCCAATGTTACCGGTAAGTGCATCGTGTATTCAGTGTTATACAATTACTGGCAGACTCACTTTCCGCTTTTCATCGATTTTAAAGCCAGGAACTATACATGTAAAAACCTTTGGCCCATGACTGAGCCCTTATTTGTTGCAACATGTCAGGATTTGTTGAAAGTGTGACAGGAGGTTTGACAGTTGGGGTCTCAACATCTTAGTACATGCACATGTACAGTACGCGTACGTACTCTCACATGAAATAACCTATCCATCACCTCCCTTTGCTTCTGCATCAAATATCAGTCTAGTTACAAAAGAAGTACACAGTTCTTAAAGTAGTTGGTATTTCAAAATACTGTACATGTGTAATACATATACCGGTACATGTACATGTACCTGTACATACATGTATTTTCACTCCATAGTCAGGGAACCAAACTACTGAATGGGTCAACCTTCTAAACGTGTAATCACTTGGCTTCACTCTCAGGGGCGAGTTGAAGATAAGATCATTTAAGACTTGTCTCCCTAAGAAGTTTAAAGACATTCATTTTACTCCAGAACACATCTGTTTCAATTTTGTACTGGCAAAATAGTCTCGATGTTAAATTCAAGTAGCCCTATTTTCTTCGTGACTATAACATTGGGCCCTTTGATAACTTCATTCCACTAAACAAACTTATTGATGTGGGTACATGTAGGTGTTTTTAAGTTTTGTCATTTTTTCTAATGTCATGCATGAACGTACGAGAGATGGCTTTCACTTCCTGCTGCCGATAGACCAGGGCAGAATTTGCAGGACTGAGCAAAACATGTATAGGCCTACCTGCTTCGTGCATTGATATACTCGAATATAAAGTGTCTGAAGGTTTAAGCAAGCACACATGTACATGTGCATGTGGCTGAGGGCATGTTGTACACGTACGCTGTACATGTACATACTTGTATATTCCATAGTGCAGCAGCATGCACCGCACTACGCATGCACTGTCTCAAACATTTTTATAAGCAGCTCGGGAACCGCTGACAATGAAGTTAACTTCCATGACCTCTCTCAAATGCTTATTTGGCATATTTGATGGACATGCAAAGTGGGCATCACAACTGAGCCTTTAAAAAACATTCAAGTGGCCAGTAAGAGTGAAGCGGGAAGGGAAAATAAACCAAAAATTAATTTGTAAGGGCCTTAGTGAATTGGAATTTCCTGACAGCAAGTTCACAACGATAAAAAATCTCACAGAAAGATGCTTACTTCAAACTTCAAGACCTCACTACCGATGCAGGCACAGCGCACACATACAAGGGTGACAAATTGGTCACAATAATCATCCACTATATTTTTGAAATATATGTAGACCTTTCAGTACTAAATTTGCTGGGATTCTCAACAAAAATGCAAGACAAGCAAATCTCAAGCTAAGCACATTAAAGGAAGGTCAGCAGGCAACCTTTATTTTGGACACCTCTTCATTCTTATTTCAATTTTTTACTTCTTAAATACTAGACATGTGTAGTTTGTGTACCCCGTACTTTGTACAATGTAATAGTGTATCAATAGCCCTAACAGCCTTGGCCCTTTTCAGAGGATGTACATGTACATGTACATCATAACATGTACCCTGAATCCTTCAAAAATCCTCCAACTACCCCCATGAAAAAAAATTGGGTACAGCCTGAATCCTCCAAAATCCCCAAAATTTCTCGAATATGTTCTGTGGAGGGGTGCCCACTGCCTAATCCTTCAAAATCCTCCAGCAATTCCTCTCAGTGTGAATGGTACCCGGTATATTGGATCAGATGGAGGGTTTCATGTATAATGTGGGCATGACTTTATACATAACTTAACATAAACACCACAAGGTCTAACCCACAACCTTGAGACAATGCATCCTTCGCAATCAGCAATGCAAATTTGCCATGCAGCCTCAATTCTCCAAAACAATCCGGAGGATTTTTAAGGATCTGGGATGGTTAGGGCCAGGCTAAACTTACAGCGCGTTCCCACTTGAACTGGGAAAAGGTGCATCTTGATCCGGCATTTTGGTGTGATCATTATCTTTAACCGCAACAAAACTGCGAATTGCGTTCCCACTTACGCTTGATCCACCTTTTCGCACGGACAGGTCGAGCCCGAAAGGTCACTAAGTTCGGTATTGCATATGCGCTAGCTTCCTGAGCGCACGCTCTGTGGCAGTGTTGCGGGCTTGGACGCGTCACATTGCATGCATGTGACCCTTGCGGTGTTTTGGGTGTGGGGTTCTATTGACATGACAACCTGGAATCGGACCAAATATTCAGCCTAGTACATTGTCTCTTCAACCTTTGCTTCCGTTTTTGATACTCTGTTACACACACACTGTGGGCTATACGCTAACACGGAATTAGTGTGAAATCAAACAAATGAAAAGGTTAGGAAACGGACGAATGCGCAACAAAAATTGTGAAGGGACTACAATTACATAGCAGCATACATTCATCGCGCTTGCGTGGTGACACGTTTTTTGTATCCTGCTCCAGGGAAGGATCAAGAAAGGTGGATCTGATCCTGATTAACCTTGTAACGGTTAGTGTTCCCACTACACACAACTGCTGGATCTGATCCACCAATTGGGGGATCTGTATCCTGCTCCAGAGGAGGGTCAAGAAAGGTGGATCTGATCCTGATCCACTTTACAACAGTTAGTGTTCCCCCTACACACAATTGCCGGATCTGATCCACCAATTGGGGGATCTGATCCGGCAATTTGGCAAAAGGTGGATCAGATCTGCCAATTGGTGGATCAAGTGGGAACGCAGTTTTATTTACAGTTGTGCTCAAAATTATTCATACCCTTTGGAAAATAACCTACTTTTCTAAATTCTTCATTTGTAAAAGCTATTATGTTGGTACTTCCACTATATCTTTTGTCTATTTGTTGCAATACACAAAGCCACATGCTGTTGGCTAAACTTTATTTGCATACTGATAGATACAGCCCAGGTTTTGTTTTTGCTCCTGGTCAAAATTATTTCCACCCTGACAAAATCCCAAGAAAAAATGTCTTTTCATTCATACTGCTTATTTTCACTTTCTATGACTGCACGAATCTTTGTGAGGAAGCTATTTCAAGATGTTCCAAAAGAATGAATACCTTCTTTTGATGACTTTGTGTTCAAGATCATTCTCAGTTACTCGTCACCATGGCCAAGAAAAAGGAACTCAGTGAGGATATACGCCAGCGTATCGTGAATGCCCATAAAGAAGGCAAAGGCTACAAGGCAATTTCCAAGCGATATGAGGTCCCTGTTGCAACAGTTCAGAGTATCATCAAGAAGCATAAGAGGTTCAACACAGTGAAAATCTTCAACGGGCGTGGCAGGGAGTACAAAATATCGCCTAGACTCCCCAGAAAAATCTGCCTGGAGGCCAACAACTTGATACCCTCGACAAGGAAGGGATGAAAGTGTCATGGGAAACCGTCCAGCAAGAACTGCATAAAGGAGGTCTCCAACATGTCCAAGGACACAGGCCCAGGAAGACACTACTACTCAGGAAGAAACATAAGGAGGCTCATCTGGCATTTGCTGGAGCGCATCTGAATCAAGATCCTACCTCATCGGTCCTGTGGTCTGATGAGACAAAGATGGAGTTGTTTGGCCACATGGATATTGCCTTCGTCTGGAAGAAGCAAGGGGAAGCACAAGCCGAAGAACACAGTCCTAACCGTAAAGCATGGTGGTGGCAACATAATGCTATGGGGTTGCTTCTCTGCTAGAGGCACCAGGAACCTCATTAAATATAGCGCATCGTGAAAAAGGAGGATTATATCAAGATCCTTGATAACAATGTGAAAGCGTCTGCTGAGAAACTCCAGCTTGGACCTGAATTGGACTTACCAGCAGGACAATGACCCCAAGCACACTGTCAAGGTAGTAAAGCAGTGATTCAAGGAAAATGGTGTCCATGTACTGGAATGGCCAAGTCAAGGTCCTGACTTAAATCCAATAGAGAATCTGTGGACGGGGCTGAAGACCAGAGTGATGGCCAGGATTAGGGAATATTGAATTATGGGATGGTAAAGTTTGAACAATTTTGGGCACGTTTTTATGGGAATGTCTCCCAAGTGACCCATTTTCGGTAATACTAATTTAGAAAAGTATGTTATTTTCCAAAGGGTATGAATAATTTTGAGCACAACTGTACCTTTGCAGCCTTGAAAATGTTCCCTTATGCTACATGGATTGCACAGCTTAAGCATTGCCAAGTCATTTAGGGGAGGAAGTTGCTGGAAATAAACTTTTTTGACATTTGCAATGCATTGTGGGTTTGGATGACAAACAAGCAAGGCATTTTACAGTTGCATGTACATGTATGTACTTTAACCATAGAGCTACGTGGTTTAACCCTATGGAAAAAGTGTGCCTGCAAAACAATCTGTTTCCATTTTACTACATACTCTAGTTCAAGCCATGCTCTTCTCATAGTGTTACATTATTTCGGCATTTAGGATAAAGATAGTTGTGAACCTAAAATTGTAACAGCCCACCAGAAAAAGAAAATCTGGGAAATTACCTCAAAGCAAACCAGTTTTTTTTCTTGGAGCAAGACAATGCATTATAATGAGTTAGATTATGAAGGACTTGAACTTCATTCATGTAACACTGACCAATCATATTCATTTTTCAGCCAAAAGTGACTAGGCCTATTGCCGAAAACACAATGGACACTAATTTCTTTTTAGGCTAACAAATTTTGAAAACTTATTTGGAAAATACCGTACCAGTACATGTATTCCTTTTAGGTCTCTGTGATTTAATGAGTGGGTAGGTTAAGGTTAGGCTACTTAAATATTTTGAAGAAAATTAGAAATTGATTTCTGCCTGGTTCACTCCCTATAGTTGGACTCCCTAAAATGCTTGCATTGCTGTTTGTTATCCAAACCTTAGGAAGCAGCGTGGACATCCGGGATTCTCGCAAAATGACAGGTACTGCACCGGTGAAAACAGTCACCTTGGTGACGTACGCACGCACCAGCCAGTCCGAGGATCGGGTTCTTTCTTTGATCTGTACGTATGCGTGTGCTCGTTGCAGTTGTTTTCATCGGTGCAGTGTGGTTGCTACCCATATTTTTGTGAAACTCTGAATGTCAGCGCTGCCCCATAACTGATAAATGGGTAAGAGTTCCATATACGGACGCCAGTAATTACTCCTTACAGTGACCTATTGCCCATCAGAAAGCAAAAACGTGTCCAGAAAAGTTCAATTTAGGAGGGAAAAGCCGATGTATTTACACAGAAAACACTTCGAAATTTTCAGACCAGTCTCATGAGGTTTGTGCAAAGGGCGTCGAGTGGCATCTGTATATGGAACTCTTTCCCATAAATATAAGGGACAGAAATGGGTATTTTCAAAGCAGATATTTTCATTTTATTGTGAGTCAGTCTTACCAGTCATGTAATTCTGAGTCGTCTGGCACCAAACTGAACAAAATGGGTCAAGGGGCACGGAGATACACTCATTTGCATTTTGTGAAAAGCCATTTTTCGGTTCAATTTCTGAATGAAAAGTTGGTTAATTGTGGTATCACAGAGGCTCGTTGCTTCAGGTAAACAAACATGTAAACATTTTAAATTGCTAATAACTCTTCAACTTTGTACTGCATTTCTTAAATCTTCTTTCTTTGATAGGTACCGCACATGTACATCCAAGGGGCGACATTCACAGTTGTAACAACGACGCCGAAGTTGGCTCATTTGTTTTTTGTTACCGTTGCCATGACAACTCGTCTAATCTTCAGTTTGATTATGAATAATAAAAGATTCGTTTAAATTCATAACATATGTATTGTACATGACAAGAAAATATCCCTACATGTTTTGCCAAAAAGTAACCAAATGCTATGTTCCAGTGAGAAGTCATATTCAATTTGTTTTGTTTACAAAAACGTTAACACTGTAAACAACTTGGTAAACAAATTCAAAGCAACCATTTCTTAATTGGCAGGTGCTGCAGATCTTCTTTTTTTCATTTTTTTTGTGACAAAGTGTGGTTGCAACCGTTAGAAAAGTGATCTCTCTATAAAGTCATTGTAATTTGCTCTGATAACTAAAGGAAACTGAAGTTAACACTGGAACAGAATATTTAGCAATAGTTAGATTCTTCAATGCATGATTACGTGTAATACTGGTAGATGTGTCTCTTTGCTAAATGGAAACTTGGCACATACATGTAATATGAAGTTTGGAAAGTCACAAAGTGCAAGTTTAACAGAATGAACCAGTTTTTGAGGAATTGAGGGGAAAAGGTATTCTAAATTAGCTATTGCCTCTGTCAATACACAATTATGAACAAACTTATCAACAATTTCATGCTAAAGACAACTTCTGCAAAACATTCTGCACAGGTAAGTGCACAAGGTCTACCACCGACCCCCTCCCAAAAAAATGAATTTGAAGCTACACGTATCATGCTTTCAACATAAAAATAATGTGTATAATTTTGATATATTAATTATAAATTTTGATATAAAAGAATGAAAACAGAAGGTTGGGCTTACATGAATGAAATTAACCTCAGCCCCAACAAAATCAATTTGTCAAGTATAGAGTTCACAAGTATGTAACTGAACACTTACACAAAAGAACCCCCAACCACACTTTATTTGTACTCTATTTATTAGAATTGAGAGGCACGTCAGACGAGCCATCAAATATAATAATACTCGGACAATTTTTCTTGAAAAACTGTGAAAACACAGTGCTTAGTGATAAACCATGAACTCATGACACCATAGACAAAATTACCAAAGGTAGTCCATATCCGCCCATGTACGGTAGCATGTGTGAGGCTACCGCGCGCATCTGCCATGCTGACTGGCCACTGCAAACTCAAGCCAGACAGTGGCCATTCGGCAAATCACGGTGCACTTTTATCACTCAGCAGTCAAATGTACTCACACTCACAATCTAAACCTCAATCTTGCTATCTAAGCTGTTCCTGACCCAAATTTGATTGCTAGCTCCTAGATAGATGTACCTGAAAACTGCTAAGGAACCACTCAAAATTTTCAATGCTTCTTAAATTTCGAACTTTTTTTTGAAATAGTGGGTGGGAGGATCAAGGAAATAAATTGAAAATAAAAATTTATTTTTTATATTAAAATGTGGAAAAATTATTTTCTGACTGCATGCGCGCAGTAGCCCATTCCGGTCCTTTTAAAGTATAATTAGGCAAAATAGTAATATTGCAAATGTCAAAAGGTTTAGGCCAAGTAGTCAAAGTACAGATTTCAAGCAAAGTAGGACAATTGGCCTAACGTTAGGCACGACAAAATTAGCCCAATCTCAAGCCCTACATGCCCTAACCAGGCCTAGGCCCATTAGTTTTGGCCTAGGCCCAGACATGCCACAGAAAGGCTAGGGCCTATTCATTATTTAGCATGCAGCTGAAAAACGTCAGACCAAACAAAAACACATGACATCTAATATGCCACAGCCTTCACTGAATAGAAAACCAAAACTTGAAATCTATTCCATCCAACACCTGGATAAAAAAGCTTTGTCCGGAAATTACCTTTGATCTGTGTACACGTACACACATATACATCCAAGGCGTTCAGACCTTACGAAGCTTAGGCCTATCTGGAAAAAAGTGGGTGCAGCATGCAGATGAACCCATCGATCTTCAGGTTCACACCATATCAGCCATGCGAAAATAAGGCGAAAAGTTGCATGCATATACAACTTACCTTCCAATAAGAATGTCTGGCCTGATTAAAAAGTCTCAGACTGACAGAAACTGGGTAAATTCAGGAAGTAACGATTATGCCCGCTTTGCCGACAACATCCTACGCGCAAGGGACGGCCATGTTGAAGGATGACGTCATCGTACTGAGATTTCGTCACCGATGAGCACCCGTTAAACAAACTCGCAGCGCGCGCGGCGCCCTACAGATAGGCAAAGTTACATTGTATCCTTTGGTTGAAAATTTATATCTAAAACACCTCCATTAAAATAAAAACTGAAGAAAATCATACAGAGAAAATTCACAGTGAAATAATATCAGTGATAGCCAATGAAACTCTTGCAACTTATATCCAATGAGCGGGGTCCCTACACAATGGGGATTGGGTTGGAGTCTTCGCGGTAACTACAAATATATTTGAAAAAGACCCCCCCAAGAAAAATCATCGGTGATATCTAAAGTTTCAGTTTTAAAAAACCAATTTTTATGAAGGTCATTGCCATCAAGTATCCCAATTTAACTCTTGTCTATGCAATAACCAGTTCTTCCTTTCCAGATTAGTTCGAAAGTACAAGTACCTCGGAATTGACTACGTGTCCACCATTACTGGTTTGTGAGTTGGCAAAAGCTGTCATTTTGCTGACATGCTATGTCAAACAAGCACAATGGTTTTCTTACTTCCATAGATACATCATGAAAACATTTTCCCTGTGATCTCATGTGATCCCAAGACGGAGATGACATGCATCCCGGGATTTCACCCAAGAATAAAACTAATGCACTCCAAATTCAGTGACGTAACTAAAGGGGGCACCCCCTATTTGAGGCCTGTGCTCCCCGTGTGCCCCCCCCCCTGCTCAGAACTTGGAGAGGGAAATCTGTCTGGTTTACTGTTTTCACTGTATAAACCAAACACAGCAAGTGAATTACCTCCAGAAATTAGTGAAGGCCCCCCAGTTTCCCCATGAAAAATGTACCCCACTGAGTTACACCACTGACTTTTGACTAAATCTACACTTTTGCAAAATAACACCAGTGGTGTTAATCCTGCACCGTAGAAAGCAACTACGTGACTTTTTGTGCCTTTATAAATGTACTGAAGGTGCTCTTTTTATATGCGAGGAAAACCCGGGCCACAAACATCCATGAGGGCGGGGTGCCCCGTAGTAGTTCTCTAAAGGTACCGTACCCCAGATTATTTTACCAGTGCAGTCAACGTGTGTGCGACGCCGCGGAGCGCTGTTGCACTGTGCAGAACAAGAGTATGAAAAAGTGGGAAACGGTTATATTTTATTTATCAATGACACGATATATAACAATATGAACTCACTCTAAGGTAAAAATAAATACAAAGTAGAATAAAAAGGGAAGGAATACTGGACACAACTACAATGATAATTAAAAAAATGTTTAGAATCAAAACGAAAAACTCGAAAAATGTATGCAGTGAGGATGATAATGCCCCACGTATTAGTAGTTTTGACAGAAAGTATTCAATGAAATGCAGCGACGTTTGTTAGATCAATGGCGCCCTCTACCGATGAACCTTTCTGGGACTTTCTCGCTGCTTACGTATTTTTGGACTATTTCTCCAGCACATTGTTCGGACCCCTTTCAAATTATTTGTCTTTTCAAAATCTTTTAGTAGTCTGCATGAATCGTATATTAAAACTCAAGTTGATATCGAAAGTCGGGAAGTGCCCTTGTTCTAAAATTAGAGTGTGACGTCACGGTACTGTGCACTGTACTGCAGCATGGCGAAGACATTTTGGATACCAATGTAGTACAGTTACATGCAGTGCCGAAGACCAAAGCGCTGGCTGTCGTGCTGCTTTCAGTTTTGACCTTCTGTACTACTTCAATACTTACCACGACATGACAGTATGAAAGACATCACTGATATGGGCTCAGAACAACGTGCCCATTTGCTGAGCTTTCTTGATTATCCTAAAACTGGGAGTTGCAATTGGATTCCGTCCGCCAGATGGGAGGCCTCCATGCAGCATCAGCAGTCGGTAAGAACAGGCATAGATCATTTTAGGTTAAGTCTTAGTAAGTTTTCTATCCTTTTTTTTTTAGCGTTGTCTTTATCCTTCCTCCATGGTCAGAGTTACTAGGACTCAACAACTTCAAGTCGCCTTTTTAACATTCGGCATGTTTGGATACGTACGACATGGTCAGGCATGTCAAGTGACAATTACTTAACCCCTTGACAACTGGAACTTTTTTCTGAAAGCCAACTCAGAGAATTCCAGCCTCGCTTGGCCATGAAGGCCACCTGCCAAACCACAAATTCTCGGTTTGTGGCCCTGCGTGCTCTTCATGCTTTGAATTACACAGTGAAAAGGCTTATTGTTCGGTGGTATGCGGCCCTACTCACGCTTCCACATTCCCGTTGCCTCTTTTCAAAGTGGGGACTATTGTGAAGCTGGTGATTATGATGCAAATTCGGCCTTTTCATTTCTTGGCAATACACAAAGGCCAATCACCATATATACAACAGGCAGGGTATGCCTTCTTTCACCGTGTTTGCTCGAGCGTGGGCCAAGAATAATAGCTGAAAAGCGGGCTGAGGATCTCAATTTTTATGGCGGCTCTTACCGTCATCCGTAGCGAAGGGGTTAACTTAGTCCACTAGCTTACTTTGACTATTTGTAGGCACTAGCCAAGAACTAATTAGCCATGGGGCTCCTTGTTCACTTCTTGGAACTCGGCGAGAGGTAAAGCGAAGAGCCCCAGACTAGTAAGGGTATTCACAGTCAGAGAGTGCTGCTCTGCTGCCAGATCTTTGGCCTGCAGTGGTGAATAGTACTATTCGTCTTTGGTATATCTCAACTCCTGTCAGCCACACCTCGGCTATGCATGCTATGGCGCAGTAGTGGGCCTGTGGGTACAAACTTGGCTGACCAGTGTGCGAGGGTACTAATTTATGCAAAACTAATTGGATACTTGTAACTGAGGCATGTGAGGAAGCTCATATTAGTCATAGTTGCTTTTAACTGTGTCCAGTTGTATGTACAGGTAAATGACCTTGAGTTTTGTGAAGAAAAGAACAGTATGTTGTGTGCTGCATAGATCCCCAGCCCTTGATGTGCAATGCTCTAAGATTCAAGTTTGTGATTTTTTGCATGGAAAGTTTAATTATTAAATCAGTAATTTAACCCCCAAGTATGTTTGTTGGAATCAGGTTTATGAGATGGTACTTTTTAAGCCAAGTAAAAAAAAATCATTTCTCTTTCCAACCCGGTTCTCTTTTCCTGCCCCCCCTCCCATTTCACATTTCCCTTTTGGGGGTTAAATTTCAACATTACATATTTTGACTTTTATTTGTGAGAAACAAACGCCTCCTCAGTTGTCTTACTGTAAAGACAGAAATTTTTTCCCAGATAATCAAATATACACCCCACTCACATGTCCAGCACAGGTTTCAGAGATTTTAGTCGAGTGGTAGTCATCTTCTGCTGAAATTTCTCCTCTGGATTGTGAGATGTACATGTAGGTAGTCCTCATACTAATTCAAGGATTTCCTTAACTTTCTTGGGGCACAGTTTGCTCACGAAAAGATTGGAACACTCATTTTCCTTTTATTTTGCGCATATCTGAATCAACCTAAAGGTACCATTTACAAAATCTCACTGTACACTGTATTTGGAGGAGAATGTTGTGCCTTTCTCATTTTCCTATTCCCAATTGACTTTCTTCAATGCAGAAACTTCGAGAGGATGGTCATGTTGGGCAACTACAGTGTGCTGCCATCATATAGTGCTGCCGCACCGCTGCGTCTCGGGATGGCAGGGCCTACCAACTCTCAGAGTGGGGGGAAGCCTCTTAATCTCAGCAGGGCAAATGGCACCAAGATTTCTACACCCGGGAGGTCCTGTGACACTGAGCAGGCCAGAAGTGTAGAGGCTGGTGGGTGTTCGGACCTTCCGCATCCTCTGGCCACCTACAAGGAGCTGATAAGGGATGTTGATCAGGGTGTTTGTACTGAACCAGGGTGCTCAAGTGATGTCAGTGAGCTGCCAAAGGGGCATCCTAGCACATCCATCACCTGCTCTCCCGGTATGATGCCCCAAGACTCCGTCGACTCTCCTCCAAGGAGCCCCCACCAGAAAGCATTGCCGGACAGAGCATCAGCTTCTGAATCCGATCAGCCGGAGCTTTCTCAAAGTCTGGAGTCGTCAGAGAGCACTGCAACACCGCACAGTACTTTGGATGATTCAGGACACACTGCTGGTCATCCTTCGAGCACTCATTATTTGTACGATTTTATGATAATATGCCATCCGGATGATGAGCAGGAAGCAGAATGTATCTATAACTTGCTAGAGAGAGAACTGAGTTTAAATGGGTATCAGTACAGTCGGGATAAAACTGGGGGAAATTACATGCTGAGGGAGATGATCAAGGCCATTCAGAATTGTCGCAAAGTCTTCTTGTTTGTCACTCCTCGATCCTTAAAATGCTCAATGTTTGAGCGACACATGCATTGCAGTCTGAATAACTCCATAGAATCCAATCGTAAAAATGTGATACCGGTTTATTGGCAGCTTTCTCGGGATAAGGGTCCTAGTGTCATGAGGGGAATTTACAGTCTTGTTTATGACGGCTGTAGTGATGAGTTCCGGAAACAAATGATGAGGATATTTGCATTGTCTCAATCATCTACTTCATCAATGCCTAGAAGTTCTAGACAAGATCGAGGGGCGCCATGTGCCAGTTCCCCTAAGCTGACACATTCAATGAGTCCACTTTCTGGAACAAGAAAGTTTTTTCGCTGGTTTTCTTCTAAAAAGTGAAATAAGACTGATTAATTTAATGTTTAGGCAGCATGTTATTTGGTGTTTCTTTAGAATTTGTTATTTATGGTGTTTTGAGCTATTAACTGTGTTTTAGCTATTAAGTGTGACAAATGGAATGAAATTCCACCAGATGTTACCTTGAGCATGATAACAAATTTCAGATAAACATTCTTGCTGGCAATAGCATAGAAGAATGTTGATTGAACATGTGGAATCAAAGCAAATAATAAAGAGTGGTTGTGTTCAAAGTACAGACTGTATGAAAAGCAAATGAATCAATATTGATACGAAAAGAAAACACTCTGCCTTTCTGTGTTATTGTGCTGGGCTAAGGTATCATTTAATTTGAGTAAGTGGAATAGAAACTGCACTCTGATATGCAGTGTTGAAGAATATACACATTGTGGCAGAACTCAGACCACAGACACTTGAAGTGAACCTCCAGCAAAGATCACTGACTCGGATGTTACACTCAGGACAGGAAACAACCAAAAGCAAGAGGGCCAAACTCTCTGCCATTGGAACATTAACTAATGTGGCTTGCATATGTGGCAAAAGTCAAAAGGGGGAGCTTGGGCCCAAGTAAACTAACGGGCCACAATACCAAGAAATACAAGGGACACTAAACAATAGTTAATGACTGTCTCGAGGGGAGCTACCCCTTTATAAAAAAAGGGAAATTTAAAATCTAATTCCTGATTCTGCCACAGAAACCATTGATCCTGTCAGTTTTTGTATAGTCTGCAGTACACTGGAGCAAACCTGGCTGTCACATGTAAATTACGCTGGTGGAAATTGTGTGTATCCGGTTAAAGATTAGCTTTTGGAATGTACAGTGAATAGCAAGGCAGGGCTCAGTGGGCATTCCAGACCATGAGGGTGTAGTTTTTTTGGGGGGGCACCAACATCACTTTGGAATATTTGATTTCTATGGCAATTTTCAACTCAATGGGAGAGTTTTCAGATGCTAGGTGACGGGAAACTCACTCCTCCCACATGACTGATATACTGTTGTTTGCATGTGCACATTAGCTCAAACATGACGCCAACTACAATGTATGGACTGGTCACGTGAGATTGATTTGTTTGCCGTCAACAATCGTAGGCAGCAAAAGTTGTTAGGGGGGCACCTAATTTTGACAGCAACCCCCCCACTCTTGGTTCTTTGTGGTCAATTCTGGTCTGGTTTTGGTTGGCTTGCTGTAGAGGAAAGCTTTCACAACTGCCATCTTGATGGGCCCTTTCCTCTCGTTAGGTTCATGTAAAAAAATGCTGCTTTTGAAATTTGAAAATAGAACAAAATCAAAACCTCTCTTTCTGACCACTTAATATATGAAATCTGTTGGCTGGGGTGCTTAATATTCCCCTCCTGTTTGATAATCCATACACTTTTTATTAAAAGGTATTTGTCAGAAAGAATATTAAAACCATTAATTAAGATCTGTACTTGTGAAGAAATGCACAAGTATACAAAAAGCAATGCCACACTGTAGTGTATTCCCACTGTTTATCATGTGTGACCTCAAAAGGTGTTTTGGTTTCATTGGATAGAAAAACAAACTTTCCTTTCCCATACCCTGTGCGGTGGTTGACTCTTTGTGAGAATAATTATAATGTCCAAATGGCTCCACAGATTTGATGATGAGTCGACACATGTTCATGTAGGTTCCGTGATCTATGTGGCTTCAACCAACGAGTTCATTACTGGAGTTTTGATGGCTTTGACACGGTTCCGCTCAACGGGCTACTTTTAAGTTCCTGTCACTGAACCACCGGGAGAAGGAAACACTACATTTCTGATTGGCCCACACAGTTGTGGAGTTTCAACAAGTGAAACCATATATATTCAGTGCTAGGAGGTCCCATGAATATGTCCCAATTACCCCTCAAACAGAGCAAACAACCAGAATTCCCCTCAAGAAGGAGAACATACTATTTCTCAGTTTTTCACAGCTTAAAAATGTAACATTACAAACACTGATCGCTGATGTCTGTTAGACCCCTTCGTACAACGGACCTTTTCAAAAGGAAGTTGAAAATAGACTCAGAGAACACAGCTGCTGACTGTTTGAATTTTACAATCTGTTAGGGGAGGAGTAAGTCAGAGAAAGGAAAAATGGGGGGATCAAATAGTATCTGATTTATTAAGCCAAACAAATTTATGAACTATTAAACCAAAGTACTACACCAGTGAGTGCAAATTGTGACAATCACAATGGCCAATCAATGACCTAAAGGCTGTCTTTTTTCAGGTCTGAACAACTAAGAACTAAGAAGTCTCATCTGAAAGTAAACACATGGGGTAAAATGGGGGTTGGGGGCAATTAAGGGTAGATGGGGCCGAGAACCCCCTCAAAAATGATTTGATTTTAAGAACAGTGTGGGCCTCGAGCTTGACCAAGAGGGGGTGCTATTTTCTCAGCAGCGGAGGCTCCTTTGGTGGGAACTCTCGCATCGCTACCAACAAATTAAACACTCCCGACCAATGGGGCTCTTTTCAACTGATGACGGGGTGCTTCTGCTCAAAGCGGGTACCTAGTGTTGTCAAGTCCATCACAAGCCCTAGCTTTCACAAATCCCTTCACAAGTCCAGTCAAACCCTCTCACAAGACCAAAATTGTAAATACAACCACTGAGGATGTGACGGGGGGGGGAACAATGACTAAGAAATGCTTCAGTCACTGTTCATTGAAAAGTTTGTGACTTGGCTTAAGACGGGATGACCAATGATGGACTTGCAATGACCTGTTATTGACTGTGGACTCGCCAACACTGCAGTCACTCAACTCTTGTGGTTCCCCTCTGAGACAAATGACGTACAGGTCTGAATCCCTGCAATGCTTTTGAAGCTACTTTGGCAAAGTACGGAAGTCATTTTTATTGAAACACCTTTTACCAATAGTTCCGTTACAGTCAAATAACTACATTAACATCGGAAGCATATTTGAAGGAAACAATGTACATGTACTGTCAATAGGCAAGGTTTCTTCCTTTGGACAATGTGTAGGTTTTCACAAAAATGAATAAAAGTGCAATATATAAATACATGAAATGAATTTCAGCAACTTGGACACCCTGTTTTCTAATTCAAAGTGAAATTGGCTCTCAGTGTTCTGACGCTGGTTAAACCCTGACCAACACAATGTTTCTTTAGTTTGAATTGATTTTTTATTTTAGTTAAGCTTTGTCGTCTGTTTATATGTTTTGTTCTTTTTTGTTTCATTGAGTAAAATAGTGGCATTTAAATTTGGGTAGGATCTGTTCTACAAACGTAATAAAAACATGAAAAATTTTGCTATTTGGCATGCAGCTGCTACTGTTTTACTTAGTACAAAAATAAAAGAATACTAATGATTGGAAATTGAAATTGAGCTTTACATATTTTGTAAAGCACTAAAAACGGAATTTATAATAAACAGCATTCTACAAAAATATAAGAGACCTTTTTCTTTTGGTATAATATTACACAAACAGGAATAAATGAAAAAATAAGAAATTTTAAATAAGCTTTAAATTTTTTCTAAAGCAATAAAACTTAAATAATGTATTAAAGCACTTATTAAAAATAATATCGCATGTTTGCAACAGGAATGAAAAAAGTTCTTTTTTACTGCTGGTGCTTAACATGCAGCTGCCACTTTGTTACTTAAACGCATAAAGAGAATTCTTACAACTGAAAAGAGAAGTGAGTTTTACATATTTCAGGTATAAAGCAATACAAGTGGAAATTCAACACTTCACTGTTACATGTACATCTTATAACAATCCGTCTGTCTCATTTCTACTTGTTATGGCCAAATTCACACACTAGTGCCTATCAACAATCCTTTGCATTTACACACCTTAAAAGTAAATAAATAAAAAAATTGATTTAAAAAAAAATTCTCGTGTATTTAATATACATATGTGTAAGTTTTATTATACAAAGATTTTATCTTTGGATTTCCTAATATGGGCTGGTACCAAGTCATAACACAATTGCAATCTTATGTCTTTATTCTGTATTTTGTGTGTATCGTTATGTGCGTATTGATGTATTTGCTTACATATTGTCTCACTTTGTTCATCTCAATGTTGCCTTTATTGTAAGGATGTGCTATAATTCAGCCCTAAGGCTGCTGTTGCCAGTTTTTAATAAACCAGTAGTAATAATAATACATAGATTGGCCAAAGTCTGGTTAAAAGAAACTTTTCACTTTTCATTTCTCCCTTCCCATTTCCTTTTTTGAAGTTTTGAAATATTTCTCAGTGTGCTTTTTTTCTGACAAAGCATATTTTTCTGACAAATTTCTCACCAAATCCGGTCATGGCCCAACATAAAGTACAATGACGTCGCACTTTGTTTACATGTGTGCTTTCTTATGGGGCCTTATTGAATCAAGTCCCATCTCACTGCCGTAGGAAAGTGCACAGGTCAGCAAAGCCTGACGCCATTATGTTACAGCTCTAGTCACTTCCCCTAAAACAGCAAAACAATTTGGAGTTTGAACACAAAGCATGCAGCCACAGTGTGGTGCCCATAACATTGAAACATAAGTACCACATCAATCTGACAAGGCTCCCAACTATTCACGATAGTCCTTCTCATTTCACTAGGATAAGTGGAATGAATTATCAAATATAGAATACTGATTACCGGTACCCCCCCCATTGTTTCAGCCTCAGTGATGAACTTACCAAATGCGAATACTTTGCAAAATTCAATGAACATATGGCATATTGTCAGTGTATACAAAAATGATTTTGACTTTTAAAAAATCCTGTCATCACATAGCAACAAATATGCGATTCTCAATGGTGAGGGGACATGTGTTTTTGTCACCCACTGTCCTGTAATCATTCTGAGCCAAAGCAAATTGCAGGATACAACGACAGAATCATACATGCAGAGTTAAGAGCAGGATAAAATAATTACACTATTGCCAAGTACAATTCCTGAAAAATGAATTAAGACAATTAAGGCTTGGACAGTGCTGACATGTACATACATGGAAAAAACGAATCCTAACGCCAGAAATTGCACAATGATATGGAGTACCAAAGTGAATACGCCATGCGCACAATTATGAGTGTAAAAGGCATTACGGTGAGAACCAGTGAGTGAACCAATACACGAGCATACTCCATTCGTTTACACTACACTTTCTGGTTCACAGTGACATCACACTTTGGTACTCTATGGAGCAGGTACACTGCAAACTACTGTCCAATGATTCCAATTTTTACAAAGCCTGGAAAAAACTTTCAAAGAATACCCTGATTAATATACGTAAGAGCAAGATTTTTACAACAGATTATCAATGTTGAGTTGGTATTTCAACCCAAACATGGGCACATTTCAGGTTGACAAGCTAAGAAGATATCTATGGTACCTACTTGTATTCAGGTAGGCACACTAATGGCACAAACAGGTGCAGCATTTACAGAGTATAGTTTTTTCCTTATATGGCAAACAAAGCAAAGTTCAGTGGCGAGATTGACCAATGATAAAAATAGCTGAAAACAGTTGAAAAAAGGCATAAAAAGCTGAACTGTGAAAATCTCCTTTTCTTTTGTACACAGCCAGTGAGGAAAAAAAGCTGAACTCCAATGCAAAATCAAGCTGAAATCAGCTGTAAAGCTGAGAAATCTCACCCCTGAAAGTTAAACAAAGCCAAATATGTACAATTTCAATATGTATGATAGTTTGAAATGCAAGTCACGAGGGTGAACTTGAAAGCCAAGCATGCTCGGACATTATCCATGTCTAGCCTCCCCATTTGTGTGGACAAATAAGGAAAACGGTTAGAAAATGTCTGATGTCCAACCATAATTTCATTCTCTTGGGTTATCATTTGCCACTAATGATTGCCATTGGCGCACAATTTCAGTTAAGCATATTAGGATTTAAACCAAAATATATAAATCTTGAATGACTCAACAGCCCACAGTATCTCTACGCTGCCTTGAGAGTTGGGGATGAAGGCTAATGGGAGATAATCAGTTCTCACTTCTAAAAGTTTCATTTTTTACAAGACGGGGTCTTGCAGTTGAATTACGCTGAATGAATACGACTTCAAAAAGGGATCTGATCTTCAAGGTTTCTTGCACATGATATGCATTGACTCAGTAGCTATTTCAGTGATGGCAACAACTTCAAAGTTGGCCGTTTCCAGCATCTTCTGGGCCTCCTCCCTCCCCAAGAAAGCTCCTAGCCCCGCCCCATCCCCTTGCACCAGGGAGGTTGGGAGACAGTTCAGCACGCTGTAGGTGTAGTCCAGACAGATCCTGTCGCGATCCTCAAAGGCCAGGTTATCCTTCAGCTTGGAGTGGCTGTTGACCTCGATGATGGAAAGGGTGCCACCTGGTCGGAGTACCCTGTACATCTCGAGGAGAACCTGAGCAGGGTAGGATAAGTCGTGCAGGACAAAACTGATGAATACAAAGTGGAACCTCTCCGTCCAGTCGGTGGGCAATCGCGATATGTCGCTAGCCAGGAATTCAACATTGGTGAGGCCTGTCTCCTTGGCTGTTTCTTTCACCTCCAGGATTGCAGACTCTGACAGGTCGACACCGCAGAACCTACTCTTGGGGAAGTGACCGGCCAAGATCCTGGTGGACAGGCCTGCCCCACAGCCAGCATCAAGAACTTCTATTCCCTCATCTGAAGGAGAGGAAAACTAAAATGTACTTCAAGGAGAAAGTAATTTCAGAATTGAGTCAATTTGCGGTAAGTTCCTAGGCACAAAGCTCAGACTGATTGCTTCGCAAGCCAGCAAGTTGCCAATTAAACATGTAAAACATCCCCACTGGTTTTAATCACTTCCCACAGAAACTCAGCTCAATTCTGCCTCATAACAACATTCACTTTGATTCAGGTGATGATAGGGCATACTTGATAAGACCAATTTTCATGGGAGAGAACTGCTTATCACACCATGCCTGATAATAACTTTGCTCCAGGGTTGTAACTTTGGTTGTTAAATGTGCTGTTCCCTAGTGCTCTGCACTGAATGTTTATAGGGGTATTTATTTAGGTTGTAAGTTCCAACCAACCCTCTGTGTGTCTTTGAGCAAGATGATTTATCAGGATTTATTTTCTTTGGGCAATTTGAATTCTTAAAGTTCTTCAAAAACTATGTGTACATGTAAGGCCAACAAACCTGGGAGTTGCACCGACTGTCAGCCTGCTTCTAGATTTTTCCAACTAAGGAACATGTGTGCCTAAATTTATTAGATTATTTAATTTCCATTTACAAGTGTGATAACTCAATAAACATCAGTGGTCTTTACTTATGAAAACACATCACACACAATGTGGAAACCCAATAACTATCAAAGGTCTTTACAAGTGAAATGCATCACACAAAAGAAATCAATATCATTCTCTGATGGTGATTGAAAGGTTGAGCAAAGGTTTGACACCAACAGCACGCACGATCCACCGTGACCATAACAACATGCACATAATTTATGAATTTTGGATCTTGTGTGTGATTCAGAGGACACCTTGTTACCTGGCAACAAAGTCCCTGAGGACCTACATAACATGTATATGCGCTGGTTCATACAGGAACATACGTACATGTATGCATGTGTAAGGCGTGGCACACAGGATTTGAATGCACACATATCAGTAAAGTGTAGGATTAGTAATTGTTTGATTTTTTGATATCCAAAAAGGAATCAAATCTTTTTAAAATCAAATCATATGGCAATGATTTGTATCCAATTTGTTTTAAATAAAGGGGTTGTCAATATAATTATCTATTTCAATGGAAACATGTATAAATAAACAAACCATGATTTAATTATATGAGATTTAAATCAGTCTATTTCATTAAATGTAAAAAAGGATTAAGCAGGGATTTAAACCAAGTTAATTTACTTCAGCCAACCCCAACAGAGTGGTCACTCAGGCACATGGCAGCCTGAGCCTCCCTGTGTCACTAGTTGGGGAGGAAGGGGGTCAGTGGGGCTTATCCAGCAAGTACTAGTACATACAGATTGTATATACGGTGTATGTACAGTACCATGCCTACATCAAGTCATGACAAGGATGCGATGGGGCAGTCGTGGCCAATAACTGGTTCTGGTTACCGATCAGAAGTTTGGGCACTGTTGGTGATTTGTTGTTTTCGCGCAGAGCTACATGTATGGCCATTGGTCCTGCTCCAGGTTATGACATCAGGAAGATTTTGTTTCATGTACACTAAAATGTAGCCCGAGGTATATGAACAAACCCAGTCCATGCTACAAAGCTACAACAATGTCCGTAAGAGGATTTTCTCACAGGGGGAAGGAGATGAACTCTGTATTGAAATGGGCAATGGCCGTTGGTGTTCTGGAGCAGTTTAATAAACTCTGTTCATTTTCTTTTCAACTTAAAGACAGAATGCAGAGTTTGTGTTGCAGTCATACCAATCACCAACATGACACAAGATGTCAGAACACAGCCAGTCATGGAAGAGACAGTGTGTAATATCATTCAACCAAAAACACACACAAAAAAAGCATGAATCTCCAACATTTTTCTCATCAAATGTATTATTTAGGTCTTTATACCATTTCTTGAAGCTGACCTGAAACATCCCTTGGAAATATTTCATCGCTGGTGAGCTATTTTGTTGTTGACTGGGGCTTAATAACTTCATCGTTAGGCCCAAGCCAATTCTGGCCATTGGCGCATCCTTGCACAGTATGAGTGTTTCACAATAGTGCACCTACAAGAGTTTGCAAAGCATCGGCCAATCACAATGTGCAAAATCTGTCGACCCCCAAATACGTTTGGAAAGGGTTGACAGATTTCACGCATTGTGATTGGCCAACGCGTTGCAAACAGTTGGAAGCGCACTATTGTCCTTTCCTGTATTCCAACTGCAGTTCACTCTCTGATGTTGTCTATCCACTGTTACCATGCCTTCTTCTTCCTCTTTTGTTCCCATCAGGTCTTTCCTCGTCTATCCGCTCTGAGCAGGAACAAAGGAGGGCATGTTTTTAAATGAAAACATCGGTCCTTGGGTAGGAAATCACAGCATCAGCGTTTGGCACGGCGCAGGCTGAGTACGCGTAACAAATTTATGCTCCAATGGATGAACTTCGTGTGTGCGCCAAATGTGCCCAGGAAACCGGTTGGAAAACTTCTCACCAGCCTGTCTTTCTTTCACCAGTGAGGGTGCACTTCAACTCAAACGGTTAATTGTAAACTATATGCACGAGACTTTCACATCTTTGCTTTAAGCAACAGTACTTTGCGATCCTTCTTTCTTTGACCACCATCATGATACCTTGGTGTTCAGACTCCTTTACTGGCTCTCACCTAATTGTTGGTTCTTGTTCTTGTCTTAGTCCTGCTGAGATGTAGTACCCTTCTCCAGAACCGCATATCAAAAGCCTTCAGAATGTTTTTGCCTGACTTAATGTCAGTCATAAAGAGACAATGGCCAAAACAGGTGGTGCACGAGCATGAGAGACAAAATCATGCCAGCGTGTGTGCTCTCAAGATGCAGACACTCGGCAGAGTTGGTTTTGATCCAGTTTTGTCGATCGTCTGTGTCTACGTTAGATGTGATAAAGCGTTTCAGTAGTATTGCATATTATCAGGGACTGTTTGGTGATGCTGCTTGCATTTTTTAACATCAATTTGAAAACCAGGCTTCAAGTACTTACCAAGTTGTTTCTGTATCTGGGGCATGGAAGGAATAAACTCTTGGATCATTTTCGTGTGGAACCAGGGCCCTTGTGTAACAGTCATCAACTCATCAAATCGGGGGTACTGGCTGAACGGAACTCCTGAGGGGTGTAAACAGCAAATGGGTACTTCAATCACTGGACCAGTACAACTTAAGTGCACGGGGTGTGTTTGGAAGGAGACAAATCATTGGATAAAATCTACATGGTCTTTAATTTGTTAAAACAATCTTACTTCATCAGATACGCGTACTGCTGTAGCTGGTTTAAAATTTTAGTTCTTACTTTGCAGAACTCATGTTAGTGTAGGCATACAGTCATTTGTACAAGTTTAGGACCACCTATGCAAAATGTATTGAACAGAAGAAAAAACTTATGATACCAAGTAATCACAGCAACTTATGTCTATTTTCAATGTGTAACCTTATTATCTTGGTTGAATAGCTAATTGATAACATTTCTATGATTCGAAATGTTAAAATACATGTACAATATTAATATGCAGGGCTCGAAATTGGACTAATTATCACCGGAGCAAGTACTTGCTCCCTAGATAGCTGAATTTGTCAGTTTGCGGGAGCAGGTAGCTCCCATACAATATTAAAGACATATGTTCAAGAAAAAAAAGCAAAGGCCCTGGTCCTTGCTGTTGCTTTTGTGCTTAGCGATGCGACGCCAACAGCCGGGCACTGTGCCTTTATAACGTGCATATGCACACAAATGTAAAAGGGAACTATAACTGCAGCAATTGAGCATTTTCAAAACGAATGGATTAGGCTGAGACTTTGGTTTCGCTGGTTCCAGCTATTTTGGAGCATGTTTCAAAACCACATGTTCAAGCTATGACTGGAACCAGCGAAATTGAAGTCTAAGCCGAATCCACTCATTTGGCTTGAATTTACGCACGAGTCTAGGAGGTTGTGGTCGTGGCCAGTTTCCATACAATCATGTGTAAATTCCAGCCATATGGATTCAGACACTGCCACTGTGTAGACCATTTAGCGAGACTGTGACACTGGCTGTGGGTATTCGTGTGCACGTTTAAGTGTGTGCATGCATCGCATGCGAGACTCGGCGTGTGCACGGTGACAACATTAAAAAAAAATGTACCGTGTTATTGTTTTGTGACAAGGCTGATCCAAAGTGAAGTCAAAAAGTTCCGCTATTTTCAATGACAAAAGTAGAAACAAACAGTAAAAACGTTCAGGTACATGTATTTATCAGTACAATAATGGAATCAAATGGGCGCAAGTACTTGCACCTGTCTTTACGATTTATGGGCACATTTCTGAGACAAACAGGTGCATTTTAGCTACAGCGCCTGTTAATTTTGAGCCCTGATAAGTAAATAATATTTTAGTGTATCCTCCATTTATAACAACTTAGACTGGCTTTTTGCTGAACTGAAGGCAAAATTTCATATAAGACAGTATGTTGCCATCACAGTAATGACATCTCATCCGAGAAGTCCGCAAGTTTTATAAAATCGTTCTTATTTAATGATTTAAAACAAACTTTTTTAGTGCATTCCTGGTCATTTCCAGGGTCACTCCCCGAATTTCAATGCACCTTGTCCAAATATACAGCTAGTAAGTAATTACCTGGGGGGCCATCTTTTTGGAAGCACCCCACCACTTGGAGGAAGCCCCCACAGAGAATCGGAGCACTCATGGCAAGGCCCCTCAGCTCTGTGATGTTTGACCGATGGACAGGCAGCCAGTATTTCTCCTCCTCAGGGTCAAAGTTCACCACTCTAGCAGCTGTCATTGCGCCTAACCACTCCCTGACATATCTGCAGGTGGAATGAATCATTCTTTGGAATGTTGGAGTCAATTTAAAATTAACAAAAGAAAAATTTCTAAAATTTTTTGGACAAAAGAAAGGGACGATCGCTGGAATCCAACTCAGCTTGGAGCATTTCTTGTGATCTTAAGATGTGCATGTTATCCACACGACCACAAGGGTGGATCTGGGGGGGGTATGGGCCACCCCCTTAAAAAAAAGATGAGGATTTTTTTTTCAATCAATCAGAGTACAGATATTAAGTGCTTAAATGGAGTTTGTTTTGTAGGAACAGAGCCATTTGGTTCAGGAAATCGTTTCTGAGCAGAGCCTGCTTGATTCAAGTCTTGTGACTGGTGCAATCAGTGAATGGAAAAGTGCATGCGGGATGCTGCTTACAGTTCTGGGGGAAACATAGACCCTAGTTAGGCAAAGTTTGGTAATTCTTAGCCATGCAACCTGGGCCAAACTAACTTTTAATAACAAAACTGGCCTAGTCAGATTAGGCATGCCGCAGTGCAATGCATTATTATTTTTCGCCTGATTTACCTTTCTTTGAAGTTACCAGCGTCTGCGATCTCCAGGCTGGTCTTGGGTTCTCCACCCAATGATATCAAGACATCAAACAGCCCAGTCTCCATGCCAATGGCAACCACGATACCAATCATTCCGCCCACGAGCTTTTTCTCCATGTCAGCCAGAAACTCCTCGGCAGTTTCATCGCAATGGTTGTCGCCTCTGTTGGCCATTTTTTTAGCAGACTGCTAGTAGGCTTAGCACCACGTACGTGACTGGTGTCAGTGTGTGAAACAACCCGAGGTTTTGCTTTGTCTACAGCTAGTCACAGTATATGCAACTGGAAACTTCGCACTCAATTGCATGATGCATGGAGCATCTGCATTCAACATGCATTATGCCGGTACTCACGTGTATGCTCTGTACGTTCCAAGGCAGAGCTTATGTGACACATAGAGGGCGTCCTTCACCAGGATCCTCTCATACGTTACCGTTCAAATTCGATTTGATTTATCATCCAGTTCCAAATAATTCTGAACAAGAATGTACACAATATGAAAAAAATAGTGCAATAGACAATAAAGTAATAGAGTGAGAATAAGGTTTAGAAACGAGGAAGTCCATAAGAAGTTATGGTATTCCATATGTGCCATCCGGTGTCGCATTTTTCAACTGGCGTCGCATTTTTCAACCGGCGTCACATTCTCATACTTGCGTCGCCTTTCAATGTAAATAAGCCATTAATCATCAATGGTCAACCTTGGTCCAGCCGGACCTGACGTTGTTGACGTGGATGCTAAAAGTGTGCGTACATATTTTTACTGATTATGGAAACGGATAAATTAGCATGTATGCGTCGACTAACTGTATGTAAATAAATTAACAACCCTTTAATGAACCCGATTACTCGTGGAAGTTCACCTCGCTCAATTTGGTTTCTCACTTGTGCAAGCTTTTTGAGTGAAAAATGTCCCCGTACTGATGATTACTAATTGCCACAAAAATCAAACCCAGTATAGTAGGCCTATTGTTCACTCTGGTTGGTATGGTATTTGCCATCTTGCAGACATGCTTCCCGAGGGAGCGTTTATCGCATTACGGTCTATAATTTAAAATGTAACTACTCTTGGCGAAGAAATATCACGCACCATAACTTAGAGAAATTTTACTTTTTCTTAGTTGAAAGAAGTTGTCAGCAATACAAAATCACGAAAAGTTTTCCGAAAATGCGACTGTGGTCGAAAAATGCGACGCTCGTCGAAAAATGCGACGCCGGCTGAAAAATGCGACGCCGGATGGCACATATAGAACACCATAAGAAGTACTGTTTGTCGAGAATGGACCCCCCCCCAGCTTCAGCTTCGCGCGCGTGTACAATTTAAGAGTTGCTTTAGATAGGCATGTTTTGGCTACAAAACGTGTCCCTACACAAAAGTACTAGTAAGATTATCTGCCTTGAGCAGAAGCACCCGTTCATCGGTTGCAAAGAGTCATATTGGAGGGGAGTATATAATTATTTTGATGGTGGCAATATAATGGTGGCCATAAAGCGTTTGTTTTATAGTCGGAACCAGCAAAGTGCAGTTCCTACCGTTCGCTCATCGCCGGCGCGCGATCTCGCTCCGGCAATTCGATATTTTTCTCTTTTTTTCCCTCCTTGCTGAAAATATTCTCACAATACACTTTATTCGTCCATCCAAAATCGATCAAGATAAACCAGTGATTTGAAATACCGTCAAAAGTCGCAGTACGCCACGGGTGATGGGACGAAGATTGATTTTGTGTTCACCAACTGACAAGAAAAATTTAACCGTTGTCAAATCATATATCATATAAGTTATGATATTGATACTATCTCTGCATGGGAATCACACAAGCGGATTAGAAATAAAGTTAAAAAAAAAAACTCTACCAAGAAGACATACTGGGACTATATTAATCGTCTGTTTGCTGCCACCGACAATAAACTGTGCTTTGGGGGATTTGTTCGAGACCACAGGAAGTCAGTGTCCTTCAGCTTTTCAGATCTCTAACCAGCTAATTCACAATCCATAGCATGTTGCAGAAACATCCAACCATGGAGGAATAAAAACCACATTTTCCTCCATGATCCAATGAACACTGATCTTTGGTACATTCAGCAGCTATGACAACAGCCGATTTCCCTGAATCATGTTCCCTCTCCACTTCATCTTAGGACACAGTCGTGACACATTTTTAACAGTTGACCGCAGGTAGGTCTGACTGAACAATGGAGGCCCTATGTCGGATTGCGTTACGCCGTGTTAACTGATGGAAGTCAGGGAAAAGTAAAATATTTGACAAAGAATTTAAGTTTCTTTTAAAGGCCGATCAACAGATTAATTGATCCATTGTGAAGAGCACCAAATCAGCTTTAAAATTACCAAGAACTCTTGGGTACTTCGTCCATGGGAGCGCGATTGAGGACGAACCCCAGAATTGAATGGATACTGTGGCGAAACAGGGTAGCTGCGCAGACTTGTGTTTAGTCTGGGTCATTAATAATTCAGGAGCGTCTTAATCATGCATTAAACATGCGCGCGGCAACCAATCAGAGGCGCGCATTACCTTAGGTCTGGGCGCTGGCTGCGTGGGTTGCCGGGACTTCTCAAGATGGCAGCGTGCTAACCAGAGCTCTGTGGAGTTGTGTTGTATTTCGAGAGTAAATCTGACGTACGACCGCTGGTGGTTGGGGATCTACCTCAAGTGTACCTGGTGCGATCGGTTAGTGTGGTGCTTGTTCTCAGTTGCCGGAGCTGCCGATTATATCAGATCTCTTTGAAGATTGGGAATCGTAAGACAGTCTCGTTTATTTAAGAAGTGGTAGATTATAGGGTTAGGGAACCCGAGCGAACCAGTTAATTGGGGAATTAGCGAAGCTTAGACTAGAAGGATTGTGTGCCGTTGTTCCATGCTTGTTGGCATAGCGACGGTTGGTTGCGGTCCTGGTCTGGGAGCTTGCTTTCCTCGTTGAGGTTTACTGGGTGCAGGTTTCCGTTAGAGTCTGGTGAGGACTATTATAATCGCCTTCTTAATCAACTTACCTGTGTTATTTCATAATAACTTGAAGTGGGTGAGGGTTATTTAAGTCACCTGAAACCTTGTTGCAGTTTGGGAACTGTGTTGCTTTGTAAGGCAGTACAGATTATTCTTGTATAAGTGTACCCTGTTGTGTTGTACAGTTACGAAGATTGTAATTGCTTGTGTGGTCAAGACTTATCAGTTATAAGCCATCAGTAGATTATTTATTTAGACTTGAGGGCTACCCTGATCACTGTGAGGGTTACCTGGTTATTGTGAGGGTTACCCTGATCACCGTGAGGGTTATTCTGGTGTAGGTTAAGGATAAGGCTGATTAATCACGTCCGTGGTGCAGTTGACCACATAGGACTATCTCCCCGTGAGGATAATTTTGTATATAGTTAATTGCTGTTGTAAATAACGGATAACTGAGCACTGACATTGAATAAACCAATCATATAATTGCCTTAGAGATCACTGGTCACCGTGAGATTTAGTCAGTCCTGTATCACTTGTATTGACATTAACTGTAATCTTTATTGACATTGGGATCAATTACCTAATCACAGAGCGGTGGTAAACTTCCACCAAACGAACAGCCCCTAAGGCATAGTCCACCGTTCGTTAACTGATATCCCCCCTTGCGTTTGGATAGCCGCTCATTCTTGCGTAAGGTCAAATAAATATATTTGTGCGGTAGGCCAGGTCAATTCTATCTCCGATCCGGCCAGGCTGCTGGTCCGCCACAAAAAGGTGTCAGTTGTCCCGCCACAAATGGTGTCAGAAGTGGGATGATCTGTGATTTTGTTATAGTTGTATTTACCAATAAAGAGTAAAATTTTTGTCATTTGTTGTGAAGTGGATGTGCCTCACAGAGGTGCACAGCGAGGGTAATTGTAACGAGGTAGAGGGGTTATGCTTACCTGGGTAGTTACTGCCTTGTACATTGTATTCGTTGTTGGGTTGGTGACATTGGTGGGGATTCTGTTTAGGATTCGAGCGGAGTTGCGATCCTTGCGACGTACTGCAGGACAGCAACTGCCAATCCTGTTGAGAACTCACCGGGTGGTAGTAGGTATACAAAGCTTGGTAAATTCTGGAGGCTTGGGACTGGGAGTCCCGCAGCCTGAGTTTGCCTGTGAGTTACCAGTATCGCCAAGTGGCCAGTGGCCGAGTCTAGAGAGTCGAGTTGAGACTGAGATCCCTGCTCAGGAGGAAACTCCAGTATGAGCGTGGTTAAGGACAGTGGTGTTAGCTCGATGGGGGCTGACAAGGGTTCTGTCCTGGACGAGCTGAACCGGTCAAGAATGGAGGTTCAGTGGTTAAAGTGGGAGAGGGACCGTTTGTCCGCAGAGTTGGAGGCTGTCAAGAAAGGTACACAGCCTAAAACGCTGAATGAGGATACCCCTAAGAGTAGGGATACACCTCTGGTTGAAGTTGATTCTGAAATCAGCTGGAAATTGCCTAAGGGTACCCTCGGGTACGACCTGAAGGCAAGAGAGCGTTCCTGTGTTGGCACATCGCCGGAATTGGTTCCAAAGGAAGTGCCGAGGCACGCTGAGAGTACGCCTGTGAGGCCTATTCCCATGCGTAGTCCTAGCACCAATCCGTTTCTGAACCATGAGGTTGATTGCGCCGAGAAGGAGCGAGGGTTACACAGTGAGTTGTTGAGTTTTCTTACTCGCCCTACTGTAGAGAAATCTGACAAAGTTGTCGATAAGGTGGACTCACCTGGAGTTGGCCCTTGGCCACTAAAAAGGGAGTCTAGGTTGGTGGGTAGTGAGGGTTATGGTACACCAAGCGGTAGACCTCGAAGGCCTACGATTACCCCCGATCGGTATAACGGTAAGGTTCTTTGGAACGAGTACTACCGCCACTTTGAGGCGTGTAGGAAGGTGAATCAGTGGAGTGAGGAGCAGGCAACCGAGTTCCTGGCTGCTAGCCTCCAGGGTGATGCGCTCCGTATTCTTGGCGACGGGTCCAAGAAGTTCACGTTTGAAGAACTTGTGCAGGTTCTAAACAGGAGGTTTGGTCCCAGCCAACAGGCTGAGAACTACCTCGTGGACTTAAGGAGCCGGCGTCAGGGGTTGAAGGAGAGTCTTCAAGAACTGGGGCAGGCAGTCCGTGAGTTGGTGGTGAAATCCTATCCAGAGATTCCCGAAGAGGCACGTGAGCGCCTGGGGAAAAATCACTTCATGGATGCTGTGTCGAGTCAGGTGGTCCGGGAAGGCATTTATCGCGCCCGTCCGAAGACACTGGACGAGGCGATACGTACAGCTATAGAGACTGAGAATTTCGAGAAAATTGAGAGTGAAAGGCGAGTAGAGAAGAAGCCAACGAAATTCACAAGGGCCATGGACTCGGGCACCGAAGAGCGTTTGCAGAAGTTGGAGGAGAGTGCTGGGCAGCAAGCCAAGAAGATAGACCAGGTGGTCAAGATGTTGACTGAGTTCACGAGTAAGGGGCTGAGCCAGGGTGACGATAAGCCTCCAGCGAGGCTGTCGCCGAAACTAGAGAAAAAGAAGCCTTGTGTGTTGAAGTGCTTCAGGTGTAAAGAGGTTGGTCATTTTGCCAAGGAATGTACCAAGCCTCGGAAAGAGAGAAAGGGGCAGGCTGGACCTCCCCGAGTGCCCAAACGAGGGACAAATGAAGCCAACCAGAGGCACAGGACAGAAAAAGGCAGAGAACCACTAGGTGCTCAGCCCAAGTCTGTTTCCCGGCCAAGGTGTGGGCTGTTTGTCGATGGAGTCGTTAGAGGAGCGAAGTGTCGGTTCTTAGTTGATTCAGGGTCAACAGACACTTTAATCAGTAGTGTTGTTTATCATAAAATTCCCAAGGAGCAAAGGCCTGTGGTGGAAGCGGAAGAGGCCAGCATTCGGCAAGTTGATGGCAGTCCATTAGCAACAATGGGTACTGCTTGGGTCGATATACAAATAGGCAAAACAGTTTACCCGGTTAGGGTGATTTTTGCCGACATGAAGTGTGAGGGTATATTAGGGATGGACTTCCTGTTACCTACCAGAGGTAACTTAGATTTTGGAAGGTTGGAGTTGAGGCTGAATGGAGAAAGATCAAGGTGTACTAATGGTGCTGGTGAGCCGTTTGTCGGTCAAGTATTGGTGGCGGAAACCACCGAGATCCCAGCGGGCCATGAGGCTATTGTGCCTGGTACTGTAGCCAGTACCTGTGAGGCAATGCGACAGCCGGCCTTGGTTGAACCTGTGGATGGTGGTGGCGAATTGGCTCAGCGAGGGTTAGTTTTAGCCCGGTCGCTGGTGGAGCCAAACGCCGAGTCTCTACCGCTGCGGATATTTAATCCGAATGAGGAGAGACGCGTTGTCCGAAAGGGGACAGCTGTTGGTACAATTGCTGCGGTTGAGGCTGACCCCATAGTCCTGCCTGGTGAGAACCATGAGTGTGAGGTCTATGGAGACCTGCCGAGTCACCTGCATGATCTGTATGACCAGTGTAAGATCAACATTGGTGAGGAGTATCATGAGGAGGTGAAGGCTTGTTTGATTGAATATCAGGACGTATTTTCCCGTGGTAATGAGGACATAGGGCAGACTGATGTGGTAAAACACCAGATCAATACTGGCGCCGCGAGGCCTATTAAGGAGCGGCCAAGGCGTCATCCCCTGTGTAACCAACAGGAAATAATGAGGCAGGTGGAAGATTTGCAGAAGAGGGGCATTATAGAACCATCTGACAGTCCCTGGGCTGCAAACGTGGTGCTGGTCCGGAAGAAGGACGGGACCCGACGATTTTGTGTCGATTACAGAGGGTTGAATAGGGTAACAATCAAAGATGCTTACCCTGTCCCTCGTATTGATGAGACGCTAGATACGTTAGCAGGGGCAAAGTGGTTCTCGACGCTTGATTTGGCGTCGGGATATTGGCAGGTCGCCCTCGACGAGGACGCGAGCCAGAAATCAACCTTTGTGGTGCGGAACGGGTTGTATAGGTGGCGTTGCATGCCCTTTGGTCTTTGTAACGCCCCTGCGACGTTCGAGAGGTTGATGGAGAAGGTGATGGCGGGTCTCCAGTGGGAGACACTGCTCATCTACCTGGATGATGTCATTGTTTATGGCAGGACTGAGAGAGAGGAGATTGAACGGCTTCGAGTCGTTCTCTCCAGACTCCGAAAAGCTGGATTGAAGTTGAAGCCTAGTAAGTGCTTTTTGTTCCAGTGCTCTGTGACCTATTTGGGTCATGTAGTGTCGTCTGAAGGTGTGGCTACCGACCCTGAAAAGGTTCGGGCAGTGGCTGAGTGGCCCACACCTAAGTGTGTCCGAGAAGTTCGAAGCTTTTTAGGCCTCGCTTCTTATTATCGGAAGTTTATCAGGGGATTTGCCGAGGTAGCGTCGCCTCTGCATGCGCTGACTGAAAAGTCAAGAGAGTTTCGATGGACGGATGCCTGCCAAGAGGCATTTGAAGAGTTGAAACTGAGGCTGCAGACTGCACCTGTGTTGGCATATCCCATACCTGAGTCTGATTACGTTTTGGACACAGACGCGAGTGGGGATGGACTGGGGGCAGTTTTGTCCCAGGTCCATGAGGGTCATGAGAAGGTCCTGGCCTTTGCAAGCCGCAAGCTCAGCAAGGCCGAGAGGAACTATTGTGTTACCCGGAGAGAACTTTTAGCGGTAGTTGTCTATCTGAAGAAGTTCAAACAGTATCTGTATGGTCGGAAAGTTTTACTTCGCACCGATCATGCTGCTCTTAGGTGGTTACTTGATTTTAAGAACCCCGAGGGTCAGCTTGCTCGGTGGCTTGAGGTAATCTCCGAGTATGACGTGTCCATTCAGCACAGACCTGGACGTAAGCATGGAAATGCTGACGGGTTGTCTAGGAAGGTCTGTAAACAGTGTGGTCGGTCTGATATGAAAGGGACAACGGAAGTTGCCGGAAATCCAACGGTTGTGTCTGAGAAGGAGAGTCGCCGTGAGGTTGACTCTGACTTAGCAGTTCCTGAGGCAGACGTGAGGGGCATCTTTGCCGAACCACACTGGTCTAGGGATGAAGTAAGGGGGGCACAACTTGACGATCAAAGTATTGGTTGGATTGTGAGGGCTAAAGAGGAGTCGGACAGCCGCCCGGTTTGGGAGACTGTATCAGCCGCATCCTCGGCGCACAAGACCCTATGGTCCTCATGGGATCAGTTGGGGGTGCGCGATGGTGTCCTGTACCGAAGTTGGGAGTCTGATGACGGAAAGTCATCTAGGTGGCGACTGGTACTGCCTGAGAAATTGAGAAAGGCTGTACTGCAGGAGCTACATGGAGGTCAGACTAGCGGTCACCTTGGGGTTACAAAAACCTTGGCTAAGGCCAAGTTGCGGTACTACTGGCCTGGGATGACCGCAGATGTGAGGTCATTCGTTAGGAGCTGTGATCTGTGTGCGAGGAGGAAAGCTCCTGCCAAGAGGAGAATTCCCCCCCCCCAAGCAGTATTTGATGAGCGAGCCCATGGAGTGAGTGGCTGTGGACTTGCTGGGGCCACTGCCCCAAAGTGACAGTGGCAACACTTGGATCATGGAGTTCGAGAACGATATTAGATGAGCCACCGGAGAGGTGTAGGAGGACAGCAGCCCTGCTTAGAGGAGCGGATCCACCTTGGCGAACCTTCCTAGACGGTGAGCTGGTCCACGAGGAGACCACAACTGCCAAGTACAAGAAGGTGGTGGACGCCAGCTGCTACTCAACCCAAGCTTAATTATAGCGTTTATCTTCCTAATCATGATAATTCCAATTTAAAATTTGTTTTATATCCATGATTTTTGATTGCCTACGATTATTTGTAAATAGACGATTCACCATAATTTATCTTAAAGTTGAGGACACAAACTAGCGTTTTTCTCCTTGTAAAATTATGAAGTGTGTTGAAGTGTTGTTAAATTTTTATATAAGATATTTCTGTCAGGTTTTATAAATCATTTTATACAGTTACAAAAGTTCGTATATTTTCTAATTCAACAGTGCATAATGTATGTTAATTATGGTGTATGAGGATTACTAGGTAAGCCTCAGGTAAGTTGCTTGAGCGTGGCTGCACGTGCAGGTACAGTAATGGATGTGTTTGTATAACACGTATGTGAGGTTGATCAACTAGATCTCATGGAATGGTTTTTAATTGTATAACATGTATTGTGTGGTTTCAGGTAAACCTCACATGTTATGCTGTATAAATTTCTATTACCCCTGTTTCTTTTAATATTTCGGTTAAGCGTTTTAACCCGGGACGGGCTAAGCTTAGCTGGGGCCTGTGTGGCGAAACAGGGTAGCTGCGCAGACTTGTGTTTAGTCTGGGTCATTAATAATTCAGGAGCGTCTTAATCATGCATTAAACATGCGCGCGGCAACCAATCAGAGGCGCGCATTACCTTAGGTCTGGGTGCTGGCTGCGTGGGTTGCCGGGACTTCTCAAGATGGCAGCGTGCTAACCAGAGCTCTGTGGAGTTGTGTTGTATTTCGAGAGTAAATCTGACGTACGACCGCTGGTGGTTGGGGATCTACCTCAAGTGTACCTGGTGCGATCGGTTAGTGTGGTGCTTGTTCTCAGTTGCCGGAGCTGCCGATTATATCAGATCTCTTTGAAGATTGGGAATCGTAAGACAGTCTCGTTTATTTAAGAAGTGGTAGATTATAGGGTTAGGGAACCCGAGCGAACCAGTTAATTGGGGAATTAGCGAAGCTTAGACTAGAAGGATTGTGTGCCGTTGTTCCATGCTTGTTGGCATAGCGACGGTTGGTTGCGGTCCTGGTCTGGGAGCTTGCTTTCCTCGTTGAGGTTTACTGGGTGCAGGTTTCCGTTAGAGTCTGGTGAGGACTATTATAATCGCCTTCTTAATCAACTTACCTGTGTTATTTCATAATAACTTGAAGTGGGTGAGGGTTATTTAAGTCACCTGAAACCTTGTTGCAGTTTGGGAACTGTGTTGCTTTGTAAGGCAGTACAGATTATTCTTGTATAAGTGTACCCTGTTGTGTTGTACAGTTACGAAGATTGTAATTGCTTGTGTGGTCAAGACTTATCAGTTATAAGCCATCAGTAGATTATTTATTTAGACTTGAGGGCTACCCTGATCACTGTGAGGGTTACCTGGTTATTGTGAGGGTTACCCTGATCACCGTGAGGGTTATTCTGGTGTAGGTTAAGGATAAGGCTGATTAATCACGTCCGTGGTGCAGTTGACCACATAGGACTATCTCCCCGTGAGGATAATTTTGTATATAGTTAATTGCTGTTGTATATAACGGATAACTGAGCACTGACATTGAATAAACCAATCATATAATTGCCTTAGAGATCACTGGTCACCGTGAGATTTAGTCAGTCCTGTATCACTTGTATTGACATTAACTGTAATCTTTATTGACATTGGGATCAATTACCTAATCACAGAGCGGTGGTAAACTTCCACCAAACGAACAGCCCCTAAGGCATAGTCCACCGTTCGTTAACTGATATCCCCCCTTGCGTTTGGATAGCCGCTCATTCTTGCGTAAGGTCAAATAAATATATTTGTGCGGTAGGCCAGGTCAATTCTATCTCCGATCCGGCCAGGCTGCTGGTCCGCCACAAAAAGGTGTCAGTTGTCCCGCCACAATACTTTAGTCATGACACCAAGATAAATCTTTGACCAATATCAAACGACTCAGTTATCAGGATTTTAATATGTTCAGGTGCGAAAAATAATGTTTTATGAATTTTGGTTTTGCATCTTTATGATGTACTACAGTGCAGATTATCACCACAAAATACGTAATGATGACTGGTGAAGGGGAAAAAGTTAACAATTGTTATCTTGATGAAAAGGTTTCGACAAAGCGTTAAACACCGTAAGGCACAAAAACCAGATATTGAAATCCAAAGTCTACAGTGATTATGAAAATAAATACTAAAGATTTTATAACTAATATGTTACTACAATGCACTGTTCTAGAAATTAAAACGGGAAATATAAGCTTTTATGTGGTAAAAAGTCATTTTTCATAAACACACCGTACATTATATTAGGTTTTATGTAAATGCACTTAGTTCTAGTGTCGAGTTTTTTTTTTTTAAACTAAAGCAAAGTGTTTTAATTTCAAAATGCATACGAAAGTGCTCCATTTTAAAATAAACCAAATCTTCGTTTCTCAAAGACCTGCGGGTTCAAGATTGTCACTTTATAAAATAAATTGATGAGAGGATAATTTCTGAAGAAAGCTGTTCAGGGTCTTCTTTCAAATCATTTGAGCTAGCTGAAAAAAATTTGATCGATAAATAGATAAATTTTCATGTAAGTTAACCTGCATCAACAAGTGCTTTAAAAATGACTATAAAGCATGAGTAAAAATACTGTACTTGGCGAGTAACTATACACTCTGCAAGTTTTGTCTTAGGTTACTTGCAGTAAAATGTCAGAGCAGATCTTCAAAAATAATAAACCATTTCAAAATCTGTATAATGCGACTTGCAACAGTGATCAATCATGCAACAGTATAAAACAACATTTAAATATTTGAAAAGGTTAAACTCATACAAAAAACAGCATTTCTACAAAAACTGAATATATACCAGAACCACTACTTTTTATAATTGTATAGGTCATATTACTGCATACAAGCTGTTTCAACAAACTGGGACAACTGAATTTTGTTCTTTCATATATATGGATTCTTACATACCTAGTTATAAAATAAATGCTTCCATGACTCTTTTAATGTTATTTTTCAAAATGTTCACACCAAAAAAAAAGAAGTGCATTTTCTTTGAAGAAACTTAGTATTGGAACTGTCAGTTGATTTTAAAGTTTTCAAATTTAGTAATTAGGTAGTAATTAGCTAATGAGGAAACACATACATGTATATGTAACACACAGCTAACAATTTTTATGGACGTTATGTATAAACAGATCTATGACCCGCCATGAATATGAAAAATGAGTACAAACTACCTGTATTTGCAAGCTATTGCCAATTATCTGTATGTAGTTTTAGAAAGTGATCTTTCTCAAATACTAAAGGTCCAGATGATATTTTGCCAAAAACTGTTAAACATGCATTGGATGTCTCTTGCATGTTTTCTTCTAAACATTTTTGTAAGGTCCTGTTACTCGCAATGAAATACAATCATCAATGCAAACACAACTTTTAAAAAAATATTCGGTGTGACTATCAATATGATCAATCATGCATTATGAACAGGAACCAACACAAATATGAACAATTTAAACTGATGGAATGAATGAGAGCAATGAATAAAAAATAGCACATATTATTACTAAAACACATAAGAAATTTTTAAAACAAGAAAGTTTTAAAAGCCAGGAAGATTAGCTTATAAAGCCCAAGTATGAGAATTTTGGATAACAATGGGAAATGTATTTCATAATTCTGGTTTTTTTTTATAAAAATGCTGCCGTAAATTTTATGATCCTGCAATCAAGCATGCCTTTGAGTGCAAACTGAATGGAATGATTCAGAAATTAACCAGGTGCATGTATTTCAATACTACTAGAACATGTAAAATGACACACAATGTACAAGAAGCACATTATCTCAGTCTCTGTCTGTAAACTGTGGGATGTCAGCGGCAGCCTGACGCTCAGTGTCACAACTGCTGCACATCACTTCTCCGTGCAAGGCGGTGCGTGCAGGTGTTGCAAGGTTAGTTCAACCTGTGGTCAAGCCATGGCCAGGTTATGGGGAGGGACTTCCAAGTACAATGATAAAAAACAAGTTGGAGGGGCAGATGGTGGCGCTTATTCCCAAAGCAGTTGGGATGGAATGCACGCGTAGCTGAAGATGAGGTGAAGCCTTCATTAGGATAGGGGTGTGATGGGCATATCTTGGACGTCGGTTGTTTGAAGTATGTTTCCTTTAAAAAAAAAAGCCATCGAGCATCGCTGCTTCACTCTATTAAAAACTTCATTAAACAAGTCATACACCCTGTCGCACATCCAGTCCGCCGGGCAGTCGCACGTCAAATCAGTCGGGCAGTCGAGCGTCCAGTCAGCCGGAAAGTCGCACGTCCAGTCGGCCGTGCAGTCGCACATTCAGTCAGTATCTGCAGAAACACAAAAAGACTCAAACGAGAGTAACATGTCAAAACAACAATTTTAGTGGAAGGACAGACGAAATAAGCGCACGGCACAAACAAGTCACAAAACGCGGACAACAGTTAAAAGGACAAACATGATCTGGCAAAGGCAGGGCCGATCACCTCCTGAGGGTACCAACAGCTACTTCTGCTACCGCAAAAACAAGGAATGAATACTCAAATTGCACACCGGGCAGTCGCAAATCCAGTCAGTATCTGCAGAAAAACATAAAGACTCAAACGAGAGTAACATGTCACAAAACGCAGACAACAGTTAATAGGACAAACACGATCTGGCAAAGAATAATAATAAGTGTGAGAGCGCCTGCTGGTATGTTTTATGTAAGTTATGAAAAGTTTTTTGGTAGACAGCGAAACGGCAAGTGCTCTAAAAGCTGAGCTGGGTGGTTGTTTCTGGCCATTCGCAGTCACCGCATCAAAAGAAAAAATATCCAACTGATAACCGCTGCTTGAGCGAGCTTGCGCACATGGCAGAAATTTTCCTACAATTCTCTCCGCGTCATTAGCTGTGCCCCCGTGTGACGTATTTCCTTCAACAAAATCAATGCAGGGCCATCAGCCCCCCCCCCAGCGCCCTGTTCAGGCGCTGGGCGACGCGCGAACGTACATTGTACATATGAAGGGACGCTCCCGAGTTGCACATTTTGCTTGCCACTTACTAGCGACAACCTGTTGTACGTTCACGGCGTTCGAGAGGACGATCCTTGAATAACAAATGGAGCTGTTCGTGACCGTACGAGAAAAAACCGCCCCAACCCAGCCAAGGCGATTGGCAGTGGTCTAAAATTGTGCCAGAAACTGAAGGGGTAGAGTGGAACGTGGGATGGGGGACGGGGCATCGTAGGGGTGACTTGCCTAGCCACGAAAAGGGGCTGTCCATAAAGTACGTACGCACGAAATGCCGACTTTTCAGACCCCTCCCCTTTTACGCATGGCGTACGCAGTGGCTCCAACCCTCTCCCCCTCTGTACGCATATGCAGTCCACACATCTTTTAACATCCCAGGGTACCTTGCGTTAGCATCATTTAATGTCACAGACTTGTACATTGTATATCTACCGTACTACTGTTATTTGCACGTAGCTTCCAAATTTCAAAACAAATAACAGGTTTTTATATCGGTATTTCTTTATTAACGGCCCTGGAAAATATTTACTTGGCAGCTTAAAAAAACAGGTTGCTGAATAAAACAAATTAATCCCAGTGCCCCTTTCCCTCTTATGCACGTGGTTACTTTGCACCTTACGTTTAAATAAAACAAGGAATTATAATACTGTTTTGCACCTGATTCTGGTATTTTTTGTATGAAAGAAATGTATCAATATGATGGAAATTCACGATAAAGGCAAATTTCCGGTTTGCGTACGGTATGCACTGGCTTGACCATCCTCTGTAGGCCGCTATATACGCATGGTATTCGCAAGTGTACCAAGCCCTTTATACATAATACTTTATGGACAGCCCCAAATTCAAAAGACGGGGGGGGGGGCAAAACCCGATTTGCCTGTCCTCCAATTCTCCGGTCTTTGAAGAATTCGCAGTTGGAAGCTGTGGAGAGGATTGCTATGCATGTATTTCTATGAAATTTGAATGGAAATCAAAAAGGCTTAAATTTCGTAGTGGACTGGGAGCAGTGAGATGTCTACTGATTTCATTGTGACCTCTTTACCCCATTACGGGCTGATCATCCGTGGACAAAACACTCTCCCCAAAGTCACTGGATTACCTGCTAAAATTGAAAAGCAATTAAACGACTGTTAAAATAATTTACTTTGCTGTGCTTCCTAAGGACTCTGATCAGTTTGTGATAATTATGGGAAGTTTATTTACTGGCTTAGATTAATACCGCCCTCTATGGACGTTTCATCTATATTTATTGAAGTATGAAACCTTGACGTAAGATTAGGCGAGGGCCAAACGTAAACGTGAATTCACAGACTGGTCCCATGTGTGTGACCACTGCGTGTATTATTTACATTTACTTCCCGAAAGTTTACCCTGGGCCTTGGAGTTACCGTGAGTATTTTGCAGTTGATCGTTAAATCATGAGTAAATCGTGCAGATGTCAGTTTCAGTTAAGCGATTAATGTGGGGATGATTAGCATAGGCTCAACTCCTGTCCAGTAGACTAGATGAATGTCAGACAGCTGCGTGTATACCCAGCGTGTATAGAACTCTGGAGTCCGACGTCCGCTCCTCTTTCTCGTGGGAGAGGATTGGAGCGGACGTCGGACCCCACAGTTCTGGGGGTCGGCGTGTAGGCGGGCCCAGGTGGCCATGCATGCTGGCGGTCTGGGTCAGACATGGCCACCAGATCATAATCAGCTGTGAAAGATGTTTGTTTTGGCCAAATAAGCCATTTGCGAGTTAAATTTGAATAAAATCCGGTAGGGCCTACACCGAGTTCTTGAAATTTACGTGAACATAACAACTTGAATTCTCAAACCACTGTTGCCATACCTCGTGATTCAGGGCAAGCTTTTGCTTAGTTACATAAGAGATGCCTTGCAACAATACACTCTTCTCAATGGATAAGAGTGGCACAAAGGAACCAGTCCATTCCAGAGATGGTAGTTGCTATGCAAAAGCTTGCCTCGAATCACGAGGTATAGCAACAGTGTTTTTAGTCCGGGGAATTCAAATTCTTACATTTCTGTGCAATCAGATAACACAGTGTACCAGATTTTATTCAAATTTAACTCGTAAGTGGCTTATTGGGATTCTGCCAATGTCATGTGACAGATGTCTATCGAGGAAGAGCTCCGCATCCGGCAATCACAATATTTGAATTTACAAACGCCAGCATGGTTGTAAAAATTTGACAGAAAAAGACTTTTCTTTTAATAGACATGTCAGGGTCGGACGTTTTAGTTTAGCAAGTCAAGTTCTTGTCAAGCTTGACTTGTCTAAAGTTGCTTCATGGTCTCCATGCCTGTCTTCAAGATGAGATGGATTAAAAAAACCAAATTTTGGTGCTGGTGAAGCTGTGCCATATTGTATGATACAGAACTCTTCTTCCCTTTTGGGAGGGGAGGTTTTTCAGATGGAAGTTCAAACCCTTTCTGTTTCTTGTCCCAGCCTACTTTGTTTTTCCCCCACCTGGTTGTGTTCAGGCATTCTGTGTGTAACAGTATTTATCTGCATATATACATGTATACATACATGTACATGTACATGTATGTATGTTGAATCCCTGTTGGATGGGACGATACCAGTTGTTCATTTAAATACAAAAGTATTATCAAAAGTGTCATGAAACTTATGGGAAAATAGGACCTTCGTTTGAATAAAGCCTCCTCTATTTGTGAGGAAAAAAGGACAAAGAACTGTATTCCTTGTCTACAGTATGTGGCCTTATAATTCCATGCTCTAGACACTGCAGAGGCAAGCTTGAGATCTCACTTGATATCCAGTAGTTGTCTTCACCCTTTTGTAAAAGTTGGTGGGAATGTTGAGGGCAACTGATCAATTGGCGTGATTGTGCGATTGCAGTGAGCCATCAGTCAATCCATTATAACTTTTCTTCCTTTTTTGATACTGTCTTCTACAACCACGAATAAGAAACAACATGTAGTTGTCTTAGGTGAAAGTTTTGACTGCAAGGTTGACTGATCAAACACAACTTGACCAGTCATGCAGATTGAGCAGTTGTGCCCAACAGAAATACATGTATTTGAAGAGACATTTGAAACTTTTTGTGTTGGTAACACACCTGAATATTCACAGTTACAAGATAATCCGTGAATTCATTCTGATTACTTCAGCACTTTCAATGGCTGAATTGGATATTTGTGCATGTGTTTAATTGAACTCTCCAATTTGTAAGTGTGACATCAATTCAAACCACACCCACTGCACATGGAGCTTCATGGAACCAAGGATGGGACTTTATGTTTGATTTGAAAAATGTTCAGAAAACTTTCCCATACCCTTTAAATGTTTAGTCAACATTTCACAGAGGCCGTCGTTTACCTCGGATTTTTCATCATGCATCAACAGTGTACATGGTCCAACCAATTTAAATGTAGATTGATGTTGGGATATTTGAAACAAGCAGTGTTTATTGTTTCAGAGTCCACCTTTTTTCTCGAAACACACATGGATGCTGAAAGGGAAAAGTGTTCCGAAAATCAGATTACATTACACGCATCATTTACAGTAAAAATGAATGCCAGATTGTGTCAATGAAATCGTCAAACCTCTAGAAGGGGACAGTTGCATTTAAATGTTTGGGAAAATCTTTAAACGGATTTGGAACCTTTTTCGTTTAAATGAGTAAACGTCCCATAGATGGACCCATGGAACCGGAAGGTTATGTGCAACTTGAGTGCTCCTTCAGTGGAAGCTTGCAGTCAGTGGTGCGTGCCTGTGTATGACAAAGACACTTATGAACCAGATAGCTTGACGTTTGTGTGAAGGTTTCACTGTTAATTTTTTACTGTTTCCATGTACATCCTATTTTAATACTTCGTTTGATAAAACATGAAATTTTGATCAGATTTTTTTGGGGGGGCATACTTGTTTCCGTACAGCTGCTATGATGTGTCTCGTTGAATCCTTCTGAGAAGTGAAGGACCACATTCCTATGACAACTCACCATGACGTCTCTCATCGCTCGTTCTCAAGAGTACCTGAGTTTTAGAAGTACTGTTTCATTGAGAAAAGTAAGTTGAAGATTATAGCTGAAAGTCGTGGCTGGGGCTGTTGGGAACACACAGGTCTATAGACAATAGCCGCAGCCACTTTCTGAGGATGGTGTAGCCTTACCATAGTTACCTGACACGGACATTAATGCCCCTTCAAAGTTAAACTGTTAAAGAATGAATCTCCAGAACTCTCTTTTTCTAATTCACAATCAGATTTTTTGCCTACTAGTGGCTAGCAGGCCGTCAGTAAAAAACACAATAGTGATAAAACTCACAAAGCTGAACAACTGACAAAGCTGTGTTTGCACAGCCCCCAGTGTGGAGTGGTTAAGCCCCTCACATTTTCAGAGATATTTTGGATACGATCGGTCAATCAGCATGTGCGACGGTACGACAGTGCTGTGTCGTTAGTCTAACCTGTGTGATCTCTGAAATCTCTAACTTCACGTCCCATTTTGAAACAGTATTCCACTATGCGAATTGGATAGAAAAGGCAATTAATTACTGGCAAATCTTGCAATATTATTGACCAGTTTACCAAGATTAGACAGATTGATCGTGCCCAATGTACATGTACATGTATGTGCAGATGGTGTTTTGAAGCTGAGATCTGTACTTCAGCCATGCACCCATCTATGGCAAATAGCTGCATTTTATGATGCTTAACCCTTACAACAAGGATAACATGAGTGGAGACCAGTTCTCAACTAGTTGTTGCTTTGAATGGTATTGTTGCAGCTTTGTTGTAGCAATGCTGCTCGGTTCTGCTATATCCTCATCAACTATTCCCAAGGCTTTGCATAGATTGAGCCCATCAACCATCATTTGTCATAGACTCGTGCACAGTTGAGTTACAGAACTGAGCTTCATACATGTACGTCTGGTCACATACATGCCACCCCTTTTATCTTTACCACGGTCAGGTGGCAGTTGATGATGATGACAGTAAGTACTGGACAGTGTATGACGTGGGGCCCCGTTGCGTCAAATGCCCTGTCATCTTCTTTCCTCCCGTCAGTGGAACGGCAGACATCTTCTTCAGACAGATGCTTGGTCTATCCGCCAAAGGCTACCGAACTATCTCAGTAAGCTAGGAAACAAAAATAGGAATTTATTTGTACCTTTAGTAGAGCAATACAAAGCCACAAACAGCTGCAAATGCTTTGTGTTGGTTTGCTTATTAATAACAGCCTTTAATAGACAATAAATGTTTACAAATTCAGTGGTGAGAATAATTTCATAAGGCGCCAGGTGAAATAATATTCTATCGGGGGGGGGACCAAGTAGAATAGAACATTAAATGGAACGTTCGCCGGAACATTTGTAGTTTAATCTGTCAACAAATGAAATCATTCTTTCTTTTGCATGAATGCGAACATTGCTGTATCCGGTATGTATTTTCTACATATAAGTCAAGCCACAAGTCCTCAGGGATATGTGACCATGTGGCTCAGGTTTGTGGCTCCCAATCTTACGGTTGGGGGTTCAAATCTTGCAGCTGGTCTTATGGTGTGACTTTGGGCAAGTTACTTTTCCCTATGTGCCAACGGAAGTCACACGGGGTGTGGGTGTGGCACTCCCCATTTGTCAATTTTGTTGCTATTGGCGAGAATGGAGTAAGAATGTTAAATTGTAGTAAAATCTCATAACCTGAATTTGGCGACTTAGTACAGTAGCTTTCCGTTATAGCACAGCCTGATATAACGTTCTTACTGATATAACGCTCGATTCAGATTTCCCCAACTGCACGCCCATTCAATGTGTACATTTTTCTGTGGTTATAGTGCTTCCATTTATAACACTTTTCGGTATATAACGCTCACGATTTTCGGCCCCGAGAAACATATAAAGCATGTGAAATGATTCCGGTTATAGTGCTCTTCACCATGGAAAGTCATATTCTTTGAAAATCAATGCGTATGAAACCACATTGCAAAGCCGCTGCGATTGACCGGTCATCCTGGACACCTTGTACTTTAGCCATCACACAGTGCAGACACACACTGGGCCGGCCGTCCATGCAGCGCGATCGTGAGCACATCCTCACCACGGTGAGCCGCGTCCGCGTGGCTTTGCTGTGGCGACATTGTTACTTGTCGTGATTATTTTCCTACTTCTATTTATTCTCATGGTGTAGTTTTGTACACAAAAATTGAGATACTACATGTACATGTAGTATTTTGTTACCTAAAGGTTTCTTTCTACCGATAAATAAAATCAGCCGCTTAAAGTGTCTGTGTATGTTCGTGTAGCAAATCTCGTCTTTTCGGCGATTGCGATCGGCGTGACATGTCGGATCTGATTTCACTTGGGTTTTCTGATGACATATCGCTTTCTGTTGTCACATGGTTATTGGGAAAAGTCAGCGATTGGACTGTCCACGTGTGAATGGGTACGTAACAGTAGTCAGGATGTCGCGGTGGGTGTGGATGCAGGCTTGTGCCGTGATGCAGCATGCACGAGGTCCTGTGGCAGTTTTTTCTTATCGGCATCACAAAATCACTGAGATAAACAGGATACAAGGCATATACATGTACTCTAAAAATTACAGTACTTACATCTGCCAATACAAGTAAACGAAATTCACATGCATGTACATGGCACATATGTACATGTAGATACATGTATCTATACATGTACAGAGAAGGACATGTGCGTTGCACATGTTGCTCGTCCATCCAGTCAGTTATAGCGCTATGCGGTTATAATGCTCAATTCTGTTAGGTCCCCTTGAGAGCGCTATAGCAGGAATCTACTGTACCCATTTTTCCAGAGCCAGTCACAAATACATGTACAGTGTATGTACTTGTTAGGATAGATGTACTGTACATGTATTTATTGTGTTTAGCTGTTTGTGGTTGATAATACTGGATTAATTTGTTTGTTCGGACCTTCCCCCCCCCCGGAAATGAGATGTTTTCAGGAATGTTGAAATGTTATTAGCCCATTGACCAGGCATAATACTACACCATTCATCAGCACCATTCGAATAGCAGATGCTATCATTTTGGTTAGTTCTTCCATACAGTTCTGCATTATTCACCCGACCATTGTCTCTGCCAATATCTCATCACAGCTTGAATACCCTGTTCATTGGACACTGGAAGGCCTGTGTATCAGCTTCAGGAAACTGTTAGATCACATGCAGCTGGATATGGTAATATTCACATTAGTAGATGGTTGGGACTTTATAATGAAGACATTGGTATGGAACAGGGATGAAATTCTTTTTTGGGGGGGGTTTCAGTATTTTTGATTCGAAAATTCTGGGTTTTCAGAGGTTTGGTCATTTAGGATTTGCTATACTTTTGCACTGACTACAAATTATATTAAAATTCTCTTAAAAATCACAGCCGTTTGGGACAAAACTCATGCATTTTGTTGTTTTGCTCAATTTTGCTTGGATTTCTCTAAATTCTCTTCACCCCCAAATCTCAACCATGTTGGAATGTGAATATTTGGAAATGGAAAGAATTTCTTCCTGTGGAGGTTAATTTTGCATTTTTTAAACTATCAAAACACCTTAACATGCACTCACCAACAGTTATTTTAAGCAGTTTAGTTTTAAGAGTGTGACACTGAGAATTTTGAGAAAATAAACAGGATTTTTTATCTGCCGGTTTTCCCAGGTCCACATATTCGGCTCCTCGTTGGGCGGTTTTGTGGCCCAGAAGTTTGCCGAGTATTCCTACCGTAGTCCCCGGGTCATTTCTCTTATTCTGTGCAACACGTTCATCGACACGGAAGTCTTCCAGCAGACTGGTGCGGCTCCAACGTGAGTGCTTGTGTTACTCACACATGTATAGGAGGATGTTAATTGTTTGTTTGTTGTCATGTTAGGGTGTGTATTTGTCCCCCTAGAAAATTTGGCTGTAAAAAATTATAAAAAATCTACCCACCTGTCCACCATAATTTTGTTTTTGGTGTAAACGGGAAACAGCTGTTTTGGTTTTTTTTGTTGGCCTCAGCTAATGCAAGTGACATGGCAGACTGCATAGTTACAGGGAACCAAGCCTGGTGGTTTCCATTGAATTGCACATACAGTGCAACAACATCTGTCCTATGTTGAATTGAGGCACATTTCGTTGCACCAAACAGAATTTGCTCTATGGCTGTGCTCAATATTGTTTATTTAGCCGGATATCTGGGGAAAACCTGGTCAAGTAACACTTGACCCTCCCACTCTCATGGAGAACTAGAAATAGACCTGTTAAACATGACATCACACTTTGTGCACATGTACACTTTGCTATGGAAGTGAGATAGGATGTGATCGATCAAGTCCCTTATAGGAAAGCGCACTAGCTCCCTTTGCTACACTACATAGACATTTCACAAGGTGGTCAATTGATTTTGAATGAATAGACAATCTCCTCTAGAATATGGATATGACATTGACACAATAAGCCTTTTGTGAGTTCTTTAAATTCACATGAACATACATTGTAACAATTTCATTGAATTTTCCACACCTTGTGATTTGGGGCAAGTTTTTTTTAGTTGCGTAAAAGACGCCTTGCATCAATACACTGTTTTCAGTGGATAAGAAGGGCACAAAGGAACCAATTCATTCCAGAGATGGTAGCAGCTTTGCAAAAGCTGGCACTGAATCACGAAGTATAGCAACAGTGTCTTTAGTCTGGGGGACTCAAGTTGTTATGTTTATGTGCAGTCAGATAACTCAGTGTGCCAGATTTTACTCAAATTTAACTCACAAAAGGCTTTTTCAGCTCTGACCCTCAAATGTGACTCTTTATATGCTGGATATTTAGATGATTTTGTTTGTATGAATGAATGGTTCAGGGTGTCAGGGTCATTTATCTCATCAGGTTTTGGATGATTCCGGGATTCCTTCTGAAGAGGATGGTACTGAACAACTTCAGCCGTCAGCAGCACGACATGGACATTGCCAATTCAATTGACTTCATCGTGGAAAGGGTAAGACATCCCCTGAGACGTGATATTAGTTCCCTGGTCCGAGGCAACACCCTTATTTGGCCTGTCAAACTGGGTTTGCCTTTCCATGAATGTAAACATTACAGATTACATGTAGGTGGATTAGCTCCCGAATATGCATGAGATGAACTGAACAGTGGCTGGTTGTTTCTACCTTTCTAGCTGGAGTCGTTGAGCCAATCAGATCTTGCCAGTAGACTGACCATCAACTGTATGAGTTCCTATGTTGAACCCCAGAAACTGCATGCACTGGACATCACCCTTATTGATGTGAGTTGGACAAAACAGAATCGTTAATTACTTATGTGTCTTTGGGCCTTTTATAAGAATGTTTGATTCAAAATTTGTTACATGTACTGTATGTTCACTGTTTTCAACTTTTTAGGTTGAATTATTTGTTGAATTACCCGATTTACTCTTTTCCAATCTGAAGGGACCCATTTCTGTGTAGTGTCAGCATGTTTTTGTGCTTTAAAAAAAATTCTCATGAATGAACCATTTAGGGCTTTTCATTGCATATATGACTTCATCTGCCTTGTAGACTGCTGCAAAATGTGGATCATTTAGCAAGTTGTACCATAAATAGATGCAGTGTCCATGTACATAGGTGCTGCACTGTGAACTCTTATGTACATGTAATATGTGTACTAAGTCTGTGCAGAGGGTAACAGCCTCTCACAATGCTCTGTGGGAATCACATTGCAACTTCACATCATTGTGTGCCCTCAGGTGTTTGACGAATGTGCAATCTCTCAGCTAGTCCGAGAGGAGACTTACAAGTGCTACCCTGACGCCAAGCGAGCCCACCTCAAGAGTGGGGGCAACTTCCCTTACCTCAGTCGGAGTGACGAGGTCAACCTTCACATTCAGGTGAGGCTGACCTCAGCGGTTAACTGGACGCTCTTCTTGCACTGGACGCACTAACCATGTTGCTAGGCAGTGTAAATGTTTCAAGTGGTCTCAAGCCTGTGAAACCTTGACCCTGATGATGCCAAATCCAACAAGAGTCTGTGTCAGTTACACTACGAAACTTTAACCTTAACTGTCCTCCACCCTCTACCCTTTGGGGGATCAAGGCCTGTGGGGGTTATGAGTTAGTTACACAAGCTATCCAGTGATGCCCCAGTTGTGTAGACCAGCAAAACATTTTTTGATAGTACTTTCTCTTGGTGGGATCTTATCCTGTGGGTTGTTAAATTTAATGGCATCTAGAACTTTTGCTCGCAAAGATGCTGTGATTTTGTAAGATGAATTTGGCAGCTTAGCATGTAGGGTACACTGTTGTTCTGTTATGGTGCATGCTGTTCAACAAAGCTAAATGTGGGTGGTGCTCGGTTTAATATTAGGCAAAAAGTCACTTGAATCAGTATGTAAGCTGACTGGGGGATGAGTTGGTAACTGTACGGTGAATTTTCATAAGTGCACATGTAGATAAGAAATCAACTTAAGTAAATTAACTGCTTAATTTAAGAAGTTCAACACGCAAGTCCCGTTAGAAGTGTTGTATACATACATGTACATGTAATTGTAAAATCTGCTATTCCTGGCCCCATATAGAATACCGAAGAGGGACGTATTTTAAACCAGAAAGTGCAGGGCAAATGAATGGAGTACGTGCATGTGTTGGTTCACGTGCTGGTTCTCACAATAATCACAATAATGCCTTTGACATCGCAAGTGTGCGTGTGACGCATTCACTTCGGTACTCTACTGGCTTGCGTTGATTTAAAAAAAAACTCCAGTGAACAGCTTGCACTGAGAAGTTGCATGTTAAAAATTGATTCCCAGTGTGATATTGGGCACATGAATAGAAGATAGGCAAGTGCCTTGGTGACCTAGCCTTGATCTTGTTGGTGGTCTTACATTCTCTTCTCTTTTTGTTGGGAGAGGGGTAGTCCTAACCATGTATTATTGTGCTTTCACCCGATCTGACTACCCATTGCTACTTATAAGTGAGGCCTGTGCAGTAAAATAGCCTGCAAGAACTATGATGCTAATATATTTTCATATGATGCAATACAGTGGCACACTTATAAGTGAGGCTAGTCAGTGTCTTGAAAATTTGGATGCAGAAGGCTCGAACAAGCCTCACTTATAAATGTGCCTACTGTATTGCATCATACGATAATATATTAGCATCACAGTTAGAGCTTGGCTATTTTTCTGCACAGGCCTCACTTATAAGTAGCGGTGGGTAGTCGGATCGGGTGGTGCTTTACATTTTGGATGAGTTTGCAGGGTCGGGGAAGGAAGATCTTGGGTACTGTCATTCTACATCAAATTTTGAGAGTTGTGGCTGGTTCCTACTACAGGGAAATGTGAAAGGAAAGCAAATTTGACGTCAAAAAAGATTTGCAGCAAAATTCACTCAAGTTGAAATGTGTTTCACTTTTACAAATTTGCAGCGCAAATATTTGATCTGGGATATCACAAATTTGGGTTTGTGTTCGCTTTTGCTTGAAGTACAAACCAGCCTTTAAAGTGCAAGGAATAAGGCATCGGTTCTCTTTCCAGTGGTACATTTTTTTAGGATTAGAGGAAGGTCCCTGGCAGTGATGTAGTGCGAGTGCCAATCACTGTTCCAACCGAGCTACAGCTCGGAAGCAAAGTCCATTATGTTCATATGTAGGAGCATGTAAATTTTTTGCAACTCTGTGACTTAGCCAATAAGACTTTTAGAGACTGTGATGCCATTCTGAGCAGAAATCTGCTTGGGGCTTTTGAATGACTGATTCGTGTTAGCTGACCGTACAATGTCATAATTATCGGCTAACCGTGTTTAATGAGGTATCAGCCTCTGCTGAAAGTGCCTGTGGGTGATTCAGACCAGGAATTGTGTATTTCAGCGATTTGGAAAATTTGGATCTACCATTGCATGGCAAATACACTCACGCAAATCGGAACCAACATGGACTCCAGCCCAGCTGCACGCACCTAGGACTAACCAGTTTACATGAAATGAATGGGATGGCATGGACCGTATGTCACCGCACAATGCCATGCTTTCCTTGTGTTAACAAGTCATCAGGTTGGCCAACAAAGGCCTGTAATACATGATAGCTGATTGGTAAAAATCCTGAGGGTCATGATTAATCACCCCATATGCGAAGATTTCATAGATGCTTGTATGCAAGTATCTTATTCCATCGACCAATAAAAGGCCGAGGGAATTAGGATTAACTGAATTGATCAAATTTGATTTGCAGATTCATCTGTTGAAGTACGTTCAGTCCCGCTACGACGCCCGGTCCCCACAGGAGGAGATAACCATCTCTAGCGTCACCAAGGAGACAGGAAGCAATGGCGACAGTCGCAAGGATGTGGAAGATAATGGAGAGAGTGCTGAGGAGGTAGGGGGCCATGGAGACAGTACCAGGGAAGCCACAGACCCGTTCGGCCTGAAGCCAGAAGTCTCATCCACAGAAAAATACTCAAGCGATAATAAGGAGGAAGGCCTTTGAATTAGTACACATTTCTGTCCCTGCTCATAAGCAGTGTCCCCCCATACACACATGCATTCCATATTGGCCTGGGGCTATCAGACCATGACACTGGTACCGGTGAGATCCAACTGGTGGGGGTGTAAGGTCATGCATTACAAGGGTCTTTGCTGTATGAAAGCTTGTCGTGGTGGTATATGAGAAAGTCCGTGACTAGTGTCCTGAAACTTTAAGCCACTGGCTAATATAATAGGAGGAAGTCTGGTTTTGCGATTGGAAAGCAATACGTGTACATGAGCCTGAATTAACAGTTGTATATGTAAAGTGTAAATAACAATTTCAACATGTATAATTAACATTTAATTACTTTGTCAATGCACCTTTGAAAAATGAAATACTTTAATATTGAGCATTGTGTGCAAGTCCTATTTACACATTGCGGCAAATCTTTTTAGCCCCATTTTCTTTTATTAATAATGTACGTTTGCATTATTTTGACATGCTGTTTAATTAGAGTTTAATTATTACAAACTCTTTATCTTATTTGCATCTGGAAAAGCAGATCCTAACTATGGGACCAAGTACTCCTAACCGACAGTAAGAATTACCAGGAATCTCCAAAATAGTGAAAAGAAAGGTTTCAAACATTTTAATATGAAAACTGAGGACATCTGCATTTTCTTATTTGTTGATAATTTTGTTCTTCCACTCAGCATCAAAGACATAGACATACGTACGGACAGCAGTACTTCTATGACCTCTCCTGATGTCCAGAGGTTAATGGTTTTTTGGAAAGACAAAATTAAATGCATTTTGAAGTTGCCCCTTCTCTTTTTAGAATGTTTTTGCTATGAATATGGAATGGGTTGCTATTATGGTTACCTAGGGTTTACTTCCATCCACCCCAGGCAGAAGTGCCCCCTCTTCGTTTGAAAAGAGCCGCATTGATCAGGAGTGATTAGTTTGTTGGTAGTGATGCCACCGTAATGCGTGCATTTCCAAGATGTTTATGAACCAGTAAAGTTCAGTGCAGACCAAAGGAGCCTCTGTTGCTAAGAAAATAGCACCCTCTCTTGGTCCAGCTCAAGGCCAATAGGGTACCAGTTCCCATACTATGCGTAAATGCAGATCTGTACAAGTGGCCAATAGTGCATTTCCTTTAACATTTCCTTTAACAGTTAAGCTCAACTGGCCTTATTCACATGACCACCATGTTGAATTGAAAGCGAGGATAGTTTTTACTTTGGGAACCTGAAAATGAAAGCAATGAAATAAAAAGTCATCACAAATCAGTGTCATTTTTGCTGAGGAATAATTTAAAATTTGTTATTAATTATTTCTAAATGTTTTAATCACATTTAAAACAAAAAACAAAGTGAGGCATGGAACCCAAAATAGTCTGGCACCACCCCATTTAATAGATTGCATTGAATTAGATTCTGGGAACATGTCAAAAAATGCCGGGCTTCCCTATAAATAGAGTCTGTATTGATAGCCACTGTGTGTTCATTACAAATCAAGACTGGATGGCAGACCTTCGCCTGTATAAAGTGAAAAAGTTGTATTTTTCCCTCTGCCATTTCCTGGCAATTTCTTAAATTTTCCTTATTGCTTTGAATTGGAGGACGTGTCACCCCGGCAATCTGGCTATCTGTATACACAGGCACAGCTGATGGGTTAAAATGTCAAGCATGCCTCAACTCACGGCTTCCCAATTTGTTTTCTACACACACACAAATGTATTGTGCTGTGCATGGCTTGTGTTCTGGTGGCAAACAGCACTTTGTGAGTGCCCCAAAATACTGAAAAATATCAGGTCGTGGCTCGAAGTAGGCAAATTCTGGTCAGATGACTGGTGCAAATCAGCATTTGTGGCATTTTGCTGTATATGTGTATCAAACTTTAAATGATATATTTTGTCAATATTTGCAGCCAAAACTATTACCCTCTAGGAAGTGGTTATCACCTTCAAAGTTAAAGTGAAGAGCATTCTATCAAGGGTGAATGATTTAAGAAAAAAAAATCCTCTGATGCATTTGGTGGGAAGGCTTTTTAGGTACCCCTCCACCATCGTTATCTAAGTATATGAATTACTTGGAAAAATGCAACTTCTTAATGAATGACGTTATATAAGGGATATATTCTTCCTGCAGCAAATTTCTAAGTAACAGCCCGGATTTGCTGTAAAACAAGGAACCTGTTTAAATGTATTGTAATGTGCTTAGTAACTAACAGTGCATGCGAGGCAGTGTCACAAAAACAAAAACTTGCTGCTTATAGGCTGTAAACTGTATATTCAGAGCAAAGGTATACTTTCAATATTGTTTTAAAAATCCAATTTTGTATAAATGCTTTTACGTCAGTGCATCACATGCACAGCCTGTGTCTTAAGTACAGTTATTGTTGTGAAGGATAATGCATATATTAATTTCTATTAGTTACATGTGGGTTTCCAAGCAGCTGTTCATAATGGGGATATCCAATATGTGTGCTCATGATTGTGGCTGTGTAGTCATTGTTTAAACCATCTTCTTGATGGCCGTGTCCACAAAGTGTACACTGTTTATCAGTGAATTGTAATCACTACACTTCATACATATTCATGATCGAGAGCAGAACTCCCACTGGTTCATTTATTATCACATGTCAGTCACTAATGCTGTTCACCAGGCGCGCACCCAAGGATCTGCACACAAGTGTTTTTACACTACCTTTAACTTGTTAGGATTAGTTTACAATGCATGCGCTTCATGAAGCTACATGTACACGTGCATGCATTGCCCTAGCTACCACTTACACAGGAAAAAGTGGCAGCTTACATTCATGTTGATTAGTGCTTTAAATGATGCTTGAAAATGTAATAGTGATTGAATGTGTATCAGGTATGGTAAAATTAACAGAATGTGGTTTATTTTGGGTGGACAGTTGATGATGTCAACTCCATGAGGTATAAGAACTCAACAGACTGGCTCCCTTGGCTGTGCCTCAGGGGTTACTTTGTCAACTTACAATACCTTGGGGAGCTAGCATCGACTGTCCACCCTCAAACCATGTGATATTTCTACACTGTTCCACATGAACACAGTTTGTACTCTTTATTATGATATTCAGTATTTCAATTTTATACAGGATTACAAATGTAACTCAGTGATTGTAATGAAAAAAGAGGAACTGATTATTTTGATAAACATATCGTAGTTCTGTCAGAATTTGTTCTGTTTTGCTGCAGAAAAAAATCAAAGTTTGCTCACAGATTACTTCGGTCTGCAAACAGCAGAATGTCACCCAGTGGTGCCCCCAATCCAGAAAGACTAAACTTCAGTTCCTTATCGTATTTATGCAGCAAAAATGACTGCCAACTGTCATACATGTGTCAAATTGACTTTTCGGTTCCTTCATGAGCATCATAAAGACCAATGGCATCAGCCTATCAGCTTAAACAAATACTACAATGTTGAAATACAAGATAGTAATTAACAAATACACTTCAGTAGAACTATGTAACACATCATTTCCAGCTTGTCCTTTTCCAAGTATGCATACAGAGTAACTCCAAGTGAACCAGGACCTGGGCATTACATGCACATGATACATACCCATGTAACTCAAGTTGTAACCAGTGCGTATGGTGTGCTACAGTGATGTAACATTGTTGCAGTGCTGTTGATATAGACATGGCATGGCATATTGTAAGGGGAAAATATTGAGGTAGTGAATATACTTTACTTGAATGGGTATTTGAATTTAGAGTATGGCTGGTCTAGCATTCCTGTATCAGCAAAGTGTTACCATGGTGAGACAGTGGAGAAAACATAAGGGAGTGTATTGAAATTGCCTTGAAAGCCAAAGCCACACACGCAGAAATAGCAAAATTTGTTCCATGTGAAACTGAAGCTTTGGTCATTTTTTAAACTTGTCCGTTCTTGGTTCAAAGACCTTCATGGATTAAGAAAAAAAATGTAGTCTTTGCCAAAAATTACTAAGGCCTATGCTCTTTGCAAACCGTTAAACTTGATAGATTTCATACAATTGATTTTGCACCAGGCGGCTTGCATTTCTCCACACAGTATCAATTCACTTGATTCTTGAGTTGACAGACGACAGAATTGGGCCATCCACAGACATACATGTATAAACACACAGACCACCCGTGTCGCGCATACAACCATGATTTTGAAAAGCATGGGCAAGCAGTGGGCAAAATGATGGATGGCAGTACGTTCAGTGCAAATTGCACGACGCACTGGAAATGCATGTATTTATTTACATGTGCTCTCAAAATATGTTCCTGTTTTTACTTGTTGTACTGCTATCTCTTCTTTTCAAATGTTGCAGCCGCACTGTTTTGAAAATGCATGGGCAAGATTAAGTAAATAGATAATTTTTTTCACAATCAAAAAATGGCTTCATAGAATTTTATGGCTGGACTTCTTCAACTGTGTAAATTCCCTATACCAAGGGGTGGATTTGCCCAACACTTTTTGATTTAGTCGGGTGCCATCTCCGCTACGGTACCCCGCTGTTGTTTTGAATAGGAGCTGTCCATCTATGAGTTTATACGTCTGTTGGGCAATCTTCCTGTAAATTGCACCCTCTGTTGACCAAAGATTTCGAAATGCTACACCCTGGATATACACCATGTACATGTATCTGCAAGGGTAGCAAATACCAGGTCGTACATATAGCGTCTTGAATAAAGACTACCAAGGCCATTTGGTTCAGTATGAATCACGTGTTTATCACATAAACATCAAACCGTGGAGTGCTTGATGACCGTCACAACTCAGTCAGATGAACAATAGTAAACGGTCCAAAAATTCCTGAGTACTGCCTGTAGCTTAGCTGGACAAGTGGGGCCATTAATATCAGCAATATTTGTGTTTTCTTTGCAATTTACTACAACTTATCACAGTGATCAGGAAATAGAAAAAAATCTGATATTACATTTACTTTTGCCATCGTGAATAATTTGGTGCTATACAAATGCTGCAGCTGATGTCCATAACAGTAGACACATTGCCAATTTTGAATATACATGTACCAGCATTGGTTTGAATGAGCAGTTGTGTACAATTCACTCCAGAAGGCGCTGTTATTTGACGTAAAGGCTAGATTGCATTCTCAGTGCGTCAGCAAGCGTCTCCCTTTCAGTAAGCGCCGCCAGATCACTCGGATGCCAGAGTTGCTGCGCATCCTCTTGTGGAAGCCGTGTTTGCGCTTGCGCTTGACGTTGCTGGGCTGGTACTCCATGCCGCGCGCCTTGAAGCAGCAGGGGACCAGCGACGGGGTTCGGTGGTGCTGTAGCAGCAGCTGCCGTTGTCGGAGTGCTGGGTTACAGGGCGCCAGCCACCAGTGGGAGGCAGCGGCATTGCAGGGCCCCGTAGTCAGCGTTCTGTGTGGCAACGATGCTGAAGGAAATTGGGCAGTTTTTAAACACTTGAAGGCTCTGTCCAAAGAAACGATAAAGATAGTTGTTAATAATTAAATGAAGCTGACACAGTACATGTAAGTTCGATTTTCAAATTGGCTGCAAAGGGAGACAAAAGAAATCATCTTTTCTTGCACACACTAATATCACATTGTAAAATGAGGCTCTCAAAATCCACATTCTTTTCCAAGTGATATTTACTAAGCCAACAGACTTAAACTAACAGGAAACTAATCAAATGATAGCAGTGAGGGCAAAAATAATATGAAAAATTCTGTGACAAACAAGATCACTGTTTCACTATGAACAAAAAACTCCATTGCTACCAAGAAATAATAGACTGGTTGATTGGCCTATTCTGATCTTTTCTGGAGCTGCATCCTCAAGGCCAAAATGTGGAGGCTGAGGGCTTTTAAGTTTTTTTTTTTCAAGATGGTCGCTAAATATTAAAATTCTAAATGATCACCTACTTTTTAGCTCAGAATATTTCAGTTCAGACTATTCAGAAATGACTGTTAGCTTTTTATTAACAATCTTGCTAGTTAGTAGAGTAAATGATTCATGTTAACAGTTGTCTCTGTGTTTCTGTTATAGTGTCCAGATAATACCCATGAAATATTATAGCTTTCTGAGGGTCAGAAAAATTAAAACAAAGGACACAGCTTCAGAGAAGGATGCATGTAAAGATAATTAACTGATTTGTTTTATGCGGCCTTATTTTAATTTTTATCATGCCAAAAGTCCACATTTCTCCTTTTAAAATATTTGTTAACCATGTTGAAGTGAAATTGCAATCAAACAGAAATGCAGATTGCATCACAATACAACAAAATGCACGGACTGTCGGGAGAACACTCAAGTATGCATTTTGAAATGAGAAGTGATTGGCCATTTTGAATGTAAAGGCAATCAGCAGTCATCTTAGGGAAAATATATAAATATTGACTGCTTCGAGTGGTACAGTTAAACTAGCCTTCTGAGGTGATCCATGGAGAATTCTATTTTCCCAAGACAAATCACGACATAAAGCAGTCAATATTTGTTCTCTAACACCTCTCCAGCAGATTTCCAGCTTGATTTAAGCAATAACTGATGAATTTGATGTAAACTGCTTATAAAAATACATCTAGTTGCATAGGAAATTGGTTGAAAAAAGTACCAGCACTTTCCCAAACTGCCTCTTCACAAAATGTTTAAACTCGGCTCTGTAGCGTAAGCACTTCGGAATGCTCGTGACGCGCAACGCTCATCAATAATACATTTGCCCACAACGCTGGTGGTCATGCCTACATGTATACAAGTAGTATGCAAGAAGAATGCTATGGGCACAGTACTTTGGTAGCCACAGGTAGAGTTCTATTGGCTGTACAATAGCAAATGCCATATGACAGGCTCTTGGCCCATCAAGATACAGAATCTGTGGGTGAGGTAATGGCAAATACAATGTACATGTACCCCATAGAAGCCGTCCGACTCCTCTGTTTGAAAATTCCAGATGGTCAACTGGGTTTTCCTTCAAGTGGCCTTATTTCACATGAACACTGACAAATCTCATGTTCCTCCCCCCCCCCGAAGGGGTACGTTTCATGTCTGAAATGAAATGAAGACGCACTTTAACTTACCTCTGAATTGTTCTTATGCCAGCATCTAACCCACAAGGACCTACAGCAGTGGTTGGTATCAGCAGTCGATTCACTACCGCCCTGGTGGCTGCTAGGAATGATGCTGACATGCTCAATACTCAGAGATTTTGTATGTGCTGAAGAGAACAAACAAAAAACAAACTAGTGTAGCAACTTGGAAATACATGTACATGACCTTCTTGAATTTCATGAATTTCTCGGAAACTGGCAACAGGCTTTGGAAGGTCAAAAGGTAAGAACATGACACACAATGAGTCTTGCTCATCAAGTCATAGAGACAAGAACACTGTACATGTACAGTATAAAACAGATATTTTTCAAATAACAAATTTTTGAAAAAAATCATCATTCATTGTCTTTCATAACAGAAACCAGCTACTTTAGGCTGAAAATGAATGTGATTGGTCAATGCGGGAAGAATGAGTTTCATATCTTGATTCTGACTGGCCAGTACTAGGCTTTTAATATTCCTTATCATAGTCCAAGACAAAATCTGATGTTCAAGGAAGCAATTTCCCCAATTTTCTTTCTCCTGTGAACTTAACAATTTGAGGTTTGTCATGTTTGTAAAAAGTGTAGCGTGAACTAGTGGGGTCTTATCCTCCTAAACAGCAATACCAAAAAGGGGACACAACTCATAGGATTTACGACGACAAAACTTCTTTAATTCGCTCGAAATCTGGCTTACAGCTTTCTGCACTGCAGTCAGAACCACAACTACCCGTTCCAACTCTTCTCCAAACAGAATGTATAACAATGTTAAACAATTCCCGCCCAGGAACTTTGCCAAACCTTCCTGCGCCCACCAAAACCCCAAGCATCCCGAAAACAGACACAAATTCCGGTGCGCCCAAAATGTTATACAATTATACAACAAGCAGGTCTGGGCACTCCACCGGAGGCTCTCCAGATCCACCGGCGCCTGAGGCTATTCTAGTGGTAAAAAAGCTATATTAACGGTCCGTTACAATCTTTATTTCAAATCTACAATGCAACAATGTGTGAAAAGAGCACAGTTTAAATCATGTGAATTTACATGTAATAAAATGGAAACAGCTTCTGTCTTGCACTGTGCAGCTCCACTTTTTCCATAGGGTTGTTCAAATGCCTTGTCATGCAAACCCACAATGCATTGCAAATGTCGAAAAGGTTTATTACTACTCTAACACTGTTTAATTAATAATAATAATATGAGTATTTATGGAGTGCCTGTAACATGGATCAAAGTGCTATACATTATTACCCCTGCTCACTGGGCCCATGATAAATTCCAAATACCATCTGAGCTCCCTGGGGAACACACAGCTTGATGTTGCCATTTTCGGCACAAAGCAGCTAAATCAACCACAATAACCATCTCTGTAATCTCTATGATTTACGATCCTTACATGCCTAAAGACTTGTTGGTGATTGTGTATTTAAGGACCCCCATTTTTTTGTCATTTCAATCTTGCAAAACTGGTCATCCCGCCCCCCCGCCCAACAGTTGATCAAAATTTACATCAATCCCACACCCCAGGTCTAAACTGTTTTTAAACCTTTTTCTGTACACTTTAGTGACCATGATGCCTCCATTCTACCAGGGCAACGCAGTTTCCAACGGTCAAAACAGCTTCGACTAAAGTCTTATCGACAGACTTCTTTGCTTGTAAACCAAAGTAGGCAAGTCAATGCATCATACCCTGCACTTTTCTCAAATCGAAATAAAATACTCAACACCATGCCCTGCCTAGAGATTACTGTGCACCTGATTTCACTGTTCTCTTCAGTCAGCTACGACTCCTTGCAACCCAGGGCATGGGGTTCTTGGAGTCAAACAAGGCCTGAAATGTAGGTGGCAGTTTGTTTTTTGTCCCTTTTGCACTCCCTCATTTCTAGGGATGTGCATTCTGAGTAGTCGCCGAATGTCAATCAGTTACTAAATCAACAATGTCGAACTTCAAACGAGGAATACCATAGGCCTAAGCATAAGGGCCTACATGTACCTATCTTCACACCGGTCATGCATGGAATGGACATGACAGACCAATGGATGGGGTCTCCAACAGACCTGAATCAAGTCGGACTTACATTGCTCTTTCCCAGTCAGTCATCCCTTCAGCCGGTACGCACTATACAGAGTATTCGTGCTTGGCCCGGCAGCTCTCATAACCCTTATCAGGCGCCCTCATTTGATAACCTTTATCGCACAATGTGTGTCATAAGTCACCAGTCAGTAAGTCCGACTTGACAGATAAGCCAATCGGAGCCCGTCAGTGATATGTAGTTATTCGTACATGTAATTGCATATGAATGACATACTCTTGCATAATGTACACAGAATGTCCACCAATCAAAGTAGTCAGACTTGTTCATATAATGCAGGTACCTGGTATGAACAACATAAAAACAAGTCCGGCAATGTCATTGGCTGCTACCAGTTGGTGGATGAGCCCATTCACTGTGTAGGCCTACAAATGGTTGGCAGAATCCTCAAGTCAGGATTTCTGAACTGAACTCATGGTAAAATTAAGTGGACACAAGAGGAGGCGAAGCAAGTAACAGTGCATGGTTTTGATCACAAACGCATAGACCGCCAGGTCCTATTCAAAATTGCAGGGGTTTTCATGATCTGCGACTAAAATCAAAACTAAAATCAAAACTACATGTATACATGTGCAAATTCAACCCTTGATCATGTTGGTATAGGGAATTTAGACACAGTTGAAGAATTCCAGCCATAAAAATCTATGAAGCCATTTTTCGATTGAAGAAAAATCGACTTTTTTCTTAATCTGTCCTGTAGAGATTCAAAACAATGCGGTTGTAACATTTGAAAAGAAGAGATAGCAGTACTGAAGAGCAGAACGTGTTTTGGAAGCACATGTGAACAAATACTAGGCAATGTACATGTACATGTAAGTGTGTTGTGCGTAATGTGTGCTGGAAACGCTGCCATCCACCATTTCGCCTATTGTGTTTGCCAGTGCTTTTCAAAATCACGGTTAGTACGCGCAAGACTGGCAGTCTATGCATTTTCATTCATTCATTCATTTATTTTCCACATAATTGGTTATACATACAGACAGATTAAGGCTACATAAATGTGGACGGAGTCCCTTAAAAGCAAAGCTTGTCGGGAAGGGAACTCCGAGTACATACAAGTAGTTGAACATACGAATTGAATCACATATCACAATAATACACAACAGATTAACAATGGACTACACAAAATGACATAAAATTAGGACTAGTAACCCTGTGAAATAAAAGAGATTAATTAAAACATTGGACTAATTTGTATTCAAGTAACCATCTAATAGCTTGGCCTTATATTTACGTTTGAATAGGGAAGGATTAGCTATGGAATACCCTGGATGACTCATTACGAAATATTCATAATCATTATGAATATTTCGTAATGAGTCATCCAGGGTATTCCATAGCTTTGGACCCTCATGCTTGACTGTTTTTTGTGTCAATGTGGTACGAGCAAAGGACTGATAAAACTGGTTGCACTGTCTAGTACTGTGATTGTGGACATCTTTGGTTTTTATAAACATGGAACAGATCTTTTTAGGTAATTTATTAGTATACTTTAATTGCTGCATGAGGGTCCCAAGTTGAAGTAAGTAAATGTCATTGACTTTAAGAGTCTTATGCATATAAAAAAGGGGATTGCTATGTTCCAAATAATGGCCAGAATTAATAATTCTCAGGGCCCTTTTTTGTAATTTAGTCAATCTGTTCATTAATCCAACACCACAGTTTCCCCAAGCTAATATCCCATATGTTAGATACGGTAAAATTAAGGTATTATACAATTTAAGTAATATGTCCTGGGGAAAAAGAGACCTAAGTTTTCCAATGACGCCAATATTTCTAGAAATAGTACTACTTATATCATGAATTTGTTTTTTCCATGATAGTTTCTCGTCAACATACAGACCTAAAAATTTAACACAATCAGATTTAATAATTTCAATATCGTCAATAAGAACAGAGGGTAGTTCAGGATACTGGTCTTTAGTAAACAATATGTAGTTTGTCTTTTTGATATTAAGTGACAATCTATTGGCTTTAAGCCAGCTCGAAATTTTGGTCATTTCACGATTAACTGTTTCATAAAGTTCATTGATATCCGAGTGACTATAAAAAAGGTTACTATCATCTGCAAACAAAATGAAAGTAAATAGATCAGAGCATTTATCAAAGTCATTTATATAAATAGAAAATAAGAGTGGTCCCAAAATAGATCCCTGTGGTACTCCATGTGATAATGTGAAGACTCTGTACCATTAATTGATACAAACTGCTTCCGATTAGAGAGATAGCTCCTGAACCATTCCAAGGCATTTCCTCTGATACCATAGTGAGCAAGTTTGGACAGAAGGATTTCATGGTTGACAGTATCAAATGCCTTGGAAAGATCCAGGAAAATACCAATTGTAGCAGAAGATGCATCTAAATTATTAGTTACATTATCAATTAACTGGATAACTGCATGTGTTGTTGAGTGATTCTCCCGGAATCCAAACTGACTATCTGACATAATATTGTTCTTATCTAGAAAGACAATTGTACGATTATAAATTATACGTTCAAGAATTTTAGAAAACGATGTAAGCACAGATATGGGTCTATAATTATTAACAGAGTTAGCATTGCCACTCTTAAAAATAGGTGTGACTCTAGCAATTTTCATAAGATCTGGAACTACACCCGTGGATATAGACAGATTCATGATAAAAGTAAGAGGTTTAGAAGTCACTTTAATCACTTCTTTAATAAGTAAATTATTGATGGAATCAAAACCTGCACTCTTTTTACTTGGGAATTTACGGACAATATCAATAATTTCTTCCTCAATAACAGGGGAAAGAAAAATAGAACTGGAATTAGGGTTCATTAAGTAGTCACTATAATTACCGTTATTGTTTGGAATTTGATCACACATATTTTTACCAATGTTGCTAAAATAATGATTAAAGTGATTTGCTATGAAATAAGGATTATTGGTGGGAGTGCTTTCAATGTCAATTGTATTAATTGGAAATTTGGAATTATTTTGAAGTATGTTATTAATTATCTTCCAAGTGTTTCTAATATTGCCCTTTTCTTTCTCAAACTGATTCATATACATGTAATATGTACGTTTAGAGTTACGAAGGGCAGTGGTTAAAACATTTTTATATTGTACGTACTTTAAACGGTTTAAATCAGTGGGATTTGAAATGAACTTATGATAGAGTTTATTTTTACAATAAATTGATTTGCATAAACTTGGAGTGACCCAGGGATTTTTTGGAGATGACTTGACTGACCGACGGGTATGATTATTTTTCAGTGGAATGTGCTTCTCAACGTAAGTATTAAATATCTCCATAAATTTATTAAAGGCTGTATTAGCATCTTGAATTGCAAAGAGGGAAGACCAATCATGTCTACTAAGTGATTGTCTAAGGTTGCCCAGATTCTCTTGAGAGTAATCACGTGACACTATTGGAACTGAATTAGAACGGTTAATCGAAAAGGGAAAGGTGGTGAATATTGGAAAATGATCTGATATATCAATAACTAGAATGCCAGATTTAGGTAGAGGTAATATATTAGAAAAAATATTATCAATTAGAGATGCAGACGTATTAGTTATTTGGGTAGGTTTTCTCACCTCAAAAAGACAGTAACTGGTTGACTGAAAAACCGGATCGCCAGTCAAGCACAAAAGTGAAAAGCACGAAGTTGTGAACCTGTGTGAGCCACTTACGTCAATGTGCCTCTGGAGGGCGCTTTTTCTTCATGACCGGTGTGGGCATGGACCACATAAAGTGTGGACCATAATAGCAAAGATTGTACAGCGCCGCGCTATACAATCTTTGATAATAGGCCGTTTTCCAATACTCAACTTCGTCTGCGTCTCAGCCGTGGTGTAGGAAACCAATCCTCGATTGTGGGCCTGAAGCGTTTAACTTTTAAGTTGAAATACTGTAATGTTAGGATTTTTTGCAACTTACCTGATGTTTTGTGAGGCAATCAGACTTACTATTGCGCTTATAACCTCAAAGTCAGGAAGTAAAAAAAAACCAGTTGAAGCCTGAAACGGAGCCCAAGTCTAGTATTAGAAACCGGCCATAGGGATGCATTCATTGATCTCCTCCTCCATTATAGAGACTGGATTACGGAAGCTGGATAATTTGTCAAAAAAGTATTACACCCCCTACTTAAAAAATATTCACCCTGGCACTATCCGGCCTCCGCACTGGATACACTGATCTCTATGAAAAATTTTATTATAGAGCTCAGTGACTGGATACTTTAGGACATCGCGTCCAAAACGCGTCCCGCGTATGCGTATTTTCAGGAGGTAGTAAGTAACAAGCTTTGCGAATTTCGTTGCGTGTACTTTCAAATAGAGTTTTTCAAATAGAGTACCAAAGTGAATACGTCACGCGCACAATTAGTGTGTAAAAGGCATGAGCGCGTAAACCAGCGCGTGAACCAACACACGCGCGTACTCCATTCGTTTGCACTGCACTTTCTGGTCCACAGTGACGTCACACTTCGGTACTCTGTACCGGTTGAGGTTTTTGTGCTTCAATCTCGAAGAAACACTGAATTCTGCACTTGGAATGGATAAATTTGGAAAGAATAATGGTTGAGGTTTACGCAGCAGTGAATTACCGGAGATTAACGTCAAGTTTGGAAGAAGGAACAGAAGGGAAATGTGAGTCGCACTTTATTTAGTTTCAGAAAGTTTCTCAAGTTCTCAAGTACGTTATGAAACTTAATTTTAAGCCTAGTTAGGCCTAATAAGAAATTTACGACAGTCTCTATAGCCTATCAGGCTTTGTAGGCCTATATGAAACTTCACTATCTCGAAGTTGAGACTGTCTGAAATGTTACTTATTGGCAAAAGTAGTTTCGAAAACTGAATGACTAATTTGTCGTTTATTTTCCCCAGATTTCACCGGAAAAATCTCCAAGACAGCCATGATTTGTAATTGCCGGATCTATAAAGACGCACTGAACCCGAATCGTGTGACAGACGATGTGATATGAGTGACAGAATTCTTCTTCGGGGCAGAGATGAAACCAAAGTGAGAAGCAGAGTGCTGACGTTTCTGTTGAATGAAGTTACAAACAAGGGAATTCAAAGTCAACGCAATGAAAGAAACTTTGTCTACATAACAAATTATTCGTTCTCAGTTAAAACTGACTTTTTTTATGCCAAAAAGTAATTGTTCAATGTAAATCCTTAAGTCAGGTTGCGAACTCAACTTTTTAAGCTGATTAATAAGTGTCTGTTTTAAAAGCAGCAGGAAGTTAGTTTAGTCGCTCATTTAAAGCTGCACTCACTTTGTGCTCACAGAAACGATTCTCACACTTGCCGCATGTCGGTTTTCAATAAAATTTACTCAATATATGAATGAATTTTATTTAGTACAATCTTTCGTGAGAGTGTGTAAAATTAAAATCATTTTATTGATGAATTTTTCAGTGTAGTGCCGTTTACTAATACATAATAAATTGTAAATTAAGAAATCCAGCTTTTTGTTGCACTGAACAATACAAAGTCGAGGTTCATGTCTTGAACGACATCAGAGTTTTGCTTAAAATTTAATATGCAGCATTTCATTACACGTAAAACCCCATTGTTCACTTAAAATTTCATTTTTATACATGCTAAAAATGCTACTCCGGTATTTACATGTACCTGTGTTGTTTTTCTCACTGACATTTCCATTCCAGTCTGAGCAACTATTCTGTAAGTAAAGCAAAACAATCTGAAATATAGTGCCAGTACTTGGTTATAATTTCGTTTATAAAATTTGTGTTGTACGTGTACGTACAGGCGCACATGTGCGACCGTGGCGACAGGTCAGGCACGTTACTCTGAATTCAGCACTCATTGTGCAAAGACCAAATTAATTTCTGAAAAATAAACAAATACGTAGCTGCAGTGGAGCATGTAGTAAATACAGGACAGGGTTTTCAGTCGCCGTCAGGGTATTATCATCCAAAATTTCTTACCTTTATCACTCATCCCGAGATTTCCCCATAGACTTGTACTGTGGAAGTCCATATTTGCCGTCGTCCGTCGCCTTGTGCCCTTTGTTGTGTCCCAATTCTGTCATTTACCACTGAGTTCCAAACATGCCATTTTCCGTCGCCCGTCGTGTGTCACCCGTCGTGCATCACCCATCAAATGGGTTCCATAGGACCTGCAAAAGCTGGGGTTTAACAAATGACAATGTGATGATTACATTCACTTCTAAGGATCTTTTCCCAATAAGGCAAGTACAAATCCCACCTGCAATATAATACTAGACTACCTCTGCCCCTTGACAAGAAAATGTCGCCTTTCTGAGAGTTCAACCAAGTGTTTTGGGGAAAAACATTTTCAGCAAAAATGTTCAGGCCAACTTATCCCCAGTCTAATTCTAATTTGCATACTTAAAAAATGTGCCGACATGTTTTCATCAAATTCTAGAAAGAAATCTGCCAACAGATACAGATATTCCACCTTGTCCTCTCAATTTCACCTTGAAATCCAGAAATACTAGACAGTGCTGTGGATAACTTACTGTTTATTAAATGTATTGTTAGGAGGCAATTACCACTTGGTTTAGGTTTCAGAAAATGTGACGTGTTGGTTTTTGTGGGTGTGCATGCCACGGTGGACAGACTGATGAGAACAGGTTGTCCAGCACATCAGCATTATTTATGGGGCTAACAAGTAACGTTACTGTTTAAAAGATTTCTGTGAGCCCTCCTGCAACTCAAGTCATGTCTAATTTGGAGTATACAGCAGATTTCATCATAGGTATACCCGCCCTCAAAATAATGTTGAATTAGTCCGTCTCTTATGAAAACTATTAAGGAATCAAACATTGTAAATAATTTATTATTTACTTTCTGTTCTGTGGGATATCGTGCAGGGACGGACAGAAATATCACATAGGCTATAGACTAACGTCAGGCTGTTAACGGAGTAAAGTTACGTCTGGAGTAACTAAGTTATCGAGAAAAACAGTCTACCCTAACAAAAGTCTATTTTCTTAATTTATTTATGTCACAAAAATGGTATAATTTCATATACATGTCACTTAATCGATGTCAGGATATTATTTCTTCTTTCAAGTGGAGTTCGGCGCAACTGCAAAAACAAATACATCTTCTAGTTCTACTGCTAAAATGAGAGTCGGGCATGGTGGATCGATCGAACAAGCACATGTGCATGTGAAACGATCAAGGGTCAAAGTTAAAAATACCACTGCGCAAGTAGTAGGGATTGGACAGTACTGGAGCGCGCCTTCCCTTTTACCCTTTTTCCTCAAAACCCCTGGGTTTGGAGTATACAGCAGATTTCATCATAGGTATACCCGCCCTCAAAATAATGTTGAATTAGTCCGTCTCTTATGAAAACTATTCAGGAATCAAACATTGTAAATAATTTATTATTTACTTTCTGTTCTGTGGGATATCGTGCAGGGACGGACAGAAATATCACATAGGCTATAGACTAACGTCAGGCTGTTAACGGAGTAAAGTTACGTCTGGAGTAACTAAGTTATCGAGAAAAACAGTCTACCCTAACAAAAGTCTATTTTCTTAATTTATTTATGTCACAAAAATGGTATAATTTCATATACATGTCACTTAATCGATGTCAGGATATTATTTCTTCTTTCAAGTGGAGTTCGGCGCAACTGCAAAAACAAATACATCTTCTAGTTCTACTGCTAAAATGAGAGTCGGGCATGGTGGATCGATCGAACAAGCACATGTGCATGTGAAACGATCAAGGGTCAAAGTTAAAAATACCACTGCGCAAGTAGTAGGGATTGGACAGTACTGGAGCGCGCCTTCCCTTTTACCCTTTTTCCTCAAAACCCCTGGGTAGTACATCGACTCAAAAAATCGGGGAAATCCCCTAAAAATCTGAAATTCCATATTTTAACAATTTTCCCTGGATACCTCATCGACCCCAAAAATCAGCTCTAAAATACCAGGTAAATGTACACCTTCTGAGACAAAAATCCCCTTTCACCCATCCGCGCCGGGGATTTACCTTGACCTTTTGACCCCGGCGCACTTTTTCCTGTAAACAACTCGTGACGTCCGCCGATCGCACAAACAATCACTCTCAAACGAAAAAGACACTTCCCCTTTACTTCTATTTAAAGCCCAGCTCTGTTCAAAGCAAAATGGGCTGTGTTTACAACCGTCTTAAATAAATCCCCCATATATAAAAATAATGGTATTTAAAAAACATGTCGATAAAAAACGAAAAAAATTTTAGAAACCTATATATAAATATAGACATGAGCAGCCCACAACACAGGCCTCTTCTAACAACCTTTTTTCGGTTTAAGAAGGCGTTTTTAGAAGATTTTGTCAAGCAGTATAACGTCCCGCTACCGCCTCCCAAACGTAAACTCCGTACAAGATTTGAACTCATAGAAGCCATACGGACAGACCAGAAACAATTTAAGTACCTCCCGCGTCAGTCATATCGGCAACTGTTGAGAACGGTTCAAAAATATAATATTCCTTATGCACCGAAATCCCGATACGTTAAGCAAACTTTATCGATGCGATCAAAGCTTACACTCAGCGTGAGGAACTCGCAGAAGTAGATATCATAAGCATCAATCGTTTCCAAGGCAATTTCCGCAATTGGGAATTGATACCTCGTTGCTTTGAATACGATTTGATACACTTTTTTGATTTTTACAAGTTTTTTATAGAGAAGAAAGCGTTGGAAGAACTAAAAGAAATTGGTTCCTACAAATTTCAAACAAATATCAAAGTTCAGTTTAGATTGGAAAAACTCGAAAAAACTGAATTTGGCACTTTTCCCTTTCCAAGCGACAACGATGCAGTCGCAAATAAAGCCGACGTAAAAAACGCACTCACTGAACAGAGGGAAAAACAAATAAAAGAGGTGGCGGCTCATACACAAAAAGGCTCGGGTTGGATCTTTGACAAAGTTGTCGCTTTCTACATCAACGTGGTTAAATATAATCCAGTGGTTCTTCTTACATTCCGTTGCCTAAAGAATTGGGAGACAAAAAAGCAATCATAAATGTCAAAAATAAAGATCAAGAATGTATCCGATGGGCGTTGCGGGCAGCTTTAAAATTATATTCTGACAACGTCAAAAGCCAGCTAGAAACAAATACAAAATACAAAATAAATAAAGAGCGGCCTTCAACTTACAGGTCAGAATCAGATGGTTTAAATTTTACAAGCATATGCTTTCCAAAACCGATTTCACAAATCCCACTTATCGAATTGCAAAATAACTTGGCAATCAATGTGCTTGGTTACACCAAAAAAGATGATCTTTACATTCTTTACAAAAGCAAGCACCCAGAAGAACCGATCAATTTATTTTACTTTAACAAAGGTGAAGAAAATCACTTCTGTTGGATTAAACATTTTTCTAGGTTGACGGGCGATATCGACAAACACGACGGCCAAAAACACTGGTGTTTCAATTGCATGTCGCATTTCCAAACGGAAGAAAAGTTAAACAGACACAAAGAAGATTGTCAAGGCTTAAACGTTCCCACATGTACGGTCGAGTTGCCGGCCAAAGGCGAAAACATTTTACAATTTAAAAATTACAAAAATAAACAAAACGCACCTTTTGTCATTTACGCCGATTTTGAGTCTGTTTTAGAAAAATTGCCGCCAGCAGCGAGCGAAGCGAGCACAGTCAAAACACAGATTCACAAACCCTGCGGCTACTCATACGCGGTTGTCAGATGTGATGGAGGTTGTACAAGCCAAAAGACGTACAGAGGTCAAGATTCATCTGTCGACTTTGTTCAATCGCTCTCTGAGGAAGCAACCGAGAAAAACAAAACGTTTAAAAACAAAGCGAAGTTGATTTGCTCACCCGAGTTACAAAAAATCTACGAAAATTGTAATCACTGTTGGATTTGCGAAAAGTTGATAGACAAGAAAATGGAAGAATCTCAATGCCATTGTGTTATTCCAAATGTAGGCAAAATTGCTCTTAAAAATGAAGCTGGGTTCAGAGAATGGATATGTTTAGATTGCGAAAAGCCCATCAACAATTTTAGAAAGGTCAGAGATCATTGTCACGTGACAAGAAAATACCGAGGCCCCACGCATGCCAGGTGTAATCTCAAGTTAAGAATCGTGGCCAATCAAACACCCATTCCGGTGATTTTACATAATTTAGAAAAATACGACGCACATTTAATCATACAAAACGCCCCCGAATTTTACGGAAAATCAATCAAGTTGATCGCTAAAAATACTGAAAATTACATTTCGTTTTCTTTTGGCCAACTCAGGTTTTTAGACTCATTTCATTTCATGGCTGCTTCGCTAGATCGGTTAGTTAAAACTTGTTCACCCGATGATTTTAACTTACTATATGAAAGGTTTCCAAATAACACAAATTTATTGTTGGAAAAAGGAACTTGCCCGAGTATATAGACTCATTTGATCGATTTCAAGAAACAAAACTCCCGCCTATAGACGCTTTCTATAGCTCTTTGAGACAATCCGCCATAACTGAACAAGAACATACCAGCGCGGAAACAGTATGGAAAACATTTGGCTGTAAAAACCAAAGAACTACGGCCTTGACCCGGCTAACTATTACACAGCACCTGGACTTTCTTGGGATGCTCTCCTAAAACACTCGGATATAAAATTGGAATTACTGACAGACATCGATCAACACCTATTTTTTGAGCGGGCAAAAAGAGGAGGTATTTCAAGTGTAGGAGCCAAACGATATGCAAAGGCTAACAATCCAAAACTACCTTATTATGAACCCAATCAACCACAATCACACATTTTGTATTTGGACGCGAAAAATTTGTATGGCTGGGCGATGAGCAAATATTTGCCGGAAGGGAATTTACCTGGGAAACAGACTTAGAAATATTTACGTACTATTACATCCAAGAATTGCGACTAACTGACGACTACGGTTACATGTTTGAGATTACTATGGATTACCCGCAACGTCACCATGACAAACACAATGACTTTCCACTTGCACCCAAAATATGTCGGTACCAAAAAATGGCTTTCAAGCTATCAAAAAAATTTTATTGACAATGGCGAGCTAGTAACCTCGGTTAACAAACTCGTGTCTACTCTCAACACAAAAGAAAAATACGTGGTTCACTATCGTACATTGCAAAAATATCTCAAAATCGGGTTGAGAAGAAGTTCACCGAGTATTGAAATTTCGTCAAAAGTCGTGGATGAAAGACTATATTAACAAGAACACAAAATTGCCCAAATTGGCCTAGTCTGATTTTGAAAAGACTTTTTCAAATTGATGAACAATTCTGTTTTTGGCAAAACGATGGAAAATGTTAGATAAAGAATTGACGGTCATTTATTGAGGGATGTACAAGACGCAGACAAATACAAAAAAATTAACTTATGTACCGAATTACAAATCAACGATTCCATTTGAGGAATGCCAGCTTTCGTTTGTGGAGATGTACCGAACCAAAACAAAATTACATAAGCCAATCTATTGTGGCGTAAGTATTCTCGATATCTTAAAAACGTTGATGTATGATTTTTATTACAACGAACTAAAAGCCAATTTTGGTGACAAAGTAAATTTACTTTACACGGACACTGATTCTCTATTAGTCCAGATTCAAACTGACGATTTAACCGGCTACCTGAGTGAAAAGCGCAATTTGTTTGACTTTAGTAATTACCCACCCGGTCATCGACTTCACGATTCAAAAAATAAAAAAGTCATCGGTAAAATGAAAGACGGATTTGGTAGCAAAACAATTTTAGAAGCCGTTTGTATCAGATCCAAAATGTATTCGATTCTGACGGTCGATCAAAATTTTAAAAAAGCAAAAGGCGTGACAAAGGTAGTCACTCAAAAACACCTTTTGCACAAGATGTACAAAAGTTGTCTATTTGACCGGGTTTCTCATTTCAATAAACAGCAATTATTTAGATCAGATAAACATCAGATATTTACGGTGTCGCAAAATAAGTTGAGTCTGTCACCTTTAGATACAAAGCGCTATATTTTGCCGAATGGTATCGATACGTTAGCTTACGGGCATATACTCGGGTGGTAATTCGGTATCTTCGGGTACGACCTGAAGCTCTTCTTTGACGAAACTCCTATTTGGCCCGTTTAACAGATAATATAAAGTGGGACCCGTTTTTACCGCTTGCCTTTCACTCGTTTAAATTGGCTCGTGCGCTTTTCCACTTGATAGACAAACTTGGTGTTTGTTTCACTCGGTCTAATTTTATAGCTTCTTCAGGAACGGCATCAATTAAACGCGTTTTTTCCTCATTTAACGATTTCACGACCTGGGGCAAACGTTCTACCCATTCCACGTTTCCAACATTTCTTGAGCGTATTGATGACCGACCAACCTTTCGGCTAAAGTGCGGTTAAACCTTTCCACGATCCCCTGCGACCTATGTACACCCGGCTCGCCCACTTGAATTTCTACCCCGTGTTTTGCCATTAACTTTTTAAACTCGCCTTTAAATTCAGATCCGGAGTCTACCATTATGAATTTGGGCCAGGTCAGAGGTGATCGCTCGTAAATTTTTTTGCTCGCTACGCTCACTTGCTCGGCGGTTTTACTGGTCAACGGTTCTGCTTCTTTATACCGGGAACCCACGTCTACTGCCGTCAAAGCGTATTTAAACGTTTTTCTTTTAACGCGGTCCCAGGGTAAGTACAAAACGTCCATTTGATGCGCTTGTTTGGTTTGACCGATTCCAATTGCAACATTGTGTAGGTCTCGGTACGTAATTTGGTGCCGATAAATATATTTGCCAAACGGCATGCTTTTTTAGCCAGTTTCTAATAACTGATTTGTCTACACCGGTCTTTTCGTGCAGATGATCGACCGTGCTTTCTCCTCGCCAGTAGCCCTGTGGACTATAAAACAACTTTGAAAATTTTGGTTCCATTTTAAGATAAAGTTACGCAAATCGATAAGCTAAGAAACTGACCAAAGCCGTCCCGCCAAAAATCCAAACAAACTCGCGAATCTTTTGATCCTCGGAAGGCTCGTAGAAATCGGACAATTTAGGTTCTGGCGGTAACGGCGTAATATTTTTTACCGATCAATCTGAATAAGCTCGTAAAGCTTCGTCCACGTTTACAAATGTTTGCTGACTCGCGCGTTCTTGTCGCATTCGTTTGTTTAAAAAATCTAACATACGAACGCGGTTTTGTTCCCAGGATTCCTTCGCTTGCGCCAATTGCTCTAGGGCTAAATCGTGACGCTTTCGTTCTTCGTCGACTTTACTTTTTGATAAACTGCTGAATAAAAAATTTGAGCCCGTGAACGCTAACGCATTCACTATAGCTCCTCCCACCATCATTAAAGCACTAGCCATTTTTAAATAAGTAAATTAAATGAATAGCGAAATTAAAGATCAACTGTCGGAAATTCAAGCTGACTTAAGCAACATCGAGCAGATGCTGGGTGACATGAGTGCCGATATAGATCACATCGGTGATATCCAAAGTGAAAAATACGAAGACCTATTTTTTGTAGCAGGTTGCGTTTTCTTTTCTTTTTAAGATATGTCAGCAGATTAAAAATCATAAAATAAGAATCGTATAATATAAAAGTAATATGTCGAATTAATACACAAAAAAACTAAACCCGATTTGCAGGCTTAAAGTTCCTCGTGTGATCAAGGGCGAAAGACGCGAAGTAACCATTACTCATAACCCGAGTACGATAGCCGCGGGTCACACATTAAACGTTAAACGTGCTTTAGGCACGGGCGACGTCATTGTACCCGGCACCGCCAAACTCGCTTTTAAACTAGATCTTGACGGAGCCTCGGATGATAACCGTAATCGTAAGTTACCGAGATGCAGACGTATTTCACAATTTTAAGGACAACTGGCTACCTCTGTCGCAGACTAACAATATGGCGTACGTCTCGGTGCTTGCGATAAAAACGAAGCGGCAAACAACGGTAGGATAAAGCAATTGCCGACGCTTTTAAAAATCGTTACGCGATTCCACTGGACACGCCAATGTTGATGGATCACGGACATTTTTATCAGTCGGGGTTTTAAGAGCCTCTGACTTTCAACTGACTTTTAACGGGCACGATAAAGTGGTCAACTCGTCAGATACCGCGACTGAGTACTCAATTTCGGATTTGACTTTGGAATACGAAGTAGTCACCAATCGAGACCTTGGTCAAGTTTTGAGGAGCAAACATAAGGGACTCGTCTATTACCTGTTTAACCGGATTCACTCGTGGAACAAAACAGGCGGTAACAAGTCGGATACACTATGGAACATCAGCATCGATCAGACGATCAAGAGCTTAAAAGGAATATTAATTTTGTTTAGAGACCCGGCTATCAAACCCCCCCCAAAGATTTTATGATCCGCACGTTACAAAGACGGTCGTCACGGTCGAGGGTAAGCCAATTCAATTGTACTCGCAGGGATTGTTTGAATATCAACATTGGAACGAGGTGACTAAATACTTCGGAGATTCGGACACGGAATCGGCGAGAGCGGTGGTGAAAGATTTATACTTAATTCAGAGTAGATATAGCTGAATATTGAAGAGATAAATATGGGCTTTGGCTCGATTTCAGAAGTTCTGACGATAATAGCGCTCACGGGTCAGGTAGGCCACTCGGCGGCGGAGGGGATGTATCGATTCAAATGGAACGACAGGCCGAAACCGCGGGACCTTTGACGATGTACGTGTTTTAGGTGATGGACGCCCAACTGACGGTGGAAGACGGGAGTTTCAAGAGTTTAGTTTATTAATTCGGGCTTAAATTAAATGAGTCAGAAATTTAAAAATCGGCACTGTGCTCTAATCGTGGGGGATACCAGGAGTGGTAAAACTCAGTGGATATTAAATCTTTTAGAGACTGAATACCTATTCACGTTTGAAGCTGTCGTAATTATTTGTCCCACGTTATTTAAAAACAAAACGTATTTAGGACGACTGTGGATTTACACGAATGACAATGTTTACCTCTGTGATTTAGATTGGGAAAAGTTGGAGTTAAACGAAGCGATCGAACTTTATCAACGACTATTTGATGGCATAAATACGCTTTTTATAATCGACGATTGCGCAGCCGATTAATTTATTAAATATAGAAAAAAGTCCAAAGGAAGTAACACGTGCGCTTTGAGTAAGATGGCGTTTAGCGGTAGACATTATTTGCATAGCTGCTGGCTACTCACTCAGAAGTACAATGCCGTATTAAAAGACTATCGGAGCAACACGGCGTGGACTGCTATTTTTTACTGTAAGGATAGATCATCTTTTGATCAGATGCTAGATGAAAACGATGTGGTCCCAGATGGAAAACGACAGGAAATTAAAAAAACACCTGCGCGATGTTAAATTTAGTAAATTGATTGTTAATATTAGACCTCCAGTGTCGTATGATTTATCGTGAGAAAAAAAATAAAAATAAAATGATTATTAATAATAAAAAGTAAATATGGTCGAAAATAATAAAAAGTGATGCGCTAAGTGTAGATGCTACGTAGATTTGACAAATTTTAGAACTCAAAAAACGGGTAAAATTAACACGACCTGTGACGAGTGTATCGTTAAGGTAAAAATGTATCAAGAGATAAATAAATGCCCGCACAGGAAACAGAAAAGCAAGTGCCAAAATTGTGGCGGATCATTAATTTGCGAGCACGGGCGACGAAGATACACTTGTAAAGACTATAACGGAACTGGAATTTGCGAGCACGAAAAAAACAGAAAATATTGTAAACTGTGCAGCGACCCAGTCAAGGTAACGATTCAAGAGTGGATTTCTAATTGTCGCTCTAAAGACAAGAAGTACGATCGCTTTGACTCCGAACGCTTTATTGATACGGACTTCTGTCGTGGTTTGATTGAGGATTACCCGCATTGCTTTTACCCAGATTGCAAGGTTGAAATTCAATTTTTAGAGAACAAAGATGATTTAGGTACAATTGAACGTCTAAATAATTCAATAGGTCACGTTAAGTCAAATTGCGTTTTAGCTTGTTGCAGATGCAATAATGCCAGGAAGTCTGATAAGCTAATTGTTGTGTCTTCCGCAGATTTGAAAACTAGTTATTAAGTATTTATTAATTGCTTATTCTCTGCTTACGCTAGGTTATATGAGCTTTGCGTAAGCAAATTTTATTTCAGTTATAATCAAATAATAGCAATGTTAGAGTTAGTTCAACTACTTGTTCAAATAGTTATTGCAGTCAACTTGACCTACTATACAATTGAATACCTACGCCTAAAGCAAACGGTCAACAAATTAAAATCGTATATATTTAAATGGACGATATCAAAAGCATCTTCGCCGATTCAAAAAGTGACGCAACCGAAGAATCCAAGCCCAACGTCAAAAACCGACTTTGTTCGATAGTTGCATCAGGCAAGAGTAAAAAAAAAAGTAAAAAATCTCGAAAAAGAATTTACGGTTAGAGACATCGAAGCCATGTCACCCAAAGACCAAGAAAAGCTTTTCAATCTGTACGAATTTAAGTTTGGTAAAGAGATCGTTAATACGTTAGGTCACGCGATTCTAAGTTTGTACGCGCGTTTATTCGTAATAGCCACTCCGGTTGATATCTTGGGATTCAACGTCAACTTAAAATCAGAAGAAGCGCCGACCAAAGACTTAAACGACGATCCGATCATTAGTCAAACGATGGGACACCTACTTACCGAAATTTGTCATAAGTACGGCGTGTACCTATCGCCATTGACAGCCGCGTTAATTACCACTAAACACCTGGAGTTCAACAAAAGTTCTATTATTATAAAAGAAGATGTCAACAACAGAAGTGAGCACCCCAGCGAACAGCCCGGTAAAATCTCAAATTCAGACAGTAACTAAAGCCAAAAGTCCCAAACGAGTAGAACAGGGTAAGAAATTAGCTGAACATAACAAAAAGATGAAGCAGCAGCTCGCCAAGATGAAATTAGGTGAAGTCAGTGAAACACCCATATCGGAAAATAAAATCTGCGCCTTAAAACGGCCTTAGAGAACAGAAACTTAATCATGGGTGGATTGACCATTGGTGCGCTTGCGGTATATTTAATTAGGAAAAACCGACCTACAAGAACCAATTACACCAACCAAATTACAAGAACCGATTAAAAGCGACCGACCCGAGATTTTGGTTATGGAATAAATTTGGAATAAATTTAAAAACTCCTTAATATTAAAAATGAGTAACGCTAAATCAATCGACGTAAACGGAATCGCCAATACGGTTTACCACGGTGCCGTCGTTTCAGCAATCTCCATGGGTTACGCCATGCTATCGAGTAAGCTATTTAAATTAAACCGCCAGACCTAAATAAATTATCCATCGAAGACGCGTTGAAATTGGCCGCGCTGTCAAGCGGGGCGTTGGCTACCCAGGGTTGGCTAGTGGCGCAAGGTATGTTACCCGCGAGCCTGCCCACCGCTTAAAAACGTATATTTGAAAGAGATGGCTGAAGGTGGATTTGATCCGGAGGAAATACCTCTGTTAAATCTGGATAACGAAGAAAAAAATCAAAACGATTTAGATCGGGACTATAATGAAAGGTCATTGTTAGAAGACCCCTATTTTTCACATCCTTTTACCGTTACGCCAGAAGAAGAAGATGAAATATATGGTGGCTTAGAGATCGAAAAGCGATACAACGAGTTAATTAAAGACGTCGATCCTTTACACGAAACGGAACTAACAAGACAAGTCAAATTAATGGAGCTTACGCAATTGTTACGCGAATCTAAAGTGAACGATGTTTAGCTATTAAAGAAGGAACTGGTTACAAAACAGAAATTAAAGACCCAAATATTTTTAATTTAGATAGTAAAGATCGCCTGTACGTAAAGTTCGCAGCCAAAAAGTTCTTTTAACCCAAGAATATCATAATAATGTATTTTTTAGCCTATTAGACAAAGAACAAATACAGATTTCATAAGACGCGTCTCAGGCTTGCGAGATTACGTTTCTGGCAAAACAAAACAGCATGCGCAGGAAGTGGCTCGTAAACTAGCGGAACTTCATCCCGAGAGTATAGAATTAGTAAAACTACCCCAAGAAGCAGATCTAGCGTGACATTGACATTGTAGAAGACCTCACCCGTGACGTAGACGTTCAAACCGAAGGGTTAAATTACAGAGAACTCGTCGCTTTAGATAAATCGTTACAAACAATAAAAGGAGAATTAATTTTAAATCAAGGTAAATAAGATCAGTTAGACGCAAAAATTCAACAGGTCGAAGCTGAATTAGAAGAAGCGACATTGGAAGGAGAACGTACAGAACTTCAACGGCAATTAGACAACTTACGAGTCGAAAGACGGAGTAGATTAGAAGTCATCGATAGAAACACCAATCAATTAAGGAGCCAAATTAATCGCATCAAGGAAACGATCAAAAAGATCATGAATTCGAGTTTGACATTACGCGAGAAGATTCGAACGATATTTAGAGAGCAAGGTGTGACGATCGTAAGGATTTTTGCGGCTTTTTCACTAGCGGTAAGTACCATCGTTAGTAGCATCGTAGCTAGCGTTAGAGCTGCTGGCAAGCCAAGTCCTGAACCTGAATCTGCACCAAAACCTACGCCAGCTCCCCCCTCCAAAGGTGGAATTACCGATTGGTTCAAACGGCAATTATGGAATTTGGCAAACGTGTTGAAGAAACTCGGTTTGAAAGCTTTAGGCGCTTTGCCTGGAATCATAGGTAGCGTTTTAAGTTGGATTTTTAACGTGGCGAGTAAAGCGGTCGGATGGGTGGCGGAGCGCGTGTGGACTTTGTTTGTAGGCGTGGGTGTTTTGATTTTGACGTACGTGCAAAAGATGTAAAAAGGCAAAAAAAATTAAACCTCACCTCAAATTTAAGGGAGATACCACGATGCTTCCTCTTTGACCCGCGGGTAATGGTTGATATGAGCTTCGCGAATGAAGTCTATCGTATATAGGTTCAGTTAGTCCCGTCAAAAACAGTCTTTTAGTTAATTTTCTTCTGGGTCTCGTAGGTTGCACGGGGGAGTTTGTGGTAGGTCGAGTTGGGGGATTCCCTTCATAAATTTCATCTAATGCTTGTCTTTGCCCCTCGAGCAGTGAAGCTGATTTGACTTTTTTATCGTTGATATCATAAGCTAAACGATCTCGCGTTTCTGGTGGTTGTCTTTGGTTTAACCGATCTTTTAAAGTTGCAATTTCTTGGTTTAGCTGCTCTATTTCATCAGCGATGATTCTGATTTCTTCCGGTAAGTTGCCTCTTTTATTTGCTTGAATCAATCTGGTTTTAGCTGTTTTTACTAATTCTGAATTGGGAGATACGTCCGTTCTTTCCTCTGAAGGTATTTCGGGCGGTCGTTCGCCAAGTACCCCCGCGGGCCTACCGTCCAAGCTTGTATCCCACCCAATTTCAGTCACGTTTGTTACGTTAAAATATCCAGCTTCAAACTGAATATTCTTTACTCGGACGACTTTGTCGCCTTTGGTGTTTTTAATGACATCTTTCAATTTAAACGTCTGCTCGCTCTCGGTTAAGTAAAACGTGTGAGTCTCCTTTTATTATATACGTTTTGAAAAATCTTGTTTGGTCAATCTATAGGTCTTGCTTGGCGAGGTTTAATTTGTCGAGGGCGTTTTCCCAGTGCTTATCCGAAACTTTAAATAGATCTTTCACTTTAGATTCGGTTTCCCCAGTTATATCTTGATAACATACCGCGATTAAAGCCTTCAACGGTTTACCTCTAGAGATCTTGCCGTTTAGAACTTGGTTTAACTTATACTCTATTTCACCCGCTTCGCCGTTTTCCAATTGAACGTTAAACTCTTTTAAAGTTTTTCTCGATTTTGGTGGCGGCGGTTTTCCGTGATGCTTGTAATATCTATCTCCCATGTCTACAGGGGTGTACGAGGAAACCCACCCAAAACTTAGACCGCAATTTTTACACGCGTATCTTTCGTCAATTTCAAGTATTTGGTGCTCGCAAGTGTTTTCGGGTCTTGGAGGGGAAGTCGGCCATTTAGGTAATTAGCCGGTTAAGTGGTAGATTTTTGCGTCTTTAATTTTTTATAAATAGTCCATTTATTTAAGAAAAAAAACTCAATTATTCCGAGGAATAACCGAGGTTAAATTGATTTTTCAAATTTAATCGACTTTTAATTTCACTGGAGATTCAGATCCAGATTCAGATATGTATAACGCTTGCAACGCCGACTTACTCGAAATTAGTCCGTCGTTTCTGATTTTCAACATTGCCGCTGTCACTCTATACCGACCGCTGGCGCCGCACGACAGTGCCGTGGGTACCGTAGTATACGTCATTTGCACAAATAAATGATTGCGCGTAGCATCTCTTATTGATAAATTTATCGATATTTGACGAGTCGATGGATTTTTTTGGTGATCAAAGAGAGAGGCATACGGATCTATTTTAACGTACATTTAGTTTTTAGCCACATAAGGCGGTTTAACTACGTACTCTATTTTATTAAGGTCATCGATATCACGACTGGCTTTGTAGGCGTTTACGGTGTTAGACGGGAGATTAGACCCTTGAAACTCAATAAATTTATAAACGGCCAAATTTATGTGATCGAGTACGTTTGTCGTAGGTCGTTGTATTTGATAGCTAATTTGACGGCCTTTGACGTTTTCGGGGGTTTTATCTGGAGTGCTGTATTTGTAAAGCGGGTTTATACCATAACAGGGTTCTATCGTCATGATCAACAGGTGTTTATGTTGGCCGTTGTGATGGTAAAAAATGGGTAAAGTGCATTGGCTCACTTGAACCCCTTCTTTAATCACGGGTTTTGAAATAATTGATTTACTCATATGACTTCCGCCCACATATGCAGGAAGGTATGAGACGGAGAGAACCCCCCCCCTGCTTTGTGTTGGTCATTGTCTCGCAGGAATCTGGGGAATTGCTTTCAGACATCTTGGGGGATGTGTTAAGTAACAATAGTCTGGAATGTGTATAGGGATTGGACATGTTGGGGGGTACCCATCGGTCTCATTTCTTGCTAGGTATATCCGCCCGTGGTTTCATGTTTAGTCGGGCGCCGTCTTCATTACGGTATCCAGACGTTGATTTACATAGGCGCTGTCGGTCTGTAGGTTATTTATGCCTGTGGTGTGGACCACTGACGTGCCTGTGGGATCACTGAGTGAGGCGAGGATGCCGCACCGTCGTTTCTTTCATTCGCTTTTACTTTGAAAAAGAAAACAAACAGTGAAAAACAATTCGTCTTTTATTTTCCACTGTGAAAAACGAACCCTAAAAGAAAAGAGTCTTTTCCCATTTAAAACGAAAAGCTTGGAAACATCATAGAAATAATTTCTCGTTTTGCATGTTGAGTACTATGACGGTAAACAAAAAAAAAACGCCCTAGGCCTACTTTTTTTCATTTTAATTAATCCGAATTCACCTTCCAGGACACGTTGCTCGAAGTAGGCTGGTTTGCTACTGTATCTATAATAATGTTTGGCAGGTAGAAAGGTAGCTGCCTGAATACATAAGGAATGACATCAAGTCTAGGAGGCGCAGTAGTGTGACACGTCCGTTATTTCTTCAACAGTCATCAGTGTAATTAAGTAAAAATGAGAAAATGAGAAATGGTGAATAAGCCAGAAGCCACATGCGCTTTTGAATCCCCCCACACACTCACACCAAAAAGCGGATACACCGCTGTTGGGCTCTCCAGACGAGTATAACGTCACCAGTTATGTTAGAATCAATGGAGTATCCGCCATTCTGCATGGGTGCGTAACAATGTACTGAAGTTAGCTGAAACGAAGGATTGCTGGTACGAAACAGTGGATATAATGAAATGGGAAGTGACTGATAGAATGGTCCTTTGGAAATGTTTGGGGACCTTCCAGTAAAGTCCCCTTGCTCAAAATGAGAATCCGGTCCATTTACATGAAAAGAGTTTCAGTAAGCTATTCCATTTTGTGTGGGCTCACCTTTGTAAAAAGCTAATTCAAACTGCGTGCCCAACCAAAACTTAGAGTGGCAGGTATTGTCAAGTTTGCAATTTTGAAAGGAAATAGAAAGTTACGAGCTGGAAGGCTATGACTTACTAGCATGCACTCAGGTGATGACCTCGCACACGCTGCATTTGGAGTAAGCGCTTTTGGAATGCCGAACTGGCTGAAACATAATTATCATCTTGTGGTTGAATATAGGCGATGTCTTAAAGGGACAAAATACCTGGGGGGGAATATTCCTGTAGTATGCGCGGGGTTGCGCTGCTGGGTGCTATACCGATGACACATGGTACATCACAGTCGAACAAAACTCAGAGAATGGCAGTTCAGACCTTCAGAAAGTTGCCGATTTATTTACATGATCTTATTCAGATTCCACATCAAATCATCACATTCATGTTGCAGGGGAGAAGGCAAATAAGGCTGCACCAGCTGTTACTCTACTCCATTCCGAAAATGGAACCGGGAAAAAGAGACCAAAAACTTTCCCCTTCTCTCTCCCCAACTAGCTACACGTGAACTCCCCTCATATCAACTTCAAGACATCACGCACGTCATGCATGCTCTATCCATGTACATGTCACACAAAAGCCAAAAGTCAAACAGAAATGGCGCGTACCCCTCCGCTGCATGGATACAAGGTCTATTTTTAGAAACGGTATGTATACACGTACATAGCTGCCAGCGCGGTTAACTTTGGGCATTAAACTTTTCCAAGAGACGAGCGCCCTCAATTGGTCATATTTGTAAATTATGGGGCAAAATCAGATCTAATCGTTTCCCTACATTCCTTAGCAGCATATTGACGAACTTGAGTAGCGTGATTAATTTTAAGGTATATTCTGAAGCAATCAAATGAGTTATTTTCCTCCCCCTCCATCTCTGCTTTTTCGCCCCCCTCCCCCTTTCATTTTTAATTAATCCGTTTTCTTGGGGGAGTCACAAACCCCTTGCCGTTCCCGCGACACCCGTTTTTGTATATATCATTACTTTAATAAGTATTTAATAGCATTTTTAGGAGTAGGGGTGTCGGGGTTTAGGTGTCGGCATAGTGAAACAACATATACGCATTTCAGTGCACTTCTATAAGATAGACGTTGTTAGTAATTGTTAGAATGTTTTGAATCGGCACAGTTTGAATCGGCTTTTTACAAAGGTGAGCCCACAGAAAATGGAATAACTCCCTGAAACTCTTTCCTTGTAAATGGAACCGGATTCTCAGTTTGAGCAAGGGGACTTTACTGGAAGGTCCCCATTAATATCCAATGGACCATTTTATCAGTCACATTCCATTTCATTATATCCATATAGTTTCTTACTGCCAGTGCTATGCCTTATCTCACCCCATATGCCTCCCTCTGTGGGGAAAAATTGGTGATGCCTAGGAGTAGGGATTACAAATGAAATTCACGAAGCGGCTGGGTGATTGGATAGAAGGAGAAACTGAAAAGACTGGGAAAAGATCAGATATCTTTACAGTTTTAAACTGCACAGTATAATTCCAACCATTCTCGATACAAGTTAGCTGATTCCCCGAATTTAAGCGCAACGTCACACTTATAAATTAGTTTTAGTAACTTCAGATGTTCCATTAAAAATTACGCTGTGAGTTCCCCCCAAAGAAACAACTTTTCAATTACTTTCATTAGAGATATTTTCAATAATAGAACACAACTTGTTTGTTGTTCAATCCAATTGGAGTCATAAACGAAGTTCTTGCAAGTACATGCAGTCACTCAGTTCAAATTCCGATCCATCACCCAACTACTTTGGTTCTCTCTTTCTGTGGCACTTCTTTCATGTTCTAATCTTGATGAAACGGAATGCTGCTATTTCAGAAGACAGTTTTTGTTTAATCATTGAGGTCAAAGAGTTAATTTTAGTGGAGAAAAAACCTGTGCACTTTACCTCAGTCAATTTATAACAAGGTGCCAATCGTATTCACTTCTGTAACATTACCCGCTGTAACATTGAACCATTTCAGGATGGCGTTCGTTGATGTTTCGAAAATAGGGCACCAGAGAGAAATAGCTCAAACATTGTACCTTGATTGCTATGCTAAATCCAACTGGACTGAACGAAAAGGCAGCTGTCTTACTTGATAGAGACTATCAACGCTACACGCCGTCGAATTTTGGAGAAGATCACGTTCTGCGGTTCAGTTTGATACCAATGATTATCAATGTTTGACGATTAGTTTAGGAGAAAGTCAATGATAACTGTTGGGTTGCCTTGTTGGGCAGGAGCAAGCTATCCAGAATCTGCAATGAAAAAACAAAGCAGAAACTCACAATCTTGTTTTCAAGATTAGTTCAGCCTGTTGCACATCACTCCAATACCACAGGATCACTCGTCTTGGTCAAGAGTTCGATAATTGATGCTGACCCATCGCTGTTATTAAAGTGGTCAGCTATCAGTCATCTACTCTATCGTGGACTGCGTTTTCACCTCGGCTATAATGAACCACCAAAAAATGTGCGGCGGGCTGAAAATGAGAGAGGAAGAATTACTTTCAAAGTTTCTAACTACATTATAGACCTAGTGTACATTACATTCCAGCAAGTCCTTTATATGGAGAACGAGCAATGTGATTTCATTTCTTTTTCCTCCTAACACAGAATCTGTGAAAGCAAGGATCCATAATAATTGTGTCATTTCGGAGTCGGCTATATAGTACAATTGAAACCATAAAACCGCCAAAATGTTCAGCCAGTGAAAAGGTTGGAAGATCAAACAATGACCAACATAAAGGCGGGGGGTTCTCTCCGGCCCATATCTCCCTTCAAATGTTCATGCATAGGCCTTACTACTCGTACGCGGTGACGCAGGAAATTAAATGGAGAATTAACAATGTGCTTTCATTTCATTTTCCTGCTAACACGGAATCTGTGATGACAAGGATCTAGAAACCCCGGCTTTGCCCTTTCATGCCAAGGTGTATTTAAGGAGCTGCCGCTGTTGCTTGGCACCACTCGTCTCTCACCTGGTGCTTGCACGAATATCGTGGAATTCCATCGACAGACTTGGGGGCTCAGGTGAGTTCTGTTTACCCATATAGCAGGCCCGTGGGCTGGGGGGTTTCGAACTACCACCCCCCCCCCGCTTCTGAGGCCATGTCTGAAAGGGGCTTCCAGAGCTACGGCTAGGTCTATTGTCTACGCGTCTCCAAGCATTTCTAATGGAGTGAAGACCAAGACCCAGCTCTAGACCAGAGATTTGGGTGCAGCCTGAGTTCCACCCGTTGGTGGTTTTTTTTAAATAAATGTATAATTTTATTATACCGTAATTTTTGGAATATAAGCTGCTGCTCATAGGCTACATTGATTCTAACGCTGAAAATGTCTCTTATACAGCAACATTTGAAGAATCAGATCAGTCACTAAACGCTGCGCCGTGCCTAAGCGCCGCCTATAACCCGGGCAGCCGCCGGGGCCGGCCAGCCACACATGCAAGCGGCCAAGCGCTCCAGGCACAGACAAGGCAGTCATGTTTTCGTTGGTTGCCGTTTACATTTTCTCTAAATGTAATCCAACCCCAGATAGGCCTATTCTGATTTATAAATGGCGATTTCGCATATCCGGTACACAGTTCGGACGAAATGTTATTTCGCCAGATTTTCCATTTTTGTACAAAATGAACTAAGCCCTATTTTAAATGCGCGCCCCATTTATTTATTACTTTTTAGTTAGGCAGTAAGTGAAGGTAATAATGACTTACTAGAATTTATCACTTTTAACTTTTGGAATATTTTTGTGAGATTTTCTGAGATTTTTTTCAAGGGCGCCAGGTTGGGGACACTCAGCTGACTTCTTGCTCAATTTCCGGACGTCGACGCGTTTGAATTTCGGACGAATGACATTGACATTGTTAACGAAGGTTCAAAAATATGTATCATGAAGGCAGACGTATCACTATTTAACCAAGGAATTTGAAGTTTTGAACAAGGGGGTTCAGCAGCACTATGTGAAGACGGTCAAAGGAACGTTGAAGTATGTCACACACTACTCTACAAGTCATGTACTTGCGTTTCACCAGCGCAGCGCGTGCGATGACATGACATTAATCGTCAGCATCGTGGTGCGACTTATACGCCGACTAAATGTTATTTTGCAGATTTGTTGCTTGGTGTGGCTGCTTGTAGTCCGAAACGTACGGTAATAATGTTCTTGCCATTCGCTCTTCACCCTGCGCCTGATTCGATTTAGGGCGACGAGCAAATTCGTACCTGGCTAATTTACGATATGACTTGAGTTTTGAAAACTAAAGTCTTACAGGCATCCATCGGTTCGCCACCAATTATTCCCAAGCACATTATGATGGGCCTTTATATAAAAGTATTTGCCAAAAGTTCCACTTGGGTTTTGACGCACCCACCCCCGTCTCTGGTCAGGCAACGGGCCTGTACAGTGGCATATTACCGAGGCTGGATCCGTTCGTTGTTGTTTTGTTTTAATGGCGCTTTCAGCAACTCGGGCTATTTGCGCCAATAACTGTACGTTTATTCATACACTTTATTAATCAGCACCACATTACGGAGTTAGGAAGAAGGTCCAGTTTTAGAGGCAGGAGGAAACCGGAGTACCCGGAGAAAACCTGCAAGAGCGAGTATTGACTGGAAACCAAATGCACTTAAAGCCTGGGCCAAGCCGGGACTCGAACCCGGGCCTCATTGGTGCAAAGCGAGGAAAGAACCGCTACGTTAACCCGCTCCCCCCACTGGATCCGTTCCCCCAGCACCTTTAGAGGTGTCCCATCCTCCCCTCGTAGTTCTCCTCCCACCTCTAAAACTGTACCTGCCTCTCATTGTCTCCTCTCTACAGGCTTCTTCAGGCTTGTGAGCTACAGTGCCTAGAGCGCTTTTGAGGATCCTTGGTGTCATTACCAGAAATAATTAACAACCACCAATATCATTCAACAAAATGGAAACTTTATTTTGACAAAAAGATTATTTCATTATCGGTTTGTCAGTTATAGTGAAAGCATGACGTGTGGGGATTTCGGCGCCGTCCGGTGTTGTGGTTCTTTGGGCAAACGCGTTTTCCTTCGTCTAAAGTTTTTAGTTTACCGTCATAAAACCTGCGATCTTTTTTATCGAAACAATAAGTCAATAACTGTCCCTTTCCTGTCGGTAGAGGCAAAACTGTTAAAAAGTGGTTAGGATAGGGGAAGTCCTCTTCCAGTGGTGCAGTTTGCTTATCTCGTTCGTGTAAGGAAAGCATTACTGTCATCATACGCATGCTTGGATGAACGCCAGAAACACTGTCATATGATAACAAGGAATCAAAGATTATCACCGAAATCAATAGACTCTTCCACTCATAAGAACCAGTGCCGAATTTTCTCCTATAACGTTTAATTTATTTAGAAAATTTAAACTTGCGCGGATACAATTTGCAGCATCTAAATTTAAATAGATTTCCCTGACCACGCTCTCATAACAACGACAACTGAAACAAGCAACATGGCTGAGATGCCCTCCGTGGGCCGGCGTTCTGACTTTTCTGGGTGCACCTTATTTGTCTGAAACCACAACTCAAACAGGCCGATTCAGTTGATTTCGGCGCGATCAGATTGTCTTCTGCCACTATGAATCCACGGACATCTTGTCAGTATCTCCTCAATATGACAAAAGGAAATTGTTTCTGACTGACAAGAACTTCTCGTCGTCTCGTGGAACCCACGTTACCAGTATCACAATGCCTTCAGAGTGCGCCAACGAAGACTTGATATCGTAATGTTAACGGTTCTTGGTTTGTTTCGTTTTTGTTTTTACAGTTTGGACAGTTTGCTTTAAAAGCGAGGCCAAAATGTCGTTGAATGCCGATTTGCTCCGTACCCTGCTGGATCAACTCTCTGATATGATAGGCACGCGTAAGGAGATGATCGACTGGCTCAAGGACTTCATCGACGATATAAAAACACAAGAAATTGCCATCAACAGCACCAAGACAGGGGCGGCAGCTCTGGGCGTCATTTCGACCATCGGCCTCTTCACGCCTTTCGCTCCCCTCGCTATTGGCGGACTAGTCGCGTCTGGAGGTGCGGCCGTGGCAACCACCATCGGTGATCTCATCGCCAACAAAGTGAAGAGCGGTAACCTGGAAGAAAAAGTCGACAGTATGAAAAAGGAAGACTCCGATCTGCAGGATTTGCACAAGAAGATTAAGGAGCAAGCTGACAAACTTGCAAAAGTAAGTTTTTCTCTTAACTGTATGGTTTTTCAGCACTTAAAGGAGCAATATTTTTCATCCCTCTCAAAGCTTCAAGTAAACGAACAACATGGATGAGTTTATTTCTACAAAGAGGCTACGAAGCTCTTGTAACAAAGATACGGAGACACTATTGAATATTCTCATACTATATTCAGTTATTAGTAAATATGTGTACATGATGGCGATATCATAATAGGGGCCTACGCAAATGACAGAAATGAAACACAAGAAAGAAAAATGTGGTGTTCCTCAACTACCAACCTCCAACATAATTCATAGTCGCGAGAGCTAAACTGGTCCCTACATCATCACATGCACATATCCAGTTCCTAAGTGACTTCTTCACGAAGACGGACGCGTCACGATTTGCAGGCTTCCATTGGACGATCGGTGAAGTTGCGCGTTAACTTCCGGTTGCATGGTTCCACGTAAACGGCGATCAACTTGCATGTAACTATGTACAGTGCATGTGCAGTGGACGTGGTTTAAAATCAAGTGACGTCACACTTAACGAACCGTATAGTTGCTGTTTTGCTGATGTTTGGCGCGCACACACATGGATCCGCTTGCAATTTTTAAAGTTCATTTCAACTGTTTGGTATCTTTTGTGGATTTTGCACATTTTAAACAACAAATCCCCCCTTTGTGAGCCTTTCAGTTCCCAGTATAAATGCACATGTGTTACAAACAAAGGAGCTGGATCACACAAAAAAAAACTAGACGACTTTTTGTGCATACTACAGAGTAAGAATTTCGTACCTACATGTATATATAGCATGTAAAATAAATACATGCACATGTAGTTGATGGCATGTTTGTCACTTATTAGTTATTTGATGCACATAGAAGTACCCTGTTAACAAATTCTTGTGAACTCTAGTTTTGTCAAAACTTAAGAGTTCGGTTTAAAACCTGGTACGCACTTTATGCATGTTACGTGTACCGTTTCTGTCTATGAAGGAAGTGTCTTTTGTGCGGTTACAAGTACCGGTGGGTGCTGTACTGTATGCATTTCACTGGATTTAGACAATATTCAAGGTGGTTTGTGAATTTAGTCATGTACTTCGTTTGAAATTTCTTAATTCCAATCCAACTTTGTTTAATTTTGTAACAAAAGGGATAAACGGATGAAAATTATTACACATTGCTCGCTTTCGAAAAGATAATTGAGCCAACTTGTCTCCAATTTTCATAAACATAAAAAAGCGATTTAAATTTTTAAAAAGTCTGATTTTTTAAATCAACAAATCCAATTTTGGGGGGTTCTTTAAAACATAAAAAATTCCCAACCCTGATGTTCGTGGCGCTGTCAGATGGGCCAGCGTGAGGATGCGCTTGCCAGGCTACGTGCTACACGTGTGAACAGATAACGGCACACGTATACACCTACCCATACATGCTGCCTTTTGCTTCGCATCGGGAACTTCTCTATGAAAAAACACATTGGACACAGGGGCGTAAGCGTTGGAAATTTCGTTTTCACGAAAGAACAGTCATCTTTACTGGTTAATTTCGGCTAATTAACCACTGTTTTTATTCTGATTACTGGGATCATGAAAAAGATTACCTTTCAAAGAATCATGTGAAAGTTTCCTCACCGCATGAAGTTGTATTGCACAAAGTAGCAGGTTTTGCATTTTTTTAAAAAGGAAACTCCCCTTTCGATTTTCTCGACAACGTCCCTTCTTCAAAATCTACCTACCTGTCCTTTTATGAAAACAAGAGGACAGTTTGATGACTGAGGAGGTAACGACACATATGTTTTTTCTCCTTTTTTCATTTAGGAATTGAAAATCTCCACCGAGGAAGCGACACTTTTCCTCTTAGTTGGCGTGCCCAAAATGGTGGCACAGGCTAGCTTGCAGGTGGCCAAGGGAGTCGTTGAAATTCAAAGAATTCTCCCACATCTCCAGGCCATGCACAACGCCATGAAGCTCGGTGCCTCATTAACACAAGCTGCCCGACTGGGTGCCACCACCTTTCAAGGCGGAAGACTGACGGTTACGGGCGTGGAGGGAGGGGCGGCGATCGCAAGGACCACCCTGGCTGTCACCACGTCTGCAAAGGTCCTGGGAGGGTTTGGCGCCGTTATCGGGGTAGCCGATGCCATCTACAGTTGGAGTACCAAAAACCCCAACCGAAATTCAGCCGAGAATCTGTTGCCACAGGTCGAGGGAAACCTCAAGGCCCTTGAGAAAATAGAGAAAGAGTTCTTAGAACTAAAAGAGCTCTAAATCCGCAAAGCTGTGTTAGATAGCTCTGTACTTAGGGCTACTCCTGTACTAAACGGTTTGCTAGAGTAGTTCCACATCAAATTCTTGCATACTGCTGTTCCTATACAAATACTTATAATCAGATCATTCATTCTGTGGTTGGGAATTTCCCAGTAATCTGTGCAGGGAGTGTACGGTCGTGTTCTATCTACCCTCCTCTAGCAGGAGCCTAACAAACTCATAAGATAGATGCTCCAGTCCTAGCATTACATTGCATCATGCACTTTCTTAAGTACGGCCGTTTTTTTAAATTTCTACATGTAAATAAATCTCTATGGCCAATCTGAAGGACTAGGTTCAATTCTGGACTTGATTTGGGGGGGGGAAGACAAAAAAGAAACAATCCTTTTAAAAAGAGAATTGCAATGTGCACAATGCTGTCGCGCCTGTGGCCCTTTGCAGTTTCATTCAGCTATGAAAATTTGTTTTCCAACTTGTGGAATTGATAAAAATTCGGGTCCAACAGGAAACAGCTGTATCCTAAATTGGTAGGTTTTAATTCTAGTTTTGTGTTTAGCTGAGTAGATTAACTTGACATACCGACCCACTAATCTAACTCTTGATAATCAAGTTTAGCGAGCGCCCGTAGATGCTTTCAGGCTAGGTTCACACCAAGAACCTCTACATTTTCCCAATGAAGCTTATGTCCTCTACGGTCTTATCCTTACAATGATTATTTCATTTACTTGATTGTTTGTAACCCTTTTCATGCAGCGTATTTTCTTTTTTGAGCGAGTGTTCCAACCTCATTACGGCCTGACGGCACCACAAGCTAATTTTTTTCTAAGAAAACAGATAAATCATCACTACACATCAATACCATGATATTGTAAATGATTAAATTGAACTTTTACGAGATTTACTTATTACTTTGTATTAATCTATGAAGTAGAATGACCAAGTAGGAAAGATCAAATATAGATTTGAAGACGATGTCACAGTTCCACTTCGAAATACTGTCCGATAAGCAAATAATTAGTAACAAATGTATCTCCTTTCGGAAGTAAAATTTTTAACACGGAAAAGAAAGTTGCTGGGTTCATAACGTTAAGACTGGAAACCAATAGGGGGCCTATATAACTTTTGCTTGAACTTCAATCCAGTCTATGGAGAAATACCCATTTGATGTAAACCTACAAAAGACATTTCCAATTCTTGTAGGAAACAAGGTACAAATCAGCAAATTTTTTTTAACGCATATCATACAACAATTGTACTCAGATGATAAGATGCATGAAACCTACAAGTTATTTCCCTATCAGTACATTCTACTCTAACCAGTGTAAGTAGGCCTACTCAGATTTTTAATGATACTGAAATGTCTTCTAGACCAAATGTAATAAGAAATACTATTGTGTATACATGTCCCATCAAAAGACCTCTTGGAATAAATTTTGACTATCCATTCGTGCTGTCAAGATGTTTCACCCATACACATCCTTGTTATATTAATAAACTGTGTCGAAAGTATAATCGAAAAATATAAACTGAATGAAGTTACACAGTGCATCAGTTTTGTGTGTTGTATTCATTCCCAAACAGCGTGGTTGTAGCCAGTGAGTTATAAAGTTTCTTTCTTGTATAGGAGTGGCGCCCTTTCTGCTCTTTCTTGTGTTGGAGCAGCACCCCAAGCTTTTCTGTTCATCTTGTTGCATCAACCAATATCTTGCTCACGCGCGGATGGCGACTTGATTTTTTGTTTGTTGGGGGTGTGCCACCCGGGCCCCCCGTTGTCTTGAAGCCCGTGGTTTTCCAAGTAGCCCGTCCGGGTTTTTTTGTGGGCACGGAAGGGAAAACACCACAGTTTACCGGGTCTATTGGCTCGATCCTTTCGTGACTTTTTGTGACTTCCTTGTGTTTTCTTTTACATTTAGTTGTGTGTACTCGAAGATATCCGCCTGGCCGTGCCTAAGGGTGGATCGTGAGCCGAATTTTCGGGGGGGGGGCAACTAGGGTGAAATTGTGGAATTTCTTTATCTTTAGGGCTCCTCTGAAGGTGGGAATAAATTTGAGGACCTTTTAACGTGCCATTTATGGAAGGGAAATGGGGGATTGCCCCGAGTCAAGACCCTCTTAATTCTAACGTGGCGCACATCGACTTTCACTTGACTTTCCATATACCGTATTTCCTAACCTCTTGTTGAAAAAAAATAATTTGGTCATATCCAAATTCTTCATAATACATGCTGTCACATTTGTCATTTGAAATGATGGCGTCCAAACTGGGAAAGAACGTGGCGCGCTTGAAAAAATCTTAGTTAATCCCAAATAAACATTTAAGAATTGATAAAATTGATAAATTCTAGGTAATCATAATTACTCCTACTTACATACCAAACTAAACGTTTACTAGAAAATTTTCGTATTTTGGGACTGACATTTTAATAGTGGTCATTTTAAAAATTCGGAACCGAGCCCAAATGAAAATACTGAGAGAGTTTTGAAATAGAATATTAGGAGTTTGATGAAATTTTACTTATAATGGGCTTTGGATTTTTAGACCTACGAAAAGATATTTTTTCCCAATACGAATCAAATTATATGTCAAGGAACCATAGACGTATAAAAAGTATTTTCATTTAGTTCCAATGCTGAAAGCCAATTAAACTAACTAAATAACCCAACAGATACGCATCCGAAATTTTAAAAAAGGCTTCATACGCGCAGATGCATGTCTGGTATCTGCCTCGCGGATCGTGCAGTGGCATATTTTCTATCGTTGAGTTGACCAGACTGTAACCAACAACCCATGGAAACTAAGTAAATACCAGTTCAGTATGATGTCGGACGGGACTCCGTGTTTTTATTTTTAAGTAAGTTACATAATACATGTTTGTATACAATTTGAAAAATGATTCGGGCTATTTATGGTTTCATGCTTTATTTATTTGGGGTAAATTTACGTCTTTGGGACATTTTAGGTTGATATTTGGATCCTTTTTAGGTGTACTCCCCTCTAGTACTAGACCCACACTTAGAGCTGTTACAATCTGTCTCTTGTCTGTCGCCTCCACAGCTGCCCAAGTTCAAGGCATGTCTTAAATGCCTGAAATCCAAACTGCAGGATTGTCACAAACTTTGAATATCAATATCTTCTAAAATGAGAATCACTCGAAAATTTTAAGCACCCTAAAGCTTTCCAAAAATGTAAATTTTCCCACATATGGCGCCTTGAAAAACCCGGCCTGTACTACATGCTGACCAGCACTTCTGGGTCCAGTCCACTAATTCAAGCCCCATTGAAACAGTGTAAAATCAGCACCGTTCAGGGCCCAATAGCATACACACCAACATCCCTGAGATTTCTGAAACACAAATGAAATTCTTGTCTGGTCACTTATCTTTCAATTTCTTTTCAATTTTTGGGGGGTTAACCAATTACATTTTTAATTATTCCCACAAAACAAAATTACCCCCCAAAAAGTGATTTTTACGAAGTCCGATTGCAGCCATTTTCCAAGTGGCAACCCTCAATTTTCTCGGGCACTTAGGACCATTTTTCAACCGTAGTTTTTAGCCCTTCTGCTCTCATATGAAAACTCAAAGACCCAGGGAGTTGATCCTGGCAACGATTTACACAATCTCACCATTTTGGGGGCCAAACAATCTCCTTTTTCAAAAGATACTAAGGGGGCACTTTTAATGCTAATGAGCTGGTCAGAAATTCTCACTTGAATTAGTGGTCTGCACCCTTCTTGCATCGGATTTCAAGGCACCCGGCAGGCGCTCTGGTATACCTTGTACCATACAGAACTGGTTCCCTATCATACCTTGCGTGACAGACGAAGAAGGAACCGGTGAAATTGAATTTGAATAACATTAATATGCTTGTCTGTATCATGCTCCACCATTGATCTCCATTATGTGGACTGGAAATAACTAACTTATTTCAGGAAATAACTAACCCACTCGAAAGTGATAATGTTAACTTGTTTTTGTGTGTGTTTGTTTTTAATTCATTTTTTTACACCTATTATCTACGGTCTCGCTTTAGCAATATTTTCACTTTGGGTCGGTTTAATCATGATTTGTTCATTGTGTAAAACTTTGAGAATTCCACCAGGACATGCAATAGGTTTTGTCAGTAAATATGATGTCCAAACTGTCTATGAGTTTTTCCGTCTGGTTTCGATGAGCCAACACTGAAAAAATCATCAGTAAAATGATTTTAATTTTACACACTCTTCACAACCTGACTTAAGGATTCACATTTAACAATTACTTTTTGGCATAAAAAAGTCAGTTTTAACTGAGAACGAATAATTTGTTATGTAGACAAAGTTTCTTTCATTGCGTTGACTTTGAATTCCCTTGTTTGTAACTTCATTCAACAGAAACGTTAACACTCTGCTTCTCACTTTGGTTTCATCTCTGCTCCGAAAAAGAATTCTGTCACTCATATCATCTCGTCTGTCACACGATTTGGGTTCAGTGCGTCAGTAGATCTGACAAACACAAATCATGGCTGTCTTGGATTTTTTTTCGGTAAAATCTGGGGAAAATAAACAACAAATTAGTCGTTCAATTTTTGAAACTACTTTTGCCAATAAGTAACATTTCAAACAGTCTCAACTTCGAGATAGTGAAGTTTCATATAGGCCTACCAAGCCTGATAGGCTAGAGAGACTGTCGTAAATTTCTTACTAGGCCTAACTAGGCTTAAAGTTAAGTTTTATAAAGTACTTGAGAAACTTTCTGAAACTAAATAAGGTGCGACTCACATTTCCTTCTGTTACTTCTCTCAAACTTGACACTGATCTCCGGTAATTCACAGCTGTGTAAACCTCAACTATTCTTTCCAAATTTATCCATTCCAAGTACAGAATTCAGTTTTTCTTCGAAATCTGACGATTGAAGCACAGAAACCTCAACCGGTATTTGAAAAACTCCATTTGAAAGCACACACAACAAAATTCGCAAAGCTTGTTATTTACCCTCCTGAAAATACGCATACCCGGGCCGCGTTTTGGATGCGATGTCCTATCCAATCTGTATTTATAATGGAGATCAATGTGCTCCACACACGTGCTGTGGGTGTACTGTACGCTAGCAAAGTGCACGCCCAACTTACTACTAAGCAGTACTGTGACAATACTAATTATGCATGCATCTACGGCACCTGTCGGGTACCTTGACTTCCGACATACGAAGTGCTGTCTTCATTTTTCAAAATGGCGCCACCCGTGGTCAGCATGTAATACTACAGGCTGGGTTTTTCAAGGCGCCATACATTGGAAATTGTACAATTTTGGAAAGCTCCAGGGTGCTCATATAAAAGTCCAAACTCTGAGGAATACGCCAGTGTAAGTAAAATTGTCGAGTTATTCTCGTTTCGGAAGATATTAGGATTTAAAGTTTGTGACAATCCTGCAGTTTGGATTTCAGGCATTTAAGACATGCCTTGAAGTAGGGCTGTGGTGGCAACGGATAAGAGACAGATTGTAAAAGAGAGCCACTACAGCCCTATTTGTGGGGTTAATTCCCCTCCTCCCTGTAATTATCAGTTCACCCTTCCCCTATTGTTCATGCTGGCCCCCTAATGTTCCTCTTGTAAGCAGTACTTTCATGTCATTGAGGTCATTCAGCAGACCAACACTGTACAGACAAGACGTACAATGTACATGTATACGTACATGTAGCTAGGTTTCTTGCTCTGTTTTCCATCTCATCCACTCTTTACAAGTGTCTGCCCCTTTTTGGATTTCTGACTCTGTGTGTTCTAAGAGTAATGTTTCATTGGTGCTATGTTGGTTTTTATTTTTATTCTTTGATTTTCCCTTCCTAGTTTTTTCTGTGGTTGCTTCAAAATCTTTTGACAGTCCACTTTGGCTTCTTGTTTTCATTTTGTAGATCTTTTTTGAATTGTAATTTTGAGATCTGTTTTATTCCTTGTGAAACTTTTGAGGCTTTCAGTGCTTTTTTGACCCAGTTGTGTTTTTCACTTGAATATTTGAGAACACATGTACCTGGTTACAGCCATAGTTTTCATAGACACTCAGCTTACAAAGTCATATCAAGAGCAGTTGTAATATGAAGCACCTTGCTGAGTTATGGTAAATCTTGATGTTTGATGAATATTTGTTTTATTTTTTTTGCAGAGGAAACCAGCGTTTGTCAACGTCCTGGATCCTTTCTTCGAAGCTCAAAATTTTAGGGGTAAATAGTGTCCAAGTTTAAGTGCAGCGCGATGAGCAATGGTGACCAGGTCCAGCTTCTTTGGCCTACAGAGGAGCCGTCGCATTGCCCCTGATACCTCATGTCATGAAATCCGGAACATCATTGAAGTGCGCAAGGGGAGATGGCTGCATGTTCAACATGTTGTGCCTGAGCCCAGAAAACACGCCAAGCTGTGCTTCGCCAGAGGTACAGACCTTCATGGACTTGGGAAATATGCGGAAGAGTTGGGGTATGTGAACAATGCCAATGCTGACGGGGTGAATGGAGAGGTAGAGGCAGATGGTCTGGTATCCCAACCAAGCAGTGTTGAACACCATGCTTCAACCCAGCCCCAGACCAAACTGACCAAGAGGCAAAGTTCCCTGCTCAGTCGTAGCCTGGAGTGGTTTGCACGGGACAGTACTGACAGTATCCTCAGTGGCTCCACGGTCACCTGTTCTCATCCGGACAATGTGAGCCAGGGCTCGCTTCACTCCGTCATGGAGGACGGCAACACAGCGCTCTTCTTCATCCATGGTGTGGGAGGCTGCTCAGACCTTTGGCGTCACCAGATAGCGTACTTTGTCAGTCAGGGGTATGAGGTCATTGCCCCTGACCTGCTGGGTCACGGCTTCAGCAGGGCACCACATCAGTCCAAGGCGTATGCCTTCAGTGAGCATGCGGATGACATAATGACCATATTTGACCGCTTCTGCAAAAAGAGAAATGTTCTTGTTGGTCATTCCTATGGGTGAGTGTCAAATTGCAAAGACAGATTGCTTCTATTTTAAGCAAAATGTTCTACGATGCTTACAAAACATCTTGTTGCAGTGGGGTTGGTGGGAAGTGTTTGGAATTAATTGAAATATAACTAGTATTCTGTAATTGTAAAATTTACACCAATTGGCCTTTATACTCTGGCTTTCCGCTGGCAAATTTTAAATTACAGCCAGACTTCAAGACCTTCAAGACTTCAAGCCAGACCCAATGTATATATATTAATATATACGTTGGGTAAGGGCAAAACCTGTTATATAAATTAACATTTCCCCAACGCAGAAAGTACATCTTGAAAAAAGACTTCAAGTTGACTTCAAGCAAATATCATGAATATTGGCCCTTCAGGGATAATAGTGATTGACTGTTGTACATGTACCGATACATGTCTGTCTTTTAAGCCTATCCTCTCTAGATTCATCAAATCCTACTATGTACACTGGTGTGGATTTGGGACACAATTGCATTGTTGATTGGCAGTTTACTCTTGGTTTTAGACAGCATGAAGTGCCCAACAAAATGTGCCTTTCTTGTGAGCGAATAATTTGTCCTTGGAATCCAGTGAGCCTCTTTGCTCTTTCAAAAAAGCAAAGTCATGTGATATCAAAGGTTTTTACATGTAGCGTCAGTTTCATCCTGTTCAGCATTTGTTGAAAGGCTTATGTTGGCCTGATTTCTCTACAACATGCTTTGCTTGATCATGTATTGTTGAAATACCCAACTTAGTCATTTTGCCTCGTCCATTTTACAGTCCTCTTCCATGTGAATCTCTCTCATCTCCTCCCTCTGTTCTTTAGGGCCTGTTTCTGTGCCAAGATTGCCCGTGAGCGAGCCAGGAAGGTGACCAAGGTGGTGCTCATCAGCGGTGGGGGGCCGGTCCCCCTTGAACCGGAGCCCTGTCAGCTGTTCTGCCTACCCAGCTTTGTGCTGGCTTGCATCAAGCCTATCATAATCAGAGGCTTTGTCAGGTATGGGATCATTTTCCTTGGTCATTGCATGTGGGTCGATGAGCCCACATTAGATGATTTTTACAAAATATTTCTGGCAACGGTAATCTCCTTCCAATCTTTCGTTTTGTAGTCGAGTGCTTTTCCAGTAGCAATTTCTGCGTCAAATACAGTTGAACACGGTTAATACCAGCTCGAAGGGACTCCCCCAAAACCTTGTTTTATGGTGAACCTCGTGTTGACACTTATCCTATTCATAGAGCGCAAGCCTGGCGTCATGGTCCAGCAAGCATTGTTATAAACTATGGCAGTGTACTGTATGGTACAGTTTATGAAGTGGATTAGTACTCGATGTTCATGTACCAGCCTTTCATTTTTTAATAAATTTTAAATTGTATTTATCAATATGATTCGAATGAATGAGACAAAAGTTTGAATACGCCTACTTGTTTGAAGCGACAGCAGAGAACAGTGGTGTAAGTGGCCGGACGCGCGGCGTGGTGAAGCATGACCTGGAAACTGGTACCCGATGTAAAGGTTTAATAAACTTGAGAACCAGGTCATGTGTGAAGGACAGACATAAGAGGGTATTGAAGTTGGGGAATTTCCGTTTTTAATTTGCGGGAATTTTGTAGAAATGTTCTTTTAATTATGGAACAGTTACTTTCATTTTCAATGTGTGACAGGGTTGTGCAAGTTTATTTTGGAAAGGGAATGTGGGACATCGGTTCACGGAAGGAAGGGAACTTTAGAAGGGTGTAATTTCCAAAACCTATTTCAGTTTTCTTTCCATTGACCGTGTGGGGTCTTTGATGAGAATTGTTTGTGCGTTTGTTTTCCTCTGCATCAAAACTTGGGTCCTATTTATGATTTTCGAGTCGGGTTCATCCATTGTTTGGTTTAAATAACAAAAAACCACCTCTTTCAGTTCAGACCCGCTGTAATTGACACTCCTTTGATGCTGCGACATCGTAACACCATTGTCATCTTGTATAAAGCCCCCTTTAGCGGCACAAGGAACAGAGTCGCCAAGTCATCTATGGTAAAACCGCAGCGCAAAATTGCTGAGTGGATTAGCATTATTAGAGACGACTGACGCGCTCCATCGGGATTTACTGGGATTAAGCTTTTGAGGACACTTTTTCAATTGTACTCATAAATGTGTCATGGACAATAGTTTTTGACACTGCAACTGCGGGTCAGACAAAAGTGCTCGTCTTGTCCGTGTTCTCGTCTAAGAACACCTCGTATTAAGTAAGTTTTTCTCTCATAGGAATGTGTACATTTTGAATGGGACTGAAGAAATATGCTCATGTAAGCGCGATCTCGTCTCAAGCGTGCTCGTGTTGATCGTGTTCGACTGTATTGAACTAGTGTAAATGCACAACAGAACCAATAAAATCCCAAATTAAAATGATTTTCAAATCATCACTGTTTAATGAAAAGTTAAGTTTTAATCTCAAAAGTGTTCCAAAAATACTCAGCTAAGTACTTTCTGGTCTGAAGTTCTAGAGTTATTTTGTAATCTCACCTTTGTACATTTACCGTCAATGTCCATTCTTTAGCTTTGGTCTCACCTTGCCAGCTCAATATTTGGCAGTGAACTGACAACAACATTGCCAATTTCTGGCGTGATCAACATTCTGTACTGGGCTGTGTGGATAGTTTGTGAAAAAATGGGAAAGTCTCAAATTTCACTTACTTGTATCTGGCCATCCGACAGCGTATTTAGCACCAGTTGCAGGTTGAAGTGATAATTAAGAAGGCAATGAAGAAATGTTCAGTTTTAAAGGTGGGCGGAAAACCCTGGATAAACATTCCAGGAAACCCATGGAACCAGGCAGGGACCGAAACCCCAACCAACATGCTGACATAGGTGGGATTGGGGCCCGGGTTGCAAGGGTTGGAGGTGAGGAAAGAGTCACTGCACCAACCTGACTCCCCTTGACTCAAGGGAAGTCAGAGAGTGTAAATAACGACAGCGAACATGCAGCCACGAAAGTGCACAATGCAAAACACTGAAAACAAAAACTGAAAACTGCAGTGAAAGTAGTTTCATAGACTGTTACTGATTGGTCAATGAAAAATTGCATTGTGAGAGCCGATCTCTGATTGATCCAGAGATTTGTTTACTGCAGGAGTGAGCTTGCTGCATGTAACAGCTAGATAGTAGGGTAATACTCGACAGGTAGGCCTTTCCTACAATGAAGAGACAATGTCGTTTGTTAGTTTAGTTGGATTCGTATTATGGCATGTATGGGAACAAAAATTTGTCCCCCAAACCCTTTTAGTCTATATGTCGACACTTGTGTAGTCCCCATAACCTGGCAACAAGAATGTGTGCGAGTGTGGTGTGTGTATCACTATTAGAAAGTAAGGCTGTTGTTTTTTGGCCCCAAACTGGTGTTCACAATCTACGAACAGTTTCCATATCATTAGGGAACATTGTGTAAAGAGGAAGATTATATATAACTGGTTTGCCCTTACCCATCGTATATTAATAAGCACTGTATGCTCAGTGCTTGTCCAAGATCTTGCGAAAGAGGAAGATGTTATTATTATATATTCAGAATCCAAAAATTGTGGGTGTCAAAATAAACAACACACCTACCATTTGGCGGGATCCTAAGGGTGCAGAGTGTGGCTGACTATTCCTCGAGCACTCGGGGAAGACATCTTGGGAATGTAAGTTACCATACTCTCGATCAGCATCTTCACCGGTTAGATTGATTAGTGCTTTAAAACAACATTACACTTTAAACATCCTTGAACACTGATCAAAAGTTTTAGTTTCACTGATGTAGTTAATTCATTGCATCACTTTTCCGACAGCCAAGCCTTCCACAAAAACAGCAAGCAGACCCAAGAGGAGAAGAATCGCTCCTTTGACATTCCCGCCTATGTGCTGCGCGCCACCATGCAGGGCCAGAGCTGGCGTGAGGGCGACGAGGAGTACCATGCTGCCCTCGGTGCCAGCACACTGCTCATCTACGGGATGCAAGACGAGCTGGTTCTACTGGACGACGAGAAGTGGATGAATGAAGTAAGTCGAGATGCCTTTTTATTTACGTGCCCCATTTATGTGCCGTCGTCGCTCAGTAGGAGCGATTGACAGTGGAGCATCTCATTAGATCACAAAGTGTTTGCCCAGGAGAGGTTGAGCGTCAACTTGGTGGTCAGCATCTTGCACATATCAACCTGCAGTTTATGTTTCATTGTTTTGTCTTATTCCCACAAAATCACAAATTCATGCACAAGCTCTTCAAACAGAATGTGCAATGTAAATTGTGCAAGTTTGAAAACTGTAAAGTAAGCACGTGCACAAACATCTTAGTTTAGTTTAGTTTATTTATTTCCATATCTTAAATGAAGTATTCGCATGAATTTAATATCAAAATAACAGAAATGACATGAAGATTCCAGGTAGGAAGCAAATGCTTGTACAAGATCCGGAACCCGTTTGTAATTATTTAAATAATGGGCTATTTTGTAATACAAGATCAGAAACAGAATAAATTATCCATGTATGCATCAATCCTGTTCCATTTTAACTCAATAAATGTCTGTGATAACTATAAGGGATGGAGTAAACTACATCTCTCAACTTTTTTGCCACAATGTCTTACAAAAGTCACCTCACCATGGTACAACGGGTTACTAATCAGCAGTATTAAAGGCTCTACACATGCGAGCCTAATGGGTGCATGCATGTTTTGTTATCTTTACTAGCTACTGGTTACAGTCACCAGTCATCCTATTGTTTTGCTTCATGCACTTATGCATAAAATTCCAACACTGTGACTGATTGACTTAAGAAAAATGACAGCCTCCATTGAATACCTCTTACGTCTGGCAAATTCTGCTTCAGATCACTTCCAAACGACAAATACATGTTCAGAGATTTATCTTTCTGCACAGGATAAGTTTCTTGAACAGCAAGTGAAAATAAACAATTTATGACACATTTTACATTGACATGTTGTAGGCAAGATAACTGGATCACATACCAATTGTAGTCGAGTGAGTTGCATGTGACGTCACAAGACCACACAAACTGTTGACCTATCTGGCAAGATAACCATGTCCATTTTATTGCAGAATCTCTCCTGTGACAAGAGTCTTTATGGTGTTCTTTTTTTTCTGTTACAGACAATCTACGCATCCCAACTTGAGACCCTTGAAAACGCCAGCCACATGGTCATGCTAGAACAGCCCGACACGGTCAACCGACTCATCCACACTTTCATCCTGAAGGACACCATGGTGCACCGCCGTGCAAGACCCAAAAGGTCAATGTCCTCCCGGTCAACTAGGATGGGTGCCCATGGTAAGACCATGCCACATGTCACCATCACATGACAGTGGCATGCCACATGACTGCCATATGAACGTAGATGGCTGCAGCATTTCTACTGGCACCCTGTTACACATGTAAAGACATTCAGATCTTTATTCAATTTACGCAAATCTGCAATACAGCTTGCTCGTTTTCTAAACTACATTCTATCAGGGAAGTGGTCAGTATTCAGGATAATGTAGGCTTGTGCATACACCTGGACTTGGACACGTAGAGTGTGTTCGCACGGTTACTCTTGTTAACACGAGTAGCTTGCTCAAACACACCCTGAAATATCAGCGTAAAAGACTGTGTGTAATAATGTTCTGCAGTATTGAATGCAAGACTGTATAAACCGGTACTTCTGCAACTGATTGGTTTGAAATATATCCTGCCGGTATGTATCTGATGGATACATAATGGGCAAGATACTCTAGACGTGGGGCTGATGGTCGGAGTGTGTAACTTTCAATCACAAGATCAGGGTCAAATCTAGATCCAAATGCAGTGGGGTATGTGTTGTGACCTTGCGCAGGTCACGTCACCTTGCGCAGGTCACGTCACCTTAATACTTGCTTCTCACCACCCAGATGCGTAAATGGGTACCTGTGAGGGCAGAAAGGATTGTCTGGTTGATTAACCTGCCTTAAATGGTTTTACCAATGGTCATATACTTCCCAGGGAGTTTATAGTACTGTTTCTTTGCCAAGCGAGCAGGGAGAGTATTCCAAAGCACATTTAGAGTCAGCCAAGAATGGGAATGTGCTATCTAAGTTTGTCATATTCATCCAACACAAAAGCAAAATGGCTAAGGAATGTTTCATAGGTGTGACGAACAGGGGTAGTAACTTGGATCCTTCTTTAGAAGTGTGGCACAAATACCGGGTGCCCATTAATTTTAATGGTCAAGCTTCGGTACGTTGGCTTGTTTAATACCCTTGAACAGTCCACTACCGTGCATTAGTAGATGGGTACTGTGTAAAAGGTCATGCAGGACCAGGTTTTTTGTTCCCACAGAAAACTGCGTGCCCAGTGTCTACAAACTACCGGTAAGTCTCTCAGGGGTTTGGAGTAAAGTGTAATGTGACCATTACTCCATTCTGCAGACTGTAAAGTGGTGTACACGCATCTCAAATGTGATTCTAAATCCACACAACATTGCTTATACGTGCTTCATAATTCAAGGATTCACTGTTACGGGTAATGTCGTGATGTATGGTTTAACCCTCCTATGCTGAAGTCACTCTTTGGGTCATTTGGTGAACACCTCAAAGAAGCACCGCTGTGTGGTGTTGTGCACTGCACCAACAGTCCCTCACAGGAATATCAGATTGCACTTTTGTGCTGCCCAACAACTGGGTCATTTTGTGCTGGCAATCTACTGTGTACACACTGAACCTGTGCATGTTTGAGTTCCATATAGAAAATACATGCTCACCAGTGACTGTGGGCATTTGTGCACCTTTGTGCTGTAAAACCAAAGAAGGGTTAATGTAGAAAACAGTCTGCCTCAAGTGGCAAAGAAAGAGATGGGCTAGCGGGAAGTTTTTAAACCAGTTGGCATGCAATCAGTGCACACGCAAAGATTGCATATATATTCAAATAGATACTGATTGCATACTCAGCTCATTCCGTGCCAAGCCTGCATCAATCTGTGCTGCTGCTCTAGAAAAGCACACCCTCTCTTGTTCCCGCTCGGAGCGGATAGGAGATCACACTGCTGAATGTGAAGCAGTAAACGCACTGCTCTCTTTTCATTGGTGTACGTGCATGTAGTATGAGTGAGTCCAGGCACATGATCACTGTCTACTCAGGGTACTCCCCCCTGCCCCCCCTCCCTGAAATAGCTGAATCATTTGTTCTGGCTTTTGTTCACACTAACTTGGGCCGTTTTCGAATACTCGACTTTGTCTCGGTCTCATCAGGCTTTGTCTCCGAAATCATTCCTAGACTGTAGGCCTGAAGCTTTCCAATTAAATTGAAACATTGTAAAACGTTTGCGTCTTTGTTGATGTTTCTGTCACATCACTGGATTCATTGTTGAGCTATTAAGGTGGTAAAAAAATGATGAAGCATGAGATGGAGATGAAGTCTAGTATTGGAAAATGGCCTTAAGTAGTCCTGGTGTTTTTCTGGGCTGCCGGAGCGTGCAACTGTTACTCACTTAGACGCATCTAAGCAAGTAGCCAGTTGGTAATGGTGACCCACTGGTTATTTGACTTGGACCGGCCAACCGAACCCCAGCAAACTCAGTGGCAAGGTAAACCTAAGAAATTAATTTCAGTCGGCCATTCACTCACTGTCCAGTGCACATGCAGTGGTGCACCAGATCAGATGGACATCATTGCTAAAATACTCTCTGAGCACAGGCATGACCGCTCCTGTCCAGAATGGAACAAACTGACCAGTTTGTCCACTGCCTCTTGCGATCTAGAATAAGATTTTCATTTCTCCAACGCTGCCTTGGACATTGCCTTGGCACTTCAGTCAGTTTTTGTCTACTCTTAATAACAAATGCTTCAAGATGAAATTTAAGTGCAATTAGTGGGTTAAAAGTGTGAAACTGTTTGCAACGCAGAGGCGAGTTAATTAAATAGTCTCCTTGGCAACTGAATTGCTTTAAACGTTAACTGTCATCTATCAACAGAAGTGTTCTTGTGTGGGTTGTCCCATTTTATATATTGCATAAAAAGTATTTGTTTTATTTTCATACTTGCATTTCTATACATACATTTTGCATATGTGGTACTTCATACACGTAATTTACAGTATTTTTGAACACAGAAGAAATTATGTCTTTGAAATTTGAAAAGACACACCGTCAAAATCTGTAGCAATATTGTGTATAGTAATTGTTAGGATTATTTTTCCACAGGACAGGGCCTGTTATCATGTGTTATAAGCAATATTGTCAAAGACACTGCTGTCACTATTGTCAAAGAAAGATTTCTGAGTTTTGAGAGCAACCACTACATGTAAACCTTGACAGGATGTACCATAAATCTGTGAAAGCCGTCCTGGCATGCTGGGACAGTAAGTAATGAACCAAGTTGGTCATCATTGTAAAACCAGTCCGGATATAAAGAGCAAGCATATAAACTACTGGACGCTGAGAACCTTGAACAATTATGAGGTGAACCCACAGTCCAGGTGTGGTTTAACATGACCCAAGACCAAACTAGCATTTTCAATTTATGCACATCAAAGATCTCCATGGCTAAGAAACTACTCAAGGTGTGTCCTTTTTCAGAAAAGTTGAATTGTTCGGTATAATTTTGATTAGTCAGGTTTTGCACAAGAAAGTGCATCAGATACTTGGTGTAATAAGTTTGATTTTCACATTCAATGTTTCATTAGTTTGGATTGTGCTACACCGATGAGTTATTCAGTTTGTGGTACATTTCATTCTCAGTGGAAATGGTGTACACACACAATTTCTTTTGTAAATTTTGAATATTTATACAAAAAAGAGAGAAATTTTGATTGTACTTTTAAACTGTGGATTTTTATTTGGATCCTTTTTATGGGTGAGTGTTGAAAATGATTGTGAAGACAAGTTTGGCAGCCTGTAATCACGTGAGCAAAATTACAAGGTACTCTCCTAATCTTAAATAATGGTGAAAGAATTATATTTTCCCAAAAGATTTGTAAAACTGTGCATGCTTGTCAATGATAAATTTATAGAAATATTTCAGGTTTCTATTAAAGTGTTGAGTATATCTGGTCAGTAAATTACATGTATATAGTGGATGATTTATGACAGTTTTTAGTATGTAAGAACATGATTGTTAAATGAACATCATAGTTGATGAAGCCTATTCTATTAAAAGCCCACCCTAAGAACCTCTAGTATCATGGCAAGTGTTCAGTTCAGCTTCTTCTCTTCCAATTATTTCATGGTATATTTTTTGTACTCGTATTAAATAGAACAACTATGAAATGGTGGTACGTTTCAGATTTGAACCATCTCCCCCCCCCCCTGTGCATTCCTCATATATGCTGAGAAAGTTGTAAATGTTTATTTATTCTGCTCAGTTTGTTTACAGTGTATTATTTTATGACTTAATACTTTATAAATAAGGTAAGAGTTCCCTGCAGAGTAAGCCAAGTGCTTGTAGTACCCTGAAGTCACATTGGAACTGGGTGCCCAACCATAAGTTCAGGAACCAGGTCGAATGTATAAGACCCGAGGTACACATTACACAACTTAACAAATTTACTTCGAAACTTTTCAGACTTTGATGACTTAAGGAGTGGTTTTGAAAGGTTTTGGTTGTGTCCTTTTTAAATGAAAACCAGGCTAAGTGGAATGCTGAATCAAACTTCATTTTTTGTGCAAGGCTGTTTGAATATTTGGATGAGTGTTTTGGGCAAGAGCAGACAACTGACAATTTGAATGCATCTGTCCTCTATGCTTCAGGGTTTCGGGGTACCTGACTCCAACACTACCTGTACTATACCCAGCAAGAAATGAGACCGAGGGGGTACCCCCCAACATGCCCAATCCCTATACACATTCCAGACGATTGTTACTTAACACATCCCCCAAAGATGTCTGAAAGGAATTCCCCAGATTCCTGCGAAACAATGACCAACACAAAGCAGGGGGGGTTCTCTCCGTCTCATACCTTGCTGCATATGACCTGTACATGTACAAACACTGTAGAATGTACTGTGCCTATTGATGAATTTGCATTCACAAAGGTTTAGAAGTGTTTTAGAAGATGGAGATCTTAGCCCTATGTCCTTTTCTTCCAATTCAGACCAGAAGTTTACTTGCCATGTATGTCTTTCTGAGTGTGTGCATCTATTATGTCATAGATATCTGTAGAGTTACAATCTTTATATTTCAATTACTCTGAGGTGGTTTTTCTCCTGATAGATTAGCAAACTGCAATGTATATTTTCTTAAAATGTTTTCTTACTTTATGACGAAGTGTTCTTTATTGTGTTATGTGATAGTGATACATTAAAGAAATATGACACCAGAAGTTGTAGAACAGTTCGTGTGTTGTGTTTGGTGGGGGCAAAGATTTCTTGACATTATAGATGATTGGGTTGGTGCCAGTTTTGATGAGAGTGAAATCGGCTCGATGGCATAATCTCTATTATATACATGTATTTAAATATGAATTGGAAGAAATTGGTTTTTTCAAAACCATTCAAGATGATTAGTTTAATATGCCATTATTTTTCTATAATGTTACTTGTTTATACCTCAAATTTTTGGCATTTTCAAGGTGTGAATTATGAATATTATGAATTAGACCAAAAATTAATCAAATCTGTTCCAAGCCATATTTAGCTCGTGAATGAAAGGATTGAGAAATGTGCCCCCCCCATGGGATGCCAGTCACCCCAGCTAATGCTGGTCTCCATTTTACTCCTGGGTGGTTAAAGTGGCTTACCTAAGTCCACAACTTACGGTCAGTTGCTTGATTCGAACCCCTAAACGTTGTCACCAGGATCACAAACCTGAACCACTCGGCTTGCAGTTGCACCGTTTTTATAAATAAAATTTCATTGGCTCTAAAAAGATTTTTTTTTAATTTGCTGTTGAGAAAGATTCTGCTCAAATCGAAGCATCATGCTTCAAACTTTTTAGACTCGAAAAGTCTCGAACAGGCAGTTTTTTTTTCATTGAACATTGGTTCGTGAAATTTAATATCACGCCCTCCAATTTAAAGTTTCAAGGCTGGGGTAGATTGAGTAGCGGCCAGACTGTACGCTTTAATAATAGTTTTCACGATTCCACTGACTGGAGTAATGGTGGAAGTGACGCACTCACACGCACATCAAAGCCGAGGGCACAGTCTAGTCAAGTCAGTTACTAGTATAGTAATGCAGACCGACTTGAAATGTCAGTGAAGGCGCGGAACACTATTTATTCGGTTAAAGCAGCAGGGTGTCGACATTTTTCCTATTTGTTGTGCAACCAGGGAGGCTGCTTTAGGAAACAGACTCACATGTTTACTTATTGTGTATCAGACGGAAAGAAATATTCGGAAATAGAGACATTTTCTATTCGACAAGTCAACGTCCAGACGTCAGAACGTCGGGCCCCGACACGTCAAGTCGACGAAAGGCTAGGACTAAGTACACATGTACGAGGACCACGGACCATTTATTTACACACAGAGTAGTAGACCTAGGAGCCTGGCGATTGTCCGACTCAGTACAGGCTGGTCTGAAGTCTGCATAGGGGCTATCACAAACTTAATTTGGTCGGCCGTGTTGCACATCAAGTTGTAATTATTTGGTAATTCAGTATCACCCGTCGACCTCTGAATTAAATCATGGTAAGTGTATTGACCATGTTAACAGTCACCATGAATCATATGAATTTGGTGCTGATCAGCATGGCGGTTGTGTGATTTTTTGGAGCTTTTTATGCACTCAAGCTTGCAAGGCAGTTGCAAGTTGGGTTGCAAAGGCAGTTGGCCATGAACTAATGTCTGGTATGACTGTATTTTATAGGCTAGTCACCAGCTCCCTAATTTGACCACCTATTGTCAAATCTGATTGGTTTTCACAGTAAGTGGTAAAATAAGGGATCTGGCAACTATCATAAGGTCATGGACATTAGGCCTAGTCAGTACATCATGTGATCATGACATGGTCATGCGTGTAGCGTACATGTATGTAAGTGATGTGTATTTGCCATGAACCAGCTTTTTCCAGTCTTTGGGCTGGCATTACTTCATACATGTCATATGGCATCGGGCTCAAGAATATGCAACACAGTCATGACAAATTTGTTTATTAAATGCCAAAATCCCCTATCACTGGAAGCTGCAGGTGGTGAGGTTGAGTGGTTAAAATGTTGGGGATTGTATACTTGGGGACCCCCCCCCATTTTTTTGTTATTTTAATCTGGCTAAACTGGAAAGTCCCCCCAAAAACAAAGGCAACAGTGTCTTTATTGCACTGACCCTATTTTTGGAAATTTTAAATTGTAAATTGTAAGAAAATGTTACTTTTTTACTGATTAACCAGCCATGCAAATTTGAATCCACCATGTGTTAAAAACGCTCACAGTTTTTCCTCATAATTTCCCTCAAAACTCAAAACCCTGCCTTTTTTGACAACATCAATCTTACAGTTATTGACCACGATGTCACAGGTCATCTTCCAAGGTGAACTCAAAAGCTAAAATGTAGCTCTCCCCTCTATTATAGGAACAGGGTCCCCAAATTCACTGTCCCCAACATGTGCTACATCACCTGCTGATCATGATATCTGGGCTCTTGATTTTAGTACTGCAGATGTTTGGCTTGAAAAATGTTTCTCCCTGACCAAAAGTCCGAACAATATCACTTTTTTGGTTTCAATTCACGTATTCTACATCAAGGCCTACATGTACTTGTGGGATATTTTATTTTCCATTTCCTGATTTATTGCCCTGAAGGATTTATCTCAGTGGGAATATACATGTAGCCCAAACATACTGAAACCGTTTTCTTTCCTGCAAATAATGTTGCAACAATGGAAGCATGGAACCAAACTAAAGTTTATTATGGTAAAATGTTGAAGTTTCAAACACTACTCATTTGCTTGTGCCTGTAAAGAAGGCAACAAGCAAAAGCATGTTAGGGACCAGTGTGTGGTCAAATGTACATATACATCCATTGCCGCTGAGGAATGACTTGCGTTGATTCACAGTTCGCACCAAAGGTTTTGAGTCAATTCTGACCCCGATCAACTCATCATGCTCACAGTCAGAGCTAGAGCAACTCAGACCTAAAGCAACTGTGGAAAACGTTCTGCATCTGGCCTCCCCGATTTTTTGAGATTCATGATGGGAAGAACATCCATATGTGAACCTCTTCCCCGCAGTGACATATCAGCCCTCAGAAAATGACAACACTTCCTAAAATGTCAAAATTACCAGGGAAAATGTTGAATAGCTTAGAAAGCACTTAAGAATATTTCGGACCTGTCCAGTGGGATTTGCAGCATGCACAGGGTGTCGTGATTCCAGTAACCGAACTCTTCATATATTGATGATACATACTCGAAACTCGCGGAGGCCGGATGCAGAACTCTTTGCATTCTGCGTACACACACTTTAATGGTTCTGTTTTATTACTGTTTACAGAGTGTGAGTGAAATGCTACGAGGCTTACCAAGCCACAACGAAAACAACTTCAGTCGCTTCCACAGTGAAGGCAGTCGGAGTACGGTGAGTTGTCAGGTACCGTACATGTAGCAATTGTGGGCCGGTACATTCCGCTTGCACATTCCGCTCTTAATCCTGCTTTAACTCCTTGGGCATTTTTCTGTTACCGCCATGTGTAGGAACCTCCCCGTAATTCTCCCAAATCCTCAACTGCGCTGGAAGCCAGTGGCATTTTCGTCTAGGAAATTAACCCTCATTCCCTAGGCTATTACTGCTATCAGTATAATGTATTTGCAATTCTGCAAAACCCTTGAACTATCCATGTAAATATTGGATGTAGCCTCTATCCTCCATAATCCTCATTTATTTTTTTGAAATTTTTTTAATTTTCATGGAGGGTAACCATTCCTCAGTCCTTGGAAATCTTCCAGCAATTGTTGTCAATATATATTGAGGCAGCGTGCATGATATCCTGGAGCAGGGGGATGATTTCCAGTACAATTTTTTATGTACAAATTACAATGGTACAAATTTATGCAGCTGTGGTTGAGCACTGACAACAGACACATCATATATGTAAGGTCTGTCCCCAGACTTCAACCCAGTGCATCTTTTGAAATCAGTTACAAGTTTTTCCTTGCAGCTCAGCCTCAATCCTTCAAAGCCCTCCTCTGCTAGGAGGATTTGGGAAGGTTAGGGCTAATTTACAAGGGGTATCAAGCCCTCGATGGCTGCAATCTCTGCCTTTCTGAGCCCTGGAAATTCTCCCAAAAAACTCCTTGGTGGACCTTGGCCCTAACCCTCCGGGGTATTTTGGCTAGACACCTTTCTTGACCCACGTCTCTTTATTATGTGTCAGATTGGGTTGCCTGCCCAGGGCAACAGGATCCAACAGATCAGCATCCCCAAGGCCACACGGCCTGTGAGTCGGAGCTTCCCAGCCACAAAATCTGGCTTTGCCTTGTGCTGGCGTTGTTCACTGTGACTAGTTCCCTGTCTTAGCATGGGCAGTTTGTTTTGATTGTCCAGCGCAACAAATTGCACCAGGCTGTTATTTTAGCTATACTTTATTGATCAGGCTTTGTTCTTGAGGCTTCACCTTGAGAACATAGCAAAGTCTTCCCTAGCCTCCTGGGGAAGACTGAAAGATCGAGGGAGGCTTGGGAGAATTCTTCCCCAAAGAACTGGTAAAAGATGAATTGTCAGGGCCTTTAAGAGCCATATTAGGGTACCAAAGTGAATATGTCACCTGCACAATTGTGTGTGTAAAAGGCATTAGTGCGAGAACCAGCGCGTGAACCAACACAAGTGTGTACTCCATTCATTTGTATGGCTGGTTCAAAATGACCTCACACTCCTGTGTTCTATGTACGTTTGAATACTTACCATTGCATGTGGTGAGGTTGTCAGTTTACAGTGTGTAGAGTCATTCAACAGTGTCCATACATGCATTAGTGCCACCTTGTTTGATTCTTGCTGTGTGACCTGTCAGCCTACCTTGAAGCATGCTTCTTTACCAGCAGAGAAGAGACAGGTACAGTAGACGGGAACTATTTCATCTAGGTGCCTGACTCACAGAGGCTGTGTACCATTTACCATGTATAAACTGCATGTAAATGCGCAGGAGCTTGCGCAAGCATGCGGTGAGTCCCCACCAAAGGACCATTGATTAAGCACGCCCTCTGTTATTCCCACATGGAGCAGGTACATGTAGCATCTCCAGTTTCCCAGACATGCCAGAGACAAAGACTAACTACCCAAAATTTGTTGGTGTAAGAAAACTGGAGAACTTGTTCATATCCGTGATCTTTGTTGTTTTTTTCTTTATTCTACCCAGAGTAAGAAGCCAGCTGTGTATCTTCCAACAAAAGATTTCCCCTCAGAACAAGGTAAGCAGTTCTAGGTTTTCTACAATCAAATTTAAATACCATGCATTGCTCATAGGGTAGGTTACTCTGCCATGACGGAATTTATCCTTCTTGTGTCTCTTGTTCTCGCCAGAAGTCACCTTGCTACTCCACCCACAAAAGAGATGTTATTTTTATTACACAGTTTAACATGGAAGTCTTATTTTGGGCGAGATTTTCACTTTTCTTGAGATCTATCGTTTTCACAACAATTATGCCAATATTTAACTATAAATAAAACATCAGTGTAATGAAAACAGACTTGCTTGAACTGTTCAGTGTTCATCTGCCAGGTTTGGTTTGCTTTTCCCGCGTAGAAAGTTGACATCTTTCTTCTTTTGTAACGGAGATTGGTGGTGTCAACAATTCAAATATTTCAAGTCCAGTCACAGGTCATGCATAACAAGACATTTTTGTCAATTGTGTTGATGACCCATTGCATGCCCTGTGAGTTCGCAATAAGCATAATTGTTTATTCCAATGTTGATGTCAGCAGATCTTTCAAAACTTGCATACTGACATATTCTGAAAGGAACATGTGGACACGCTGTAGAGGATCAGTATTCACATACTTGTACAAGAGGGAATATTTCTAGAATTCCTGCATACCCATTATTCATCATGGATTATTAAATACAGGAATACATCTTACACCCCTTAAATCCTCCCCTTTTTTCCCTCTGGAGTCCCCCGGTGCCTTCCTCTGCCATCTCTGAAGTGTTCTGCATTCCCATGACGCGCATTGGAAAAAAATAGTTTCATGCACACGTACACGTTCGGTGTATGCATACGGAGGGATCACCTCAGATGACCTGTAGATCTAATGCTGTACTGGAATGTGCACACCCATACAGTATACATGTACATTGTACATTTATGACACTGTTCATGCATGTCTTTATGTTTATGTACATACAGTATGCCAGTCTTTCCATGGCTTTTCTTTGCATAGTTGTTCACTACTCAGTAGGCGCGAGTCCCCTCTGCATGCATCAGGCATGCAACTTTTTCCTCGGATCAGCTGATTTCCTCATTTTTCACTTCACATTTGTGCCATTGAAAAAATTTTTAAAAAACCTGTGCGAAGGCTTGTAAAGATTGGAATTTCCTTGTTTCTTGTCAGAGCCAAAGTTGCATGCCTTGATGCATACAAACATGTATGTGCATGTATGTACACACCAACCCTTACAAAGCACACATATATATACAAGAAGTATCAATGTTTGGTGGCAGAATTAACCAAATGTCCCATTCCTTCAGAGCAGATGTTGATGCCAGCACACTGCACGTACCGATTGCCCAAAAGTGGGCAAACCTGTATGTTGACGCGTAAGGGTGTATCAATGTCAATTTTTTCTTGACACACGGTATGGTGTACGCGTCATCACAATAAGGTCATGATACCATAGTTGCATGTACATCATAAAATTAAAGGATCCAGGCAAGGAATTTTTCTTTGGCAAGCTTTCCCTGCTGTTGTTATGCATGTACATGTATTCATCTGCAGTCACTGAGAAAGTACATGTATGACATGCCTTCGGTCAGGTGTATTGAGGATATGGGTGTACATAGGTTTTTAAACACTTCAAATTATCCATGCTTTTCCAGACAACTGAGGGCGCTGTTGCTCTGATGTGATTCAGGGAAAATATGTGTAGTTAAATGTTTTCTGTTCAAATCCACCCTGAGCTGAAGTGCACCCCCTGTTGGTGAAAAAAAAGACAGGTGGTTACAAGCGGGCTCTTGCACGCGTTCTGCGTGTACGCAAAGACCATACATGTTGGAGTAAATTAGTTACGCGTACATAGCGTGCTCCGCGTCAAACGTGCATATACTTGCACGCCTCATGGCAGGCCTATACGGTGAGTACCAAAACAAACACGCCCTCTTTTGTTCCGCTCGGAGCGGATTGTGAGCCCAACATCTGCTCATTGAAAGCATTTCTGAGAAAGGGTGGGCCATCAGCTTGTTACACGTACAGTGTTCGTAATACTGGTACACAAAGTGAATCACACAGGAGAAAGAAATTGAGGATGATGGAAAACAAAAAATGGAAAAATTCCTGAAGTGCTCTGGCACGACATCCGTGCAACGTTGCACCTTTCATGGCGGGAATGACACAGTTTTGCTCATGAGTTTGGAAATATTCACCAGCACGCAGTAACCCAAAAGGCACCAACATTTAAACCTTAAAAGTTGTAGTCTCAGGTACTGTTCAGCTTTGCATTGGTTGCTCGTGTACACAGGTTGTGAATATGATTATATTACGAGTGGTGTTCTTTACTTTTCCGGTAATTGCAACTCTGTGAGACTGGTACATTCTGTCTCGGCTTGCATTCAGGAAAGCACATTTTGAACGGATAAATGCTCTCTCCACAATTTCACAAAGATTCATATGTACCGGTTCCCGTTTTTAACTTACACTTCTCCTGGTCTGAAGTGGTCTGTCCTTTGTCTGATGCATACCGGTATTTACTCCTGCCCAAGTACTCACAAAACAGCTTCTTTGTGACGAGGCTACGTCACAGTATTCTGATTTAACTGCTATTGATATAGTGATGAATTGCTGCATCCATATTCACCTGCTTCCAGTTCAGTATATGTTTTCAAAGTCAACATTAAATTGTACACAGTTACCCATGTACGCGTACACGTACATGTATGTCTATGTACTGTAGCTACATACTTGTAATTGCGTTTATTGGTAATTCCAGAAATTAGGGGTCCATTTTTGTTGTGTCCCTGTCACATCTGACATTTTATTTTGTACGTTCAGAACACATTTTCTAATTTCCAGGAGTGATGAATTAATGCAAATTACTTGCCAAACAAATGGTAATAGCTTGAAATCAGTTCCGGTGATATTTCTACGTCAAATAACAAATGTCAGGTGTAACAGGGACACAAAAAGGTCACACTTTTGGACCCCTAATTTCTGGAATTATCCTTATGCATTTACAGGATGATTTATATTATGTACAGTACATGTATGGCCAGTCTTGTACATGCTTATGAGAGGGTGTACTGTTTGCACAGAGCATATACCCATGTACATGTACATGTTGTGATAATGGTGTACATATTTGTGTGGCATGATAAATTCAGAATTCAATTCCAAAATCTCTTTGATATTGAATTGCATGCGCACGGGCTTGCATGCATCTGAAGTGACAATATGCCACAAGAAGTGCCTGCACGGTGCATTGCACCCTGTGTCTGTGTAGAGGGTAACCTTATAACTCTATTTACCTGTTCCAGTCATTACGACGGAGAAGACGAACATTCTGCTGAGATATCTCCACCAACAATGGGACAAAAAGGTAACTCGATCTGTTCTCTTTAGGAACTCAACTTGAGTAGTCTGACACATTTCATTTCAATTTTGGCCGATAAATGCCGCTTGGGACACTTTTTCAGTTTTTTCATTTCACAACTGCAAAATAAAGTCCCCAAGGAAGTTATTTGTAAAAGTCAGTGTTTTACATGTTTCTGTATCTTTTTGTCTTCAGTCCCAATTGCCTTCCTGAATCCTATACAATCCACCAGTGTCCAGCCACCAGTCAAATGGGATATATTGCAATGTTGAGGTTTATCGAGTTCCATGTAAAGCAATAGCAGCTGCCTGTGCTTTCTCAATAACAATTGAAGGAACTGGGAAGGTCATGGGTATGAAGACTTTGTTTAATATTTTCAGGTGCCACTTTCAGTGTTACACATCCGTGAGTGGCTTTCTACAGGTGTATGTATAGCCCCCCCCCACCCCTGTGGCTCATTAATTCAGTGAATCATTCCTCAAAATCATCTTGCCTTCCTGAGGACTTTGTGCCTTCAGCTGCAAATGAAGTGTACTGAACTATTCAAACTCACATCCGTCATTGCAGTGCCATGTACAGTAACCCATGGTACCAATACCCAGTACATGTACATCAGAGCATGTGCGTATACACGTAGGTAGAGACTCTTTCTATCTTGCTTTAAGAGCAGCTGCTGTGATCCTCGTCCGTCTCTCAACCCTGTGTCACAGGCTGCTGAAACATCTTTGAGCTGAGCAAAAGTCAAGTGAATTTAACTGGTCACAAAATATATGCCAATACATGTAGTCAGATTGTATGGCTGATGGAGTGGCTGCCTGTTTTGCTACATGTAAGCAGGTATTTGCAGTGCTTAGTGAATTTGGCCCCAGATCTATGTCACAAGTTCCGCCTAGTCATGGACAGGGGACCTTGATCTCACAGACAGGGACGTCCTCAGAGCTTGTAACATTGCATTTGTTATTGTGCAACTTGACATCTGATTGATTTATGGCTTGGACTAAGCATACACTCTGAATGCCTTGCTTAGTGATGTAAATCTGCATATTTATGAGAAGAGGCTGCAGAGTTCAAAACAAATTGACGGTGACTGTTCTCTGACTGTGTTTTTGAGAGAAGTGCTTGGTCATGCCACCTGACATCCGTGCCAGATTGTTACTGTGTGTTCCACAGTATGGCTTAGATTATACATGTAATTCTTGTATAGGATAAGTGTATTACACCTGAAGCCTAACTACTCGAGATTTTTTGTTTTCGCCTTTAAAGCCTGCCCTGAATTACCCAGCTCTGATGCTGTGTTAGTCAATGCAGGGGGACATTTGGAATTGTAATATTGACCTTCTGGGTTAACTGTGTGCACATCTGCAGTCCTGCTTTTGTCCTACTTTTTGTCCAGCTCAAAATGAATATAAACCTAACATGGAAAGTCAAAGCAACAGTTCTTCCCACAGCAGCATAGTGACTCCCAGCCATTTCTGTTTACCTTTTACATGTACATACACATGTACATACATGTGTAAGTTCCCTGAACCATCCAAAATCATCCACTGTCAGAGCCAATCACCCTATTCTTTGTGCTGTAGAATTTTGATGGGCATCAAGCCATCAAGAAGTGATGACTTCCATTGCCTCCTCAATCCTACATAATCCTCCAGGATCCTCTGGTGGATTTGAGGGACCTAGGAAGATAAAGTCAATGAAAAAAAGTAACCCTGGGTCTCTCCCCACATTCTTGATTTTCCTCTTTGTTCACGGTTTGTTAAGGATTAAAAATACTTGTGGCTTTAGCCACTGTTACTTTCCATGGAGGGCCAATGTTTCAATTTATTTGAAATAAAATGAATTTGTCCATGGTTTGCTGCTTATTTGGGGCATTTTAGAAAACCTCTTTCCCTGATATTAGGTCAGTCATGACAGATACTGTCTAATGTGTTCACATACATTTCAACGGGCCCTGAAGAGGAGGATGAATCA